>NC_081362.1:79246052-79870874 GCF_030684315.1 Stegostoma tigrinum | reverse complement strand
TGGATAAAATGTTACTCTAGTTTTTAAGTTGTCTGGTAATAATTCATACCTCTCTTAAAAGTTTGTCCAGTTGTCCAATCACATGTGAAGGTGTTGTCTGTTTTAAAAAAAAGTCAAATGTATTTCTAGAAAATTGGCAGCATTCTCAATTATGAATATTTATACATGAAATATGTTTATTCACAAAATGAACTGTTTTGCCTCCCCTCATTTTAAGCCCCTTGATACTGGCTATACCATTCTCAAATTCTATAAGTGAAACCCAATGAAAGAAAAAAAAGTAAGCCTTTGCTATTGTATGATTCAATTCTTGTATAAATACTCTTAATTCATCACTTGAAAGTTGTTTCCATATTGACTAAGAACAATGTCAGACCTGTTTCATCACTGTTACAGCATTTAAAAATTCTGTTGAAAAATAATCTAGGTTTGTTGGAAAAAGAAAGTAAATTCAAGTCGACATCATATAACAATTTTCTGCATTGAATAATGCCTTCACGAGATCCTATTTACACAAAAAATTGCTCTGTAGTCACATGAGAACTTAACATGCCTAATATTTTGCATGCCTGAAGTCTTACCAAGAACTTGATTTGCAGATGACCATAGAATGAATTGTTATTTTCCAAGGTTGGACACGAGGTAAGAAGATTCCTACCTGAAGCAGAACCTTTCCACTGTAGACACTCATAGGATACATGGTACCAAATGTCATAACTGCAATGGCTATAGCTGAGGCTGTGTCCACAGCAAAATAATTACTGAAAACAGAGACAAAATAACTGCTGTTCAATAGGTCATAATACAATTCTTATAGCTAGTTAAATATCAAATGCAGTTGATATTTTATTATCTCACACAGATAAATGCAAGGCGATGTACTTTCGTCAGTTCATGACCCAGACTTTAGAAAGTAAGGTTGGCAATTTTCTCTCTCTGAAGATGGCAAGGGAAAATAATGGGATGGGTTAGCCCTAGAGTGAAACTCATCCTCTTCTGACCACCTGAGTAACTAAGAGCTAGATGAGGAGGTCCAATCAGGACTTTCTGTACTTGTTAAAGCTCTTAAACTATTCAATAAATTGCCACTTAAGATGTGTCATCTGGCACCTCCCCAAATGTTTGCCTCCCTGAGGGTGAGAAAGGTGGCTAGTTTGCCAATCTGTCTGTTGGGGTGGGGCAGCGAGCATGGAGCTGACCTCTAAATGCCACCCCTACTGTTGCCTCCCAACCTCCTTCACTCTATCAGATGAAAAAAAATGACTGACCTTCTGGATCTCAAGGAAATTGACCTTGACTGGAGGAGTTTTGGACCCAGAAGCTGCCTGCCTCTGATTGGTCAGCAGCTCTGCAGACTCAGGTTGATAGTGCTGAAGTCTATGATAGGGTGAGAAACTCATCCTTCCTCACCGGTGAGCTCTTAATGAGCTGATTTGTAGATGATTGGATGATTTACCTTTGTCGTTGAGGTGGTATGTTAGTCACCATCTAGAATGCAGAATCTCAGAATTATAGCAGCATAGGATGGTGACATTCAAACAAGTGCATTTGTACTGGCTCTCAATGAGCAACTGAGCCTGTGTAATTCCCCTACCTCCTTCCTGTAATCTTTCACATTATCCCTTTTCAAATAAAAGCATAATTCCCTTCTGATGCCTTGATTGAGCCTTTGTCCAACAAACACTGAGACATCACATGACATACTAACCTCAACCACTGATACACACCTGGCCCCAGTTAGAAAAAAAAAATGGAAAAATTTTGTTCTAAGAAATTGGCAGGTAAATGAGCAAAGGGATCCAGGGATACAACTGAATAAACATATCAGCAAGATTACAGGTCAGTACATTAATTAGAAATTTTAACAAAACACTCGAATATCTGTGGGTATACAGAAACATAGAAACTAGGAGCAGCAATAGGCCATTCAGCCTTTTGAGTCTGTTCCACCATTCAAAATGATCATGGCTGGTCATCTAACTCAGTACTCTGTTCTTACTTTCTCCCCATATGGCTTTTAATCCCTTTAGCCCTAAGACTCCTTCTTGAAGACAGTGTTTTGACCTCAATGCTTTCTGTAACTGAGAATTCCACAGGATCACCGCTCTCTGGGTGAAAACTTTCTCCTCAGCTCAGTCCTAAATGACCTACCCAACATCCTTAAACTTTGACCCCTGGGTTTGGACCTATTAAATATAGATGGGGTTAGGTCTTTAATTCAAAAGTAGTGAAGATATGTGAAACATGAAGAGGATCTAAAAAGGACACAAAAAGAACCACTGCAAACATTTATAAGGATGGTTGCAGAACTGGGAGAATTTAGCTTTTTGGAAAGATTTAAAAGATTACAGCATTTTGTCATTAAGAAAAGGACAACTTAGAGGTGACATGATGAAGCCTCAAAAGTTATGAACGAGGTGAGCAAAAGACAGAAATAGACTCTTTCAAATTGTAGAATAATTCAAAACTAGGAGAAGTCAATGCAAGATAAAATTCCAAAAGTAAAATAGAAATTTCTAAAATTTACTCGAGTGGCTGGAACGTAGAATTCACTGTCACAGATGTCGGTGAAACAAACAGATTAGATAAACACTAGATGAGCATGTGAAAGAAAAGGAATTAGAAAACTTAGCTGAACGGCTAAGGTGAGGTGGATGGAACAGTAGGAGATTTGTGTGAAGTATAAACATCAGCACAAACTATTTGTGCTGTGTATCCCATGTAACATAGAATATCTGAACACAGGAGTTAAAGGAGATTAGAGTTTGGGAGGAGGCAAAAGCATAGGTTACTACAGAGTTTCAAATTTACAACTGGCTAGAGTATCAAGTTGGTCAACAAAGGCATAAGTGAAGGCAAATATGACGGAAGAGTGCACAGATGAGCTTTGGATAAATTGGAGTTTACAGGAAGTGGAGGATGCCAAGCCAGCATTTGGTTAATGGGGCCAAAAATATGAATAAGAGTTTTAACAACAGATGGCTTTGACTACGGAGACACTAAAACTGAAACAGAAGTGGGAAATGTTGTGGAGGTGAAAATGAGCAATCTTGGTGATTAATAAAAATCCAGGCTTGAAGCTGGATTTAGAACTGATCAAACTGTCAAAGTTTTATATTGTTTGGTTCACTCTAAGAAAATGGTTGGGAAAGAGGAAATGGTCAATGGCAAAGGAACAGAGCTTTTGACACAGGCCACAAATAAAGATTTCAGTCCTCTTGATGTTTGGCTGTAAAGATTTAATCAAATGATGCTGTTTTATTCATTTATGAGACATGGATGCTGCTGGCTGCCAGAATTTATTGCCCATCCCTAGTTGCCCTTGAGGTAGTGGTGGTGAGCTGCCTTCTTGAACCACTGCAGCCCATTTGACCATAATGCCCTTAGGGAAGGAATTCCAAGAATTTGACCCAGCAGCAGTGAAAGAATGGTGATATATTTTCAAGTTAGGATGGTTAGTGGCTTGCAGGGACACTTGCATGTGGTGGTGTTCCTATGTATTGGCTGCTCTTGTCATTCTACATGGGAGTGAGTGTGGGTTGAAAGGTCCTGTCTAAGGATCTTCAGTGAACTTCAGCTGTACATCTCGTAGAGAGTACACGCTACCATGACTGGGTGTCAGTGGAGGAAGTGGATGTGGGAGCACTACATTTGTCCTGGGGGTGTCAATCTTCTTGAGTGTTTTTAGAGCGGTACCCATCCAGGCAAGTGGCCAGTCAAAGGCTATTAGGAAGGATACTGCTAAATTGACGAGGGTTCAGAAAAGATTTACTAGAATGTTGCTGGGAATGGAGGATTTGAGTTATAAAAATAGGCTGGCCAAGCTGGGGCTTTTTCCACTGGAGAATAGGACGTTGAGGGTTGACTAAAAAGAGGTTTATAAAACCATGAGGAGTATAGATAAGGTGAATAGCAAGGGTCTTTTCCCGAGGGTGGGGGAATTCAAAACTAGGGGGCATATTTTTTTAAGGTGAGAGGAAAAAGTTTTAAAAGAGACATCGAGGCAACTTTTTTTTTAAAACACATGGAGTGCTTCATGTATGGACTGAACTGCCAGAGGAAGCAGGGGGTGCAAGTAAGTTACAACATTTAAAAAACATTTGGACAAGTACATGAATAGGAAAGATCTACAGGGATATGGGCCAAATGTAAGCAAGTGGAGCTAGTTTAATTTGGGAACATGTTTAACCAAAGAGTCTGTTTCCATGTCGTATGACTCTATGACTATTCCATCATATTCCTAACCTGTGCCTTGTAGATAGTGGATGGGGTTTTGGGGAGTAAGAAGGTGAGTTACGTGTAGTATTCCTAGCCTCTGACCTGTTCATGTAGCCACTGTGTGTATATGGTGAGTCTGATTGAACTTCTGGGCAGTAGTAACACCCAGGATGTCGATAGTGGGGGATTCAGGGATGATAACACCACTGATGTCAAGAGGTGATGGTTAGATTGTCTTTTATTGGACATGGACATTAGCTGGCATTTGTGGGGTACAAATTTAAATTGCCATTTGTCAGCCCAGCCCTGGATATTGTTCAGATCTTGTTGCATTAGAACTTGGACTGCTTCAGTATCTGAGGAATCGTGAATGGTGCTGAACATTGTGCAATCATCAGTGAACATCCTCACTTCTGGCCTTATGACAGAGGGAAACTCATTGATGAAGCAGCTAAAGATTTCTGGGCTAGGCTACTACTCTGATGAACTCTTGCAGAGATGTTGCAGAGCTGAAATGACTGATCTCCAATAACTACAACCATCTTATGCGTCACATATGACACCAACCAGCAGAATTTGCCCCTGACACACTCTGATTCCAGTTTTGCAAGGGCAATATAGAGCTGGTTGCAGCTTTAAAAGAAATACCTGAAATAGAGCTGGATGTCAGCCATACCGGGAGATAATATCACTACATGCAGAACAGGAAGAAAAACAACACAGAAATTAAATAGGAGATAACTAAGAGCGATCACTCCTGGAATTCAAGAGGCACAAATCAGTCTTGAAAACAGAAAACCAGACTTGAAGCAAACAGTCTTATTACATGCATAGAACCAGGCAAGGACAGTTCCTTGAAATTGGACAGTGAAGAGGACATAAGGAACAAGACAACTTTGGTCAACTGCATTACTGTTGTGGTAGACATCAACAAGGACAAAGGATAACTCAACATTATTTGTGTTTTAATACATTAAGAAGTTTAATTTAAAGATGGTATTGTATTTAATAATATCCATTACTGGCCTATTTCCATATTTCTCAAGGATGAGGTTCAGTATGGAACTTCCAATCCACATCACTTACTTTATTTCAATCAGCATGTAGGTGATGCAAAGTGCCAGTGCTCCTGCGAGGTCAATTAGGACAAATGGGTTCATGCGAGGAAGCAAAATGCTGCTTAAACTTGGAATTATTCCACATAAACTGCAAACAAAACACAACGTGGTTTTAAAGATAATCTATACTGAAACTTTTTAAAATATATTTTGTCATTTGAATCTTCCCAACTACAATATTTTTCAGTACTCAGCTACTTCATGAACAGACAATGTTTGCTTTATCCCATACCATTAATTATTCCAAGTAACTGATTCCACGAGCTCTAGTTCCTCCTTCATTAGAAGCTGTACAAGAGTGGCCATGTGGGGTGTTCTCAATTTCCTTCCTGCAGCAAAGTGCTAAAATTCACCACTTCCTAGCATGAATAAATTAGCAACCCACATTTGGTCCACATTGGCTGGTAAATTGCGTGGGACTGCATTATTGCAGCTAATGCACTCTAACATCATTCTAGCCAAAAAAATTAGACCATGTTAAATGATTTGCCACCCCCCATTTCTTGCACATGTGTATTTATGAATGACACCACGTGAGACTTAAATTCACAATCAAGTTTAAATACATGGAGATGGCTAATATTTATTGAGATGGCAAACATTTCAATTTATACTACTCCTTCCACCAAACCATTCTCAAGATAATAGGGAATGGATCCTTAGGAGTGATTGAGAGGTAAGTAATCTGACCTAAGGGCACAGATGATGTAGTAATTTTTATGAGTGAAGCTTTAGTGCTTTATAATTATCTGAATACAAAGATGAAATTACAGCCTTGAAATTACTCTAGGGTATTTAATTTATGCCTTGTAAGATGCACATAATGTATTAAATATATTCAACTTTCTGCTCCTGTTCTTACAACCTGTGTTGATGGCTACTGTGCTTCATGTCACTGAAGCACAACAATATCCATGCTTAACAATTATTAAGCAATCAGGTTAAACTTTGGACAAATGACAATATTTACATATGTACTTGCTGCTTAACATGCAATGAAGTCTATGTGAAAAAAATACATTTCTCTGAATCATAGGATACCTCACTCTGGATAAGGCAAAATTGTGACTGCAGCACAAACTGAGAAACATTTGATCTTTTAGCAGGTGATTTTGTAAACGTGCAGTCCACTGGGACGCTGTATGATCAGTATGCTCCCACTTGACAAGGTTCTTCATCTAAATCACATCAATTTGTCAGATTGTGAGGAAAGAACAAATTACAGCAACAATTACCCTTCAGCAACTTCAAAAATTTCTAATTTGCCATTTTGTAGTAAGATCAGGGTATTTAATTTGGGTTTTTTTGAAGGTGGCTTAAATTACAACCTTCTGCACAATGATTCCTTTTGTGGCACAGAGACTTTACACCAGGCTTATAATGGCTGCAGGGATTCTGCTCAAATTACCTACACTAGCAAATCTAACAACCTTGATAACAGCCCTCAGGTTCACTCACAGGCTCTCAAATATATGTCACCTACATATTGACAGGAAGTACAAGGCAAATTCATTTCTAGCAATGTTGGTGCTACTCTCTTCTCTGGGTCACCAGAAGACTGCATGAATCAACACTTCTGTGATTTCAAAATGTACTTTTCTTTCTATGAGGAAAAAAAAATATTTTGGTCTCTGGCATAATGGATTCATTTCCTGTCAGAGAGAAAGAAACTGATAGCATAATTGTGATTATCCATTATTACTGGCTACTTTCAAAAGCTGCTTGATTGAACTGCATATTTTACAACTGCATACTTACAAAACCAGTAAGGCTGAACACATCAATAAACTGTCAACATATCAATGGTTGACCAATATACTGACAAAAAGGTCATGGACCTGTAACATTAACTCTGATTTTCTCCATCAATGCTGTCAGACATGCTGTGCATTCCCAGCAAATTTCTGTTCTCATTTCTAAATCATTCCTACCTTCGGCTTAGGTCTGCAACATGTTCCTGGAGCCAACTTGTACTGGCAGCTGCAAAGACAGAAAGGTCCATTATATTTCTTGTCTTATTGTCTAAAAATGTGCACCTTGAAGGACCACAGGCTGACCAAGAAACTGTGTCTTCCTATTACACAATAACTGTTTTAGTTTCTCAGTACTACAGAGATTTCTTTCCTGGTGTGGCTGACTGTGGAGAGATCATTTGAATAAAACATAATTCAGATTATCCATAATCCTTAGTTTTCCCATTAAAACAGTTTTATCATACTGCACGTGTTATGATTACATCTTGACGAAACCACTAAAGCTGGAAAGACCAAGAACATGTCAACTTTTCAACTAAGTGTTATTAAGCTGCACAGAATACACCTGACTCTAATGAAATTAACACATAGATATAATAGAAGAATATGCATTGCCTGAAAAGACGAATTAAAGTTACTACTCATTGCAACATAGTCTCTCTCTTCAGGAAAGGGAATTTGATTATTTTGTCTGTATTTCTACTTTTTGATTTTAAATATTATTTAAAGTTTTGATTTTAAATGGGAAGACGTTGCCAGGATTTCATTCTTTAATTGAAACACGGTTACACAACCATAAATAAAAGCAATACACTGCAGGTGCAGGAAATTTAAAACAAAAACAAAGCACTAAAGAAACTCAGCAGATTTGGCAACATCTGTGAGAGGGAAACAGTTAATGCTTCAAGTCTAGTATGACTCTTCTTCAGAATTCTGAAGAGGAGTCATTCCGGATTTGAAACATTAACTCCATAGATGCAGTCAGATCTGCTGAGTTTCTCCAGCACCTTCTGTTATTATACAATAATTTTTCTTTACAATATGATTTGTTGGTTGTGTATTTTCATTATTGGCTTTTTCACTTTATGGCTTTTGCAGGTCAACTGCAAGACAAAAAAAAACTGAGGTGATTATCCGTATGCCACTTACCAATGTCTCTGACAGTGGAGAAATATATTCGGCACAAATTCTATGTACTGGAAACCACATTTATTAATGTGCAGCATGCTGTTTTTTGCAGACAGAAGAAAAATGCACTACACCTCTTTCAACTGAAAAAAATAGATGACCATTTTCTGGTTTGTTATTCAGGGCAATAAAAATGAATCTGCCTGGTTTAAAAGTTATTCAAACCCTGTTTGTTGATCGTCAATAATCATTAATTAGTACATTCTCCCCAGGAAGATCTGTACAAATCAGAGTCTATTTGCCATCCAATCAGTGCTCTCCTCTCATGTAGTATAAATGTTCGTTTTCCCCTTGAATTGGTATTCTTGTGAATTGCAAGGCAGAAAGCTTCAACAAAATGAGTCCTTTTTCAGCAATATTTAAGTTCAAGTTCTTTACTGCCTCTGCTGAATAACATAAAATGTAATGTTTTATTCTAAAACCATTGTCAAGTCTGATCAGGTTTCAGCTCACAAAACATTTGTTTTCACAAGCCTATATTTGTGCAGGGAAACAAGTAAAAAGATTTTTGTTTGTGTTTCTGAGGAGGTACTACTTTCAAAACCAATAACATAGGTCTTCAATCTGTTTTCAAAGCTGCAGTTCAAAGGGCAGGCTGTTCAGGCTACGTACCATATACACAAATGACAGAGAGACTCTAACCATCACCCTATCTTTAAGGCAACTCAGAGTAACTGGACCATTTTCTAATGTCTGTTTCACTATTGGGGTAATGCCCAAATTCTGTGGTAGTTACTAACATTCATATTGGATGCTACATTAATTCACCAGTTCTTTAAGCTACATCAGTACTCACTGCACTTTCCCCATCTCTGGCATAATTGTTGGAAAACTAAATTGATGGGGGTGTGGGGAGGAAATTTGTGACATCACAACACTGTCATTAATTAGCTATTAAACACTATAGCTTTGTTTCTCTTTCTTCAACATTATATGGAGGGAACGGTGACCGCCTGGTATTCATAAAGAAATAGGCAGATATTTCATTAGTCCCATGAGTGCATCTCAGTATCCAACCATTATTCAGTCTTGAATACTGTTGAAAGTGATGCTTCATTTGTGGAGTGCAGACATAGAAATGTCCAAGCACCATAGCTCCTTTTTTTTCTTAGAAATAGTAGACATACATTTTCCACCTCCAATCTATGCTCCAGAATGACCAATGCGCTGAATTATTTCCAGGGCCATTTCCTTTAGTACAGTGAAGTTGTAGATTATCAGACGCTGGTCATTTATCAGAATTGAACCCCGTTATTCCCCCTATTTTCTTGCTAGTAGTGATTTCCTTCAATTCAAAGTTTTGGCAAAGACTTGTTGCTTGGGTTGAGAGTGAGGTTGTTGAATTGCTTGCTGAGCTGGCATGTTCTCATTCAGATGTTTTGTCATCATGCTAGGTGACATCGTCAGTGCAGCCTCCGATGACGTGGTGTACTTCTACTCCACTTGGAATTTGTACTGTCTGGTCCATTACAGTGAGTAGTGTCATTTTTGGTTTTAATCTGTATGGGTTTGTATATGGGATCCAATTCTATGTGTTTATTGATTGCATTACAGGTCCCTTTAGGAATTCCCTACGTGTCTATATTTGCCTTGGGCTACTATGTTAACTTGTCCTAGTTAAACAAATAACCTTCATTATCTGAGTTTACCGATATTAAGCAGAGTTTATCGTGCCATTTTGCTGCTAGTTGATGTTCATGTGTTCTGATGACTAGTTTCCTTCCTGTCTGTCTGATGTAATGTTTGTGGCAGTCGTTGCATGTATTTTGTAAACCATATTGGTTCTGTATGTTGTGGAATTGGGGCCTTCAATCCTTGTAAGTTTTTGTCGTAGAGTGGCTGTGAGCCACCATGATTCCTAGTGGTCTTAGGAATAATCTTCTCAGTTCTGATATTTTCTTGATGGATGGCAGTGTGGCCAATTTTTCAGGGCATACTGTATCCTCCTGTTTTAGTCTGTTTAGTAGGGATCTGTGTATGAAGTTGCGGGGATGTCCATTGACAGCAAGGATTTTGTATAGGTATTCTAATTCCATTTCCACTCGACACACAGCCTTACGTGCCTTGGCATCACATGAATATCTAAAATCTTCTTAAATGTTACGAGCGGGCCTCCGCTATACTTATGGGCAGAGAGTTCAAGTTCATGCTACCCTCTGGGTGGAAAAAAAATTTCCTCACAACTTTCTAAACCTCCTGACCCTGACCTTAAATCTATGCCTTCTGGCTGCTGATCTCTCTACCAAGGAGAAAACTTTCATTCTGTCTATAAGTTTATACATCTCATCATGTATGTGCACCCACATAATTTTATACATCTTAATTATGTGTCCCCTCAGTCTCCTTGGCTCCAAGGAAAATTATTCCAATCCATCCAATCACTCTTCATACTTCAAACTCTTCAAACCAGGCAACATCCTGGTAAATCTCCTCTGCAACCTCTCGGGTGCAATCAAATCCTTCCTAAAATGAGGTTTCCTGAACTGCACACAATATTCTAACTGTGGCCTAACCAATGTTATATATAGTTCCATCAAAGTTCTTAGTCTTAACTTCCATGCCTCAACAAATAAAGGCAAGTATCCCTAGATGCCGCCTTAAACATTTTATCTACCTGTCCTGCTGCCTTAGGAGTATAGTGGACATGTACACAAAGCTCTCTCTGATCCTCAGTGCTTTCCAGGGTCCTACCATTCATCATGTACTCCCTTGCCTTGCTTGTCCTGCCAAAGTGCATAACCTCACACATAGGTGTATTGTACTCCTTTTGCCACTGATTAGCCCATCTGACAAGTTCATCAACATCCTCCTATAATCCACACCTTTTTACTACACCACTAATTTTCATATCACTACTTGTATATTCAAGCCTAATCATTTAAATACAATATAAACAGCAAAGGCTCCAACATGGATTCCTGCAGACCCCACGGGACACAGGCTTCAAATCACAAAATCACCCCTTGACCATCACCACCTCCTTCCTGCCACTCAGCCAACTATGGATCTAACTGGTAAGTTTCCTTGGATCCCACGAGGTCTTAACTTAGCTATCAGTTTTTCATGTGGGACATTATCAAAAGCCTTGCTGAAGTCTGATAGACTATGTCAAATGCATTACCCTCATCGACACACCCGGTTACCTCTTTGATAAATTCATTCCAGTTGGTCAGACGTGATCTCCCCTTAACAAAACAGTGCTGACTGCTGTAGAGTCATATCGCACGGAAACAGACCCTTTGGTCCAACCAGTTCATGCCAAACATAATTCCAAACTAAACTAGTCCAACCTGCCTGCTCCTGGCCCTTATCGTTCCAAATGCTTCTTCAGGTGCAGATTAATTGTGTCCCTCAGAATTGCTTCCAATAGTTTCCCATCACCGAGGTTAGACTGACTGGCTGTTGTTTCATGGTTTAACCCTTGCTCCCTCCTTAACGATAACATCACATTTATAGTTAGTTTGATTTGTCCAATTACAAATAACTGAAAGTCACCCATGGTTACACATATACCTTTATTGTAGTCATCTCTGAATTCTTGTTTAATGTCTTCCCTTTCATCTCCAATACTGCCTACTGAGTAGGGGCCCACAGATAGCCCCCCCAACAACACCCCTTGGTGTCTCTCATCTCCACTCATAGATTCAACATCATGATTTTCTGAGCAAATATCCTAAGTATTGGATTTGTTTACACCTTTATGAACAATGCTACCCCATCATATTTTCTTTTTTGCCTGTTCTTCTGAAACAATGAATTCCCTGGATATTCAGTTCTCATCCTGAATCACTTTGCAGTCATGCCTCTGCACATCACAACTGTTTATGCCTATTTGCTTGTCTAACTTATTCACTTTACTGTGAAGGCTCTATGAATAAAGACAAAACCTTTTGATTTGTCTTTTTAACCTTGTTAGTCATCTTAGCTTTATTTTGCACTACAGTCTCATTTGTTTCTCATCCTTACTTTTACTGTCTTCTATTTTTGCTTCATCCTTACTGTCTTTTGTTTCTATCTTGTTTCTCCCCATTCAGGGTTCCATCCCCATGCCATTCAAGGTTAAATCCTTCTCAACAGCTATCACAGAAGTTGCAGGTTACGACCCTCTCAGGATGTGGAGGTGATGCAGGAGGCCCAGAAGTTATAGTTCTCTGTGCCCTTGCCTCTAGTGAAGTGAGGTGCAGTGCTGCTGCAGACTGAGGATGTCCCAGGATAACTTCAGAGAACTGGGTCAATTCCTGAGCACAAATGGTGGCCTACGGCTTGGTGGTCTTTAGGGAAGTAAGTGCTGTTTAAAAGAAGTACCTTTTCAACTATTAAAATGATGCAAGTTAATCATTTACTTGTTAACAGGTGTGAGATTAAAAACAAAATACTAAATATTACTTGGAGCTCTGTAGTTTAAAAATTGTACTCAAAAATGATAAAGAACAATGGTACACCTACAGGAGCAACTGTCGGAACATCTTATCCTTCAAAATGGCACTTTTCTGTGGCAATTTTTCTAATCTGCTTTGAACATTAACTTTAACTGTAAGGTTATATGGTTTTGTATCACTAGTGGTCTTCCTTTCCCACTGGCTGTCAAGGTGACAACCGCACTGAATTTTTATGCAATTAGTTGCTTCTAAGGATCTACTGGGAACTGGTGGGATCGCTCAATCCTCAAACCATAAATGCATCAAGGCTGCTACTGATGCAATTGTGACAGACCCATTGCTTCACCTCAAGTCCTTGTGCTGAGGTCAACGCTGCAACTCAGGCAGTATCTTTTGCCAACATGCCTGACTTCCTCCAGGTACAGACATACAGACTGTATGTATCCTGCTTTCAGAACACTATTCTAATGTGGATGACTTAACAGCCAAGGCTTGTCTGATGGGCATCATAACTGCACCTACAATCAAGCCACACAGGCTACCTATCCTTAGCACCTTATCATATGAGAACACAGTCTATGAGAACGCTATTTTTTCCTCTAATGCTTTGCAGAGCACACTACATTGTCATTCTTCAATGTGGAATCATCACATTGGAAAACCTTCAAACAGTTGAAAATGTTAGAGATAACAAAGTGTGGAGCTGGATGAACACAGCAGGCCAAGCAGCATCTTAGGGGCACAAAAGCTGATATGTTGGGCCTAGACCCTTCATCAGAAAAGGGGAAGGGGGAGAGAGTTCTGAATAGGGAGACAGGGGAAGGCGGATCGAAGATGGATAGAGGAGAAGATAAGTGGAGAGGAGACAGACAACTTAAAGGGGTGCGGACAGAGCCTGTAGAGGTGAGTGTAGGTGGGGAGGTAGGGAGGGGATAGGTCAGTCCGGGGAGGATGGACAGGTCAAGGGGGCAGGGTGAGGTTAGTAGGTAGGAAATGGAGGTGCAGCTTGGGGTGGGAGGAGGGGATAGGCGAGAGGAAAAAACAGGTTAGGGTGGTGGGGACGAGCTGGGCTGGTTTTGGGATGCAGTGGGGGGAGGGGAGATTTTGAAGCTTGTGAAATCCACATAGGAACCCTGCAGCCCAGTGGTATCAAAGCAGAACGAGTTGCTGTTCCTGCAACCTTCGGATGGCGTCGTTGTGGCACTGCAGGAGGCCCAGGATGGAGATGTTGTCTGAGGAATGGGAGGGGGAGTTGAAATGGTTCGCAACTGGGAGGTGCAGTTGCTTATTGCAAACCGAGCGGAGGTGTTCTGCAAAGCGGTCCCCAAGCCTCCGCTTGGTTTCCCCGATGTAGAGGAGGCCACAATGGGGTCAGCGGATGCAGTATACCACATGGACAGATGTGCAGGTGAACATCTACTTGATGTGGCAAGTCTTCTTGGGGCCTGGGGTGGGGGTGGGGGTGGGGTAGGGGGGTTGGAGGTGTAGCACTTCCTGCAGTTGCAGGGGAAAGGGCCGGGTATGGTGGGGGTTGGAGGGGGTGAGAGTGGCGGACAAGGGAGTCACGGAGACAGTGGTCCCTCTGGAAAGCAGACAAGAGTGGGAATGGAAAAATGTCTTTGGTGGTGGGGTCGGATTGTAGATGTCGGAAGTGTCGAAGGATGATGCATTGGCTCTGGAGGTTGGTGGGGTGGTATGTAAGGACGAGAGGGATTCTCTTTTGGCGGTTATTGCAGGGACATCTGGGATGTACGGGAGTGGAATGCCTCATCTTGGGAGCAAGATGCAGTGGAGAAGGAATTGGGAATAGGGGATGGAATTTTTGCAGGAAGGTGTATTCTAGGTAGCTGTGGGAGTTGGTGGGCTTGAAATGGATATCGGTTTCTAGGTGGTTGCCTGAGATGCAGGCACAGAGGTCCAGGAAGGTGAGGGAAGTGTTGGAGATGGTCCAGGTGAACTTGCGGTTGGGGTGGAAGGTGCTGGTGAAGTGCCTGAACTGTTCAAGCTCCTCTTGGGAGCATGAGACGGTGCCTATACAATCAATGTAACAGAGGAAGAGGTGGGGTTTAGGGCCAGTGTAGGTACGGAAGAGGGATTGTTCCACGTAACCTACAAAGAGGCAGGCATAGCTTGGGCCCATGCAGGTACCCATGGCCACCCGCTTTACATAACAGACAGTTGTTTTCAGATAGGAGGAAGATTTGTAGTGTGGCAGTCCCCAGGAATCGGTATTATCCCTGATATGTATTTTGATAACCTGCAACCTGCAGTACAGGGTATAATTTCAAGAGTTGCAGACAATACAAACTTTGTTACTATGATAAGGTTACTGTAGAACTTTGAAAGGGCATTCAAAGGTTGGTAGAATGGGTGCTCAAGTGGCAAACTGAAGGTAATGTAGGCAATGTGCAGTGTTGGTGCAGATTTCCAAATAATGTGTTTTCAAATAAATACATTTATAGTTTGCAAACACTAACATCCTGAGCGTCCTCAGGTAAAATCTGAAGAGTATTCATCTGGGTGAAGCACTGGAGGATGCTTCCTCCTTAGCTTCATAAGTGACCATCCAAGAGAAAATTGGCAAAACCATTGAGACATTCAAGACAACATTGGTCAATTTGAATAGAAATAAGATGCATGGTTATGGGGAAAAAGAACAAAGAATAATACAGAGGTAATAAGGTGTAGAGCTGGATGAACACAGCAGGCCAAGCAGCAGAGGAGCAGGAAAGCTGATGTTCAAAGTCGAGACCCTTCTTCAGAAATGGGGGAGAGGAAGGGGATTCTGAAATAAATAGGGGGAGGCAGATAGAAGAGGGATAAAGGAGAAGATAGGTGGAGAGGAGACAGTCAGGTCAGAGAGGCGGGGTTGGAACCAGTAAAGGTGAATGAAGGTGGGGAGTCAGGGAGGGGATACGTCAGTCCAGGGAGGATGGACAGTCAAGGAGGCAGGATGAGGTTAGTGGGTAGGAGATGGGGGTGGGCTTGAGGTGGGAGGAATGGACTGGGAGGTGGGGATGAGCTGGGCTGGATTTGGGTTGCGGTCAGGGGAGGGGAGATTTTGAAGCTTGTGAAGTCCACATTGATATCCTTGGGCTGCATGGTTCCCAAGCAAAATATGAGATGCTGTTCTTGCAGCCTTCGGGTGGCATTATTGTGGCAATGCAGGAGGCCCAGGATGGACATGTCGTCCAAGGAGTTGGGGGGCAGGGATGGTGGGAAGTGTTGAAATGGTTCGCAGTTGGGAGGTGTAGTTGTTTGTTGCGAACTTGAGTGTAGGCGTTCCACAAAGCGGTCCCCAAGCCTCCACTTGTGTTCCCCGATGTAGAAGAGGCCACAATGGGAACAGCGGATACAGTATATCACATTAACAGATGTGCAGGTGAACATCTGTTTGATGTGGAAGGTCTTCTTAGGGCCTGGGATGGACGTGAGGGGAGAGGTGTCGGGGGCAGGTGTAGCACTTGTTGCAGTTGCAGGGAAAAGTGCTGAGGCTGGTGGGGAGTAAGGAGTGGACAAGGGAGTCATGGAGAGTGTGATCCCTTCGGAAAGCAGATAAGGGTGGGGAGAGAAAAGTGTCTTTGGTAGTGGGGTCAGATTGCAGATAGTGAAAGCATCCGAGGATGATGCATTGGATTTAGAGGTTGGTGGGGTGGTACGTGAGCTCGAGGGAGATTCTGTTTTGGTTATTGCGGGTAGGGGTGTGAGGGATGAGTTGCAGGAAATGAGAGACACACGGTCAAGGGCATTTTTCGACCACTGTGGAGGGGAAGTTGCAGTCCTTGAAAAAAGAGGACACCTGGGATGTCATTTTTCCTGCTTGGCCTGCTGTATTCATCCAGCTCTGCACCTTGTTATCTCAGATTCTGCAGCATCGGCAGTTCCTACTATCTCTCAAGAATAATACAGCACAGCAACAGGCCCTTCGGCCCACCAAGCCTGCAGCAACACAGTTTTAATATGGAAGGGTAAAATGTCTTCACTTACAGGATCCCTATCCCTCCATTCCCTTCCTGTTCATGTATTCATTCAGGTGCTTCTTGAATGCTGCTATTATGTCTGCTTCCACCACCTCCTCTGGCAGCGCATTCCAGGCACTCATGACTATGTGAAAAGCATGCATTGCACATCTCTTAAATTTGTTCCCCTTGCACCTTGAACCTGTGTACCCTAATAACTGACACATCCACCCTGAGTGAAAGCGTCATGCTTTCCACCCTCCATACCATTCACAATCTTGTAAACTTCTACCAGCTTGTTCCTCAACCTCCTGTGTGCCACTGAAAACAAATCCAGTCTATGCAAGAGATCGTAGGAACTGCAGATGCTGGAGAATCTGAGCTTATAAGGTGCAGAGCTGGAAGAACACAGCAGGCCAAGCAACTTCATGGGGGCCAGGAAAGCTGACATTTCGGGCCTAGACCCTTCTTCAGATCTAAGCCCGAAACATCAGCTTTCCTGCTCCTCTGATGCTGCTTGGCCTGCTGTGTTCATTCAGCTCTCCACCTTGTTATCTCCAGTCTATGCAACCTTTCTTTCCAGCTGGAATCCCCCATACAAGGCACCATCCTGGTAGAACTTTTCTGTACCCTCTCCAAAGCAACCACATGCTTCATGCAATGTGGTGATCAGAACTGTATGCAATATCCCAATAAAGCTGCAGGATAACTTGCCTATGCTTATACTCAAATCCTTTCCAATGAAGGCAAGCATGTCATAGGCCTCTTTTACTACCTTATCTACCTTTGCTACCAGCCTTCAGTGATCTGTGGACCTGCACACCCAGATCTCTCTGCATTTCAATACTCCTAAGGGTTCTGCCATTCACTGTATAATTTCCACCCGTACTTAACTTTCCAAAACGCATCACTGTACATTTGTCCAGATGAAATTCTACCTGCTATTTTTCTGCCCATGCCTCCAACTGATCTATATCCTTCTGCATCCTCTGCCAATCCTCCTCTCCACAACTCTACCAATCTTTGTATTGCCTGCAAAATTATTAAATAGACCAGCTACATCTTGCTCAAATCATTTCTGTTGATCACAAACAGCATAGGTCCCAGCACTGATCCCTGAAGAACACTACTAGTCATAGCACTCTCTTCAAAAAAGCATCCTTCTTCTTCTACTGTTTCCTTTGGCTAAGCCAGTTTATGTATACATCTTGCCAGCTCATTCCTGATAAATGTAATTCTACCTTTAGTACCAGTCTGCCATGAGGGATCTGTCGAAGGGCAAAGTCCATGTAGACAACATCTCTTCCCTCAATCACCTTCATCACTCCTCAAAAAGACTCTATCAAGTTAGTGAGGCATATCCTCTCCTGCACAAAACCACACTGTTTATCGCTCATTAGCCCATTGCTTCTAAATGCTTATAGATCTTGTCCCCAAGGATCTTTTCCTATAATTTCTGTATCACTGACGTGAGGCTGACAAGCCTGTTGTTTTCAAGATTATTCGTTACCCTTATTAAATAAAGGGATATTAGCTATTCTCTAGTCCTCTGGGATCTTACCTGTGGCCAAAGAGGATACAAAGATGTCTGTCAATGCTCCGGCAATGTGTTCTCTTGCCTCCCTTCAGGATCCCATCAGGACCTGGGGACTTATCTACCTTAATATATACAACATATCTTCCTTTTTAGTAAAAACTTGGCTTCGAAATTCAACATTCCCTTCCCTGAGATTATCCTCCACCAATTCCTTCTTTTTGGTGAAAACTGATACAAAGTATTCATTTAAAACTTCACTTACTTTTTCTAGCTCCATAAACACATTCCCTCCTTTGTCCTCAAATGGGCCAACCCTTTCCCTGGCTATCCTGTTGCTTTCAAAATATATTTAAAAAGCCTTGAAATTCTCCTTCACCTTGTTTGCTAATGATTTTTCATGACCCCTTTTGGCCCTTCCATTTCTTTAAGTTCTTTCCTTACATACTTCAAGGGCTCTGTCTGTTCCCATCCTCCTAGACCTCATAAATGCTGCCTCCTTTTTGAAGAAAGTCATAACAATCCTAATCATTTAAGGTTCACATAGCTTGCTACACCTATCCTGCAATCTCACAGGAACATGCCACTCCTGAACTCTTATCAACTGCTATTTGAAATAGGTACTGATGTCAGCACAATGGGCCAAATGGCTTCTTTCTGCTTCATAACACTTGTGGTTTTGTGAAATAACTCAAAAGCTGCACATTAAATTTAGTATCAGAATGTCAGAACAAAAGCAAAATACTGAGGTTGCTGAAAACCTGAAATAAAAACACCAACTCTTTCTTTCTCCAGATACTGTCGGACCTGCTGAGTACTTTCAAAATGCTCTGTTATGAGGATATTACATTCTGTATTGTAAATCTGATGGCCTAACATGAAGCAAAAAATTTCTTCATCCAAAGTGATTAACTGAAAGGCACAGTTATTGGAGCATGCTTAATAGTTTATGGCAAACTGACTTTGATTTCAAATTACTGTTGTGACTTGCTTACACCCTTGAAAAACTCTGTTTAAAAAACCCTGTAATTGCTCTCATGGTAGCTGTCATTTTGATGTTTAAATACGGAAGAATTGTTTAAAAAAGGTATCTTCCAACAGGACAAACTGAAGATGGCAATATTTTCATTTGTTGTTAATCCAGCAGCATCTCTGCAGCTGTGAACTGACTATTACCCTCTACTGACCCTTGTGCCACCCAAATCATATCAACAGATTTTGAAAATTACTACAAATATTAAAATTAAGACCATTAAGTTTTGAAATAACTTAGAAAAGTAACTAAATCTTAGCATGTTTATTGAACGTGTTCAGAGAGTTTAACCAAAGGCTAATGAGTATTTTCCTAATTTTTCTCCAACTTGATCTAATTAGTCCCAAGATGCTGTCTAGCAAGATCAAGAATGCCCAAATGGTGAATGTAAACTGTTAACAACTAAAGGTTATACTTAAGTGATGCCATATTTAGTAAAGACGTTGAGGCAAGAAGGAACTGTACAAATCCACTCGCATGTGACCTGGTTTGGTAGGAGTCATATAATTAATGCAGTCTGTAACAGCTGGGCCCACCTAATCACAGGAGAGATCGAATCAGTCTGTCTTCAGGTGGCAGCAAAATCACAAACAGGATTTGTATTCACTAAAAAAAATTAACCAAGCTAACCAACTCTCCACATGCAAGGCCAACAAAATTCAGATGTACCTTGAGGAGTGAATGGGCACCAGGCAGCTTTCGCATGTGTTTTGAAGTATTTGTCAACAAAGAACAGGACTCTTGTGCACTAATACAATTAGTACCCACTTCAATAACATGCACCACACTGCGAATCCAACTGACAATCCTGAACTAGTTGTCAGTGTAAATCTTCATACGTTCAGGTTACCCAACAAATGTCATCTAATTGCAGAGTCACATCTAACATTAAACACTGTATTACGCGTTTTGCAGACACAAGTTGATTAGGTACATTCAGCATCTTGTTTGTTGCAAACAGCTGAAGGGACATGTTGTTTGATCTCTACCTGGCATCACGGTGACTCTGGCATTCACAAATCACATTATTCATTTGTGTGAAAGGCACAGCATCCTTCTGGCTTGACAGCAGTGTCCTATTAGTGGTGAACATACTTGGTTGACAGAGCACGAGAGCAGTGTGAAACAGCTAGCTGTGTAATGCTGCTCACGCTTTTGAGATACCTTACTCTTCCAGGATAATACAACGTAGACAGTGTACTTTTCAGGATCAAGAGTGACTACTTTAGGACCTTCTATGAGTTTGTATGATATACTTTGGAAGATGATCCGATCAGGGTCACTATTGTCCCCCAGGATAGCTCTGATGCACCCTATTCCAGCATCATATTTTCACAATGAACAAATGGCTTGGGCCCAATTTATGAGTTTACTGACAAGGCCAACTGCATAGTGTGTGGACTACAGGAATTTCAACATGCAAACTAACCAGTGAACAAAGGTCTGTGATAGACAATAGAAGAGAATCTGCTAGCCAATTTTTCTCCAAGGATATTGAGGAAAGGGAGCTCACTTGACTCTTCTATTTCAAATGTGAATTTGAGTGTAGAACGCAGACCATTATGACATGCAAGGAAACCTGGGTGCTATGTACCATTAACAGGATGCTACTGTCAAGCCAAAAATCACAAAAATGAGAAATGTGCAAACAAATTACAATGTTGGTATGATGACAGGTGTGTAGGCTGCCAGCCCCAAAGACTCAAATATTGTATCAAACATCATAATAATAAAATGTGAGGCTGGATGAACACAGCAGGCCAAGCAGCATCTCAGGAGCACAAAAGCTGACGTTTCGGGCCTAGACCCTTCATCAGAGCATTTGTGCTCCTGAGATGCTGCTTGGCCTGCTGTGTTCATCCAGCCTCACATTTTATTATCTTGGAATCTCCAGCATCTGCAGTTCCCATTATCTCTATCAAACATCATATCCTGTTTGCAACAAGCAAGGTGCTGTTGGTACCCAATCAGCCTGAACTGTCAAAATGTGCAACAGTGTCCAACATTAGATGTGATTCTGCAATTGGATAATATTTGGTGGATAACCTGAAATGTGAAAAGAATTACACTGATAATCAATTCTGGATTATCAGCTGGGCTCACAATGTGGCACACGTGCAGTGGAAGCTATATGTATGAACAGAGAGTCATATTCTTCGCAAACAGAAACATATATTCACAGCATCTGTTTCAATAGAACAATAGGTGACAACCACCTGCTGGTTAATTTCTCAGGGCCATGTCTTGACCAATCACAGCTAATCCAGCTGGTTTAAAATTTAATGAAAGCCTGGTTTGAATGGTCAATCTATGGTCCTGCGAAGATGTACAGCTCTGAAGGACTGTACCAGCTGATTAATGTGGATGCATTCAATTCTGGTTTCTCCAGCAACAGCATGCACAGAGCTCAAAGGTTCCTGCAGCAGTTGGAAAAATTAGAGGGAACATAGCAGTCAATCATTGATGGACGCATTCTTCATGGCAATGCCTCTGCCAATCAGAGTCCACTTGTCAACCAATCAGCACTCATGCAGTATAAATGTTGTTCTCTGAAATGTGTCGGCTTGTCAAATGACTTGCTAAGTGCAAGACAAAATGCTTTGAAAAATGTGACTTTTGCCAGAAATGCTGAAATTAAAATTGTGTTGAACCTTAGTGGTTTACAGTACATATAACTGAGAATATTATAGAATTTTACAGCAAAGTAGGACTTCTTACCTGTAAAACTGCAGTCTTCAGTGAAAAATAATCGACTGATATAATTCAAAGCAATGAATATCCTGATTACTTTTTAGATTTATTTTATCTTGCATGTCCACACAACTTTTTTTTTTCTTCAGTTCCCTCAGTGAACTTGTTATCAATATCATTTGTCAGGAAGCATGCCAGTGTAACTGGGTAATGATTTTCACAACAGATTTGCACCTGCCTCTTCCAACAGCAGTGTGGCAGAGATCTCACACTCAGCAAAATGGGAAAATAACATCCATGTGGCCTTTCTAAATATGATAGGTATGAACTTCTGACTTCTTGTTTCCACATGGCCAAAAATCTCACAACACCAAGTTATTGTTCACCTCGTTTATCTGAAAACACTAGCTTTCTGTGCTCTGCTCCTTCCTGAGATGTAGTGTGGAAGATGAGGTATACTGACACAGAATTTATAAGCAGAAAGGTAACAACCATAAAAACGGCTCACTGACCACCTCCTGTTGAATGTTGAATCAGTTAGAAAGGTTAGGCAAATACCAGAACTTCCTGAGTCATTGCCCTGAGATAATTAAAGGTTTTATTAATGTATACAATAGGTGGCATCTCACGTCGGACAATGCATTTTAGGTGTGAGGCTTTGTTTAGAATCTGTGTTTTAACCTGGAGTCCTGCTGGTTTTATTTTTTGAACCAAATAGAATGTATCTGCAAATAACACAAGCATCTTGGATGAAATAATTCACTCCATAGATTTACATGTGTGTGCGCAAGACAGAATGCGAGAGGGGTGTCTGTGCATGTGTGTGTGTGTGACAGAGTGTGTCCGTGAGCGAGAGTCCGTGAGCGAGAGTCCGTGAGCGAGAGTCCGTGAGCGAGAGTCCGTGAGCGAGAGTCCGTGAGCGAGAGTCCGTGAGCGAGAGTCCGTGAGCGAGAGTGGAGTCACCTGTAGCACGACAAAACCCACAGAAAAAGGCACTCTCACAAGCACGCACATGCACTCTCAATCTAATGTATGAACGATTTCATCCAAGATGATTGTGTATTTGCAGAAACATTCTGTTGGTTCAAAAACATAAAACCAGGCTGACTCCAGGTTAAAACACTGACAGATTCAAAACAAAGCCTCACATCTAAAATGCACTGTCTGACCTGAGAAGTCAACTCTAATATACACTGATAAAAGAGATAAAGGGTATGCAGATGCTGGAGAATCCGAGATAACAAAGCATGGAACTGGATAAACACAGCAGGCCAAGCAGCATTTTAGGAGCACAAAAGCTGACATTTTGGGCCTAGACCATTCATCAGAAAAGGGGGATGGGGAGAGAATTCTGAAATAAACAGAGAAAGAGGGGAAGGTATACTGAAGATGGATAGGGGAGAAGATAGGTGGAGAGGAGAGTTTAGGTGGGGAAGGGATAGGTCAGTCCGGGGAGGACGGACAGGTCACGGGGGCGGGATGAGGTTTGTAGGTAGGAAGTGGAGGTGTGGCTTGAGGTGGGAGGAGGGGATATGAGAGAGGAAGAACAGGTTAGGCAGATGGGGATGAGCTGGGCTGGTTTTGGGGATGCAGCGGGGGGAGGGGAGATTTTGAAGCTGGTGAAATCCACATTGATACCATTGGGCTGCAGGGTTCCCAAGCAGAATGTGAGTTGCTGTTCCTGGTACCCACAGGTGGCATCATTATGGCACTGCAGGAGGCCCAGGATGGACATGTCGTCTAAGGAATGGGAGGGGGAGTTAAAATGGTTTGCGACTGGGAGGTGCAGTTGTTTATTGCGAACCGAGCGGAGGTGTTCTGCAAAGCGGTCCCCAAGCCTCCACTCTGTTTCCCCAATGTAGAGGGAGCCACAACAGGTACAGTGGATGCAGTATACCACATTAGCAGATGTGCAGGTGAACATCTGCTTGATGTGGAAAGTCAGCTTGGGGCCTGGAATGGAGGCGAGGGAGGTGGTGTGGGGCAAGTGTAGCACTTCCTGCAGTTACAGGGGCAAGTGCAGGACGTGGTGGATTTGGATGGGTATGTGGAGCGGACAAGGGAGTCGCGTGGTCTCTCCGCAAGGCAGACAAAGGGTGGGGGTGGAAAAATGACTTTGGCGGTGGCGTCGGATTGTAGATGGCGGAAGTGTCAGAGGATGATGCGTTGTATCTGGAGGTTGCAGGGGTGGTATGAGGACGAGGGGGATTCTCTTTTAGCGGTTATTGCGGGGGCAGGGTGTGAGGAATGAGTTGCGGGAAATGCAGGAGACACGGTTGAGGGCGTTCTCGACCACTGCAGCAGGGGGGAAGTTGCGGTCCTCGAAGCACGAGGACATCTGGGATGTACGGGAATGGAATGCCTCATCCTGGAAGCAGATGCAGTGGAGACAAACGAATTGGGAATAGGGGATGGAATTTTTGCAGGAAGGTGGGTGGGAGGTGGTGTATTCTAGGTAGCTGTGGGAGTCGGTGGGCTTGAAATAGACATCAGTTTCTAGGTGGTTGCCTGAGATGGGGACAGAGAAGTCCAGGTAGGTGAGGGATGTGTTGGAGATGGTCCAGGTGAACTTAAGGTTGGGGTGGAAGGTGGTGGTGAAGTGAATGATCTGTTCAAGGTCCTCTTGGGAGCGATGCGGCGCCGAGACAGTCATCAATGTAACAGAGGAAAAGGTGGGGTTTCGGGCCAGTGTAGGTGCGGAAGAGGGACTGTTGCACGTAACCTACAAAGAGGCAGGCATAGCTTGGGCCCATGCGGGTACCCGTGGCCACCCCCTCTGTCCGTAGGAAGTCGGAGGAATTGAAAGAGGACGAGGACGAGGACGGCTCGGCGGATGAAGGTGTCGGTGGAGGGGGACTGGTCAGGTCTGCGGGACAGGAAGAAGCAGAGGGCCTTTAGGCCATCTGCATGTGGAATGCAGGTATATAGGGACTGGACGTCCATATTAAAAGTGAGGTGTTGGGCACTGGGGAATTGGAATTTCTGGAGAAGGAGGAGGGTGTGGGTGGTGGGATGTAGGTAGGGAGTTCCTGGACCAAGGGGGAGAAAATGGTGTCCAGATAGGTGGAGATGAGTTCGGTGGGGCAGGAGCAGGCGGAAACAATGGGTCGACCAGGGCAGGTGGGTTTGTGGATTTTGGGTAGGAAATAGAAGCGGGCGATGTGGGGTTGGGGAACAATGCGGTTGGAGGCTGTGGGTGGGAGGTCAACTGAGGTGATGAGGTTGTGATAAAACCTTTAATTACCTCAGGGCAATGACTCAAAATAAATTCTGGAATTTGCATTTTAATCAATAGAGACCTGTGTCTCTTTTCCAGCTGATTAAAGATTCAACACGAGACTGTCAGCAAACAATTTTTAGGGTTGTTACCTTTCTGCTTATAAATGTCAGTGTACCTCTTCTTCCACACTATACTGAGGAATCAGCAGAGCTCAGAAAGCTAGTGTTTTCAAATAAATCTGCTGGACTATAACCTGGTGTCAAGTGATTTTTGACCTTGTCCACCCCAATCCAATACCGGCACCTCCACATTTTGTTTCCACATGCAATTGATAATAGTAGTAGAAAGGATCAAAACAATTCATAAAAGCTTATAAACTTACAAAAGGCAGATTTTAAAAATTTAGGTAGAAATCGTTCTCAGGTTGATTGTAGATCAGTTGTTGCAATTTTGGGAAATTAAGCTGCCATTCCAGTCTACAAGCAGTGCACATCCTTTGAATTTTAAAATGACTTTTGTGTAATTTCATTGGGGCAGGGTGTACACTTGAGATGGTAACAAATATGCCATCCCACAAAAAGTCTTATAAAAGAATTGATAACCAGCAGATGACTGGATTTCATGGCCTATTGAAGGCCTTAACACTGGTGTTCTTAAAATATTGGCAGACAGCTCCACGATCTGAAGACCACTGGTTAAAGTCCATTCCTTGGGGAATCCAGCAGTGAGAAAGTGACTAATTTTAGATTCTTCTTGTGGGGTGGGTGGAGTCTCTGGGTGAAGGAGGTTTGAAGTTAAGGGCAGAAGTGTGGCTTTTAGAGGCCATCACCTTACTCCTACACCCCTCTTTATACAACTCCCACCCCACCCCAATCTGTCTGTGGTTAGTTTGGCCTCACATTGGTTTCTCCATTTGGGAAATGAGCCATGTTTCAGCCTTGAAAGCAGAAACTGCTAGAGAAACTCAGCAGGTCTGGCAGCATCGATGGAGATGGGAACATTGCTGCTCACAATGTGGTCTCTCCACGTTGGAGGGACGAAACACAGACTGGGTGATCACTCTGTGAAACATCTGCACTCTATCTGCAAAAATAACCCTGATCTTGTGGTCACCTGCCATTTCAACTTAGTGCTCCTGGCCAACATTTCTGTCTCATGCCTGCTGCTGTGCTCCAGCAAAGCTCAGCAAAAGCCAGAAGAAGTGTCTCAGTTTCTGATAGGGGACCCCACAGCCTTCAGGAGTCAATACTGTGTTCAACAATTTTAGGGCCTGAGCACCTTATACCATGTCTTTTGCCCAACCCCACACTCCAGGCCTTGTCATCACACGGGTTGTTTTCATCTCAACTCCACTTTCTGTATATAAACCACTTTTTCCTATCTACAATCAGTTCTTGAGGAGGGTCACTGGACCCAAATCTTAACTCAGTTTCTCTCTCCACAGATGCTGCCAGACCTGCTAAGTTTCTCCAGCAAATTCCGTTTTTCTTTGGGATTTCCAGCATCTGCTGTTCTTTCTTTCTTGTTCATACTTTTCCTATCAAGAATGAGGGATTTGGCAAGCTGTGACCTTTCAGTGACTTGATCTTTCCATTACTTGATAATTAAGTGCCTTAACTGATGGTGGGTCAAGAACGTTGACCATAGGCGTTTTCACTCAAGTGTAATGCTGAGGTTGTGAGAAGGGCATGATTCTTTCGCCAGGGTCAACTTAACCAAATATTTCAATTTCCTGCCACCTCTAGGGAGGGGAAAATTGTACCTGTGCTGTGTAATGCAATATTTGTGTAACTGTTTATGTTTAAAATATTAAATTTGATTTTTAATTAGAATTTGAGACATTCATGTGCACAAAACATTTTTTCAAGTATACCTATATTTTGTCAAATATAAAGCTGCATAGTAGGCTGTTGTACCATCTTGAAGACTTTGAAAGATTTCATTTTAAAAATCAATTGCTTGTATTGAAGGAACAGACTCAGGAATTGCAAGGAATTAACTTAAGAAATCAACAGCTGAAAGCAGATGTATAGATTAATGAGCAAACAGATGGCAATACTGTTTCAATACCTTTGCTGCTCAAGCCAAGGAACCTTTCCCAATTTCAACATGTCAGGAACAGCAAATATGGAAAATGGGATGAACAATAACATAAATAAATCACACCCTGACAAGTAGATGTTCCTGGCGAAGAATCCCTCTTCAATTTATCTTACACTAAAGAAATTGTATTACAGTCCTAAATAGGTTCATGCAGAACATTTTCAAGCACATTATTTGAAAGACTGTTTTATAATTAGCACATATCAAGTCATGAACCATGTGTCTCATGCTCCAAACACAAAGAAGCCATTTCATTTTTATCAAGTTTTGTTTAAAAGGCCAATTTAAATTCATCTTTTTAATGACTGTTGCACATAACTGATGTTCCAGACAGCACATTGAAAATGTTAATATTTATTCTGTAGGTAGCAATGTCTTAGTCATTGGAAAATTGCCATTATGTTGTAGCTAGCTTGTAGCTGTTGGAGTGGAACTCACCTTCAGAGACGTAAGACAAAGCTTTGTTCTTCAAAGACAGCATTGTAAGCAAGTTGAAGAACAGGGCCACAAAGGTACCAACAAGGAGGCGTCCCCTGCAGGACAGAATTTTATTTTATCTCGGCAAACTGTGAAAGCGGATTTTCATTTTAGTTGTATATCTGTAATGATATTTCTGATAGTTAATTATTACTTCCTCTATTCACAAAACATACAACTGTCAATCTAAGACTTATTATACTTTGTTCAGTACACTGCACAAAATTTGGAATTTACACTCCAGATAAGCTGAGGACTACTTTGCCATTAACAGTCTGGCAACAGGTGAGCAAGTAGGCAATTTTTTTTAAGAAATGTTATACATTCTGATATATTCATGCTTGCAAGTTTAATGTTTTGTTGCAGGGACACCACACCCCTTAAATATCCTTGAATGTCTCTGAAGCAAATAGAGATCATGAAGGTGGACTAATCTGACTACAACTTTGAAACCATAGGCCTGGCTAGAGGCTAAGACCCAGTCGATGGGAATGATATCCAAAAATTATCTTTCCATACAGGATCTGAATTATGAACAAAAGGTGCTTCACCTTCAAGTTGCCTTTTGTGGGTAAAGTTCAGGATCAAAAAGAATTACACTAGTTCCATTGGGATTAAGGCATGGCTGCATCAAAAATATTGGTCCTTTTCCTTACAACAGAATGCTGGTGTGTGAGATTTGACTGGTGAATAGTTGACTTGTTGTCATAATGTCTAATTTCATCATTCATATCTTATATAGGAATATAAATGTTAGTTCTGGGGTTGTTAAATTCTTGACTAAATTGTCACAATTGTAACTAAATTAACTCTGAAATTCACAAGTTGCCAAGGGACTTGCACATCAAACGTCTTTCTATGTGCATTACAAGATGAGAATTAGACAGGCGAGGCCCTTCAAAACAGCAGGTGGGCTGATTTAGCTGGATAACTGCCGACAATAAGTCTGAGGAGAAATAACCTGGCCTGCATGGCAGGTCAGTCTCACAGCCAGGGACTCGTGTGCAATTCCAGCCCGTGTGGAGTTTGCACGTTCGAGTCTACATGGACTTCCTCCTAGTGCTCCGGTTTCCTACCACAGTCCAAAGATGCACAGGTTAGGTGGATTGGCCACAATAAATTGCCCATAGTGTCCAGGGATAAGCAGGTGAGGTGGCTTAGTCACTGTAAATGTGGGGTTACTTGAATAGGGTGGAGGGGGCTAGTTCTGGATGGGATGCTGTTTGGAAGGTCAGTGCAGATCTGATGGGCCAAATGGCCTGTTCCCACACTGTAGGGATTCTATTCTAAATGCCTAGTTTTCATTAGATTTGCAAGCTATTCTTGAACTTTCCCAGATCGAGGGAAGACTTTAAAAAGCAACCGTCAATGGATGTTCTTCAAGGTAATGTTACCTTTTCAAAGGTAACATTAACTAGCTTAAATCACTAACAAAAACAAATTGCTGGAAAAGCTCAGCAGGTCTGGCAGCATCTGAGAAGAGAAATCAAAGTTAACGTTTCAGGTCCGCTGACCCTTCCTCAGAACCGGACCTGAAGCATTAACAAATTTCTCTTCACAGATGCTGCCAGACTTGCTAAGCTTTTCTAGCAATTTCTGTTCTTGTTAGTGATTTACAGCAACCGCAGTTGTTTCGGTTTTTATGTAGCTTAAATCACAATATGAGATATCTGAGGTGTACTATCACATTGCCATTGGGATAGACTGCAGACAGGTGGCCCTTGTTTTGGACTATGAATTTTCTCACACAAACCGTGAGTTGGAGTCTGGAAGCACCTTTGACTCAAAGAGAGAAATTTGCCAAGAGCTATAGATCACTAAGCAAGAAGGGAGTAAAGAGTTAACTTAGATGGAGTTTCCAATGTCATAAGATGCTTAATAGAAAATGGAGAGGGGGTTCCTAGTCAAATGCTTGTGGAAGTGTTCCTAAGAACCTTAATAACTCAAACAGCAGGAACTGTGATGGAAGTTTGATGTTGATTCGATAGCTGTGGCACATCTTAGCTTGGACCCAGGAGAAGTGAAAGAACCCTCAAAATCCAGTAAACTTTAAGATACCTCTTGGGTGAAATTAAAAATAGAATGACAAGTGATCTTTGCAGGACTTATTAAGTATATTGCTAAATTAGTAGCACTTGCTTTAATGTTTGTTCAGTGGCAGTTTTTGTTTGAAATGTGAAATTTCATGTTGTAATTCTTTCAATTAATAACTAGGAGTTTAAATTTATATTTAGGGTCTCTTTTAAGATTACAAAGATTTTAGAGAAACTGAAAATATTTAGTTTTTCTATCAAGATACTAGTAAATATTTACCTATATAAAACAAAGTTTTAAAAAAAAAACTTACGTATGAATTTCAGGCTGTTCTAGAAATCGCTCCACACTGTTTCAAAATAAAACAAAATAATTAAATGTGCCCAAGGTAAGAAAAAGCAATCATAGTGTCATATAGAAATTAAGGATAATATATCAAATCAAATAGGTTTTAAAACCTTAAAGCTGCAAACTGAACTTTTGCAAATACAACATTAGTGTTAATCCATTGGTCACCAATGACATATCATTCAGAGATAATAGGAACTGCAGATGCTGGACAATCCGAGATAACAAGGTGTAGAGCTGGATGAACACAGCAGGCCAAGCAGCATCATAGGAGCAGGGAGGCTGATGTTTTAGGTCCAGACCCTTCATCAGAAATATCACAGATGATATCATCATAGAATCCCTACAGTGTGGAAACAGGTCCGTCAGCCCAACAAGTCCACACCAACCCTCTCAGCATCCCACCCAGACACATCCCCCCACCTAATCTACACATTCCTGAACACAGAAATTTAGCATGGCCAATCCACCAAGCCTGCACATCTTTGGACTGTGGGGGAAAACCAGAGCAACTGGAGGAAACCCACGCAGACACGGGGAAAATGTGCAAACTCCACACAGACAGTTGCCAGAGGGTGAAATGCAACCCGGGTCGCTGGCACTGTGAGGCAGCAGTGCTAACCACTGAACCACCAGGCTGCCCTTCATCTGGAGCATGAAACTGATACAATGAATAGCCTCCTTTACATTATTCTGAAATAATAATTCAGAAATTATTATTTCTAAAAATAAAACCAATGCCTAACCTCAAAAGGGGACTGTCAATTCCAAAGAACAGCCTTTTTAGAGAAATGATAAGGAGTTAAAAGTTAAAAGGAACTTATCAATGTCACCCCAAATTACAAGTAAAATCAAGAAATTCTTCAATTTAATTTTATTGTACAACAATTTGGTGTAGTGAGGAGGTTATGGATTAGTATCATGAACTGGATCCCAGTGAGACAGAATGATTTGGTACCTGTATCCTCGTGATTAACAGAGAAATGATGATGGGGGGGGGGGGGGGGGGGGAAGGGAAATCTGTTGGTTTTTCCACACCTGATTACAAAGCAGGAAATGTGTGTCTGATATATGGTTAGGGAAAAGTAAGAGTTCAGAAGTAATGGGTAAACCGATATCCATTTCAAGCCCACCGACTCCCACAGCTACCTGAAGACACCTCCTCACACCCACCTTGCTGCAAAAATTCCAACCCCTATTCCCAATTCCTTCGCCTCCGCCACATCTGCTCGCAGGATGAGGCATTCCACTCCTGTACATCCCAGATGCCCTCGTTCTTCAAGGACCGCAACTTCCCCCCGTCGCAGTGGTTGAGAACACCCTCAACCGTGTCTCCAGCATTTCCCGCATCTCATCCCTCACACCCGGCCCCCACAATAACCGCCAAAAGAGAATCCCCCCAATCCTCACATACCACCCCACCAACCTATGGATACAAAGCATCATCCTCCGACACTTCCGCCATCTACAATCCGACCTCATCACCAAAGACATTTTTCCATCCCCACCCTTGTCTGCCTTCTGGAGAGACCACGCGACTCCCTTGTCCGCTCCACACTCCCATCCAAATCCACCACATCTGGCACTTTCCCCTGCAACTGCAGGAAGTGCTACACTTGCCCCCACACCACCTCCCTCACCTCCATCCCAGGCCCCAAGATGACTTTCCACATCAAGCAGATGTTCACCTGCACATCTGCCATTGTGGTATACTGCATCCACTGTACCCGTTATGGCTCCCTCTACATTGGGGAAACCGAGTGGAGGCTTGGGGACCGCTTTGCAGAACACCTCCGCTCGGTTCGCAATAAACAACTGCAACTCCCAGTCGCAAACCATTTTAACTCCCCCTCCCATTCCTTCGACGCCATGTCCATCCTGGGTCTCCAGCAGTGCCATACTGATGCCACCCGTAGGTTGCAGGAAGAGCAACTCATTCCACTTGGGAACCCTGCAGCCCAGTGGTATCAATGTGGATTTCACCAGCTTCAAAATCTCCCCCCCCAACCCCCCCCCCCCCCCCACCCACCCCCCGTGCAACCCAAAACCAGCCCAGCTCATCCCCATCTGCCTAACCTGTTCTTCCTCTCACCTATCCCCTCCTCCCACCTCAAGCTGCACCTCCATTTCCTACATACTAACCTCATCCCTCCCCCTTGACCTGTCCGTCCTCCCCAGACTGACCTCTCCTCCCCACCCATACTCTCCTCTCCTCTAACCATCTTCGGTCTGCCTCCCCCTCTCTCCCTATTTATTTCAGAATCCTCTCCCCATCCCCCTTTTCTGATGAAGCGTCTAGACCCGAAACGTCAGCTCTTGTGCTCCTAGGATGCTGCTTGACCTGCTCTGTTCATCCAGCTCCACACTTTGGTATTCCTGAGTTCAGTTGTACACGATAAGACACCAGTCAGTCGATTGAGGCAATGGATGTTTGTGCCCATGAAAATCTACCCCAACACAACACAATTTATTCAGGGGAGGGAAGGAAGGAAAAAAACACAAAATGAAAATGGATTCTTCTAATCTTCACTTTTAGGTGTTACAAAGTTGTTTAGCATAATTGTGAATTGGAAAGCAGGAAGTTAGAATTTGTTTGTAAAAGAAATGATTAGGGAGAAGAATGCATGATTCCTTTGAGTGCTTTTCTAAGCTTAGAGATGTATACAGGGAAAAAGTGTCTGTGTCGCTGAAGATGTACAGCCAGTTCTGAAATTGAAACGTACCAATGGGCTGTGAGATTGGAAACCTTAAGCTGGCTTTCATGATTTGGTAACTTGCTGGAATCAGTCAATTAATTTACACGAAGCACTTAGCAATTGAAATCCAACTGAATTTAAATCTAATGATTTTGACTACCTCAGACCAAGAAAATTGATGTCATCCCAGGTATATAAGGTTTTTGAAAATATGAGAGAGAGAATTGCCATCTGAGAAATAAGCATCGAGCTCTCAAAAAAAAAATCGCTAAGCTCTCTAAGAAAGCACCATCTATCCATAAGTAGTACTGCGGTACTTCTAGCTAAGAGTCCACACATAAGGCTTCAGAGAAAATACCCCTGACAGCTGGATCAGCAGAAGAAAGGTGTTTATGACTTGAGAACACCAGAAGAAAGGAGTGTAGACTTTGAGAGACTAAGTTTTAACTTATTTTCTTATTACTTGGGTTCATATAAGTGGGACTTACGCTTATTGGAACAGCATACCAATAGAATTTAAGATAATAAAATGTGAGGCTGGACAAACACAGCAGGCCCAGCAGCATCTCAGGAGCACAAAAGCTGACGTTTCGGGCCTAGACCCTTCATCAGAGAGGGGGATGGGGAGAGGGAACTGGAAGAAATAGGGAGAGAGGGGGAGGCGGACCGAAGATGGAAAGAAAAGAAGATAGGTGGAGAGGAGAGTATAGATGGGGAGGTAGGGAGGGGATAGGTCAGTCCAGGGAAGACGGACAGGTCAAGGAGGTGGGATGAGGTTAGTAGGTAGGAGATGGGGGTGCGGCTTGGGGTGGGAAGAAGGGATGGGTGAGAGGAAGAACGGGTTAGGGAGGCAGAGACAGGTTGGACTGGTTTTGGAATGCAGTGGGTGGAGGGAACGAGCTGGGCTGGTTTTAGGATGCAGTGGGGGAAGGGGAGATTTTGAAGCAGGTGAAGTCCACATTGATACCGTTGGGCTGCAGGGTTCCCAAGCGGAATATGAGTTGCTGTTCCTGCAACCTTCTGGTGGCATCATTGTGGCACTGCAGGAGGTCCACGATGGACATGTCATCTAAAGAATGGGAGGGGGAGTGGAAATGGTTTGCGACTGGGAGGTGCAGTTATTTATTGCGAACCGAGCGGAGGTGTTCTACAAAGCGGTACCCAAGCCTCTGCTTGGTTTCCCCAATGTAGAGGAAGCCACACCGGGTACAGTGGATGCAGTATACCACATTGGCAGATGTGCAGGTGAACCTCTGCTTAATTTGGAAAGTCATCTTGGGGCCTGGGATAGGGGTGAGGGAGGTGGTGTGGGAACAAGTGTAGCATTTCCTGCGGTTGCAGGGAAAGGTGCCGGGTGTGGTGGGGTTGCAGGGCAGTGTGGAGCGAACAAGGGAGTCACGGAGAGAGTGGTCTCTCCGGAAAGCAGACAGGGGTGGGGATGGAAAAATGTCTTGGGTGGTGGGGTCGGATTGTAGATGGTGGAAGTGTCGGAGGATGATGGGATGGTGTGTGAGAACAAGGGGGATCCTCTTTGGGCGGTTGTGGTGGGGGCGGGGTGTGAGGGATGTGTTGCGGGAAATGCGGGAGACGCGGTCAAGGGCGTTCTTGACCACTGTGGGGGGAAAGTTGCGGTCCTTGAAGAACTTGGACATCTGGGATGTGCGGGAGTGGAATACCTCATCGTGGGAGCAGATGTGGCAGAGGCGGAGGAATTGGGAATAGGGGATGGGATTTTTGCAGGAGGGTGGGTGGGAGGAGGTGTATTCTAGGTAGCTGTGGGAGTCGGTGGGCTTGAAACGGACATCAGTTACAAGCTGGTTGCCTGAGATGGAGACTGAGAGGTCCAGGAAGGTGAGGGATGTGCTGGAGATGGCCCAGGTGAACTGAAGGTTGGGGTGGGAGGTGTTGGTGAAGTGGATGAACTGTTCGAGCTCCTCTGGGGAGCAAGAGGCGGCGCCGATACAGTCATCAATGTAACGGAGGAAGAGGTGGGGTTTGGGGCCTGTGTAGGTGCGGAAGAGGGACTGTTCCACGTAACCTACAAAGAGGCAGGCATAGCTGGGGTCCATGGTCACCTTTCCCTGCAACCGCAGGAAATGCTACACTTGTCCCCACACCTCCTCCCTCACCCCTATCCCAGGCCCCAAGATGACTTTCCACATTAAGCAAGGTTCACCTGCACATCTGCCAATGTGGTATACTGCATCCATTGTACCCGGTGTGGCTTCCTCTACATTGGGCAACCCAAGCAGAGGCTTGGGGACCGCTTCGTAGAACACCTCCACTCGGTTCGCAATAAACAACTGCACCTCCCAGTCACAAACCATTTCCACTCCCCCTCCCATTCTTTACATGACATGTCCATCATGGGCCTCCTGCACTGCCACAATGATGCCACCCAAAGGTTGCAGGAACAGCAACTCATATTCCACTTGGGAACCCTGCAGCCCAATGGTATCAATGTGGGCTTCACCTGCTTCAAAATCTCCCCTTCACCCACTGCATCCCAAAACCAGCCCAGTTCATCCACTCCCCCCACTGCACCACACAACCAGCCCAGCTCTTCCCCTCCACCTACTGCATCCCAAAACCAGTCCAACCTGTCTCTGCCTCCCTAACCTGTTCTTCCTCTCACCCATCCCTTCCTCCCACCCCAAGCCGCACCTCCATCTCCTACCTACTAACCTCATCCCACCTCCTTGACCTGTTCTTCCCTGGACTGACCTATCCCCTCCCTACCTCCCCACCTATACTCTCCTCTCCATCTTCGGTCCACCTCCCCCTCTCTCCCTATTTATTCCAGAACCCTCACCCCATCCCCCTCTCTGATGAAGGGTCTAGGCCCGAAACGTCAGCTTTTGTCCTCCTGAGATGCTGCTGGGCCTGCTGTGTTCATCCAGCCTCACATTTTATTATCTTGGATTCTCCAGCATCTGCAGTTCCCATTATCACTACCAATAGAATTTAGTTCAGTTTGGGAGTAGCTAGTAGTCAAGGGAGAATTGTTCAGTTTGTTAGTAATTCTGTTAATTTGTTCACTGTTAGGGTTAAATAAATAATTGTTACTTGTTATGTATAAAGTGAAATCAGGGATTTTCTTTCATTTAGTCACTCTTAAAAGCGAGTCAACCTTCTCAGGGTATTTCAGGTTTAATTATTAGAAGGGAACTGTAACTGTAACAGATTGGGGGTTTGTGTTTCGGTTGAATTATCAGAAGAGTTTGACCTCCCCCTTTGCAACACAGATTTCTAAATGATAGGGAAAAAAGCACAGGTCACAAGATATCTAAGGATAGTAATTTAACCTAGCCTTCCAGAAAGGACCAGTAAACAAACTCCTTTCATACTTCTCCTTTACCGTACTTCTCAAGTATATCATTTGATAAAAATTTTAAAAGTAATGGTCCAGGCAAATTATATAATCTGTCAGTGTCAAAAATGAGTTTGATGCAAGTGATATGTAATATAGTGAGTTTAATATCTGGCATCCTATCAAAAGGTGGGGAAAACAATTAAAAAAAAATTTCCCATAAGGAGGATGGGTGAAGACGACAGAGGAGGTGAGGGAGAGAAAGATTTGAAGTTAATTATTCTAAGCAGACCTTGAAAACTTCCAGTGTCTATCAACAGAATACATGTAGCAGAATAAATAGCAACCTGGGTGCAGATCTGTAGGTTACTGTTTTGGTCAGGAAAGACCTCTTAGACTTTAATTGTTTGAAGTGAAAGAAATAAAGAAAAATAATTTTTGATAAACAAGTTGCTCTTTCACTACAAACAGTTGGCTGCAGAGTGTCATAGGTTGGAACATTGGACCAGGCTCCCAGTCATGTGGTTGTATCCATGACACAGAAGGTGAAACTGAAAGGCAGGGATAAATCTAAATACAAAGAGAAACTTAGAAGATCAGGAAGCTCAATGCGATGCTTTAAGCTAGTTTACTTGGTCTCCTTTAACATACTACTGCAGCTGAGATCCTCATTGTGCCCCTAAGTAGTCTGTTATGTTTATGATAGCCCATTAGCAGTACCTTCTATCCACTTATACATTGACTAATCGCTAACAGCATTACTGATGCGTATGGAATAGTACTAAGATATGCTGCACTCATTATGGTTTGAAAACATAACATAACACTGTAACCAAAGACTCTTCACAGCGGAAGTGTTTTCATAAATTAACCAATAATCTGTGGCATAGCTAAATGTTCAACTCCCACAATTTTATAGAACAGCAATGAGTACTTAATTGAAATACTGGGCTCCATGCTTACTGAATCCTCGATCTGAATATCTTATCAATGATTTGGAATCTTAATAAAATGTCAGAAGTAAGATCAAAGTGCAGCCAACAAACTACGTCACCCAACTCCTCTGTTTTGGCAAGATTCTAATATACTCTCAAATTCCACAATTATTGCTTTAATTCTGAAAGGAACAATTGTGTTCTTGCATTTATAAAATATTGATTAGCCTGATGCATGTCAGGCCAGGATAAATTTTCATGGTGAAACGTTACATGTCAATCAAAGGGAAAAGGAACCACATTCCTACCTTTCTTTGAGTATAAAGAGAGCTCCGAGCTGTGCCAGGACGGTGGCAGCGAACACTGCTAATACTTCAAACCTCTCAAACCTGAAATTTAAGCATCAGGAACGAAAACAAGTGTCACGATTGTAAAACAATCCATGCATGGTTCTCAGTAATGCATATGTTATTCCAAGCAGAGTAGAAATGGGTGAGACACTGAACTAAAATTGCTCTAACATCCCTACAGGACAAACCCTTTAAGATGGCTCAGCAGACAAATATTTTCAGATTACAACTACAGAATGCAGTCCTATTCAGACAGAAATTTATGAAGTCATTTCAATTTTTTGAATGTGATTTTAATCTTGAAAAAAGTACTGTAACATTCAAACTTATCATATGCAGCTGAATCTTAATTTACAAATAAATTTCAGAAATATGCAACAATTTTTCACTGAATTTGTCCTATTTGAACATTTACTTCGCTAAGAATGTTTCTTCTGTGAGAAGCACCTTTTTAAAAAGACCTCATTCAAGGAATATGCGCGTGACTAAATAGGCCAGCATTTACTGCCCATCCCTAATTTTTCTTGAGAAGGTTGTGATGAGATGCCTACTTGAGTTGTGGCAGTCCGTTTGGTCTAGACACACCCACAATGCTATGAGAGAGCCAGTAGCAGGACTTCGATCTAGTAAAACTAATAGGGCAATGACATATTTCAAATCAAAATGGTGAGTGGCTTGGAGGTGAACTTACAGGAGACAGTTTTCATGTATCTGATGCCTTGTCCTCATATTTGCTCTTGGTCATGGGTTTGGAAGGTCCTGCCAAAGGAGTCTTGGTAAGCTAATGCAATGCATCTTGAAGATGGTATATACTGCTACCACTGTCCGCTGGTGAATGCTTGCCGTTTCAATGCCCTCAAGCTTCTTCTAGGATAGAACTGCACTGAGAGACAAGTACAGAATTTGTTCAAAGCTGACTTGTGTCTTGTAGATGGTGGTCAGGGTTTGGTGAGTCAGGTGCTGAGTTCATCACTGTAGGATTTCTAGTTTTTGACTTGTTCTTACAGCCACTATAGAGAAATGTCTAGTCCAGTTCAGTTTCTGGTCAATGGGATGCCCCAAGGTATTGACAGTGGAGAATTCAGCAATGGAAATGCCACTGCATGTCAAGGGATGATGGTTAAGATTCTCTCTTGTTGAAAATGGTTATTACCTGGCACTTACGTGGCAAACGTTTCTTCCCCTTCAACCCAAGCCTGGACGTTGTCCAGATCTTCATTCATTTGGACAGAGTGCTCTAGTATCTAGTGGGTTGCAAATGGTGCTGTATATTGAATGATGATTGTACAATATCCCCAATTCTGCCTTGCTGATGGAGGGGAGGTCATTGAAGAAGTAGCTGAAGTTGTCTGAACTAGCAACTCCTGCAGACATGTCCTCAGGTCAAAAAGCCCATCCCTCACCAATCACTGCCATCTTCCTTTATGCTAGGCATGACTCCAACCAGCAGAGAATTTGCCCACCAATTCCTACTGACTTCAGTTTTGATAGCAATCTTTGATGCTATGCTCAGCTAAATTTAGTCTAGACGTCAAGGACAAACATTCATAGAACATAGGACAGTACAGCACAGGACAGGCCCTTCGGCCACGATGTTATGTCGAACTTTTACCCTAAACCTAAGGCCTATCTAACCTCCACCCCTAACTTATACTATCATCCATAGGCCTATCTAACAGCCGCTTAAATGCCCCTAATGAGGCTGACTCCACTACCCTCTCCGGCAATGCATTCCACGCCCCTACCACACTCTGAGTAAAGAACTTACCTCTGACATCGCCCCGATATCTACCCCCTTTCGCTTTAAAACTACTTCCCCTCATAAAAGCTACCTCCACCCTAGGAAAAAGTCTCTGGCTGTCTACTCAACGTATACCTCTGATCATTTTGTACACCTCTATAAAGTCACCTCTCATCCTTTGTCGTTCTACAGAGAAAATCCCTAGTTCTCTCAACCTTTCCTCGTAAGACTTTGCCACCATTCCAGACAAGATCCTGGTAAACGTCCTCTTTTTCCTTCCAAAATGAATCAACTCACACTTTAAGATTAAACTCCATCTGCCTCTTCTCAGGCCAGCTCTGCATCCTATCAATATCCCTTTGTAACCTAGAACAGCACACTGCACTGCCCACAATGCAACCCACCTTTGTATTGTCATTCCTACCTCCCCTCTGAAATTCACCTCTTTCATCCATGTCTAAACCCAGACTAACAAGATTAGGAGCTGATCAGTTATGGTGAAATACAAACTAAACATTAGTCAATAGATTTTTGTTAAGCAAATACTACTTGACAGCACTGTTATTGATCTCTTCCATAACTTTACTGATTGAAAGTGGACTGACTGGGTCATAAATGTTGGAGGCAATGGCACCCTCACGTTTTCACTGCAAACCAGATATCTGGATACTGGTCTAACGACCTGGGGGTTTGAATTCCTCAATGGGAAATGGTGGAATTTGAATTTTTAAAAATCTTGAATGAGAAGTCTGATGATGGCCACATTGCCAATTGTTGTAAAAATCCATCTGATTTCACTGATGATTTTTGTGGAAGAAAATCTGACATCCCTTATGAGATTGTGTCAGCTCCATACTAGAAGTGGCAGCTCAGGCCCATAGGAGGAAGGGAATGCTAAGGGGAGTCAGTGGGAGAATTCATTGTCAATTTGCCGGCAACTACCCTTGGAGTCATCCGTGCCAGGGATTTACACAGTTCTGATACATGACTCCAGTCTACACAACAACAACATTTGGGCCATCAAACTATAGTCCTCTCAGATGGGAATACAAGATCCAACAGCACTATTTTGAAACAATGTCCCCAGGTCAATTGTTAATTCTCAATCAACTTCAATAAATTGTTGTTATGATCACACTTATTCATAGAAGCATGATGTGTGCAATTGGCTGTGACAATTCCTATATTATAACAGCAACTATATCCAATTAAGTACTTTAAGTTGTAAAGTGCTTTGAATTTCCTGAACAAAGGGATGGCATAAATGCAAGTCTTTGCTTGTTTAATTTATGTGGAAGAGAAACAGTTGGATTATTTATGAAATATTATAAGACTATTATGGTCATTTCAATTGCTTTGATCAGAAGGCAGTAACCATCACATTTTGTAAAAATGATCATACGTAATTAAAATACTGTAGTTTAGTCATTTTGTGTACTTTGTATTTTGTATAAAATAAACTTCAAAGTATCATTTTGTTACTCAATGCAAAGATGAACTAACGTGAAGCGGTGTTATTAAGCTCGAAAATGTTGATAATCTATATCAAAAGCAATAGGATTCAAGACTAACAATTCTTCTCCTCTCAGGATCCTTCTGAAGTGCTGTGCCTTGGAATGGGGAAAGCAGGACATTTGTCAGTGTTCATTTTCATACACTGTTGTAGCTTTTTCATGCATTGGCAGAGACTTAGGAGAAGGAGTAGAGAGATTGATCAAAAAATAAAATTTATATACAATACAAATGACTGCAGACATTCATTTTCTTTTCTCATTTTTCCATCTTATTATTTCACATGCTAAGTTAGTGATGAGATAATGAAAACACTTCACTTATATAAATGATTTGGATTAGAATATAGAAGGCATGAGTACCAAGTTTGCAGACAGTGGAGGTTTTCAATGATTACAGAGGGATCTTAATCAAATAGCTCAAAGGGCTGAAGAACAGCAGATGGAGTTCAACCTGAATAAATGCAAGGTATTGCATTTTGGTACAACAAACAAAGATAGGGCTTACACAATTAATGGTAGGGCCGTGGATGGTATTGTAGAAAAGAGGGATGTAGGAGTGCAGGTATGTAATTCTTTGAACTTTGCATCACATTTGGACAATGAGGTTAAAAAAGCATTTGGCACACTTGCCTTCATTGTTCAATCCTTTGAGTATAGTAGTTGGGAGGTCATACAGGACCTTGGTAAGGCCTCTTATGGAATACTGTGTCCAGTTCTGATTCCCCAGTTATAGGAAGAATATTATCAAGCTGAAGAGCATTCAGAAGAAATTTACCAGGATGTTGCCGGATGTGGAAGGTTTCAGTTATAAAAGCTGAATAGGCTGGGACTTTTTAAACTGGAGTGTAGGAGCTTGAGAGGCGACCTGATAGAAGTTTATAAAATAATGAGGGGTATAGATGGAGCTAATGGTAGCTGTCTTTTCCCTATGATGGGGGATTTCAAGACTAGGTGGCTCATTTTAAAGGGGAGAGGAGAGAGATTTTAAAAAGACATGACAGGCAAATTTTTGTTTTACAAAAAGAGTGGTTCGTATGTGGAATGAACTTCCACAGAGTGTGTTGGGTGTGGGTACAATTGTAACATTTATAAGACTATGGATAAGTACTTAAATAGGAAAGGTTTGGAAGGATATGGGCCAGGAGCAGGCAGGTAGGAGTTGGGATAATGTTTAGCAGGGAATGAATAAACTGTTTCCACGCTGTAGGATTCTATAATCAGGTCTAACTTATTGCTGAAAAGCAGTTGCATTTCCAACAACAGAAAACAAGGAACTACAGGTCAGTTACTTTAATATTAGTCATAGTGAAAATGCTGGCACTCATTGTTAAGAAGGTGAAAACAGATTGCTCAGAAAATCTCAGTGTTACCAGGTCTCTAATGTTTTTACAATATATATTGGTGTGACCTCATTTAGAGTCTGGTGTGTAATTTTGGTCTCCTTAAATAATAATGGACATAATTGTTCAGAAGCAGTGCAAAGAAGGTTCACTTGATCAGTTCCTGGGATGAAAAGGCAATTCTTATGAAGAAAGATTGAACAACTTCAGACTGAATCCCTTGGAGTTTTGAACATTGTGAGGTGATCTTGTTAAAATGTACAAGATCCTGACAAAACTTGACAGGAAAAATGTAGAACAGGTGCTTCATCTTGTTCAAGAAATTCAAACAATGGGACACAGTTTACAAGAAGGGTTTTCTTGTTTAAGGCTGTTTAAGACTTCCTGAACTGAATGCCTAGGCAACAGTGGAATATCTTTACCTAGGAATTTCAATACTGTAGCCTTAGCCTAAAATAGTGCTTTAAAATAATGTCAGGAAAAAAATTTAGTTCCCAAGCTCACAGAATATCAGAGAATGATATTATAAAGCTAACTAATGTTCAATATTGAGACTATGAACAGTAGGGTGGAAGAGAAACTCATCACATAGCGATTCCATGTACAATCAAAAAGGCACAGTTGTGCAGGTTAAGACGCTTATTCCCCAAAAGAGGACTTGTTTTATTTTGTACTCCTGACTACCAATTATGCTTTCAACGTTAATAGCCAAATGATTAAAAAAAAATCTTGAGTTTGCACATTGGAATTGTCATGCTATGTGGATAATGCGAATCCTAATGCGTAGGAATATGACGACCAATACTGGTTCTAACAAACAAAACAGTCTACTGTTAGGTGAATATTCAGAGCTTGGGTTCATTATCAGAACAAAATGACGCAAGTTAGAAGTTGCGAACAGCGCTCATGGCAGAGATTGTTAAGTGTCTTGTGGCTAAGTGAAGTGCCCCCTACCTGTAAGCCAGAAGACTCCTGAAGTCACTGTTCATAACGTGATTCCCTCTATTTTGGTGAAGTCAAATGCAGGATGGGTAACCACTTTGAAGAACACTTGTGTTGTGTCTGCAAAAATGACCCCGAACTTTCAGTTGCCTGCCACTTCAACACACCACCTTGTTCCCACTCCAACATTTGTGTCTCAGGCCTGCTGCAGTGTTCCAACGAGCCTCAGCACAAGCTGGAAGAACATCTCATTTTCCACTTGGGGACCGGGCAGCATCTAGGACTCAACCTTGAGTTCAATAACTTTAGAGCCTGATTCCATCCTTCCATGCCTTTTACCCACCCGACATGCAGTCCTGCTATGACATGGATTGCTTTTTAGCCCAAGAAGAACAGTTACTGGACCTAAAACGTTCACTCTGATTTCTCTCTACAGTTGCTGACAGATCTGTAGTTTTTTTTCAGCAAATTCTGTTTCTGTTGCTTTTAGCCCTGTCACCCATTCCCAGATATCCTTAGGTCTATTATCATTTGAAACGGGTTGCATTCAGCATAGCGAAACATTTTCTCATTCTTAGCTCTTATTATTATTTATTCACCTATTCTTCTGTTCTGGCCTACTCCTTTATCAACTCCTTTCAAATCTCTCTCTCTCTGGGCTCTGTCTTCACTTTCTGCTCATCTGTCATCCCTCAGTTTGGCTTCAGCATAATTACAAGCTTCCTTAACTAACAGTTCTGACAAAGAGTCATCGGACATGAAATGTTAATTCTGCTTTCTTTCCACAGATGCTGCCACACCTGCAGTGATTTCACCAACAATTCCCCCACCCCAGGTGTATCACAAAGAGTCACTTATGAAGCACTCTGATATTACTGAAAAGGGTCTATCCCTCCTTTTGTGGTCCCTAGCTTGACAGAAGTCTGTATTTTCTTTACATTTTCTAATCAAGCTGCTGAGGAATGTTATTATACACCTCTGGAATTGGTGGGACTTAAACTCGGGACACCTGGCTCAGAGGTAGGGACTCTATCAAGCCCACTTGATGTCCTGATCTTAAAGGCCAGAAAAATAACAGAAAAACCTTGGGTGATAGTTGTTTGTTGGTTCACCAGTCAGTGCATTACTCTGAGAAATCAGAATCAACCCACTCAAGTTAAAATTTAATGAAGCTTGACTGTTAATCAACATTAATAGGGCATTCTCCATAGCAATGCCTCTACCAGAGTCTGTTAGCCAACCAGATCATACTCTCCTCTTATGCATTATTAATGTTGGTTTCCCCTTGAATTTGAATCCTTGCAAAATATCCTGACTAGTGCAAGATGAAAAGCCTTGAAAGAACTTTTTTTTAACCTACAATATTCAAGTTCTATTGACCACACATTGCTACCATAATAACTTGGGTTAACAAGTGACTAATCTCTGTTTTAATATTTGTAGATCTAGCATAGATTGCTTATTAACAGAAGAGAGTTCCAAACTTTATCAGATGAATATTTCTGAATTTGAGCCTTGAAAAGTCTGGCTCTGACTTTGCTTCATTGCTGTCCACTTCAATGCCTTCAATCGACAGAAGTTTGGCCAATGGGTTTCAAATTACATAGTCCAATCTACCAATATCTTGCAATTATATGCTGCCATCAACACTGCTAACAATATAGTTTACCTTTGAGTCATTGGAAAATTTAGTTGGTGTCCTATCTCATCAGTGAAGCTGTTAATTGATAGAGTGAGGTCCCAGCACAGGTACTTGCAGGGCTTCATTATGCAGAGCCTGCTAACTAGAGTACCTGATCACTAACCTTGCACCCTTGCTGCCTTCCTCCTGATCCAATTTCACATCCAGGGCAACAAGTCTTCTTCAATTCCACAAGCTTCACAGAACCAGAATTTGAAAGAGGCCACTCAGCTGGTTGTTCCTGTCCTGATACTCTGAAGGAGCCATTTATCATTTGATACTTCGCTGCCTTGTCCCCCTCACTTTAGCAATTTCACAATAATAAATACTATACTAAATGTCAATGACTCTCTAGTTTCCCTCTTATCTTTCTTAAATAAGAGACTGACATATACAAATCTACAAACTATATTTATGTTAACTTATGTAAATGGGGAAGTTGTTTAACTTTTAAAATTGCCCCTTTCAATGTACAACAGGGTTAACTAGAGAAAGAGCTTGTCAGCTGGATGAATGGTCAAGTCTCCAAAACGAGCCACTTTGCTCAACATTTTCATCCCACTGGGCATAAATATTCTAAATCCAAAAAAAAAATCAGGCACAGATTAAATAATGGTCAAGGCCTGAGGACTATAAAGTCATTACTAAAATACCACTGCCATTTTAACAGGCTAAAGCAATGCAGAATACTAGCCTACAGCATTGGTAGGTTACCCACTGCTTGCACAGCCAAAATGTCCCATTCTATAGAAAGATATCTTGTCAAGGTACTAAGAGCTGGTGAAATGAAATGCCAGACTGTACTTGCAGATTTCACTAGTCAGGCAGGCCAGCCTGCAATTACCAACTGTGACTTCAAGCCCTATAATCCTAACTGGTTCCACCATCACATTACAGCAGCTGCTAATGATTGGTATGTGCACTCCATGGCCAATCAGGTCAGTGTTACCTCCATTTCTTTCATGTGTGAAGCTGAACATTCTGCAGTGTTCTATCTTACTGCAGAGCAGACGAGATGAAACTTCACTTTGGTTCGCATACAGGTGGGGACCCAATCAACCTTATGCTGTCAACACTTTGTAACATCATGAAAACAGAGATCTTAAAAAGGTCAAATGCCTCCTCTTCATTAAAATGGACAGAAGGAACTTTCTGTTCATCAAACTGCTTTGGGTCAAAACAGTCACCTCATACAACATGCAAGTGTCTACTGACTAATGCCGAAGATAGACTTACCCGAAAGAGTACCCTGAACTAGGTTTCTTCAAAGTCACCCAGAAACTTATTAGGCAAGTCATCAAACTAGAAAACAAAGAGATTAACGTCAAAAGGCCCAGACTGAAAGCAGCTATAAGCAAAATCAACTGCATTCACAAGCTTCAGACTGCTAACTCAATTTCATAAAAATTAACAATTCATACAAAAATGTCCTAATAGCATGTAGAGAGGAATGTTTTACAATTCTTGTACAATTAAAAGACAATTTTGTGCACAATTATTCATCACCAAGAAGCCTTGAAGGTGCTTTCCTTTTACCGGAATGATGTCATTTAGTGATGTTAAATGTCAGTATCACAACTCTAACACAACACAAAACTAAACATTTAGCTGTACCCTCAAACTTTTGGAGATACTGTAAAATTTCACTGAAAGAAAAAAACAACCATTCTGCCCCTTTTCAAAAAAAGCACTGGTGAGCAAACAACTTTCTTCGCAAAAACGGTAATGTAATATAAGCATATATTAACTTCATTTTATAGATCTTCCAGTCACATTTTTAAAGTGACAATTAAAAGAAACAAAATCCAACATGACTTTGCTTCAAAGATATGTCACTTTCCATTCTGTCTGAAGTGATGTCACACAGATAACAGTCAATTAAGCTACTCCATTTCATAAACGACAGCAGGTACCAGATTGATAATTACTCCCTCAGAAAGGGCAGGAAATTAGAGGAGTCCCATCTGAAACATTAACCCCTCTTTCAAATACTGATTAGGCTTCCGCACATCTCCATCAAATTTATATTTTTTAATCCTAATCTTCAATAATGTGTGGATTGTTCAATAGTTTATGGTCTAACTCAAAGCACTGAACACTATTTTTTTATTTTCAAAGTAAACAATTTTAAGAGATATTTTATAAAACAAACATAAGAATTCTCATGCTGAATTGTCAGCGATTAATTGAGGGATATATACCAAAGCACAAATATTTTATTCAATAACACTGCTTTTATTGCAATACGTAGTTTGTTTCATAAAATAAAGTGCAAGAGGAACTAAGCAGTTCTGGCAGCATCTGTGGTAAAACAGTAATGTCATGAGTCCAAAAACTCTTCTTTGGAACATAAAGTAAGTTGTCTTCAATCACAACAAAAATAAATATTCCACAATTACATGGCAGAACAATTAAATTAATAAATATCAACATGACAAAATATGAAGCATGCAACACAGAATTACCACAATTTTCATAGTTCAACACAGAAGGTTCATAATCAAAGCCGTGTTAACTCAAAGGAACTGCAGTAAGCAGACATCAGGCAGCATCCCACAGAACGTAAAGTTCTCAAAGTCCGTTAATGTGGCCCCAGAGGGCCATAGGGCTGGTCTCTCTGAGAAGGACAACTGGTGGTGGGTTTAAACTGAGGGTCAACATGTCTGTGGTGAGGGGTGAAGTCAACGAGTGGGGCATTCATGGTGACCTCAACCGGTGCGGGAATCGAACACATGCTGGTAGTATCACTCTGCACCACAAACCAATGAAGACAACCAAGCAGCTGTGGCAGGAGCAGCAGAGGCCAGGAAACAGGTCACCCTCCCTCACAAACATGCGCGCTTATGAAAGAAATCCATGAATTTCAAGTAAAATTTAAAAGTAAAACTGGTCATTTGAGGAAATGCAATTGCAAGGTTACAACAATTTCTGAATATATTTCATGACAACCATTCATAAAATCTGACAAAATAAAATCTCAGTTCTGTCAAATAATCTCTAATACCAGCAGACACAAGTACATTAAAAAATGTCATTCAGAAGATTAAAAAAATTACCTGAAAAGATCAAAAATGGTAAGATATGTGTAAGCAGTTAAAGCTGTAGAGAAAAAAGGAGAAAAATGTCAAATTAACATTTGTATTTTGTCAAGTAAACTTCTTCTCTTCAATCACAGCAATATATGAAGTCGTGACATAGATTATAAAAGTAGGGAGGTCATATTGGAGCTGTGCAGAATTTTGGTTAGACCCCCTACTCTGTATGTAGTGCTCATCATCACACCGTAGGGAGGATGTGATTACACTACACGTTGCCTGGGTTGGAACAATCTGCTATGAAGAAAGGCTGGATAAGCCTGGGTTGTTTTCTTTGGAGTGCAGAAGGCTGACGGGGGAGCTGATAGAGGTGTATAAGATTATGAAGGGCATGGATAGCATGAAAAAAAGCAGCTGCTCCCCTTAGTTGAAGAGTCAATAACAGAGGGATATAATTTTAAAGTGATAGGCAGGGATAGAAGGGATAGAAGGGATGAGGAAAAGTATTTCACCAAGAGGGTGTAATTGGTCAGGAATGCACTGCTTGCAAGGGCAGTTGAGGGAGGAAATCGCTTAACTTTTAAATGCTCTTGATGAGTATTGAAGTGTCATAACAATCAAGAGCTATAAGCCTAGTGCAGAGAAATGAAACTAGTATAGCTAATAACATATTTTTGGTGGTAGAAACTTGGTGGGCTGATGGCCTCTTCTGTGCTGTGAGATTCTATGCACATTTCTTTGCATCTTATATAAACATTCGTCTTTAAGAAACTCTCTAACCTGGCCATTCACAATCAATGTATACTCAGCAACTATTTAAAATATACATATTGCAAGGAATTAAATGTGCCAGGTGAATGCAGACTCACCACTGTTAGCACTAATTGTACATCAGTTAAAGGTTTTTCCTTAGGTAATTCAAAAATCATTATATGTAAATTTAACAAAGCGAAATACTTCAATCATGTAACATCTCAAAGAAAACAGTCACTTTCAATTTTCTAAAAGTCAGTATTACTGCTTTGATTAAGAAACATATAATTAACAGACATTACTGAGATGCATATCTTTATCTTAAGCTTGTTGTTTACACAGACAGTAATGTGGCCCAAAGTCAATTTAGGAGGATTCAGATGAAATGCATTCTAGTGTATTCGACAGAAGATGATCCTATTAGTAAGGTGGCTATGTTTTAATGCTAATGGGAGTGATGGTCAAAGATTTCCACTTTAATCTATTTTGCCTTCAGAGGAATAATCCTTACCACAACATGCAAGATTAAACCTAAGTGTATACAAAACTTAACACTCATTTAGGAATCTCCTGCATCTGAAAAGTCATTAGGAGCTGAAGATTGCTAAAGCTCTTATGACCATCCTTTACATCAAAAACAGGGGCATGAAACCTGGTGTTGTGTTTAAGACTGCACATGGTTGCTCCTTCATTGACTTGCAAGCACTGCAGCAATGTCAATGGCTTGTAAAGTTGTGTACGTCATTCATTAATTCAAGGACTAGCACACTATCTTTTGGGGGCATTTCCTCAGTCAGGAACTTCGCTTACCATCTGCAGGTGCTCATCTCATCTGGTACCATCTCTGAACACATTGATTAGAAAATGTTTATAGAGTGGCTATGTCATTGGCCAACACTCACCACCAACCAGACCACCAAATGGTAAAGATAGAGCAAGGACTGTAAAGCCATAAGTGAGACTGCAGCAGCGGAAAGGAAAGTTGGACTCTCAAGTTATCTTTTTCCTTATCTTAATCTCTTATTCTAAGTTACTGTAAATGGCACCATACATGTACAGTGAAGATACACACTTTTCACTGCATTGTTACACGATTAACATCCCAGGGTTAACATTGACCAGAAACTCAACTGGACTCACCATATTAACAGAGTGGCTACAAGAGTAGGCCAGAAGCTGGGAATACTGCAGCGAGTAACTCATCTCCTGACTCCTCAAAAGACTGTCCAGCATCTACAAGGCACAAATCAGGATGTGATGGAATACTCCCCACTTGCCTGGATAAGCGCGGCCCCAACAACACTCAAGAAGCTTGACACCATCCAGGACAAAGCAACCCACTTGATTGGCACTACATCCACAAGCATCCACTCCTTCCACCACCGATGCACAGCAGCAGCAGTGTGTACTATCTACAAGTTGCACTGCAGAAATTCACCAAAGATCCTCAGACAGCACCTTCCAAACCCATGACCACTCCCATCTAGAAGGATAAGGGCAGATATATCGGAACACCATCACCTCCAAGTCACTCACCAACCTGACTTGGAAATATATTGCCATTCCTTTGCTGTCGCTGGGTCAAAATCCTGGAATTCCCTCCCTAATAGCATAGTGGGCCAACCCAGAGCAGGAAGACTGCAGCGGTTCAAGAAGGCAGCTCCACACCACCTTCTCAAGGGGAACTAGGGATGAGCAAGAAATGCTGGCCACCCAGCAACACCCACATCCCACCAATGAATAAAATAAAAGAAAACATGTAACAATAAATGATTCCATTCAATTCAAAAGTACAGAAAGAGTGTCATTACCAAACAAGTCCCTCAATAGAACAGGAATGATAACATTTAAACTGAAATTTACAGGCTTGCTGGAAGGGATCTTTAATTGTTTTTCACTACACTCCAAAATTAGGAAAAGAATTTCCTTCTGTTTCAAAAATAAATTCCGAAGTAATTTCCAAATACTATAAGTAATTGTACAGAGATGAAAAACAGAGTTAACAGAGAAACTTGCTGCATTCTCAAAACAAGGCTGTCATCCATTATGAAATATCATTTACAGTAATGAGAAAAAAAGGAGACAGAGGCACAAAAATTATGGTTTAGAAACTGTCTGAATACTATTTTGTATGACTAAAGAAAATGACAGCACTGTCGTGCTCATAAAATTCATACAGTGTACAATTGTTCATCAACTTAGCTAATAAATTCAACCACGACACAGAAGGGCAACCAAAAATATGCATGACCAAAATTAGCGACAGGTTTATCTTTTATTCCATGCCACGTAACAATGCAGTCTGCTAGCCTGATTTGACTAAAGCCACATCAGAGTCCTTGCCTCACAAAAGCTCTTTCGAAATGGTTTGTACTCAACCGATTTAAATGTAACTTAATTTCTGAAATACACGTCATCGGGATTTAGACCATAAGACATAGGAGTGGAAGTACGGCCATTTGGCCCATCAAGTCCACTCTGCCATTTAGATCATGGCTGATGGGCATTTCAACACCACTTCCCTGCACTCTCCCCATAGCCCTTGATTCCTTTTGAGATCAAGAATTTGTTGATCTCTGCCTTGAAGGCATCCAACATCCCGGCCTCCACTGCACTCTGCAGCAATGAATTCCACAAGCCCACCACTCTCTGGCTGAAGAAATGTCCTCTCATTTCAGTTTTAAATTTGCCCCCTCTAATTTTAAGGCTGTGCCCACAGGTCCTAGTCTCCCCGCCTAACGGAAACAACTTCCTAGCGTCCACCCCTTCTAAACCATACATTATCTTGTAAGTTTCTGTTAGATCTCCCCTCAACATTCTAAACTCTAATGAGTACAATCCCAGGATCCTTAGCCGTTCATCATACACTAAACCTACCATTCCAGGGATCATCCGTGTGAATCTCCGCTGGAGATGCTCCAGGGCTAGTATGTCCTTCCTGAGATGTGGGGCCCAAAATTGGGCACAGTATTCTAAATGGGGCCTAACTAGAGCCTTATAAAGCCTCAGAAGCACATCGCTGCTTTTATATTCCAACCCTCTTGAAATAAACGACAACATTACATTCGCTTTCTTAATTACAGACTCTACCTGCAAGTTAATCTTTAGAGAATCCTGGACCAACACTCCCAGATCCCTTTGCACTTCTGATTTGCGAATTTTCTCACTGTTTAGAAAATAGTCCATGCCTGTATTCTTTTTTCCAAAGTGCAAAACCTCACATTTACTCACATTGAATTTCATCAGCCATTTCCTGGACCACTCTCCTAAACTGTCTAAATCTTTCTGCAGCTTCCCCACCTCCTCAGTACTACCTGCCTGTCCACCTATCTTGGTATCATTGGCAAACTTCACCAGAATGCCCCCAGTCCCTTCATCCAGATCATTAATATATAAAGGTGAACAGCTACGGCCCCAACACTGAACCCTGCGGGACACCACTTGTCACTGGTTGCCATTCCGAAAAAGAGCCTTTTATCCCAACTCTCTGCCTCGAGATTTGAAACTAAAAGATAGCATTAAAAGAGAAACGTAGTCCAATGTTGACCAACACGTTTAATTAAAATGCAAAAGTAGTAATATGTCATGTTGGGCAGTCCAAGGTGAGAAATGTCATAGGTTTAATCCCCATTCCATTATTCATAATCTCATGTGTGCTGTTGTGTGGACTAATCAAGAATCCAGACAACTCCTTACAAAGCACAATGGAGAAGATCATTGTGGAAATCAAACCGACTTTCACAGCAGTGTGTTCTGTGACTTAAACATCCGGCAGCACAGCAAGCACTTTGACACCAGTGTGAAACGGTACGCATGCAAGCTAAGTGTGGAGCATGGGTGCCAGGTGGGTGAGGGGAGGTAGGATGCCAGATAAGTGGTTGAGTGTTTGGGGTGGACAGAGGGAGGGTTAGATGGGTGCACAGTTATGGGCAAATCAGACAGTTTGTGCCAGGGTGATGGGCAGATGCTGGTCTTCAGCAGTGGCAGTTGACTAGTTTACTGTGTGCTCGGGTGGAGTACACATTTGTGTGGGGGGGCGGCATTGGTGGATATATTGGTGTGTTAGGGTGTGATTGTGGTTTCACGCGAGAGGGGGAAGGGGACGGGGGGGGGGGGGGGGGGGGGGGGGGTGGGGGGGGGGGTGCCTGTCAAGCCTCAGGGTAACATGACATGGAAGAAATGGTATTGGGTTGGGGATGGCAAGGAATGATGTTCATTTCAAAGAGTGAGAAGAAGGATGCCAGAGGATGGTGTGTGTGGAAAAGGGCCAAGTCATTGGTGAATCAGGGCCTCGGGTTAAACTATTAAAAGTTAAGTGAGTTGAAACCTTTCAAATTCTGACCTTAAAAGGAAATTTATTGGAGGGTTCCAAATGTGAGGAATTGTCCATTGAAAAACTTTCATATAGGTATCAAGTTCAGTGTTTATTTAAATTACCATCGATGGAATAGAATATGGAGGTGGGATGTATTTTACTAGCCTCTCAGTGAAAACTACACGCATTTCAAATCCTCTCCAAAAGGGAAAAAAGTATCATATCCATTCAGAGAAATACCACGTTAACTTAAAGCACATTCAATTGCATTTGACGAATTATTTTGCCAATCATGGACTTATGATTCAAGACATTAGTGCAATTAACTGTATTGCATTAATATCAAGGAAGATTTATCTTGTTTACTAGATACATAACCATTAATGTTTTTCTAAGCAACAATTTTGTTAAAATAAAAAGCAAACTCATCTCTCAATTTTCCAGCAACTTGCCTAGATGACATTTTACCACTAAAATGCACATAGGAGTATGCGATGTTTGAAAATGAATGATCAGGCTAACGTATGCTGCAGTAAGTCTGAAATGATGTAAACGAGGGTAGAAAAGTGAGGGAAATATTTGGCAGGACGGTCCAAACATCTTCCTCTGAAGTTTGTGGTTAAATATAAAAGCCTAAAATCTATAGTATCAGCATCTTCTAAGTTACGACAGCTAAATGCTTCAAATTTGGATTTATTCACAAAAGTAGACAAAGTGCTAAGAACGGCTCATTCCAAACTTGCAAGCATTATGAAAAATCTGGGTTAGGAATTCTGTATTTTACTTGCATTTATGAACTTACTACCTACTGTGGTTCCTATTTATTAGCATAAAAATTTTTTTTCTTTGGGTGTCAGGGTAGACACCTTATTGGGATCCATATTGATAGTACACATTATCAATATTTTCAGTATTTAGATATCTCGTGTGCACCATTGTCTCAATAAAATGAAAAAATATTAAAACAATGTGTATTAAAACAGGGTAAAGATTAGACACACAAATCACAGGAGCATGAAATAAAAGATTAATGCACATGGCTGAATTTGAGCAACTTGTACAACAATTTATAAACTCAAATTTTAGAGGGTATGTATTTGAAAGAAATCCACCTTGTTTTGTTACACTTCTCCGAGGAAAGTACCAAATGCTCATGTACTATTGTAACTTAAATAGGAACAAAATTACAACATAAAAAAAGGTGATGACAACCTTACAAAAATTTACAAGGATGTCGCTGGAACTGGCAAGTTTGCGTTATAAGAGGAGGTTAGGTAGTCTGGAATTCTTTTCCCCCGGAGCGTTGGAGGCTGAACATAGAACGTAACAGCACAGTACAGGCCCTTTGGCCCTCGATGTTGTGCCCACCTGTCATACCAATCTGAAGCCCATTTAACCTACACTATTCCATGTATGTCCATATGCTTGTCCAATGACGACTTAAATGTACTGAGGGGTGATCTGAAAGAATTTAATAAAATCATGAAAGGCATGGATAGGTTGAATAGCTAAGGTCCTTTTCCTAGGGTGGGTGAGTCCAAAACTAGAGGGCATTGGTTTAAGGTTAGAAGGGAAAGATTTAAAAGCGACCCCAAGGTGCAACTTTTTCACACAGAGGGTGATAGGCTATATGGAATGAGACGCCACAGGAAGTGATGGAGGCGGCTACAGTTGCAACATTTGGACAGGTTTTGAGGGACACGGGCAAAGTGCAGGTAAATGAGACTACTTCACTTGAGGATATCTGGTCAGCATGAACAAGTTGGATCGAAGGGTCTGTTTCTACGCTGTATGACTATGAATTGATATGGCCCGAGATGAACTCCGAAATCACCTAGTCATTTAATCTGCAAATGTACTGTCTCAGCCATCTATTCACAGAAACATTATGGTACACAAGGTGGTCATTCAGCCTAATGTGTTCACACCAACTCTCCAAATGAGCAGTCAACCTGATTTTCATGAGAATTACAGCCAGAAATCAACTGGAAGAGTAGGGACTGAAGAATAATATAAAGAAGAAATATCTTCTCCTTCATGAGTACATTGATGTAGAAAAAGATTGTTCATTTTTGAACCTACAATAAATCATTTAGAAGCTCTGGATAAACACCCATTTACGCAGCTAATGCTTTATAGAACTGGGACATAGTTGAAAATACAACCATTACATCGATTTATTTCACTTTCACGTAGTTAATTTGGTCCTCCACAAGAGAAAACAAAGTATAGTTCAGTTTTGGGAGGTTTGAAGGGATCTCTGAATGCACATAAAATGATTGCAGCAACAGCTATTATAAGTAACCCTTCATAAATCAGTTTTTTTGGTAACATGTCCTCATTTGGCAAACTAGTCAACAAAAAAGACAAGTATAAAAACTGAAGTCTCTGATTTTTTTTTTGGTCCACATGCTGGCTTTTGTAGCGAACTGTACAAATTAGTTTAGTGATTGTAGACTGAAGTGAACCTTTGAGATAGATCTTGTGAACAGTTAAGTGTACTGGCCAAATCTGGACGACTGTTTTCACTAAAAACTTTACAAATCAACACCTGAATCTACCACATTTTCAAAATACCAAGCTCAGGGCCAGTTAATGTTAATGGCTACAGCCACGGCCTCTCAGAAGACACAGTAAGACTCCATATGCTTCTGGCTCAGCTGAAGCACTGTGGTGGCCACTGCATTGCAAACTACTGTGTCAGAGCATCATCGTATCAACAGGATAAGGTCAGCTGTGTATGTTTACAAAAGTGGCCAATCAAGATAAAAGAAACAAGAACAATAAAGGTAAATTAATCTACCTTTTTGGTTTAATTTTTAATGCTGACTGCAGAACACAAGACAAACATTCATATACTCCGCACTCTCATTTTATTTGTGCCATTTTATTTCCTACCCGAGGGACAGATACATTTCTTACATAACTGCAGCCCTGTTACCAAGGGATCAGCAATGTTAAAGCCTCTGCCCTTTCTCATCCATCTATGCTACATTTAGCCTGCTCCCCTAGCAAAACTGCAACTGAGCCAATAGAATGGTGTAGAAACATTCGATTTCCAATATCAAAATCTTAGCTAGTTTTCAGACTTGAAGCAAGAGATTTGCAAACTACAGCATTCTGCTGTCATTGCTTCATGAAACACATATCGACCACTCAGTGTCAAATGTCGTAAAATGCTCTGCATTAAAAGAGAATTCTTCAATAAGTAAACTAAAAGCTTTATTGACTGAAAACAAGAATCCACTTGGTATACTCTGAAAAGAAATTTAAGACTTTAAAAGGAAGCTTTGCGTCAATGCGTCCCTGCAAAGCTACCATTAGTGGCTGTGGATTCAGGCTGATAAAGGCAGCCGTCTCCTAATAGTCACTGAGACAATCTTCCCACTTTAGCAAACTCCAGACATCCAGATGGATTGAGCTGTCATAACATTACAGCAGATACTGTCAGCTAGGCTGTACAGATTTCATATCTCATCTGAGATTTCCACTTTGCTGCTCCACAGCACAGTCTGTAAGTTAAGTCTGTTTACTATGTTCTGCCAGACTGAGTTTGAAGGTTAATACAGAATATTTGTATAACTGCAGAGAAAAAATTTAAATGCATTAGTCTATTTCCCAAGGTGGTGCTCACATACAAAGTTTATTTTAATTAAATATGTCTCTTGCTGTAATGATCCTTTAACATGGTTCATTCCAAACATTTGCCTCAGTCTCCCTTAAACGTACAGAGTATGGTTCAATTGTTATTGTCTCTCTAACCATAACTTCCTCCTTCTTTATTGGCCCTTAGGTCTTATACTTCACATATGTTGCATTATTGCTTTCGTTTGCATTTTTTACATTTCAAAAGTAAATGGTTTAAATAAAATGGCAGCTAGCACGATAGACACAAGGGAAAATGTGGACCAAAGTTGTTGAGTGTTTACTGATGAGAGAGAAACTGCAGACGAGTCATGCTAAAATGAACAGAAAAAAGGGAAATCAACAGCAGTGAGCCAAACGAGCAAGATGTCGCAGTGTAGGGTTCTGGTTGATCAACTGAAATAGCATATGACTAAGCAGTGTAGTACTGAGTTGTGAAAAAGGAAGAGAAGATTAACCATTTACTCAGGACATACACACATTGTTTAAAATCAGCTCAAGTGGGGCTAAATCTCAGCAAGAAAGGCAGGATTGCCATCTCCAGTGTTAAAATTCTATGTCTTCATGCACTGTACTAGGAAAACATATAAAATGTAAATAAATCTCTGCATGCGCTACTCCTAAGAGTAAGCTTGAACACAACATCTTCTTATTTGGGATATCTGGTCCATCAGATTTAGCTGGGCAAAATAAAACCAAATATTGAAGACACTGAAAATCTGAAGCAAAACAGGTAATGCTGAAATCATACAGATCAAGCAGATCCGTGCAGTGAAAACAGTTGATTGCTAGAATTTGAACATTTAAATACACTGATAGCAGAGGTAGGCTGACTGCAGCCTGGGAACTCAAAATTTAACATAACGGAATTTAGCATGGCTGAGCTTAAAATACACAGTATGGAAGCAGAAAGGTATGAGGAATTTTAGTTATGATTGATTGTTCTGAAGGAAGAAATCTTTTTTAAAAAAGTAACTTCAACAGAATCTAACCAATCTTAACTATGGATTACATTCTCCCATTAACGCATCTACTTTCCCTACAACAGTTCTTTGATTCATGTACTCCAGACAGGAATGCTCTATTTTTTGTCAATGGATCAACTGACAGCATTCTTGCCTCTGACACAGCCGTGCAACGCTACATCTGAAAAGTGACATCTTTGATGAGATGTTAAGCCAGACATTGGTTTTGCCTTCTCAGCTGGACGTAAAAGATGCAATATTTCTCCACCGTTCACCCCCCACAACCCCACTCCCACCACCCCGCCAACTGTGGCACTTTGGTAAGCGTCCCTTCCTCTGGAATGGGCAGCCTGGGTCAAAGACCAACATGCTGCAGTGGTGTGTAATCACACCAGTGAACAGATTGGTTAGAAAATTTTTTAAATAAATGATGCAATGGCATTATTTTGAATAAAAGCAGAACAGGTATCATTAGTACAGCTGAACTGCAGCTTGTCAAAGTAATCAGACTTTATGGATAATTTCCTTAAGATAATCAAATTTAATAACAATATCTGACAACTAAATAAATGCAATGAAGTAGATTAAGCCACAAATTTCACATTTCAGAAATTGTTATTAGATTAAATTTTTAAACGCAATTTCAAAATATCTGCAGCTGAAAAAATTCTATACCGTTTTAAAATAAACCTCATCATACACGATTCAGACTTATTTTTCCTCACATAATTTAACTTGGATTATTAGTGAGCTTGTTGTTATGTAATCAGAGATAATTTCTGGAGGAGTAATTTACGTGTCTCATTCACAGACTCATAGTAAAATGATCGAGATTCACAACTCATCATCCCTGTTTAATACCAAATCTCAGAATGACCACTATCCTTTCAAAATGATTGCAAGTTTACATCATAAGAAAACTGTCATACAAAATGCCTTCCAGAATTCCACTGAAACCTTTTGTCAGTCATGGGACCGCAGACACAATTAACATAAAAAAGATGCAATCTTCCCACATCTTTGTTGGCGATGGGATGGGGAGTGGTGGGAGTGTTAAAAGAGTGGAACTGACTCTGCACTTGCTGCATCTTGTGATGCAGCGTCTTATTGAAACATACAAGATCCTGAAAAATTCACAAAGGTGGATGCTGAAAAATACTTCCCCTTGTGGAAAAGAAATGGACTGGGAGGCACAGTTAAAGAGGTTTTCTATTTAAGATAGAAAAATTCTTCTCACCTCTTTCACTTAGAGAGTCATGAGTCATTGGAACTCTCGTTCCTAAGCAGTGTGGGGGCAGGGTCATAATACTACTTTTTTAAAAAAAGGGTGAGTGACTCCCTTGCTTGTCAATAATCTAAGGGTACTCTGGTTAAGCAGGAATGTGAGGTTGAGACCAAATTTAGATCAGTAAAGAGTGGCTTGAGAGGTAAAATGGTTTACTTCTGATTCTAATTCTTATGTTAAAACCAATCAGGCCTAAAGTCTCAATGAAAAATTTCTGCAGAGATTTCCATTATTGTAATTTTTACACATGAAAATAATAGATGGCAGCTTTAGGTCAGTTTAAAAAAAACTATTTATGAAAGTCTATCAATTGTTGATTAGTGGGTTTTACACTAAAATGTTGCAAGCAGGTAACACCGTGGATTTTAATACTTGAAAAGCCTGCGTCATAAAGTGGGGGATATATAGATAAAAATTAGTGGAAATAATTATATAAAGTCAAATGGTGGCTGAAGACAGAACAGCTAGAGAAATATTTTACAGCATCTGTCAAAAATGTATATGATAAATAAGATCCTTGCTGTACTTGGGTAATTCAGTATCACAGATGCTACAGTAAACTGCAGGCATTAGAGTAACTAAATGGCAATTAATGGATAGCAATGAGGACCTGTCAGAACTCAAACTCATATTACATCCGGAAGCTGAGGTCACTTTCCCAGGAGGATTAACCCACAAGTGATAGAACGACCACTTGTATTAGTGTTTATTCTCATGAGCAAAAAGTAACATTCTCACTAAGCTTTTTTTGTACTATACCCGACAATGTATATTAATGTGAACTTGCCAATGCAGAACTCCATTATTAGTAAAGCATATGTACTTTAAAAGGAGCGGTAGAAGTGGGGAAGCTGAGGAAAGTATGAGTAATGTTCTCAAACATCCTTTTTCTCTCAGAAGTAAAATTACTTCAAGTAATTGCTTTTGACTTGTTATTGCTTTTACCAGGAAAACCTTCAAACAGTGACTAACAATGTAGTTTTTGTTTACGTTATACAAAAACAGGGTTGATAACTGTGACAAGGAGGATGTGGCAAATGTGAACAAGGAACACAAATATCAAGATCTCTCAAGCAAAAATTGAAGGAAGTAAGGGAGAAAATCAAGAGGATGCTAGCTTGACAAAAGGTCAATATGAAAAATATGATCTACCGATGATGGTGAGCTGAATGTTTTAATTCCTAATTTTGAATGCCAAAGAGATCATTCATTCAGTACAGAAAAAAAAAACGACTGAGTGAAAACAGAATAAGTACACATGGCAGAAAAAGAGCTCTAGTAGGGAAGAAGATTGAAAGCATACTTGCAAGAGAAAAACTGAGCAAACCATAGAAACTGGGAGAAAAACAGGCTTGAAATGCTGAAAGTGCAAAATAAAGGTGGTCATGGGAAGAAAACTAGTGAATCAGAGTACAGACATTGCCAAGTACATGATGGTGAAAAGGAATAGCAAATACAAATAAACAAGATTAGATTAGATTAGATTACCTACAGTGTGGAAACAGGCCCTTCGGCCCAACAAGTCCACACTGACTCTCACAGCATCCCACCCAGACACATCCCCGTATAATCCACACACCCCTGAACACTACAGGCAATTCAGCATGGTCAATCCACCTAGCCTGTACACTTTTGGACTGTGGGAGGAAACTGGAGCACCCGGGGGAAACCCACGCAAACACGGGGAGAATGCGCAAACTCCACACAGACAGTTGCCCGAGGCTGGAATCGAACCCGGATCCTTGGTGCTGTGTGAGGCTGCAGTGCTAACCACTGAGCCACTGTGCTACCCTTAAAGCAAGACTGAGAACAAGAAGAAGAAAAGACTCAGTGTGCAATAAAGGGAAAAGTGTCAACTTCAAAAGGAAAATAAACAGATGATACAAGAGATTGTGATAGGGAGAAAGAAAAGCAGTGAACAGCACAAGTGCAGAAAAATAAAAATGGTGACGATATATAAAAGCACTGACAGCATGTTCAACAGAACTAACCACAGTTCCCTATAGCGAGGAAATAGTAAGCACAAGTATCTAGCTCTAATATATAAGCAAAATACTGCAAATGCTGGCAATCTGAAATAGAAACAAAAATGCAAAACCTGTGGAGATAAACAGAGTTAAAGTTTCAGGTCAATGACCTTACATCCCAATAATGTGTTCTGATGAAAGGTTATTGAACTAAAATGTTAACTCTGCTTCTTTCCATGGATGCTTATCATTTCTAGCAATTTTGTTTTTGTTACATATATCAAACTGTTCTATTAACATTCCAAGTAGTACAGGATGAAATTCATAGGTGCTTATAAAAATAGAAAAAGCAAAGCCAAAATAACTAAGTGGGGTTTTACATTAGAAACATACAATTATTTTGGTAAATGACTGCATCATTCAGACAAATGTCCAAATTTGATTAAGGAAAGCAAGCAAATTTGCCTTTAAGGGTCAATCATTAAAGGAAATCAAGTTATACATTGAATTTCGTGTGTAATTTTGTCCTCAGGGTTATGTGGATATTATTCCGGAACATTGGCTCACTGCCTCAATTTGAGCAGTCTGACTGGGTTTCAAATCATCTTAAACATCTCCCTATACACAGTGACATACCTAAGTGATTAAGTGTCAATCGCAGATTGAAACCAGAAGTCAAGCTTCACATGCTGCAGGTAACTATTCCCAGACCATATAATAATTGCTCTTTGTCCAAGTTCTCTTGGGATCGATGCCTGTGGTTACTGGCTTTTGGTTCTGAATTTGATAATGATTGTTCTTTTATACACAAACTATTCAGACTAACGTTGGTGGTTAGTTACGTTGTTGGTCCTTGAGTCATTCAAAATTTGGATTTTCCTTTTCAAATTCCTTACTTTATTTTGTTAATTTTACTGTTGTACACATCAACTTTCTACATATCCCTTTCTTGAGAGCCAAGAGCAGCTAATTAACTCTCCTTTAATCTTATGGTTTCATTATACTGCAGGGTTGCTGCCTGTAACACCACAGATGCTTTTGACAGAATTCTGTACATATAAAGATTCCAGTAATCTTGTCTTCAGAAACAGCAACCAAGTCATACAATCTTGTTGCTGCTTCTGATCCAATATCCAATGGTTTAGATCTACTACCTGGCCAGAAGATTGATTGGTGGTTGGTGGCGCACAGTCCGAACTGTCAGTTCATCAATACACGACATAAACATTTTGATAATACTGCTTGTAAGAACCGTCCCTAAGTATGAGGGAACATACATGAAGATTAGCAAAGAGTCAAATGCAACTGTGCATCAATTCCAAGTGAGAGATTTTCACACATTTACACATGTCTGTGCGACATTTACAATTTTGCCAAAAGTGCTTTGTGCTGATGCATGCCCAGTCATCAATTAGCGACAGAAAATTCAAGCCATTAGTATGTTTTTAGACCTAACTTTAAACAGATGCTGCGTTGGTGGAAATCTTCATGACAGCAATGAAGACTTTTTATATATTCAGTAAGGGTCTCAAAAGGATATCAGTGGGCAAATGGAAGTGAGATGCAAATCAGCCATGATTTAACTGAATGGTGAAACATGCTTCAGGAGCAGAATGGTCTACTCCTGTGTTTACTAGGAGTAGTTCTGTGTTTTTATACACTAGAGATTTTATGCTGGTGCTTTGGTACCTTAAATAAAAACTCAATGATTGCATGTGATCTCAGAACATAAACATCAGGGGTATATGTAAAATTTTCACTGTTAAACACAATTAGTGAAGACTGCAACATATTTGTGCAGGAACTTACATCAAAATTATTGGACTGATAGACAGATAAGATATTATATAACTTTGAAAAGAACCCTTTGAGTGAATCAGCATTGTTAATATTAAGGGGAATAGTCAAATGAATTAATTGGCAGAATTAAAATTAAAATCAATGTAAATGTTAACTCATTCATTGGTCTCTGTGACTCTGCATACTTGAGAGGTCAGCCCAGAGTCTTTTCTTGTAAAAATCACCTTGCCTGATCTGATTGTGCGTTTCTTCATGGTAGAGAGGAGAATTCTATGGTAGTTGTAATCACAGAGAATCATGCCCCTACCCCACAGAAAACAAAGATTTGGTGTACCGAAAAACAATAAGTCAGTAATATACAATTCATAGAAATGGAATGTCAGGATAAAAAAATGTACATGATCTGTTATAATATAAAAATAAAGTACTGCAGATGCTAGAGATCTGCAATACAGCAGGAAGTGATAAATCTGGAGCAACTGTGGACAAAGAAACAGAGTTAAAGTTTTGAGTCCAGCAGGACTCTTCAGAATCAATGGTCTATTGTTACTAAAATACCTCATGCCACTAACTGTATTTACGATATCAGTGCAGTATGAAATCTCATAATTGGAACTGACCAAGAAATAAAACCATAAGTTAGTAACACTAACACTGCATGAGAATATAGAGTATAAAACTGGTCCACTCATGAGTACGTAATCTAAATGGAATTTTTTTTAACAACAAGCAATTTCAAATCAATTTTTCCATTGAACATTGGTCAGTCGGTCACTGAATTTAATCTCTGACGTAGCCAGAATGTTAAATTGTGATTACTCGAAACCTTCATAAGTGAGTTTCACTATAGTAGGTTGCTTTAAGAATGACTAATAGCAGAAATAAAATGAAGTATGATACTAGGCCTAAAATTGTTTCAACAAGCCAGTACAATTTGTGTATTATGGAACTTGAGGTAGCAGATTTCATCTCGCTTAAAATTCTTTCAATCTAAAGAAAATTAGACGAAAGAAATCACACCTCTGGACATTATCCTCACATGACTCAATGCTCTCTACAAATTATAAATTCTAAGAATTATGACTGGAATTAGAATGTTGTATGTTACAGTCAGATCCCAGGGCGAAACTGGGCTTGATAGATTGTAATTATAAAATTTGCAGGCATTTAGTCATTGAACATATTTATACAAGACTGCTTATGTTCTTTAACATAAGAATGCAAATTTATTACATGAAAGAAATAAAGATATGCATAATAGACAGCTTTAAAAAATCTCAACATAATAAGCAAGAAGAAAGTTTCAAATGGCTTCACAGCACATTTGTTACAGGTACCCAATATCAGAGAATTATCACTCCTATCTCAACTCTAATTTCTTACTTAACTGATTCTAGCCAGTTTTTATTCTTGGATTGTCAATATAGTTTATGACTTCTTTCCAGTTCTCTTGGCCTCAACCCATTTGCAGTTCTAATAATTTGAAACCTTCTGTACAAAATTTCATAGATTTGTCATTACATTAACTAAAACCCTTCAGCTCAGCTGGCTGGTCTCCTGAACTAAATTCCTGAAACTTCTGAGGTCGACATTAAGCAAGTGGCCTCTAGTCTGTGCTGCCTGTTGTAAACACCGCAGCATAAACATTACATCAATTAACAGCACAGGTATCCTATTTGGGACTCAACTGAATCATGTGCTTTTTTGGATGTAATATATTTAGATCATTGTTCCAAATGACTTTATGACATCTTTAAATAGAAACTTACCTTCACAGAGCTGAAATCAAAATCAATATGCTTCTATTACAAAAGATGTCAAATGAGAACTCTTGTATACACTTAGCACAAGCATTTGAATACCTGTACCAACCTTACATCTTTTTACATCACAATTAACTTTTCTGAAAATGCCCATATAATTAATTCTCTTTAAAGATAACTGAGTTGACAGATGTATTGTGTGGAAATCAGATATGAGGGGTTGGGGAGAAGGGATAGAAATGGGCAGGAGAAAGAAAGAAAAATCCGGGTAGTTTCTGCTCGATAGAAGTGGTTTTATCTGGGCAACTTTCCTGAAATCAGTCAAACTAACAGAATTCAAAAGCAAGTTACATTACATCAAGCAGTTTCCATGATCTTCTGCCCTTGTTTAAAAGTACCCATATAAGTGGGCTTCATCTCCAAAACTGGCCACAATATCAAATTAATTCCCCATTGTAAATTTCTGACAATGGCCCCATCTGCATTATATCTGAGGAGGGTCCTTCAAAGTTGGTTCTTTTTGGGCACTGGGACATGAGATCACATTTTAAATGTTTCCAAACATAATTTTTAGTTTAATTCACCAAGTAACTGCTGTACTCCAATTAAACTGGCAAATATTACATACAGCTTTCTTAAAAAGTCATCGTTAGTTATACCAAATCAGGTTACTCTAAGGTGGCAGATTTTTGTGATTGACCAATTTTCAGCTTAGTCTAAATATACCAGACTAACACCCAAACATATCAACAACTTGTTTTTAAAAAAATCAATGTTTAAAACAAATCTAAAATACTGTCAAATTGTGTTGATTCATGGCAGATTTTACATGTGGCAATGGGCAGAAACTTAAATATACTTATAACCAGCACAACTTTGGGTACAATTTCATTCAGATCACCAATTGAGCCCAAAGTGGAAACTGTGGCTTGTGTCTAATTTACCCAAGGCTTGACAATTGGATATTAACTGTCTCTAGTCTTGCAGTCACATCCAAAGGTAAATAACATGGTTTTGAGATTACACGTCTTTCAGCAATCTAAAAGGATTATATTCCTTCTCAATCTTCTCTGCTCACAGCATTCTGATAACTTGATGTTCCCGTAGTAATATTTCTTTACTAAACCAGCAAAGATTTAATAGTAGCAGTAATGCTTCACTGTGTTTAAGATTGTCCAAACCAAGTTACTAGCACATCTAACTTTTGTATAGAGTTTCTAATTGTGTTGACATAGTTCCCCTAACACCCAAATGGTTCACTCATGGACTTTAGGGTAGGAAACTGCGATCCTTACCTGGTCTGGCCTATATGTGACTCCAGACCCACAGAAACATGGTTGACTCTTAACTGCCCTCTGGGCAGTAAGGGATGGGCAATAAATGCTGCCTAGCCAGCGACGCCCTCATCCCATGAATGAACTAAAACAAAAATTCCCACTTGACTCAAAATCACGGAGTTTTATACAAGTTGGAAGATACATAGCTTACAAATCAATCCTGTCTATGGGCCCTACTGAAAGTCAATCAGGTACAACAGCAAATCTAAAGAAAAATCAGTATGGACTAAATTCTGTTTCTCTTTCCACAGATACAACTTGACCAACAAGGTTTTATCAAGCATTTTTGGTTTTCATTTCAGCAAAAATAACCATGCTTTTCAAAACAGAGTGCTGGTATGTTTCTCATTGCTTATCCAGATTAGGCTAACGATGCATTAGTATTACTTGGAGCCAGTGATCCCTGTTTCCAGTAACAGGTTCAAATTAGGATGCACCCTCTGAGATGAGGTGCTGGTGTAGTGGAGGTGTTTCTGCGTAGTTATATGAAAGAGGGAGGGAGTCATTTAGTTGGAGGTCAAGTGACCAGCTCAACAGTACAAATTCAAAACCAAGACAGCATGTTAATTCTATGACTGATCTTCTAAAAGTAGATGGTTACAGCAGCCCGTGAACCACATACTCTAGGTGCTAAATAATAGAACATGCTCTCTTGGTTTTGAACTTGTACTATTGAACACTTTGACCTCCAACTAAATGACTCCCTCCCTCATTCATATAACTACGCAGAAACACCTCCACTACACCAGCACCACATTCCAGAGAATAGCCGTCAAGGGGTCTGCTTTCAACAGGAGGCAAGTAGGAGTTAAATTAGAAGATCATCGCCAATAGCACATTAAGCAGCACAACCCCAAATAAAAACTTTCAATGCAAAAGTGTCATTCCCTGTCTGCAGAACAAATATATCACACCCACAATGACAGTGGTTTTTCTAGCTGCAAATGCAGAGTATCAGAAATAAATGTTTGCACCTCTGCAATCCAAAATGCTGGGCCACTCAAACAAGGCATTAAGGAATGAATATTAGAATGATTAGTGATCGAGGCAGTGGAAGGCGAATCTTTATTCTAAATTTCTGTGTAAACAGAATGATGCCTCTTAGGACTACATGATGTATGGCAACAGTTGGAAGCTACGCCAAATTCAAATCATTTGTTTTGTTCATGGAGAATCTAATTATCATTCACAAAACATGCCTTGTTAATCATCCAATTAAATTATTACTTTTGTTTGAAGGATATTCATCAGTTGATACTGAAGTAATTGGAGAGATTAAAACAAGAACTACATGTATTTTAAGCTCTCTGATGAAGGGTCTAGGCCCGAAACGTCAGCTTTTGTGCTCCTGAGATGCTGCTTGGCCTGCTGTGTTCATCCAGCCTCACATTTTATTATCTTGGAATTCTCCAGCATCTGCAGTTCCCATTATCTCTGCATTTTAAGCTGCAGCTTTCCATTTGAACATATATGGAACATATATTCCAAGCCTATGTTTCTTTAATAGAACTTCAAATCCAATTTTAAAACCAAAACAACTGATGATGCTGTAAATCAGGAACAAAAACAAAGTTGCTAGAAAAGTTCAGCAGGTCTGGAAGCATCTGTGGAGGAGAAAACAGAGTTAAAGTTTTGGGTCCGGTGACCCTTCCTCAGAACTGATGGTGGCTGGGAAAATGTCAGTTTATATGCAGAAAATAGGGAGGTGGGTGGGGTAGGGAGTAAACGATAAGATAGACCCCAAACAGTGAGGAAGACTATTTCTATCTCTGACTCCTCTCTTCCCTTCCTTGACATTTCTTTTTCCATTTCTGGGGATAGACTGGCCACTAATATCCATTACAAACCCACCAATTCCCACAGCTACCTGGACTATACATCCTTACACCCCACTTCCTGTAAAGACTCCATCCCATTCTCTCAGTTCCTCCGTCTCCGTCGCGTATGTTCAGATGAGGCAACTACAACAAGGGAGCGTCCAAAATGTCCACATTCTTCCTCAACTGAGGATTCCCCAGCGCATTTGTCAGGGCCCTCAGTCGAGTCCGACCCATCTCCTGCACTCCTGCCCTCACCCTTCTCTTCCCTCCCACAACAGCGATAGGGTTCGCCTTATCCTCACCTACCATCCCACCAGCATCCACATCCAGAAGATCATCAGATGCAATTTCTGCAACCTCCAGCAAGAGGCCACCACCAGACACATATTCCCCTCCCCTCCCTTGTCTGCCTTCTGCAGGGACCATTCCCTCTGGGACACCCTGGTCCACACTTCCTTCACCCCCAACACCTCCCCACAGCCCTACGGCACCTTCTCCTGTAACCGGTGAAAGTGCAACACCTGCGCATTTACCTCCTCACTCTCCAGTATCGGAGGGCCCAAACATACCTTCCAGGTGAAGCAACACTTAACCTGCACTTCCAAGAATCTAGTCCACTGCATTCACTGCTCACATTGCGGTCTCCTCTACAGTGGGGATCAAAGCGTAGACGTGGCGGCCGCTTCGCAGAACGTCTACGTTCTGCTTGCAGAAAAGACCCTGAACTATCTGTTGCCTGCCACTTCAATGCACCACCTTGCTCCCTGGCCAACATCTCTGTCTCCGGCTTGCTACAGTGTTCCAGTGCAGGCCCGACCAGTCCCCCTCCACCGACACCCTCATCTGCCTAGCCGAACTCGCCCTCACCCTCAACAACTTCTCTTTCGATTCCTCCCACTTCCTACAGACTAAGGGGGTGGCCATGGGCACCCGCATGGGCCCCAGCTATGCCTGCCTCTTTGAAGGTTACATGGAGCAGTCCCTCTTCTGCACCTACACAGGCCCCAAACCCCACCTCTCCCTCCGTTACATTGATGACTGTATCGGCACCGCGTCTTGCTCCCCAGAGGAGCTCGAACAGTTCATCCACTTCAACAACATCCACCCCAACCTTCAATTCACCTGGGCCATCTGAAGCACATCCCTCACCTTCCTGGACCTCTCAGTCTCCATCTCAGGCAATCAGCTTGTAACTGATGTCCATTTCAAGCCCGCCAACTCCCACAGCTACCTAGAATACACCTCCTCCCACCCACCCTCTTGCAAAAATTCCATCCCCTATTCCCAATTCCTCCGCCTCCGCTGCATCTGCTCCCACAAATGAGGCATTCCACTCCCGCACATCCCAGATGTCCAAGTTCTTCAAGGACCGCAACTCCCCCCCCCCCACAGTGGTCGAGAACACCCTTGACCGCATCTCCCGCATTTCCTGCAACACATCCCTCACACCCCGCCCCCGCCACAACCGCCCAAAGAGGATCCCCCTTGTTCTCTCACACCACCCCACCAACCTCCGGATACAACGCATCATCCTCCGACACTTCCGCCATCTACAATCCGACCCCACCACCCAAGACATTTTTCCATCCCCACCCCTGTCTGCTTTCCGGAGAGACCACTCTCTCCGTGACTCCCTTGTTCGTTCCACACTGCCTTCCAACCCCACCACACCATGCAGCTTCCCCTGCAACCGCAGGAAATGCTAACTTGCCCCCACACCACCTCCTTATCCCAGGCCCCAAGATGACTTTCCATATTAAGCAGAGGTTCACCTGCACATCTGCCAATGTGGTATACTGCATCTACTGTACCCGGTGTGGCTTCCTCTACATTGGGGAAACCAAGCAGAGGCTTGGGGACTGCTTTGCAGAACACCTCCGCTCGGTTCGCAATAAACATCTGCACCTCCCAGTCGCAAACCATTTCCACTCCCCCTCCCATTCTTTACATGACATGTCCATCATGGGCCTCCTGCAGTGCCACAATGATGCCACCCGAAGGTTGCAGGAACAGCAACTCATATTCCGCTTGGGAACCCTGCAGCCCAATGGTATCAATGTGGACTTCACCTGCTTCAAAATCTCCCCTTCCCCCACCGCATCCCAAAACCAGCCCAGTTCGTCCCCTCCCACCACTGCACCATACAACCAGCCCAGCTCTTCCCCTCCACCCACTGCATCCCAAAACCAGCCCAGTCTGTCTCTGCCTCCCTAACCTGTTCTTCCTCTCACCCATCCCTTCCTCCCACCCCAAGCCGCACCTCCATCTCCCACCTCCTTGACCTGTCCGTCTTCCCTGGACTGACCTATCCCCTCCCTACCTCCCCACCTATCTTATTTTCTCTCCATCTTCGGTCCACCTCCCCCTCTCTCCCTATTTTTTCCAGAACCCTCACCCCATCCCCTCTCTGATGAAGGGTCTAGGCCCGAAACGTCAGCTTTTGTGCTCCTGAGATGCTGCTTGGCCTGCTGTGTTCATCCAGCCTCAAATTGTATAATCTTGGATTCTCCATCATCTGCAGTTCCCATTATCTCCTTTGTCTGTCCAACTGTCTCTCTCTCTTCTTGGCACTCTATCCTGTTGTTTACTCCCTACCCCACCCACCTTCCTATTTTCTGCATATAAACTGACGTTTTCCCAGCCACCAGCAGTTGAGTAAGGGTCACCAGACCTGAAATTTTAACTCCGTTTTCTCCTCCACAGATGCTGCCAGACCTGCTGAGCTTTTCCAGCAACTTTGTTTTTGTTCAATTCCAATTTATCGAACATCTTATACCATACCAAATCCTACACTATGATTTTTTTTGTAGGCTATAATTTAATTCATTCTTGCCTTTTTATCACAAAGCTACTCTCCACCTGTCAATAAGCTGAGCAGCAACCTATTTTGACAGAAAATTTTGACAGAACTCTGAATTTCAGTACCTTTAATTCTACGAAATTTGGGAACTCTCTATAAATTTTCACCAATTCATACTTCCAAAATCAGGAGAAAATAAGAAGTGTTCAAATATTTAATATTGTAAATTGTATTGAATGGGAGGTATTGGAGAAAACATTCAGGATGCAACATAGAATAGACATTGATGTAGAGGTTTTGATGAGGACACCCTGCACCACTCTAGAGACAATTACATAATTAGGTATTTTTCCCCTTTATGATGATTTTCATTAGCATCTTTCCAATGAATAATATCAAAAAAAACCTGTCAACGTGGACCTCTGTTAAGACCAACACACCTCTAAGTTCTGACCTCTCACATGTCATCTCTGGAGTTTTTGACTATTTTACAATGCATCTTTATGCTAAAATAAGAAGTCAGCCTCTTGTTCATTCGACTAGATTTGGTTTTTTCTGAACTAAACAGGCAGAAAATAAAACACACAGATGGAAAAAACTTGTAATCTAAGTTTTATAAATAAAATGCAAATTTTCAAGGAAGTAATCTCTTACACTTCGGTAGTATAGCAGTTTAACAGTATCTTCTACAACTCTTTCTGTGTCAAATCCTACACTCTATTTATTGTTTCCACTTCCTTTTCTGTATGTCAGCATAGTCTGGAAAGCAGGCTCCAGGAAAGTCACTTTGTAATAAATTGTATTGAGAAAACAAGGTGATTGATTAATTGTGAAATCAAAGTAAGACAGAGAGGCAAGGAATTGTGTTCAACAGCAAGTGTTCAACAGACATTAATAAACTAGATCATGGTTGAGGAAATGAATGATTTCTAATAGATAGGTGTATAGGAACACGGGAAGAGGAGTAGGCTATTCAACCTCTCGAGCCTGTTCTGCCATTCAATGAGATATTGGCTGATATGTGGTCTAAACTCCATATACCTGCCTTCAGCTCATATCCCTTAAAATTTTGGCTGATAAAAATGACCTCATATCTAACTCATTCATATGATCTATGTTATGTTTCGAATTCCACATTCCAATCTAACTCCAATTACCTATTTCTTACCAATAAAGAAATGGCTCCTGAAGAAGGGTCTAAGCCCAAAACGTCAGCCTTCCTGCTCCTCTGATGCTACTTAGCTGGCCTGCTGTGTTCATCCAGTTCTACACCTTGTTATCTCATTCTCCAGCATCTGTAGTTCCTACTATCCCTGATACAAATCAACCTATGTCTGTATTTGCAACATGGTAAAATTAAAATCTTTGAAGAGCCTCAATGGTTATTCCAATAGTTTCTAACTATTGAACAAACAGTCCCAGACTTTGTGAATGGTTAATTCCAGATAACAAATTGTATCTTAAACAAAAGACTTTCATTATTTATTAAATATACTATGATTTCAGCAGACAAAAGATTAAACAAAAGGTATTTAATTAATATCTATGCTTTAAGCCCAAAAATATTTTTGTAGCCCCCCTTTCACACAAAAGGCAGGCAAATAAATTCAATTAAAGGATAAATAAAAACAGCTCAGAAAAATAACTGATTTCTGCCCTAACAGACGATTTTGTTGAGGCCTCACCTACTATTCAACATATGCCGTCTGCTTAAACATCAGGTCTTTCCCAGACTTGCCAGAATCAGTTCCCAGGTTCTGAACTTGTTAATAACCAACTTCTGCTTATTGTTTAAACACAATGCTCTTCCTGGGGTTTATAAGACCTCTTTAAATCAATAATCAGATTGCAATTAACCTCCCTCACAAATAAACAAAACCTTGTTTAATCTGTCCTTTTCTTTCAAAATACACTGTTTCCCAAAATCTAAAAGTCATCTTCAGCTCTCAATTCCCAGTTCACAGCTTAAAACCAAAACTGGTAGCAGAATAAAAATAAATAAAAATCAGTAACAATTATAACATTATCATTACCTTAAATATATTAAATGACCCCACCTCCATCACCTTCTGGGGCAGGGAGTAACAAAAGGTCACAAAAATTCTTGGTAAAAATTCTCATCCCTGTTATAAAAAAAGGTTTTTTTTTAGGACAATGTCCCCTAGTTCTGGAGTCACCCTAAACAGGAAACATCCTTTCCACATTAACTTGTCAAGACCATTCAGAATCATATATGTAGTACTTCAATCTAGACCTCTTGCACTCTTCTGCAACTCAGTGGAAACAGGCACAGTCTATCCAATCTATCCTCACAAGGCATCCCACTCATTTCAGGTATCAGTCTAATAAACATCCTTTGTCCAGCCTCACATGCAATTGCATCCTTATTTAAATTATGAGACCAAAATTCTACACTGAATTCAAGATGTGATCTTACCAATCCCCTCTATAACTGAACCACTATGCCTTTACCCAAGTTCAATTTCCGTTGCAATAAAAGATAGTAGCGCGTTAGCCTTCTTGATTAGATGTTGCAAATGCATACCAAATGTCTGCATCTTTCACACCAGAACATCTAGATCCTTCAATCTCAGAATTCAGTAGTTGCTTTTCATTTAGTACTCTGCATTTTTATTCTTCCTGCCAAAGTGAACAACTTCACATTTTCTCCAAATTGTACTCCATATGCCAGAGTTTTGCCCACTCACTCAACCCATCTATATGAAGATTGCCAAGTTCTGAGGAAGGGTCACTAGAGCCAAAATGTTGACTGACCTTTTTTATTCACAGATGCTGCCAGACTTGCTGAGCTTTTCCAGCAACCTCTGTTTTTGCTCCTGATTTACAGCATCCACAGTTCTTTCAGTTTTTATTGCAAAACTCTTGGGTCTTCATCACAATATACTTTGCTGCCTATCTTTACATACACTCAGTTGGTAGTGCAGAAATGAGTGTATTACTGGAAAAGTATTTGACAACTGAGAAACTGGACAATATTAGCTTGATAATCCTGAAGCACGAAGGGTTACATTGTCAAACAATTTAATGTTAGAAGTTATGCAATACCAGTGAAGTGACGAAGGAGACATTCTCTGAAAGCTTGTGATTTCAAATAAACCTGTTGGACTACATTCTGTTGTTATACGGCTGACTTTGTCCACCCCAGTCCAACACTAGCACTCCATGTCGACTTAATGTTGTCAGTTGAGCTGGAGTGTAATCTGCTTGCATGTTCTATATGTCACATATATTAATACAGACAGAAACAACATTTACATGTCCTGTGTCTGCTTAAATTCAACAAAATTAGTGTAGATGTTTGCTTGTACATTTCTCAGGCAATGCTCTCCGCAATGAGAGTCAACCTGCCTGCTTTAAAATTGAAAAAAAGTCTGGCAGTTAAGTGTCAAACATTAATGGGTACCTTCTTCAGGGCCTTGCCTCTAACAGAGACCACAGCCAATCAGTGCTCTTATGTAGGATAATTTTGGTATTTATTCTCCACAACAATCTCTGATGTTCCTAAATGTAATCTGCTCTAATAACCAGAGTACCTTCTGGAAATTTAAATACAGTACATCTACAGGCTCCCCTTTATCCACAGCACATGTCACTCCTTCAAAGAACTGCAATAAATTGGCTAAACATGATTTCCCTTTCATGAAACCATACCGAGTCTTCCTGACAACACTGAGCTCCTCTCAGTACCCAGCCATAATCTCCTAATGATCAATTCTATTACCTTTCCCATGACATCAAGCTAATAGACCGGCATGTTTCCTGTTTTCTGCCTCTCCACTTTCTTAAATAATGGGATCATATTGGCTGATTTCCAATCTGATAGAACCTTCTCTGCATCTAGGGAATTTCAGAAAATTAACATCAGCACATCTCCCACCTCATTATCTACCTCTTAATACCTTAAAATATAGACTAGTTTGATGCAGAGATTTATAGTCATATGGTCATACAGCACGGAAACAGTCGCTTTGGTTCAACTAGTCCACACCAATCATGTTCCCAAACTAAACTGCCCAACATGCCTGCACTTGGCCCATATCCTTCCAAACCTTTCCTATTCACATACTTATCCAAATGCTTTTAAATTGAATTTGTACCAGCATCAACCAGTTCCACTGTTCATTCCACACGCGAACCACTCCCTATGTTTAAAAAAAAGTTGCCCCTCATGAGCTTTTTAAACCTTTCTCCTCTCATCTTAAAAATATGCCCCCTAGTTTTGAACTCCCCCATCCTATTCACCTTATCTATGCCTCTCAGGATTTTATAAACCTCTAAAGAGCATCACTCAACCTGCTATGCTTCAGTGAAAAAATATCCCAGCTTCTCCATACATCTCAAACCCTCCAGTCCCAGCAACGTCCCAGTAAATCCTTTTTGAACCCTTTCCGGTTTAATAAAATCCTTCACATAATAGGGCGAACTGCACACAGTTCTTTAGAAGAAGCCTCACCAACATACTGTACAACTGTATCATGACAATTCAATTCCTAAGCTCAAAGGCAAGTGTACTAAACACCTGCTTAACCCTGCTAACTATCTGTGATGCAAATTTTAAAGAATTACAAATCTGAACCTCCAGTACTCTTAAATCACGTGCAAATCTGAAACCACACTTCTGAAATTTATCCTGGCAATTATCTAAAGAGTCTAGTCCCTGTAGTCCACATCCTGCACCACCAACTCCCAATGCTCGCAAGTGTGGCCAGCATTGCTTGATCATCTGCAAGCTGTTAAATCAACTTGGCTGGTGGCTCTTGGTGAGTTGTTTGTCTTAGCCCACAGCTCCAGTTTGCTGAGTGCCTCTTCCCTTTAATTGCAATGTTGCCAAGTTTCTCTCTCCCTTCCATCTCCTTGCATCCTTTACAGTGAAAGCAGAAGCCGAAAAAATTGTTCATTTCAGCCACCATTCCCTTATTATCCACTATCATCTCCCATCCTCAATCTCTACAGAACCAACTTTTCTTTTTTAAATTCCTGGACAAACTCTTGCTGTTTTTACATTCTTAGCTAGATTTCTCTGATATTTAATTTCTTACTCCTCAATATTTTTTAGTCATCTCTCCTGTTCTTTATGTTCTGACCAATCATCTGACCTGCCACACATCTGTGCACAGTTAATGTATTTCCTTAATTTTTAATGCTTTCCCTAACTTGTTTAGTGAATCACAAATTAACAGAAGGTGCTCCCTTCAGAATTCTTTCTCGAAGGAATCTACAAATTTGAGTACACTGATATATTATGGATATGGAAAAGGTCAAGTATGTTTCCCCCGCTTGCTGGTTTCCTCACCACCAGCTGCAGACCCAATCTAGCCATTACGTTCTTTAGCACTCGACTAGCTCATTCAACAGTTATTGTTATGACCTGTTCGAGAAAGTGGACTGATTCTGGAGCACCACTACTCCCAGGATTGCTGCCAAAGTTACTCATTTAATCAAAGTACTTAAAGTCCCCAATTTACCTGTCTGCTAGACTCCGATTAATGAAAAACATCACATTCTTGTGCTTAACAAATGTTATTTATTACAAATAAATAAGTCCGAGCCTCAGGTAAACATAACCATGAATTATTAGCATATAACTGTACTAGTTGAAGTTCTAACCCCCTTTTAAACCCTACAATCATGCAGACAAGAAAGATTATCATGGGTAGACGGAAAAATGCTGAGAAACAGTTCAACAGTACCAGCCCACAAGATCTGATAAGATGTTCCTTTTGCTTCCCAAGATCCTCTCTGTTCTCCAACCTCTTTCCTGAATTAGTTCACTTCTTGGTAGGAAGCACAGGGTGTTTGGTGTTACAAAGCCTCTTAGTTACTGGTTAAAGGCAACTGCTCACAGCAACTGGTGGCAGAAGGTAACCAGCATTCTTCAGGTTTTGATTTTTTTTCACTGCAGAGAAATAGAGAGACATATCCCAAATTTTCCAGTTTGACTACTGTGTCTACTCTGTTCACATACCCCGGGTGTGCAGCTGCCCAGGAACCAGAGGGACTGATGACCACTGGCATCCACAACTAATTACAACTGTACAAATCATATCAGCAATCTGTTACTGAATGAATCTCACTCTGCACACAGACTGTGTTTGCCGTGTCATCCCTCCTTCCCCACCTCTTGCAAAAACAGTTTAAACACAATATAACGAAGTGTGGAGCTGGATGAACACAGCAGGCCAAGCAGCATCTCAGGAGCACAAAAGCTGATGTTTCGGGCCTAGACCCAAAACGTCAGCTTTGGTGCTCCTGAGATGCTGCTTGGCCTGCTGTGTTCATCCAGCTCCACACTTTGTTATCTTGGATTCTCCAGCATCTGCAGTTCCCATTATCACTGATACAGTTTAAAACACAATGACTTCCAGTAACTTGTTCCTTTTAAAAGTACAGCAACTCCTTTCACAGTTCTTGGATTTTAAAAAATGTTTAAGCCCAAAATCAAAAAATAAGAAAAATAGAAAAAGATTACGTTGTGCTGCAATGTCACTCTTGGTGATGGTTATGCAAACTGGGGGGAAAGCACAGTTAAGGCACACATTATGTTCATCCTATTTTACAAATTTCTAATCCAGTGCCAAAGTATTACATATGATAATCGTGACATGCAATAACAGAGTTTAGATGATCTCTTTGAAATAGATCTCCTTCACCCTGGCTGTAGTTAGAATACAACATCGCATAAGATTACAAAGCAAATATACGGTCAGAAATAACATGGAACCAAACTGAAATGCGCAATTCTGTTGACATTAGAGACAAATCTAAGTTCTTCTGAACTCCAGAAATCTTATCTAATTGCTACCAGCAATAGTAATGATTTCTTCTATCAAGTTTTGAGTTGTGCAAAAATATTTAAACAGTACCTTATAAAAAAGATTTAGTAACAGAAGAGATGAAGGACTGTTTGCACTTATCAATAATGACTACCAGGAATCACAATATACTCTAACAGGGCATTTTCCCATTTCAGAAGCTACATAAACTGCCATTCATCATTCTTGTCTGTGATGAACATGAATCTAAATTGTTATAGAAGTTACATATGAAAATGCTACAGAATGCATTTTTTTTTTAAAAACAAACATTCTTAGCACTGGCAGGGTCAACATTTATTTTCCCTCTTTAGTTGCTCCTCACTGGCTTCGAAGCTGTAATTAGACTGGGCAAGGTCAGCAAGTTTCCTTTCCAAAAGGATCTTGATCAAATAGCAAGATTTTCATCATAACTCCATAGTCACTTCTACTGCTATTGGTTGTTTTATTCTTATTAGTCTGAAATGAAATGCTCCATCTGTTAAAATGGGATCAGAACACTCATTATTCAGGCCTCTAGATTGCTAATCCAGTAATAAAACTACTGCACTGCAGTATCTCAGATAAATGGCAGCTATGAACATTAAGTCTCAACTGCCCTTTTGGCCACTTGGATCACTAACGAATGACAATATTTGGCACTCGTTCGTTCTCATTATGCAGAATTTATCAAAAGTCATGATAAGCTACATGTTTTTCAGATACAGTGCAATTTACATCCTTTACTCTGTGGTTAAAGTCGATTTAAAAAAATCAAATCCTGCATAATGAAGGACATGCTTAGTTAGTAACTTTTCTAATCTACTATAGAGGAAAAGTTCTCTCTTACAGGACAAACAGATCTGCTTTAAAATAGTTATCCTTAAATGCAGGAGTAACTTTGAGGTTGGGAAGTATTTTGGAGAAGGCTAAAGGCAGTTTCTCTCCCATGCTCTTTATTCTACGCTTATCTGGGTTTGGCTACCATTTTAAGAATCAGTCATAATCTGCTTCCTTGGCAGCAAATGTGCATTTCAGTCAAAACCACATTTGAAGTTGCTCCATGTTTTTATGCAAAGTTACAATAAAGTACTTCCCAATGTCATCAGAATACATCTTAGCCTAAAATGTGAATGCAGTGTCATAGATCAACGCAAGGAGCTCGGGCTCAAGGAAATACTAGATTTAGAATAGTACATTCACACGAGAAATTAAGGGCCTGCAAGTGGAATAGTTTCTCAGTTTTATAGGTACTTATGCTTTGCTATAAAAATGCATTCCAAGGAACAGATAATGCAGAATAGAAATCAGAAAGGAGAAGGATTTTGAAAAATGCTTTCCAAAATTGCAACTCAAAGATCAGAAAAATGGCAGACTCTTGTTATGCCTGAAAATCCAGAAGCAATATGAAGTGACTTGTGAATAAGCAATTACAGGATGCTCATATTAGTTTGAGGTGTGGCCTTTTATGTGCTACATTTGGTTTGGTGGGCAGATTTGATGGACAGGCTTAAAAGATTGAGAAATTTGCGCTCATTGTAGTTATGAGCACAACTTACGTTCAAAATTCCTCAATCTTTTTAAACCCTTCTATTGGTGCCTGCACAGATAACACGTTGCCAAAGAAAATGCTCAGTCCATCCATCACACTGTAATTAGACCTTCCCATCAATGTTGCATTGTTGTCTCAGACGTGCACTTCCCAGATCCTCAATTTGTATTATTCAGAAAATATCTTATATACTTCAACCAGCTCTACTTCTCTTCGCATACTATGCAAGTTGCAGAAACCTTCAACATGCTCTTGAAAGCAATGCAATTCAGAATGTTACCTTAATAGTCTAGAGTAAGATGAGTAGAAAAGACTCAATATTAGCAACACATCATGCTGATCATGAATCCATATTCAATCCTTGCTATGTTTTAAGTCACAATGTTCAGTCCAACATAGCAATAGGTTACTACAGTTGATCAAGCCTCTCTAAGCTAGGAACGGAGAAAATAACAACATCTTCTGGTGAATGTAATCCAACAACACTTGCATGGGAGCATTTGGATAGATCTATTAAGTTGGGCTGAAATTAGTTGAAACCTCAGCTTGGTTGAAAAATAAGCTTATACAGGGAGGTTGGAAGACATTAAGACAAATTGCAGTGACTGTTTTTCAGATAAGTGCAAAAGTTAGGGAATGTACAAGTTCTTACTTACCCATACTATTTGTAGAGCTACACCACATCAGAAGAAAGCCTGTGCAAATCAAGTTTAACAATCCGAAGAGCAAGATCTTCCAAGACTGTGAAAGAGAGAAAGTGCATTAACAGCACTGAAGCATTCAGAGTGCATCACCTTGCATGAATTTTGATCCTTGTCATTTTTGTTTGACAGAAGTTACTCACCTACTGTTCAACTCAATTAAAGGATGGCCCAAAATATTTCACATTTAGCATTGTCAGACAACGAGCATGAGGTATGTACTGCATGCACTGGATGAAGACGCACAGAATGAACTTGAAATAAAGCAAGCAGAAATGGATTTTCTGATTGTTTCAACTTATGGACGTGTAAATGCAAGATGTACACCAGTTGAAAGCACGAGCATTTGTTTTGAATGAAACTGCATCTGCACATACTAGAATTTCATTTAGCTAAGAAAATTGGAGAGGGAGTTAAAGGGGGAGGAGAAGAAAATAAGTCACTCAATGTAATTCGCATTTGTGCTGGTCAATGCTGAATGCAATTGGCAACAATCCAAATCACCTCATGATCCTAGTTTAGAATACACTGTTTACTCAAATAAATCAGCGCAATTCAAGGCAGCAGACTGAAAATTTTCAAAAGAAATGGCAGAAATTAGGTCATTCAAGTAGTGATCTGCAACACTGTGTTCTGAAGATGCTATATATTTCATTTTTTCTTTAAAGATTTAAGATTTGAAGAATTGTGGAGAAATAGATTAATTAAAAGTTTTGTGGGAGAACCTACAGTGGTCTCTTTTGAAGCAGTTGTTGGACAGTAATAGTAGATTTTGAGATGAGGCATCTTAGGCATCATAAGACTGATGATAATTGCTTTATTTCCTGTAGACTCTTGCTGGGACTGTTTAGAACAGTGATTGGCTCAGAGTGTGGATTAGTAGGGGGGGGGGGGGGGGGGGAAGAGGGAGGAAGTGCAGCCCAACTGATCCATTCTGTTTCTAAAGAACCTTCTCCTCAAGTTCAGAACGAAACACGATTTTCTGAAAGAATAACTTAAGGAATTTTTCCAAGTTGTATTGTCTAAGCAAGGTGTGTCAGAAAGACTCTAGAGAGAAGAGTGTATGGTTAAGAACTTGACTACATGCACCAGAACAGAGTGACAGACAATGGAATAGTCTACTCTGAACCCTTTTTCCTTAAAAGGATAAAATTTTGACCGAAGTACTTTTTTCTAAAAAGACAACCTTTGCAGAAAAATAAGTTTTGTTGTTTTTTTTCCAGAAGAGCACAAGTGTGTTTTGGGGAAATTTAGAGGGATTATCATCCATACCTTGATAATGATTGACTGTGTACAATAACCACTTATTGCATCTACTGGTTTATTAAGAAATCTGGTTGATGGATCGTATTATTTAAAACACGATATAAAGAAGGTATTAAACTGGTCATTTTTTTGTAAATGGGAAAAATATTTTCATTTTAAGTTGTGACTCATGAAGCAGAGGGGCGAGAGCAACAGTGCACTCCTTCAGCTTCAGCTGTAACATATAAAATGGTAGAATGTGGTATTCTTGGTCCTGCGCTGGCTAATTTCATTAGTTCAAACTGATCAGGTGGAAGTGCCATGAGAATGCAGGAATTTATCCATAGGGCAAGAATAGAATGTTTAATTTGAGCACTGTATTGGTGATCATAAACATTGAAAAATAAACAACAGAAATTTGTTAAGCTTGACAAAATATAAAAGAGGCTTTTCAGTTTGAGCTTCAGTCAAATGGATGCCTTACAACACCTACTGCTGGCACTGAAAAATATCAAGTAGAATATACAGATGATAGCGTCAAAAGGGATAAGAAGTGTATCTGTCTGCCAACAGTTGGTGCGATTTATTTCTAGCCACATTACAATCAGAAACACTTAAGGACGAACTTTAAGTTTCAAGGTCCACATTCTGATGCTGGAGTGAAATTGCAGATTGTGAACTGGGGAGGTAATTACAACTTGACCATGGAGAAGAACGGAGAAGGGGATTGTTTAAGAGGTCAAATCCGGTATTGAGAATAGCAGGCAAGTCCTGTGGCTAGAAGGTTGTCACCATTTCATTCATGGGCTGTAGTTACCTACTGGGGACACTTCTCCAGGCATGTAAAGAGTGCTCTCAACTAAATGGAAGGGAAATCAGAGTTCAGCATTGCTCATCTGTTGCTGGCATTATCCACAACCCAAGTGCAGGTCTGGTACAGACAAAATAGGCCAAATGCCTTCAGTGTCATTGATTGTTTACAGCTTGTAGAAGGTGTTGCGTCTACCTTCCAAATCATCATCTGTACATGCCTACGGAATTTTTTAAAAGTCGCTATTTAACCTGGTAATTTAAGATAGGTTGTAGGGAAAAGTAGGTAAAACCTATACAATTTTGATAAATTAAGTTAGTTTTATGAAAGCTTTTGAAAACTGAAATAAAGCACTGGAACACTATAAATGGTTAATTCTATTTTTTGCTGTCTCTCAATAATTACTGGTGCAACATAGAGAACTACTATAAATTATTATTAATTATGGTCTACCAAACCTTCAGCTATGCTCTACAAATATATGCAAAACTACTTTGATCTTTCAGGAATTAAGTGTTGTTAACATGGATGAGAAATACAATTAAAACATGTGGAATATTCAAACATTATAAAGTTTTAAATGGAAAACACAAAGCCAGTAAAAACAGTATCCCAAAGTCTAATTTGGGGACTTAAATGTTGACCTGGATTTTGCAGTCAACAATGAATCAGCAACATTTGACTTTGAGTGTGGATTCCCTCTATTCTGACACGACTTTGAATATGGACCTGTCTTTAAACGATGGAGGAACAAAATAGGCTGATTACTCAGTTACACTGAAGAATTCTCAGATAACAATGCAGGGAGTGAAATTTGTTTTAAAGATATGTTAATTTCTGCACAGTAAGTGAAGAAAAGACTAGGGATCTACATGGGGATTGAGGAAGAAACTGAAATATATAAAACGGCGAACAATAAAAAAAATTCAGCCAGGTTTTAAAGGCACTTCTGAGAGAATGAGACTCCCATTTGGAAAATTAGTTTTTTTAGGTTAAAAAGATTGTTCATTTGTAATTATGTGATAGTACAACTGTTAAAAAGACAGTTAGTTCTGATCAAACAAGTCAACATTTTTATTACTATTTACAGCAAGAATAGGGAATTAAAAGTAGTTAGCCCTACTGCCTCACAGTATGAGGGGGGCCAGGTTTGAAACACAGACAGTCACCTGAGGCTAGAAAAGTTTGCACATTCTTCATGTGTCTGCATGGGTTTCCTCTGGGTGCTCCAGTTTCCTCCCACAGTCTAAAGATGTGCAGGATAGATGAATTGGCCATGCTAAATTGCCTCATAGTGCCCAGGGATATGCAGACTAGTTAGGTTAGCCATGGAAAATGCAGGGTTACAGGGACTGGGTAGGGGTCTCTCAGTGGGATGCTCGTTGGAGAGTCAGCGTAGAATTGATGGGCCAATGACCTGCTTCCACTCTATAGGGATTCTATGATCTAAGTGACATTATTAACAGTCTTTGCATATACTATCAGCACAATTAACCCAAAGGAGGAGATTAAAGTGACTGCACTTGACATCAAGACTGTATTTAACTGAGTTCAGCATTAAAGAGCCCTAGTAAAATTGAAGGCAACTGAAGTCATGTTGCTGTGTCAAATTCCAGGAATTCCCTCCCTAAAAGCATTGTGAATCAATTGGCAAACATGGATTGCAGCAGTTTAAGACAAAGGCAACTTTGGACAGACGACAAATGCTGGCATAGCCAGCAATGCCCATGTTCATCAAGAATAAAAGGAAAAACACTCTCCAGTAGTTGCAGTTATAGCTCACACAAAGGAAAAAGGATGTGGGGTGTTGAACGCTAATCATCTCGGCCTCAGCTATAATAACGAGAGTTTTTCAGGACAGTATACTACGTTTAATTATTTTCAGCAGGTCCATCAATGGCCTTCCCTTCAGGTCAGATTTTGGGATATTTGTAGATGAGTAAGTTGAATTCTGTAGCATTTGAGTCTCCTCAGACACCGAAGAATTGAATACCCACATGCAGCAAAACTTGGGACAACATTCACATTTGGGCTGATAAGTAGCAAGTAACAGGAGCACTATACAAAATGTCAGGAAATAACTATATCAAGAGAGATTCTAACCATCGCCCCATGATATTTAATTGAATTACCATCGCAGAATTCCCCCATAATTAACTTCCTGAGTGTAACCAGTTATCACTGTTCTGATGTACTCTTGTAGCCAGAGGCTGGAAATTCTGTAGCAAGTCATACACCTGCCTCTCAAAACCTGCCCAGCATATACACGGCACAAGTCAGCGATGACCATGCTAAACAAGTGTTATGATACCAGCTGATGTTACCACTGGACAAGTCAGATCTCAGAATGAGATATGGCTATTTGATTTTAATTCAGTATTATTTACATGGTGATCTTTTACTGAAACACAAGTTGACAAGGCTGCAGATTTGATTTTAACATGAAAGCAGTCTCTTTATGCAAGAGGAATCAATGTAAAACAAACCAAGCTAAATATACCATAATTAGAAAGATTTCAAAACGCAAGACAAAATAAAATCTCACTATCGCCAAACAATGTCACTTTGCAATTGATCAAAATCCAAAGAAATTTTCCTTCTCTATCAAGTCTGAGTTTGCTTCTTCTCAGGAAGCCTCTATCTTGGAATAGATAATCTAAAGCTTTTCAGAGTTCTAACAAAACACTCCTGGCCTGGAAGTTTCACAAACCATACAGTTTCACTGAGGTAACATTCCATCCGCTGCTTTGAAGAATCTCCTTTCCTAGGACTGATTATACTTGGTTCAGTCAGGTTGCCTTTAAATTGAACCTAAAAGCATTCTAACTAAATTTTTAAAGACTTGCTCATCTTGGTTTCTTCCTGTTATAAACCATCTCAGTATAATCAAACTTCTGCTATCCCTTCACAAGGTTTTGCAGTCACCTGTTCGCTGACAGCCTATTGATTTTAAAGCATAAATTTGGAAAGGCTGGCCAAGGTAATTCTTAAACGCTTTCACTAAAATAATCCACTGCCCATATGCCACTCATTCAAAATTCAAACTCTTTTAAAACAAAGGCATCTTTATATAAAACTCACAAACTTCATCAAATAAGAAAGAACTTATTCGTACCCCTTTGACATTTAACAGCATTACCAATACTGAAAGTCACACAATAGTATCGTTCAGGGGACTTACCACTAACCAGAAACTTTACTGGATCATTTGCAGGGATCACCTCACTTCCTGATTCCCCAAAGTCTGTCCAGCATATGGGCTCAAGCCAGGAGTGTGATCAAATATCAACCACTTGCCTGGGTGAGTGCAGCTCCAAAAAACACACAGGAGAAGCTCCACACCATTCAGGACAAAGCAGCCTAAATGACTGACACTCCATCTCTATCTTAAACATTCATTCCCTCTACTACTGATGCACAGTGAGAGCAATATATATTATACACATGATTCATGGCAGCAATTAACCAAGGATTTCAAAATATAGAAGGACAAGTACAACAGATGCACGAACACTACAAGCCACAAGATGCCCTTCAAGTCTCACATGCTTTTAATTTAGAAAACCATCACCATTCTTTTGTTAGGTCAAAGTCTTAACAGCATTGTGGATATCCCGACATCAGAAGAACGATAATAGTTGGAGGCTACAGCTCCCATTGCCTTTAAGGGCAATAAAAGGGACAAGCAGCATATGTTACTTCTGCCAACGACATACATATCCCACAAAAAAATTGTAAAAAAAACAGTGGAGCTGGAGGATTCAAGGACACCAACTTCTATATTTTCATTTATAAGTTGCTGTTAATTTTATATGGCAACAGAGAAAAGTGTTAACATGGAAACATGGTAAATAGAAGCAGAAGTAGGCTATTCAGCCCTTTAAGTCTGCTCGACAGTTCATGAAGACAATCCAACTCAAGAGACTGCTTCCTAACATCCTCGTACCCTTTGATCCCGTTGGGTCCAAATGCTATTTTCAAAACCTTCTTGAAATCATGAAATTTTGTGAATTCCACAGGTTCACCACTGTTTGGGTGAGGAAATTTCTCCTCAGTTTGGTCCTAAACTGTTTTCTCCATATCTTGAGACTGTGATCTCCAATTACGTCGATTTCTTCGTCATCATTACAACTGAAAACTCTCAGCCAATGTTCAATGTTTACATTCCCAGAAATGCTGTTATTGTGACAATTAGATTACAGCAGAGTCTCTCATTCCAAATTACTCATTAATGATATGGGTTTCAGAAATGAAAAAGTGTTCTGCTTTGAGTAAAATTTGATTATCAAAAGCTTGACCTGTAACCTATACAATTACAGAAGAGATAAACATTTTAAAATCAACACAATCATTAATGACTAGGTATAAGTTATTTTTTAAATAGTACTTACCCGCCTATCAGCTGACACCAGCAGAAATTCTTGGGTAAACTTTCCACCAAGAGATCTGTGCGTTTTGTGAAAAGGATGAATCGTACCCTTTTCAAAAACAAAATCAAAATCAATTTTAAATATCAACATATTTCATAGCAGAGAAACACACTGACTTCACCACATAATCAATGCTGACACTCCAGCACATCACTAAGAGGATGCTTTGTGGTCAGAAGTGCTAGCTTTCAGATATGAAGTTAAACTGAAGCTCACCTGGTCTAGGTACACCAAAGAATTCCACTGCATTATTCAAACAGACAGCCCTGATTAATACCCCTTCCTCAATCAAAAACAGAGTAACCAATTCAACATTGCACACATGAACCTCTCTGAAATGTACAAATGAGCACGACATTTCAAACTGACAAAGCTAGAAATAAAAAAGCAGTTATTGTATCTGCTAACCCAGGTGCTCAATCTTCTGTATAATCTAAATAGAACTTAACCCTTCGTATGACAAATTTAACCATATTAAAAATAAATCAAGGTACAGCTTTCTTTTAAGTTTGTGCTAGATCTTTTATCTCAACCCAATTGAAACTAGTGAACCAGTGGGAAACAGTAAAGGATTTTAAACACAAGTTATATCAAAAATTAGTTTCCAAGACCACTGAATGCTGTTTCCAAAATCATTTTTCACGCCAAAACTGAAATAATGATGACAGAATATGCTTCACTGATTTTGGCTGCTGTAGACGGTCAGTACTTGGACTCCATTACCTTAGGCACATGGGAACATCTGGCTCATTTTAAAACTTTTCACATATTAAACACTATTTAATTTACCAGGAAACTGACTAGTCTTTTCAGTTAGTGAAGATTAAAATGAAGGTGGAGGCAGACAGAATAAACCTATTTCCAGTTTTATTAAAAATACTGTATAATGTTACTACTCTTGGATACAATGAACATTTTTAATGCAAAGAAATATTAGATAACTATGTTCAATTCATGGGAAATGTTAATGTTTGTATTTATGGAAATGAATTTCAGCAGAAACTGAAACTGTATCTGAGCCAGCACAACTTGTAATCTAAAAATGCAATCATGTTACATACATAAACTTTCTTAATACAGACCACTGATGTACATATTTCAGTCAATTCACAAAGTAGGTAAACTATCTCGCAAAAAAATTAAGAAAAGAAATGCCAATATAGTTGTCTTTATTTCAGCTGTGGTTAAAAGCATGTACTATCTGATTTTCAGCTAAACATCAGTATTAACAGTACATAACAATTGGGGTTATGAAAACTGAAATTGCAATCAGATTACAGTAGCAACTTTCTTTGCTACTTCTAACTTACTATCACTATGCATTGTACATGAAATGCCTTTAAGCAAAAGAATAATAAAATCAAATTATAGTCATTTATTTATTAATAATAAAACAGTTTTCCATTTTCTCAATAAACCTACATGATAATTCAGAGGAAGTAGTTTAAAATTTAGTGAGATGCAAGATGAACTCAGGAATTACTATGGCTCATGCAACCACAAATGAGTTTAGAGTGGGGGTGGGTAGATAATTTATTACATACATATAGATCTAAAAAATGAATGAATGCTTTAAACCAGAATCTAAAATTTTCCGGATTACAAATTATATTCACTTATCACTGAAAACCTACACCATTTGGAGAGAGATTACCAGGAGGCATAATAAATAATGGTCATGAACTGAAACACTATCCTACGAATACAGAACACTGTATCCATTAAAGTCGAAAAGTTATGAAGTCTACAGCACAACATGTGCAAGCAAGATTCCATGCATTGACTACCCGTAATAGAGATTTTTCAGTGACATTTCAATTTGCCATACTTAGAGTAGCTCTTTTGTTGTCAGCTTACATCCCCTGTCACTCTAGCAGAGGCTGACACAAATTACTGGGCTTCATAGAACACAGAAGACACATTATTTTGACTGCTGTTGTAAAGGGGTACATTTTACACTTTATCTGAGACTGGGAAAGAGAGTTGCTCTTTGAGTGACCCTTCAAATTTAGGAAAACCTTTGTGCCTATCAAACAGCAAAATATAGTTAAATACATTTCAAAATTACATAGGGTTTAACATCAAATAACTAAGTCAAACACAATCGGACACATAGGAAAGAAAAGTTGAGAACAGATTTTAATGCATTGTATCGATTGTACAGATTTTCTGTAAAGCAAAAATGGGTAATCCTGCAAACAACAACCTTAATTTAATCAGCTTTAAACTCTAGAACCGACTGAGCTAATAACAAGGGGCATTTATATTTTAGTACCAGAGGGCTACAAAGCCAATATACAAGCTATGTTTATGGGCTTCTGAACATGGATTAAAATTTCAGCTAAGAATCAACTAGGTATTCTGAAACAAATGATTAAAAATTAGAAAAGATAGTAGGAACTGCAGATGCTGGAGAATCTGAGATAACAAGGTGCAGAGAGCTGGATGAACACAGCAGGCCAAGCAGCATCAGAGGAGAAGGAAAGCTGATGTTTTGGGCTCAGACCTTTCTTCAGAATTTTCTGAAGAAGGGTCTAGGCCCAAAATGTCAGCCTGCCTGCTCCTCTGTTGCTGCTTCGCCTGCTGTGTTCATCCAGCTCTACACCTTGTTATTAAAAATTGGAAGCTATCGGGTCACCCATATACTGCAACTAATTCAATGGCTCTTGACATAGTTACCCTTCATTTGCATTACTTGGTTTGATCTAAACAGTCTGCATCAATGTTACATTGAGGCTTTGTGCAATCATGAAATATGAAAGGTAACTGGACTAATTTCGAAAGAAAAATTAGCAGAATTAAAAGGAATATATGAGCCTGAAGAACATTATTTAAGATATATCATAATTTCATTCTATTCTTAAACTTGACAACAGAAATGATAAGTCTTTAAAGTGCTTGAATGTTCAACTTCTCTCATATCTTCAGACAAATTTGACTTATGCTTTCATTTCTTTCCTAGTCCAAGCAATCTCAGCATTCACTTTCCTTCATTAAAAGAGCTCCTCACATCATTCATCATTTCTCCAAGTGAGCAAATACCCTGGCCCATTGTGGGCATGCAAGCGATTCATACATTAATGTATTGGTTCATAAACACAGCCAGCAGCTAACATGAAGCAAATGCCATATATTTGATACTTTATCCTATTAATTAGTAAAATTCAGAAACATATCCAAGCATTTTGCTGAAAACAGAGTCTCACTAAACTGCCCAACTAGAGGTATATTAAAGGGGATTTAAGGAATATCCAAAGTATAATGCAGCACCATGTCAAAACTTGTCAATCTGAGTTACTTCTTACATTAATTTAGTTCTGGGATGATTGGTTGATGGGAGACATGGTATGGCCCCACAAACTTTGAATTCTTTGAAAAGTTTAAGCAAATTCTCAATTAAATAAAGATCGACATTTTAGAAACTGGAAAAGAGAAACTTCTCAAATGCCATCTGTAAAAAAAAAAACAGATATTACTGGAAAAATTCAGGTCCAGCAGCATCTGTAGAAAGGGAAACAGAGTTAACATTGGGTCTGGTAACGACTCTTCCTGAGAACTGAAAGGTATTGGCACTTTTTGACAGTTGCCAGGTTACAATCTGGTTCCATTCTTGAGCCCATTCACAAGTCAATTTGTACACAAGTTGGAACACAATGCAGGAAAACATAAAGTAGCCACTTGTAAGTACAGGAAATATTCCTGTGTCAGACATTTAAAGTTATCCCTGTATGGAATCATGTTTGTAAACTGGATGTTTGTAAATCAGGGACCTCCAGTGTACTTTTGACAAAGATGGAGGCCCAGTGCAAAAGACAAATGGGTTTCTAATGGTGAACAGGGAAAAATACGTTAAATGGGTGAAAACAAAAATGTGAAAGAGACAGGATTGGTCCTAAATACTAAATAAACATGACAAAGCTGTTGGGGGGAAGATTGGTTTTGATGGTAGCATGTCGTTAAGAGAAGAGAATAAAAGAAAATGAAGAACAGATATAATGTAATCAGTTTCTAAAGTTATGAAATTCAATAGAGACATCAAGGCTGCAAACAGCATAAGCAGAAAATGATGCTTTGCTCCCCAAGCTTGCATTGTGATTCATTGGCATGTTTAAGCAGGTCCAGGACAGTAATGTTAACATAACAGCAAGATGGTTTGTTGAAATGGCAAGCAACTGGAAGGTCAAAGTCATTTTTACAGACGGAGCAGAAGCATTCATCAAAGCAGGTACCTAATTTACCTCTGATCTTGCCAATGTAAACGGGACCACAACGTGAGCAGTGAATACTATAGATGAGATTGAAAAATGTATAAGCAAAATACTGCATCACCTGAAAGATGTGTTTGGGACCTTGAACAATAGAGGGAAGAAATGAATGGCAAGCATTACATCTTCTGCGATTGCATATGAAGGTGCCATGGGGAAGTCAAGAAGAGTTCAGAGCAATAAAAGACTGGACCAGGGTGTCACCGAGGAAGTGCCCCTGTGGAATGGTGTTAAATGAAGCGAGTTGAGGCACTTTGCTAGAAGTGGCAGAAATGGCAGAGAATGATCCTTTGAATATGGAGCCGAGGGGGGGGGTGGAAAGAAAAGACAAGGGAAACCCTAACATTGTTTTGGGAAAGAGGCAGCAGGATGAAAGCCAAAGTATGAGGGATGGATCAGACGTGGCAGAAGGCCCTGTCACACATAATTGGGAGGGGAATTCTCAGATAAGTGAAAAGCAATTAGCCTGGTAGAAGATGGCATCATCAGAATAAATGCAACAGAGATACAGAAACTGGGAGAATGGTTAGGAATCCTTGCAGGTGTGAGGAGATTTCATCAAGTTAACTGCAGGAGTTATGGAACGGATACTGATGGAAAGCCTACTCTCAGAAATAATTAAGGAAAGGAAGGATAGAGTCAGATGCAATAGGTGAAGGTGAAAGAAGGACAGAAACTCAAAGCAAAACAGATTGAATTTTCCAATTCCAGACAACAGCTGGAAGTAGTACTGAACACATCATTGGTTTATCACAGAAAGACTTGCGAACTTTGTGGCTTTGTACTGTCCTCAATACAATTTTTGAAATTCTTAGAAGTCTGCAGTCTCTTAATGTGGATCACCAAACAGAAGAGCAGTGACACAAACAAACTTGAAAAATTCAGAAGTCGTGGCCTTCAGTCCTCACTCAATTATTTATATTGTGTTTATTAACACCAGATGCTGGAAATACTGAAACAAATTGCAAGTTTAATTATTAACCCGCTTATCAGCATATGACATATATATGAATGTATGTATAGCAGTGGAAAAGTGTTTCGTTATGTTCTACTGTTTTTCTCACTGTAAAATACATGTGACAATAAAATCATTCATTCAATGTTATCTCTGACTCTCTTTCCACAGAGGCTGCTAGACCTGCTTATTCCTTCCATTTATTTCTGATTTTATTTTAGATTTCCAGCTTTCACAGTATTTTGAATTTATTTCAGCATTTAAATTTTCCTTACCAGAGACTGCTTTAAAAATGTGATAGAAATAGCAAAAACTATCTGAACAATAATTTAGTGGTGGGCCGAAAGAATGAACTGTCTTGGAGAAACACACTGTACAAATATGTGCTGCTGCTCATAAAAATTGACGTGGTTTAGATACAAAAAAAATTTCAAAAAGATGGAATGGCAAAAACAAGTGAACTACTCATACAGTGGGGAAAAATAAACAAAATATTTCAATACACATGCATAACAGCTTTAAGCCAATGACCAGACAACAGAAGTACTAATTTATCCAATGATAACACTTTAGAGTATTTCTTATACCATAGATTATTTTAGCATAAGCACCAAATAATTTCAATACTAGTTATGAAAGTCACAAGTATGTACAAAGCACTTGTGACTCACCTGTGCACAATGTGGCCACCTTTCTACACCTGCAGCTTTCAATCCACCAGTTATCTATGATCAAGCATGAAGTATTTCAGAATCTGATAAGAGCTACGATAATTACTAATTAACATTAATATGAAACAAATAGCTAAAATAGGGCAGGAACAAACAGTGGCAAAAAAAGTAAGACAACGGCCAATTTTCTCATTAGCAGAAGCAAATTGGCTGCTCCTAACGTGTGTCCAACTTACTGGCTCCACTTCAAGGCTATCTTTTACTCCCACCCGCACTGTATTACACTAACTTTTCACCAATTTTTTATACTTCTTCATTTCATTATACATGTGTAACATATATAACATAGATATATATATCAGACGCAGTACTTTTCCTCCTTGGAACTGATGAATGAAATTACAAGAGCTGCGTTTCTCAAGTCAGTGAGTTTTCCAATGGACCCACCTAGTGGTCAAGCCCCAGATTTTCTGCCTCTGTCTTTTATTACATGTCAAACTATATGTTCTCGAACAATTTCAGACTATCGTCTTTCTAACAACAGTGCCATAAGTAGAGTGAGGATTGAGTAGAAAATTAAGACCCTCTATCTTAAATTGTGCCCATTATATAAACTTGCTCTAACATGAAGGCTAGATATGGTTTTTCTCGCTAATTTTAAAACTCCCACAGCTGTTCAATTTTTGAAGAAATACTCTGACTAAATATGAAATAAGAACATTGAGAATAGAAAAACATAGAAAAAGTGCAGGACATTTGACCCTTTGTGTCTGCTCCGCCTTTCAATATGATATGGCTGGTCATCCAACTCAGTACCCAGTTCTTGCTCTCCCTACCAGAAAATTCCAAAGGCACACCAATCTTTGGGAGAGCAAATTTCTCATCTCAGTCCTAAACAGCCTACCCTGCATCCTTCGATTGTAACCCCTAGTTCCAGACTTCCCAGTTTTTGAGATCATTCTTCTTGAAATCATCCATTGTAGACATGTTAGAATTTTATAGGTTTCTATGAGACACCCCCTCATTCTTCTAAACTCCAATGAATATAGTCCAAACAAATCCAGTCTCTCTTCATATGTCAGTACTGCCATCCCAGGAATCACTTTGATAAACCGCAGTTGCACTCCCTTTATAACCAGAATATCCTGCATCAAATAAGGATAAGAAATCTGCACAGAATACTCTAGATCTGGTCTCACCAAGACCTTGTACAAGTGCAGCTAGATATCCCTGCTCCTGTACTCTTATCTTCTCACTATGAAAGCTAACATACCATTTGCCTTTGTTGTTGGCTGCTGTACCAGCATTCTTACTTTCAGTGGCTGGTGCATAAAGACATCCAGGTCTCATTGCACACCCCCTTTTCCCAATCTATCACCATTCAGATAATAATCTGCCTTCCTGTTTTTGATACTTAAGTGAGTAAACTCACATTTATTTGCCTGCTCATTCAATTTGTTCAAATCACAGATGAAGCATCTCTACATCCTTCTCATAGGTTAACATTCTCACCTAGGTCTGTGTTGTCTATAAATTTGGAGAGATTACATTTAGTTCCCTCATCTAAATCATTTATTTAGATATTGCGAAAAGCTGGGATCCCAGCACTGATCTCGGACGTATCCCACGAGACAATAACTGCCAAAGAAAATATATTTTTAAAGTCTCAAATTGATATTGAATGGGATGACTACAATGAGCACCAAAATACAGTGAAAATGGATTCAATCCATTAAGTTTCTAATTTAGTCCAAATGACACAAAGAAAACAATCTGACCAGGTGTCGAATTGCTATAAAATGTTTACAGAAATATCAGGGGTGAAGTTGTTACATATTCTTCCCCATGTTGGTACCTGATAAATTCAAGTTTTGGGATGGTAGGTAACCCACCTGCTTAACTATAGTTAAGCACGTTGTAACATCTTACAACATTGAATTACCGTACAAATGAAAATTTGTTACTTTAGAATTAACATAGAGTTTCTAATACTTGAACAAATCAAGAGAGAAAATAAGTTTGAGACACATAACTTAAAAAAAAGCCTACTTGCACTTACTAATGCAGTATTGGAGATATTTTATCCATTCTCTCCACTAGTTGCAGTCATATCACACAAGATGATGGTTGTAGTTGTTGAAGGTCAGTCACCCTAGTTCCGAGATATCTTTGCAGGAGCTGCTAAGGGTACTGCCCGAGACCCAGTCACCTTCAGCTGCTTCATCAATGACCTACCCTCCGTCATAAAGTCAGAAATGGGGATGTTCACCGATGATTGCACAATACACAGCACCATTCACAAGTTTCAAATACAGATGCAGTTAATGTTTAAATGCAAGAAGCCCTGAACAAGATTTAGACTTGGGCTGACAAGTGGCAACTCACATTCATACCACTCAAATGCCAGGCAATGACCATCTCCAATAAGAGATAATCTAACCACTACCCCTTGATATTCAATGGCATTACCATCATTTAGTCCCTCACTATCAACATCCTGGGGAGTTTCCATGTAGCAGAAACTCAATAGGACTCATCACAGAATTACTGTGGCTACATGAACAGGTCAGAGACTTGGAATACTGTGAAGAATAAATTCCCACCTGATTCTCCAAAGCCTGTCCACCATGTAGAAGGCACAAGTCAAAAGTGTGATGGAATATACCGCACTTTCCTGGATGAGTACGGTTCCAATGACATTTCCCTCTTTCACGCATTGTGGGTGTACCTACAGCACATAGACTGCAGTAATTCAAGAATACAGATTAACACCGCATTCTTATGGGTAATTCAGGATAGGCAATAAATGCTGGCTCAGCCAGCAACACCCACAACTCAAGTCAATGAAAAAAACAGATGTGGGCAGAACTCCACACAATCCTTGGAGATCAGTACAAACAACTATGACCTAGAATTAACTGCTTAGATTCAAACTTCAGGACCAATGAAAAAATGGAGTTGAAATATAATGGACGATAAAGGCTTACCCGATAGACACCACAGATATTCTGTGTTAACGACACAAATTTTTTCATGAATATTTGGAAGCAACAAACTCTTAAAAGAGACAATACATCCTTTAGTGTTTTTCTGACTAACTTTTATTTGGCCAAGATTTAAGGTTTGATACTCTGCAGAATACCACAGTATGCAGATACTCTGCATGCAAACTTTTCTTCCTGCATGCTTGGAGAGATCACAAGTGTGTTGTTTCTGCATTAGTGAGAGTTCGTTATATTTGTAGAGTATATTTTAAACCATTTGTTAATAATTTCTGCATCTTTGCTGGAAAGAGTTTCAGCAAAAGAATTAATTATTTGTAGAGTCATAAAGGTGTTCAGCATGGAAACAGGCCCTCTGCCCCAACCCGTCTATGCTAAGTAGGTTTCCTAAACTGAACTAGTCCCATTTGCCTGATTTGGCCCATATCCCTCTAAATCTTTCCTATTCACGCACACGTCCAAATGTCTTTTAAAATGTTGTAATTGTACCCGCCGCTACCATTTCTGGCAGCTCATTCCACATATACACCACTGTGAGAGTGTAAACATTGCCACTGACGTTAATTAATTTAAGGATTTTGGCAGGCTTACTTCTTACACCATGTTCTAAGCTGGTCCAATGTTGACCATGGAGCAAGTGCCAATTGTCATAAAGTTCACTCACGTCTTTTAGGGAAGAAAATAGACCATTCTAGACTCATGGCAATGTGGTTGACTCTGAAATGGCTAAGCCAATTAAACTAACGGCAATTAAAGATGGGCAAAAAATACTAGCCCAACCAGCAACAACCATATTCTATGAATGAACTTAAAAAAAACTATCTATTCATTAAGTTGGCAATATCAATTCGCTTTTAAATTTGAACTCTTGCCATCAACTCAGGAGTGAGTGAAGAGTGAAACCTCTGGTGACTTAGTCAAACACCAGGAACGAAAACCCTAACCATATCCTACCCTCTCTAGCTAGCAGAACCAAGGTAGCATCTCAATCATTGTCTAGGTGAGGTCCACAACATTACCACCATAAATCAGATTAAATCCAAAACTTTTAGCCTTGTAGATAGGAGACATTTCAACGAAGTATGCTGGTAGTGGAGGACAGGGAGGAAATTTAGGCTGGTGAATAAGATGCTGATCAGTGTCCACTATGGCGTTGTTATTATAGGTGTGTGTATTGAGACAAGTGCATTTCATGATCATACCAATCTCCTCCTTGCAAGTGGTGGTTAGATTTTGCAATGTTATGTTAACCATGCTGCAATACCCAGGAATACCTAGCCTCTGAACTGTTCTTTGTTGTGACATTTACTTGGCTGGTCCACAGAAAGATCATGAGTGGGAGTCTGAAAAGTCAGGTGGTGATGCTGATGGCTTTGAAAAACAGGTTCAGTACGAGATGAGACAAAACTATTTACAACATCAGCTATCATGCAAACCAGTTTTGCACAGCAGGAAGTAGATCTCATGGATGAGGCAGAAATGGAAGAAAAACCAGAGGAGACAAGTAGTTTCAGGTTTAGGATAAGATGAAAATTAGAGGATACCTGGACTTGGTGGACAAACAGAAGGGGGTAAAAGCTGGGGCTGCTGAACATGGCTTAAACCTTAGTGACGATGTAGTCTGTTTTGTAAGAGGAAATTGAAGCAATGGTTAAATGCAGCAGTTATCCTTGTTCTAGAGAATGGCTGAACCAGATGCGTGTCTAAGGTCTTCGGGGAGTGGGGTAACTTACACTTAGGTGACAAAGGGCAGAGGTGACATTGAGCCAATGCATGTTACAGAAGTCTTGTGACAACCGCAGTATGCAAGAGACCTTATTCAGCTCTCATGTACAAAATGAAGATTTAGTTTGATTTCATAAGATTAATGTTTTTGTATTCTTTTGACTTATTGACATGAATTTTATGATATGAATCTAAGTTAGAAATAACCAAATTTATTCCCAGGATGCTTTAGGGTTTCTGCATTAGCACACAATCGCTGATTGTTTATTTTCTGCCAAGTAGGATAGTTGATTTCCTTTTTGTTGCCACATTGTGAAGTATGATGCAGTGCAAAGTATCAAAACAACTCATCTTGCTTTTTGTATAGGGTCTCTCCTTTTCGAAGAGTTTTATTTACAATAATAATGCTCATATGATAATCAATCACCTAGATTGTGAGAGACAGTCAAAAGACTTTTGAAGGTCTTCAACTTCCCTTCCTGATTTGAAGAGACAGGAATGAAAAGAACTGAAGTTTATATCACTACTTGAGGTAGAACTAGGTTAATATTTCTTCGTACAATTGCTGCTTAAAGACTCTGAGCAAGTCAGTATTTGGTGAAACACAAGATTAAATTGCATAACACATGTGAAGCCAGATACATAATTATCTTACAAGCATCAATATCAAAATACAGAAATTGAGTGTAGCTTGGATGAACATTTTCGTCCATAGGGAAGATAAAAAAAGTAAAATATGATGTTGTGGAACATGAGGAAATTTAGTCTCAATTAATTTCCAAAATATACCACTGACAACTCCTCCCAAGCATAGTATACATATTGAACATCAGAAACTTGGTTGATGTTCTGAGATTGAAGAATATAGATCAAGTTGGCAGCAAACTGTGCAGGATGTTGAAATTAATTTTGCTAGAACCAAGCTAAAACAATCTATCCACTATGAAACTTGCACCTATGATAGGTCTATGTTTAGGCTGAATAGAACCTGCACTTTTTTCAACGATAGGTCTGCCCTTTAGGTATTTTCAGTGAGTCTGACAAATGGTCAATCATCAATACTGCCCACGGAGTACTGTAGACTGATGCAAATCACAAAGTAACAAAGTATACAGCTGGATGAACATAGCAGGCCAAGCAGCATCTTAGGAGCAGAAAAAGCTGACGTTTTGCCCATAGGCCCTTCATCAGAAATGGGGGAGGGGAAAGAGGGTCCTGAAATAAATCAGGAGGGAGGGGGAAGCTGATCAAAGATGGATGGGGGAGAAGATAGGTGGAGTTGTCCGCGCCACACTCCCCTCCAACCCCACCACACCCGGCACTTTTCCCTGCAACCACAGGATGTGCTACACCTGCCCCCATACCTAGTCCCTCACCCCCATCCCTGGCCCCAAGAAGACTTTCCACATCAAGCAGATGTTCACCTGCACATCTGCCAATGTGGTACACTGCATCCGCTGCACCCACTGTGGCCTCCTCTACATCGGGAAAACCAAGCGGAGGCTTGGGGACCGCTTTGCAAAACACCTACGCTCAGTTCGCAATAAACTACTGCACCTCCCAGTCGTGAAACATTTCAACTTCCCCTCCCATTCCACAGATGACATGTCCATCCTGGGCCTCCTGCAGTGCCACAATGATGCCACCCAAAGGTTGCAGGAATAGCAACTCATATTCCGCTTGGGAACCCTGCAGCCCAATGATATCAATGTGGATTTCACAAGTTTCAAAATGTCCCCTCACCCTATTGCATCCCAAAACCAGACAAGCTCATCGCCACCTCCCTAACCTGTTCTTCCTCTCACCTATCCCCTCCTACCACCTCAAGCCGCACCTCCATTTCCTACCTACTAATCTCATCCCACTTCCTTGACCTGTCTGTCTTTCCCGGGCTGACCTATTTCCTCCTTACCTCCCCACCTACACTCACCTCTACTGGCTCCATTCCCGCCTCTTTAACTTGTCTGTCTCCTCTCCACCTATCCTCTTGTCCATTCATCTTCGATCCGCCTCCCCCTCTCTCCCTATTTAATTCAGAACCCTCTCCCCCTCCCCCTCCCCCATTTCTGATGAAGGGTCTAGGCCCGAAACATCAGCTTTTCTGCTCTTAAGATGCTGCTTGGCCTGTTGTGTTCATCCAGCGCTACACTTGGAGATTTGAGATAATAGGAACTGCAGATGCTGGAGAATCTGAGATAACAAAGTAGATCAGAGCATATATTATTTAAATAAACATAAGGAACTGCTGATATTAACAATCTGACATGAAAACATAACAGTTTCTATAACAACCAAAAAAGTTGAAATTTTGAGTCTAGTGAGCCTTCAAAACTGGCAGAGTCAGTGGATTTGAAACTTTAACTCCATTTTGGCTCCATAGCTGCTGCCATACTGCTGTATTTCTTCAACACATAATGTTAAATATTATTTAGATTCATTTTCCCTTCACTGTTTTGAAAGTTAATTGCGTGGAAGCAACTAAACTTCAAAAGAATGCATTTTGTTCTGCTTCAAAGAGTAAAGTCATTACTTTAATCTTCAAGTAAGTGACAAGCACAAATTTGAGCTGCGCTAATGTAGAATCCTTCCCCAGTAGCATGGTGAGAAGCTCCAAAAATCTGAATGAATTGCCAGCACCAACTACCAACTTAGAGCAAGGATACCAGTGCATTAATCTAGATAATTATCTGTTGCTGTAAGTGCAACTGTACCTCTTAACTCTTTAATGTGCTCTGAAATCGCCTAGCAATTAGTTTTATCAAAAAGCTACAGAAGAGTCAAATAATAAAACAGGACTGACAACTTGGGATAAACTTAGGCACCAAAAATGACAAAGGTCAGTTGACCGTGTAAAGTTCTCCTCACTAACAACTGGGTGCTTGTGCTCTTGGGCAAGCTGTCCCATAGACTAGTCAAGCAACAATTTGACCAAGTTAGTACTCAGGTCCTGTGCAGACCAACTGGCAAAGGTAATCACCGACATCTTCAACTTCTCCATCCTACACGCTGAAGTCCCCACGTGCTTCAATAAGACCACCATCAACCCCGCACCTAAGAAAATACACGCAGTGTACCTTAATGACTTCTGCCTAATAGCTATGACTTCAATAATTATGAAGTGCTTTGAGAGGCTGGTCATGGCCCACATCAGCCTCCCAACCCGCCTCCATCCCCCACAATCTGCCTACCAACATAACTTACCCCAAGCCCCGCACTCATTCCTGGAACATCTGGACAACAACGACACCTACATCAGACTCCTGCTCATTGGCTACCGCAAGACCTCTGTCGCAGCTCTGCCCACTGCAACTGGAACCTCAGCTTTCTGCCCCATAGTGAGGGTAGGTAACTGCAATTCCGCCACAATAACACTCAACACTGGAGTCCGCCAAGGATGTGCCTTCAGCCCCCTACTGTATTCCCTGTACACCCACGACTGTGTTGCCAAATTCCAAATGAACACCATCTATAAGTTTGCTGTTAAAACCACTGTGGTGGGGCAGATATCTAATAAAGACGAGTCAAAATACAGAAGGGAGACAGAGGCTTGGTGATGTGGTGCAAAGGAAACAATCCGTCTTTCTACGTTGGTAAAGCTAAAGAACTAATCACTGACTTCAGAAATAAAGGAGGAGTACGCACTCCCTCCCCCCAACCCCATATTCATCAACGGAATGCAGGTTGCGAGAGAGAAAACCATAAAGTTCTTAGGAGTGATGATAACCAATGACCTGCCCTGGACTTACCCATGTCAATGTAACAGTCAAGAAGTCATAACAACGCCTCTTCTTCCTCACGCAGATGAGGAAATTTGGCATGTCTATGAGGTCCCTCACTAACTTCTACAGATATACTATTGTAAGCATACTGTCTGGGTGCCTAACAGCCTGGTACAGCAAATGCTCTGCACAAGACTACACGAAATTGCAGAAGGTGGTGTGCACAGCTCAGGCCATCACGGAAGCCAATCTTCCATTCATGGGCTCTATTTACATGGCTCCCTGCCGTGAAGAGGCAGCCAATATCACCAAAGACCCACGGCACCCTTGTAATGGCCTCCTACAACTTCTTCCGTCAAACAGAAGATACAGAAGCCTGAACTCATGCATAAGCAGGTTCAGGAACAGCTTCTTTCTAGCCCTTATCAGACTGTTGAATGGACTCTAGCCTCTGTTAGTGTAACCTACAAAGTAACCTATATGTCTCTAAATCCATAAATCCTTTGCTTCCTGTGACCTGCCTGTATGGCTCATAAACAAAACTTTTCACTGTATTTCGGTACACGTGACAATAAATTAATTAATCGATCAATTCTTCACAGCCAATGCCCCAAGATTCTCCAGTGCCATTCCTGGTTAATGTTCTGTCCAGGTGGCAGGACAGATTCTGCAGGAATGCACCCTCTAAGCTATGCAGTTGATGCGAAGGGCCACTCGGTGTTCTGATGCATTCATTCCAGTTCTCTGCCACTGCTGCACATGGACCATGGAAGTCTGTAGAGTGGCTGGAGAAAACAGAAGGAACATAGTGCTGCCACATCTGCTGGGCTATCAGGAGTGTGTGGCTTGAGAGTCAACATTAACTCCAAGCCACATGTAGTTTCATTGCATCAGGTCAATTTTGGGCAAAGAAATATCCAACTGATTATCACCTATTTCCCTCACCACCGTTAATGAATTAGTGCTTCTCCATGTTGAACACCACTAAGAAGAAACACAGAGGGTAGCACACAACCCAAGACCTAATAATATAAAATCCGATGTCATCTGTTCACTGATCAACGCAGAGAATGAACAGATATATACTTTTTAAAGCCAGCTTATTTAATTGTAGACCAATGCATACGATTAGCAAACAGAATGAACGCACAATAAACCAAAAGAACTGCATTTATGGAAATCAGAAAGAAAACCAGAAATTGCTAGAAAAGCTCAGAAGGTCTGGCAGCATACGTGGAGAGAAATCAGAGTTAACGTTTCAGGTTCTGACAAAGGATCATTGGACATGAAACGTTAACTCTGATTTCTCTCCATAAATGCTGCCACACCTGCTGACCTTTTCCAGCACTGTTTTAATTTGAGAATGAACACACAAATTGTTTTAAATCAAAAAAGAAAATGCTGAAGAAACTCAACAAGCCCGGCAGCATCTTTGAAAAGAGAAACAGAGCTAATATTTCGGAACCTGATATCACTCTTGTCTGAATTGAATGGAAATGGAAAAGCTTGTTTTATGCCGTTGACAAAGGAAAAGCAAGTGGTACAGATGGGGAGGGTGCCCAGAACAAAAGATAAAGGGAGTGTTAATGGTGGTAAAGAAGTGTTTGAGATGTAGAACAGGCATGAATAGGTGAGTAAAGGATAAAAATCAATGCTAACAAGTTACAAACAAGGTGGGGAGGATAGGAATTGTCATCAAAATGAAAGACCAACCTTCTGTTCTGAAGTTGTTGAATTCAACTTTTACATTTAGAGGCTATAGGGTGCCTAAGTAGTCAATGAGTTTCTGTTACTACAGCTCACGTTAAATGTCAGTGGAACACTGCCACAGGCCAGGACAGAATTGTTAGCATTGGAGGAAGATGGTAACCTCCGTCGGGCATTTTGAAATTGGAAACGCCTTAATTCTGTTTCTTGGTCCATAGATGTTGTCAAACGATCCAGGTTTCTCCAGCATTTTCTGTTTTTATTTCAGATTTCTAACATCTGTATTTTGTTCCTAATTGTACGAACTGTTTGATTGACTCTTCCTCCAATCCTCTGCAAAGGGGAAAGCCTTGCCACCACTAAGGTCAATAATCTATTGTTTATTAGAAACAGTAATAACAATCTTACATCTTATCACTCTATGCTACTGTTACAGATCTCCAAATTTCTTTTAATGACTGTCTACAATACAAATGGTAAGCCTTCATCCCTGTGCCATCTAATTAACATGAAAGATTTCAAAATGGTGTTTCTGTTCATGAAACAAATTTAAAGCAATACTCAAAAGTACAATTAATTAACACTTTAAAAAAAGTTAGACGCCATCAGTTAAGATGCGAGTAGTGTCCTGAGTTTCCAGTCATTATTTTGACACAAGTTTCCTCAGACACCATAGTCAGAAAGTAGATTCCTAATTCACTCAAGTTGTGTTTGAATAAAGAACAAGGAGAAATCAGACCATGTTAAACAGTGGACTTACCAAAAGATAAGTACTGGTATCTAGTTTTCTCTTGTAGCCTGGAAGATCAACATTGATCAAGATATATAAATATTTATGAAGGTCATTTAAAACACATTTTAATAGGAACATTTTAAATGACTTAAGTAGGTCAAATACTATAGGAACATACATCTTTAACATATCACAAATAACCCACTATTGGATGAGTTTTTATAATAATATTAGATTTTCATATTTGGGTGCTCCTTTCTACTTTTCAAAGCTTATTGTAATGCTGTATATCGAAAACATCAACTTTGCATTTACCTTTTTTTGAATGGCAGCTAAGCAAAATCTGAATGAAAGCACCAGGGATGATAAAGATAACCACCAGGCAATAATAAGCTCGATCTAAACAGTCTGGTCTTTTTATCCTTAAATTTTCCTAAAAACTTTAAATAGTTAAGAGCAGTATATAGCGTGGTCTCAGACACACTATTGGAAAGATATGTGTTGAAATGTTACAAAGCCAACACTAAGCTCAAGGATAAGAGATAATGGGAACTGCAGATGCTGGAGAATTCCAAGATAAAATGTGAGGCTGGATGAACACTAAACTCAAGGTCTCCTTCTCAATTGCGGAATATTTTTGTCGAAGATTATTCAATGTTCCGGCAAAATACCCAACAGAGCTTTCTATATTCTTATCTTCATGCAAGAGCACAGCATTGACACCCACATCAACCACCACCTTGAATGGGTTTGCATAATTTGGTGTAGCTAACACTGGGGCAGGGGTTAATACAGCTTTCAGGCTGTCAAATGCCTTCTGATGTCTCTGCCCACTATGATTTTCTGCAAATCTTCAATAAATCAGTCAGTGGAGTAATCACACCACTAAAATTCGATATGAATGTCTAATTAAAACAACTCAGTCGCAGAAATCATCAATGATTAGATTAGATTAGGTTAGCATACCTACAGTGTGGAAACAGGCCCTTTGGCCCAACAAGTCCACACCGCCCCTTGATACATCCCCCCCCCCCGTCCCGTCCCCCCCCCCCCGTCGTCGGGGACGGGGGGGGGAGAGGGGGAGGGAGGGGAGAGGGGGAGGGAGGGGAGAGGGGGAGGGAGGGGAGAGGGGGAGGGGAGAGGGGGAGGGGGGACGGGGGAGGGGGGACGGGGGAGGGGGGACGGGGGAGGGGGGACGGGGGAGGGGGGACGGGGGAGGGGGGACGGGGGAGGGAGGGGGGACACGGGCGAGGGGGGGCGACGACGGGGGGGGACGACGACGGGGGGGGGACGGGGGACGGGGGGGGAGACGGGGGGGGGGACGACGGGGGGGGACGGGGGACGGGGGACGGGACGGGGGGGGGGGGGACGGGGGGGGGACGGGGGGGGGGGACGGGGGGGGGGGGACGGGGGGGGGGACGGGGGGGGGCGGGGGGGACGGGGGGGACGGGGGGGACGGGGGGACGGGGGGGGAGGGGGGGGAGGGGGGGGGAGGGGGGGGACGACGGGGGGGGGGGACGACGGGGGACGACGACGGGGGGGGGGGAGGAGAAGGGAGGGGGGGGACGGAGGGGAGGCGGAGGGGGGGGGAGGGGGACGGGACGGGGAGGGGGACGGGGGGGGGAGGGGGACGGGGAGGGGGACGGGGGGGGGAGGGGGACGGGGAGGGGGACGGGGGGGGGAGGGGGACGGGGGGGGGACGGGGGGGGGAGGGGGACGGGGGGGGAGGGGGACGGGGGGGGGAGGGAGGGGGGGGGACGGGGGGGGAGGGAGGGGGGGGACGGGGGGGGAGGGAGCTGTGGGGAGGTAAGGGAGTGTCGGGGACACAGTAAAGGAGTTTTCCTTAGTCTGCTTTCCCCCCCACCACTTTGCTCTAACCTTCCTCCTCCTTCACATTCACCACATCCACCGCCACCATGTCCGGCTTGTCCAGGCCGATGTTGAACGGGAAGACCTTCCTCTCGGTCACCCCCGAGGGGACCACATCGGGCTTGGGCCCGAATTTGCGAGGGTAATAGTCCCCGCTCAGGTACCGAGACGTGTCTTCCGCCATCTTCCGCCGCCTGCTCGATTCGGCCCCGCCCCCACGGACTGTTAAAGCTGGTCCATCCCCCCGCCGTCACGCGGACAATGCCAGTCAACAAAACCCTTCTTTACAGCCCGTGCAAACTTCGTTTACCCAAAATACACCGCCTCCCCAAATACATCCATATTTACTTTTGCACTCATCACTTCTGGTCTAGAGATAGAAAATGTGTTGACATGGGGACGTTTCCTTTAACACATATTGCTGTTTGTACTGAGATGACAAGGTGTGTCAGAAATCTTCAGAAGGGTCCAGACCCGAAACGTCAGCCTTCCTGCTCCTCTGATGCTGCTTGGCCTGCTGCGTTCATCCAGCTCTATACCTTGTTATCTCAGATTCTCTAGCATCTACAGTTCCTACTATCTCTTGCTGTTTGTACTGACGGTTCTTAAGCTCACTCGGGAAACTCTACAGCTTGCTAACTAGCTGCCGGGGACAAGGGAAGACAACCATCAAACTGGGTTTGCAAGCTGCAACCAAGAAAAAGAGTTCGCCCACATTGTAAATAATGAATTTTGCAAACTATGCAGCAGCAAATGATAATATTTTAAATTACTTTGAGGGGACAGGGCAAGAGTATTTTCGTTCAAACTAGATTTTAAAAAAAGTTTTCGGACTGTCAACAGGATTTTCGTCTACTAGCAGAGTGTTTAAAATGCATTGGGATCCCATACTGTATCCTGAAAACATTGATGAAACTGTTCGGTATTGAGGATTTGTGAAGCAAGGTTTTTGCGAACAAGTTGTGAGGTAAACTTCAGTAAAACAAGCGGGCGTTTTTATTGCTGAGATCCTGTTAAAATATTACTGATTGAACTGACTCTTATTTTTCCTGAACAGCCGGGTCCAGCCACAACGGTTGACAAAACCAGGACAAGTGATATGGTGGGAGGAGGTACAGGCAGCTCTGTCAGGAGCACGGAATTCGAAACAGTTCAAACGCGTTAGGGTCGGTACGGTGTCCTCCACGGCTAACAAGTAAAGTGCGCAGACTCAGGATCCGTCCCAGAGCTGCAGTGACTTGTGAAGGTGAGTGTGATAGTGAAGGGTCGGGTGCTATTAAAACAGCCGCACGCTGTTCTTCATGGGAACAGGATGTCATTCCAGGTTTTTGGTATCCGTTGTTCGTGTCTCTGGGTATCGTTTGAATATTGAATATTTAGTGTTTCCAGTTACAGGATACGTACTGACCATTGACACTTTCGATATAATTATACATAAGTTGTGATATTGCAGTTAGGTCTGCTGCTTTGTTTTTTTGTAACAGTGCATAGTATGCATTGATATTTTAACAGCCAACCTTTACTAAATACCTAAATGTGAACTGTCAGGGTGGAGTAGTGTGAAACGTTATTGGTGGGTTTGCTGAGAATATAATCAGCGGATACCTTTCAGGGCGTTCTTGTGGTTGGTGAGATTATATGAAGTAAAACAGAAAATGCTGGAAAATTTCAGCAGGTCTAGCAGCATTAGTGGAGAGAAATTATGAGCTCTTCAATCTTTGACAATGGTGTTTAAAATTGGGAAGAGACCAAACAAACACAGTTGGAAAACTTAAATTGCAAGATGGTTTATTTGGACAAGGCCATGGAGATAGGTGTGTAACAGGATTGTTCAGCTTTAAAAATAAGCAAAGAATATCATTATCAATTATTTGGAATCTGTGCAATTGTTAGCAGTAATCATCTCAGGATAAGATTGTTTGACAAAATTGGAGCTCTTTATGAAAATTAGTGAAAATGTTGCTGAGAACCTTACAATAGTTACATTGAACATAGAACATTACAGCAAAGTACAGGCCCTTCGGCCTTCAATGTTGTGCTGACCTGTCATACTGATCTGAAGCCCATCTAACCTACACTATTCCATGTACATCCATATGCTTATCCAATGACGACTCAAATGTACTTAAACTTGCCAAATCTACGACTGTTGCAGGCAAAGCGTTCCATTCCTGTACTACTGAGTAAAGAAACTACCTGACATCTGTCCTTTATCTTTCACCCCTCAATTTAAAGCGATGCCCCCTCGTGCTTGCCGTCATCACCCTAGGAAAAAGGCTCTCCCTATCCACCCTATCTAACCCTCTGATTATTTTATATGTTTCAATTAAGTCACCTCTCAACCTTCTTCTCTCTAACGAAAACAGCCTCAAGTCCCTCAGCCTTTCCTCGTAAGACCTTCCCTCCATACCAGGCAACATCCTAGTAAATCTCCTCTGCACCCTTTCCAAAGCTTCCACATCCATTGAGTTGACTCAATTGTGTTACATTATTAAAGTTTAAGGACCAATTGGAGAGGATCATATTGCAGAATTTCATATATGAAGATATGGTTGAAGAAGATTACATGCTATTGGCATCAACTTGCGTGAACTGATTGGGAAGACAATGGGAGCAGAAGCTAAGACGCGAAGTTTCTGGTGGGTTGACTTCACTGCTGTCACGGTGAAGTTAGAAACTGATATTAAATCTTCTGAAACAAGAAGATTAGGGAATGTTGCTTGTGGGTTGAGGAAGAATTGTGGCCTAGAGAAGGTTTTTAAATTTTTCTCTTATTTGAATTCAAACTTCATCTGCTGTGGTGGCAGTCCAAGGCCAGGTACACAGAGCCTGAGTCTCTGGATTAATAGTCCAGCAATAATACCACTAGGCCACTGCTTCCCCTTTTTAAAGATGGCCCCCATGGTGACCTCAGCTGGTATGGCAATTGAACCCGCACTGTTGCCATTACTCTGCATTGCAAACCAGCTGTCCAGCCATTTCATGGGATGGAGGAATCAAAGAATCCATACATTCCATAAAGAGGCCATTTGGCCTATCGAGTCTGCAAAAACCTGCCAAACAGCATCCCATCAGACCTGTCCACACTATCTTATCCTCGTAACCTCACAATTACCGTAGCTAATACACCTAGCCTGCACATGAAGTCGTTGGCTTGCTCGCTGAGCTGGCTGGTTTTCATTAAGACGTTTCATCACCAAGCTAGGCGATGAAACATCTGAGCGAGAACAAGCCAGCTTGGTGAGCAAGCCAACAACCTCACCCACAACCCAAGGTACTGATCTTTGCCAAAACTTTGAATAGCCTGTACATCCCTGGACACTATGGGAGAATTTAGCATGGCCAGTCCACCTAACATGCCTGTCATCGAACTGTGGGAGGAAACCCATGCAGGCATGGGGAGAATGTGCAAACCCCACAAAGTCATCCAAGGCTGGAATTGAACCTGAATCCTGGGTGTTGTGAAGCAGCAGCAGAGACCACTGTACCATCCGAAATAACTTAACATCAGCAGGAACACCCCATCCAATATGCATGCAGTCTGATTTAAGCAAGTTGAAAGACAAATTGTGATACAGTTCACGTTCACCAAAGGAGCCTATCTGAAGGGGGCTCCCAGATTTGAATTAGGGACCTCTTGATCTGCAGTCAAATGCTCTACATCTGAACTATACCCTCATTATTCACTGCCTGGACCAGCATTAATTCCCAACCTTGGTTGCCTTGAAAAGGTAGCAATGAGTTGCCTTGAACAGTCTTAGTCCTAGTGCTCTATATAGGCCTACAATGCTGTTAGGAAATGAATTCAGAATTTTAACCCAACAACACTGAAGGAACAAAGAAATATTTCTATGTTGGGATGGTGTGTGGCTTGGAGTGGAATTTTGCAGGTGGTGATTTTTTAGGTATTTTGTCCTTCCATATGGAAGCGGTCTTGGGTTTGGAAGATGATGTCTCAGGAGCTTTAGTGTATTTTGACAGTAGACTGTATACATTCTTGCTCCTGAACATCGGTGCCAGAGGGAGTGGATGCTTGTGGATGGGGTGCTAATTAAGTGGCTGCTCTATCCTGGGTGGTCTCAAGGTTCTTGTGTTGTTGGAGCTGCACTCATCCAGCCAAGTAGGAATATTCCATCACACTCCTGACTTGTGCCTTGTAGTTGGTGGACAGGCTTTGGAGAGTCAGATGGTGAGTTACTTGCTGCGGAATTCTCAGGCCCTGACTGGCTTTTGTAGCCACTGTATTTGTATGATGAGCCCAGTTCAGTTTTTGGTCAATGGTAACCCCCAGGATGTTGATAGTGGGGGATTTAGTGATGGTATTTCTATTGAATGTCAAGGGGCAGTGGTTAGATTGTACCTTACTGGAGATGGTCATTGACTAGCATTTGTGTGGTGAAATGCTAGTTGCCCTTTTCAGTCAAAGCCTGAATATTGTCTCAGTCTTGCTGCATTTGAACATGGACTTCCTCAGTGTCTGAGGAGTCACAAACAACACCTCAGTATTATGCAAACATCGGTGAACATTTCTACTTCTGACCTTTATAGTGGGAATGTCATTGATGAAGATGGTTGGACCTAGGACACTACCCTGTGGAACTAGAGCTCTTGTGCATTGGTATCCATATTTCTGGGTCAGGAAGCCCAGGCTCGAGTCCCACCTATACCAGAGGCGTGTAATAGCATCTCTGAACCGGTTAATTAGAAATACCTACCCTGACAAACCACAGCGATGACTTCCAAAGAACCACAACCCTCTTCCATTGGACCAAGTATGACCCTAGCCAGCGGAGAGTTTTCCCCCTTATTCCGGTTTTGTTCATGCTCCTTGATGCCATAGTCAGTCACATGGCCTCAATAGCAAGAGCATGTACTGTCACCTCCTCTTTGGATTTCAGCGCAATTGTACATGTTTGAGTTAAGCTTGGAATGAGGTGAGGAGTCAAATGGCCCTGGGAGTACAGCAAACAGCGTGCCAATGAACAGATAACATTTGATAGCATCATCCATCATTTTGAGAGTCAACTGATGGGGCATTAATTGGCCAGGTTGGATTTGACCTGCTTTTTTGGTGTACAGCATGTACCTGGGCAATTTTCTACATTATCAGGTAGTTGCCAGTATTGTAATTGTACCGGAAAAAGCTTGACAAGGGGTGCAGCAAGTTCTGGAGCACAAGTCTTCAGTGCTATTGCTGGAAGGTTGTCAGGGTCCATTTTCTTTTGCTGTAACCAATGCCTTATGTATCCATGTGCATTTGTGACAGACGTATTGCTGAGGATGAGTTTAAGTATGTTTTTCTCTCATTTTGATTCCCTCACCATCTGTGCCATTGTCGTTTAGCTTGATCAGTCATACAGTTGCCAAGTCACTGGTTGGGAAATTTCAATGACCATCACTAGGAGTACATTCTGCACCCCTGCTATCCTCCATGTTTCCTCCAAGTGTTTTCAACTTGGAGGACAATTCAAGGGAGGAAAATATGTGTTAATTAGTAGGAGGTTTCCTTGCCTGTGTTTGAACCAGTGACTCAGCCATCATGAAGTCTCATGGAAATATTGAGGACTCCCAGGGCTGGTCCCAACTATGTGCTATTGTGTTGCCACCTCTGCTGAGCCTATCCTGCTGGTGCAACAGGATGTATCCAGGGGTAGTAATCATGGTGTCAGGGACAGTCATATACATAGAATCATACTTTAGAGATAAGCAAATCCTGAGAAGGATAAAGAAGTTTACGTAGAGGTATTGATAGGATAAGTTGGGAAGAAGTTGGCAAATGGATTATATTATGGTAAAATGTGAGGTGATTAATTTTGAAAGGGAGAATGAGAACTAAGAATTGGAGGTACTTGTGCATGAAAAACAGAGCTAGCACAAGTGCAGAAGGTCATCAGAATGGCTAATGGATGTTAGCCCTTATTTCAAGAGGTTTAAGAGTAGGGAGGATTTACAGCAATTGTACAAGGCGCTGGTGAGAGTGTATCTGCAGTCCTGAGAGCAGTTTTCCTTATTTAAGGAAAGATATTATTTCATTGAAGGCAGTTGAGAGAATATTTGTAGGGATAGTGTAGGGGGATGGGCTTTGATTAGTTCACAGGTCGGCGTAACATCAAGGTCGGAAGGGCCTGTTCTGCGCTGTATTATTCTATGTTCTATGATCCCTGGTATGGAGGGATCATCTTATGAATAAAAGTTAGAGGTTGGCGTTGTACTCGGAATTTAGGAAAAAATGAAAGGTCGTTGAAGATGTAGGATTCTTAAGGGGCTTGACAAGGTAAATGCTGAGAGGATGTTCCCTTCATGGGAGAGTCGAGGACCAGAAGGCATAGTCTCAGAATAAAGGGTTGCCAGTTTAAAACTGAGATGAGGAAAAATTTCTTGGGTTGAGTCTTTGGCACTCCTTGCCATAGAGAACTCTGGGACCAGGGCCCATGTGGATATTGAAGGCTGAGCAAAATGGATTTTTTATCAATGGAATAATCAAGGGTTACAGGGAAGTGGATGTGAGAAATGGTGACACAGTGGCTCAGTGGCTAGCACTACTGCCTCACTGTGCCAGGGACCTGATGTTCAATTCCACCCTTGGGTGACAGTCTGTGTGAAGTTTGCACGTTCTGCCCGTGTCTGCGTGGGTTTCTCCCACAGTCCAAAGATGTGCAGGTTAGGTGGATTGGCTATGCTAAATTGCCCATAGTGTTCAGGGATGTATAGATTAGGTGGGATGCTCTCGGGGCATTGTGGACTTGTTGGGCCGAAGGGCCTGGTTCTGCATTGTGGGGATTCTATGATGTATGATCAACTCAGCCACAATTCTACAGAATGATGGGGCAAGCGCAAAAGGCTGAACAGTCAACTTCTGTTCCTTTTATTTTAATCTTATCATCCCAATTTCGATGGTATGGAGGACAAGACAGGGTGAGCATGGCCGTTTTTGCTGGTGCCCAGGTTTTATGTCAGGTAGTCTGTCCAGTTTCATTTCATTTTTCCAAGACTTTTAGATTCCCTCCAATGTGGAAACAGGCCCTTTGGCCCAACAAGTCCACACCGCCCCTTGAAACATCCCACCCAGACCCAGGCCCATCCCCCTATAACCCACACACCCCTGAACACTACAGACAATTTAGCATGGCCAATCTACCTAGCCTGCACATGTTTGGACTGTGGGAGGAAACCGGAGCACCGGGAGGAAACCCACGCAGACACGGGGAGAACGTGCAAACTCCACACAGACAGTTGCCCGAGGCTGGAATTGAACCTGGGTTCCTGGTTCTGTGAGGCTGCACTGCTAACCACTGAGCTACTGTGCTGCCCACAAACTGGTGATTGTTACAGTTCTGGCTTGCTATGGCTTACTGAGGGCAGCGAAGAGTCATGCATATTGGTGTGAATCTTAAGTCACACGTAGGCTAAATTAGGTAAGGATGACCGTTTCTTTAGTGAACCAGATACGTTTTCTGACAATGGTTTCATGGTCATCTTTAGACTCTTAGTTCTAGATTTTTAAATTGCATTCAAATACCATCATCTGCCATGTCAGCATTTGAATCTGGGTCCCTAGAACTGTAACTACTAGAGTGCTGGATGAAAAGCGTCGCACTAAAACGGAAGCAATGCCTAGTGATATTAAGGGAATTTATCATCCAGGAATTGCATCCTGAGGTGTGGGACATTTGTGAATTGAGTAAGTAAGGAGTTCATTACCTAAACTACCATTTAATGGGCTGCGCAGACAAAAAAAACTAGAATAGTTTTTAAATTGTTCAACTATTGAAAACATTTTCAGTAGTTACATGGAATAAGTACCCTCCTCAACATCTATTTGAGACATGCCTATTAGCTGTGACAGCATATTTGCTTTAATAAGTCAAGTTTGCAATTATTGCACTTTGCAATTATTGGAAAGAATCTGACTCAAAATTGATCCTGGTTGAAAGATACTCATTAGATAGCATTAGGATAGAAGAAATGTTTGGGTTCGTCCATCCACAGATTTGTTGTGGCATGTTTTAGTTTACTGTTTTGACAGTCAAATTATACAGACAGAATTAAATGGTCTCTGCTTTTGGTATATCTGCAGGGACTTAACTAAATCTGCTTTAGTTTTCTCTCAACTTCACTGCAAGAAGTTATAGCAGAGCACAATTCTGGAGGAGATACACTGCAAATTATAGTTTCGAAAAACTCTATATTCTCGCACTTTAAGAATAAGCACATCGCCAGTTGCTAACTATATCTTTCAATTAGGCTGGCATATTAATTCTCTGTCTTATTTAGTTCCAGATAATGTGTAATCAGGTTACTAAGAGCAGAGTTATCCCATCTGTCCTGGTCAATATTTATCACTTAATTAATAATAAAACCAGACCAACTAATTGTCACTTGTTTTGTGCAAAATCATTGTGGCAATTTGACTGTTGCATTTCCTGCATTACAACAGTAACCAACATTCAGAAGTACTTCATTGGGCTGTAAAGCATTTGTGTGTCCAAGGATGTGAAAGATACATTTATACAGCAAGTATTTTTATACTGTATAAACAAGAATCAGATGAGTGTTTATGGTTGTTCCCCCTCCATTTCTCTTTAAGAATGTCACCCAAAACTATGGAACCATTGGCAAGACGACTCTTTAGAGGAGTTTTAATCGCAGAGGTCGCAGGAGTGTTTGGAGCATACTGGCTGTTTCAAAGGCTGAATACCAGTCAAGGTAAGAATAATTTAATGCATCTAATATTTTGCTTCATTGGTTAATGGCTACGTAGAACTGACTCACTTCCCAGTAATAATTCATTAACTTAATATTTATGCTAAAAAATACCAGAGTAAAAATATGTTACAAGGCCTTTGTGGCAGTGTTGTGAAGGCAAATCAGGGCAGAACTTGTACACTTTAATGGAAAGGTCCTGGAAAGCATTGCTGAATAGAGCCCTTGGAGTGCAGGTTCATAGTTCCTTGAAAGTGGAGACGCAAGTCAGTAGGATAGTGAAGAAAGCATACGGTAGGCTTGCCTTTATTGGTCAGTGCATTGAGTATAGGTGGTGGGAGGTCATGTTGAGGCTGTACAGGACATGGGTTAGGCCACTTTTGAAATACTGCATGCAATTTTGGCCAGCCTGCTTTCGATATGGTGAAACTTGAAAGGGATTCAGAAAAGATTAAAGGATGTTGCCAGGGCTGGAGGGTTTGAAGCTATATGGTGAGGCTGAATAGGCTGAGGCTATTTTCCCTGGAGTGTTGGAGGCTGAAGGGTGACCTTAAAGGTTGAAAAAATCATGAGGGTCATGGATAGGTAAATAGCACACCCTCCTCCACCCCTAGGGAAAAGAGTCAAAAACTAGAGGGGATAGGTTTAGGTGAGAGGGGAAAGACTTAAAGGGGACCTAAGAGGGTAACTTTTTTGTGCAGAGGGTGGTGTGTATGGAATGAGCTGCCAGAGGAAGTGGTGGAGGCAAGTACGACCACATTTAAAGACACCTGGCTGGGTATATGAATAGGAGGGGCTTGGAGGGATATGGGCCAAATGCTGGCAAACAGGACGAGATTTATCTAGGATAGCTGGTCAGTGTGGACGAGTTGGACCAAAAGGGTCTGTTTCCATGTTGTATATCTCCATGACTACGTTCCCTCAAGTCCCATCTTCTCTCGGATGCTTATAAAATGTCTGAACAAGTTGATTAAAAATATTAAATTTATCCAGGCATTTAACAAGCTGACAGAAGACATACCAGTTACTGCACTGCTGAGGTTAACAATTCTGGTATGAAATTAAGACAATTAACACCCTCTGCTTCCCAGTTGTTGTTTTTCAGAATCTGGTGAAAAAAAATAGCATTAGATCTGCCCCTTTCCTTTACGTATTCCCAAACAAATTTCTGCAAACAAGTGTGAAAGCCTTTGGTCTTGGTAACTGCTTTTAGTAGCATGATGATTAAACATTATACAAAGTGTATTTTTCCCCCCTCGCAGAGTTCAGACATTCAGTAAAAAGAAAGTTTCCATCCATTTTGGAAGGTGAGTACCAGTTCTATTTGCTCAGATAAAATTTGAGAGGTGAAATTATGCTGTAAAAACTTCAAACTTAATTCAGAGCTGCTTAGAAATTTCAAAACAGTTGAAGTCACAAGTTCAGTTGAATTTATAAAGCTAGACTTAAAGCGTTCCATAGACAAAACATAAACAAGGGCAGCATGAACAAAGACTTGTTAGATCTCTGTTAAAACAAATATGGTTTAGTTTTGCACTTGAACTTATCTTTATACAAAATATAAGCTTTTCTAATCCATCCATACTGTTTGAATAGTTGAGATTCTGATGTCATCTTTTGCATTTCAGTTTTTTAACGATCCTGTTCTGCATTCATGTTAAACTTTGCTGAAAGTTATTAAACTCTAAATCGTCCAATGTCAATGTCAAAGTCCTTCTGACTTGCATGGTCTTCTCCATTCTTAAAATGCAGCACTATTTTATAAATTGATACAAAATAATTTCCTTTGCTATTTTCAGTTTATTATAAATCCAATGAGTGGGCAGGAATCTATGGAATCAGAGAACAGGATCAGGAAATGTGGTCCAAAAATAACCAGTAAATATGTAAGTACAAAGTCTTTCATACGTAAAAGGTTGATTTGCCAGGAACAGTGTTTTACAAATATTTTTCTAAGCTTTGTTCATCTCTTGTTGTTTAAAAATCTTTTGTGTTTATTTTGCAGTTTCTTGGCCTTGAAGTTCTTCTGCTTGCGCAGTGTCCGTGCATCTTTGCCTCTGATCCAAGCATCACGATCGGATTCCCACTGTAGCTGTTTCATACCTAGGGAAATAACATGTTGACATTCTTTAGAGAGCCACCATGTAATTTCCAAGCGGAAAATCTTCAATAAATAAATTTTATGTGGCTAGTATCTAGCCAATGGGAAGTTATAGCTTGACTATTCAAGAACAAGATTTTTGTAACATTATACTGAAGGTTTATAAAACTGAGAATACAACTTTGGCCTAGGCATACTAAAAATCCCAAATTACTATGTACTTGGTGTATGTGGGGAAAAAAATTAAGCCTATTATATCGACACCAGTTACTTACTTGCTTTATCTTTGTTTGACATTGCATTTATACCAATATTGTCAAACTTTGATCCTGCGTTTTCATCCAGCAGATAACCAAACTGTTTAAACAAAAATACTTACATTTAGTTTTTGTCAAACCATTACAAAAAAATTACATATCAGAAAATAACCTCTGCAGAATTGGCACATTTCTTTACCATGCATATTTTGATTTTTGAGTTCTGTATAAAAAGAATACTCATCCTTCTTGGAAGACTGCCAATTAGAAACCAGTAGAGCAATTTGCAGATGCATACTAAGCCGGCACCCTGAAGTTGGCATTTAAGTCTGACAATATATTACTTCTCACCTCTTCTGCAGCAGCAAAGATGTTGGTGCTTTCCTTAACACTCTTTTTCGGTTTCTTTCCTGAAACAGTACATATAATTCAGTAAACTTAAAAGTAACCAATCACTTAACAAAAGCTACTTTCAGCTACTGTTACAGAAACAGTCCAACGCATCAACAATTCACTTTTTTCCACTTTAATTTGGACTGAATGGAACTGAAAGATGGTACAAAACAATCTAGATTTCCATTCTAATGCCAGGCCAAAGTAGTGGGATGTACTACATAAATACAGTAAAAGATGCAAATCTTGAATTACTTTTTTTAAATTCATTTATACAGTGAGGGATCACAGACTAGGCCAGCGTTTACTGACCATTCCTAATTGCCCACAGGGCAGTTAAAAGCCAACCACATTGCTGTTGGTCAAACCAGGTAAGGATTGTAGTTTCCTTCCCAAAAGGACATTAGTGAACGAGATGGGTTTTTCTGAAAATCAACAATGGATTCATGGCCATCATTTGACTCTTAATTCTAGATTTTTTTTTTAAAAAGTGTAAAATTCAAATTCCACTAGCTGCTGTGGTGGGATTCAAACCCAGGTCCCCAGAACATATCCTAGAGCTCTGGATTAACAGTTCAGTGATAAATATTTAAATTCATGAAACTTACTTTGATATAGGGTTAATTAATTCTGAAACGTTAACAATTTAGTTCAGGTATAGAGGCCCAGTCTAGTTATGTTTTCATTACCATATGAGCCTCATCTTTACCTGGAAATGCAGAGGTTAATTTTTCTTTAGTGTCTCCTCAAATAGATAACTCATTAGTCAATAAGGAAATCTAAGATTCCTTTTCTTGTAGAATTCAATATCACAGCATGTGGCAAATTCAGCAAGTTGAGGTTAATGTAATAAACTTCTACAAGAATGAAACAATTTTTGACTATCAAAACAAGGAGAGAATTGGAGAAGTGAATACCAAAATATACAAAAACATAGCTCTGGATATCAAGGTAGTAGTAGTTAGCTCATCTTTACCAATAAGAACACCAGTACTGCTTGATTAGGGAACTATGATCAGACATAATTCACACTTCGTCATATCCAGTGAATTCTGGTATCTCCACAGAGTCAAATAACCCATTGACTCTTAATGACAGCCTACCTGAATAAACTGTATTTTGACACTAGTGAAAGCACAAGTTATAATTCAGGAATAAAAATGTTAAATGTTCTTTTAATCTTAGAACAACCTTAAATCAACTGTTCTACAAAAGGAGACTAATTAAAACCCCGAATGCTAATAATTTTCAAAAGTAATTTTGTACCTGAAACAGATTTGGCGAAGTCGAAGTCTTTTTTCCTTTTGCCATGCGTTTTACACTTGTTGCTTGACAAGACATTGCCAATCTCTGCATATTTGTGAAAAAGTATTATACAAGAATATTTCTGGTTAAATTATTTGCACTGTAAAAAAGTCCAATTAGCTACTGGTCATAGATTGGTGTAAAGAACAGGAAGTTTGAAAAAGCAGTTAGTGACTTTTTTTCAAGATCTGAAAATGTGTTTAGTGTGTATTCTCACTTATTAACTCATGAAACAACTTAATATGCCAATGTTTAGTGCCAAGAAAGTACTGTATTTGAGAAAGTACAAGTGCCAGATGTGAGTTTGCTCGCTGAGCTGGAAGGTTAGTTTTCAGTTTTGCTGAGGTCATTTCCTGTTCTTTTTCTCAGAGGAGCTCCAGCTCAGCGAGCAAACACATCCAGAACCTCAACCTGAGCTACAAATCTTCTCAAAAGTCGCTAGTACAAGTACCATCCAATATAATTTATAAAAGTTAAGACTTCAATTTATAGGTACTTACCTTCTCTGAAGTTCATTGCACTTATTAGGATTAAACATAGACATAGCTTTGTAAAATTAAGTTTTGTTATATAATATTACAGCAAACATGAATAGTACCTTCTGTATCATCCATAAACATGCCACCATCTTCTCCAACCACCTCCTCAAAGTCGTCTTCATCCAAGCTTCCCAACGATACTTTGTCATCATTCAAATCATCCACATCATCTTCGAGGTCTGAATCAGTATCTTCAACTTTTTTTGCATTTTTTGATTCCTGTTTCATATTACTATGAAAATAGTGGACATTTGTCTTGACAAGCTTATATTTTGCTATTGCCCAATGATGTGTGCTATAAATTTATCAAAACTGGTTGGTTTTTCTCCCTCTGTTATCAGAAAGCATGCCGCCAAATTCTCCATTATGTTAGTAATAAGTGACCCGTTGCTTCTATTCAGTATTGCGGATGCAACATCTTCTCACACAGTAAGAAGTTAAAATTTTCTTTGGTTAGTAATTTGAGTAAAATAACAGTTAAAAGTGAACAAAACATGTGACTTTTGAATTACAAAGTTAGTTCCCACACAAACTCATCGCAGTTCTAAAGGGTATCTAGAATGGTGACTCTGCTTTCTCTCCACAGATGCTGCTAGACTTGTTCAGATTCTCTAGCAATTTCTGCTTTTGTTTCAAATCTTCGACTGCAGTTCTTTTTTTAAAATATTACCATATTGTTGTTCAGCTTGCATAAAAATGCAAATTCAGTGGGAAAGCTGCTCATTAGAGCACAGCAAAATATTCATTGCGATCAGACTAGTCAAAATTATTTTAACCAGAGAACAGCATTAACTCAGCCACAGACATAGTAGAGGTGATAATGGGAACTGCAGATGCTGGAGAATCCAAGATAGTAAAATGTGAGGCTGGATGAACACAGTAGGCCCAGCAGCATCTCAGGAGCACAAAAGCTGACGCTTCGGGCCTAGACCCTTCATCAGAGAGGGGGATGGGGTGAGGGTTCTGGAATAAATAGGGAGAGACGGGGAGGCGGACCGAAGATGGAGAGAAAAGAAGATAGGTAGGGAGGGGATAGGTCAGTCCAGGGAAGACAGACAGGTCAAGGAGGTGGGATGAGGTTGGTAGGTAGGAGATGGAGTGCGGCTTGGGGTGGGAGGAAGGGATGGGTGAGAGGAAGAACAGGTTAGGGAAGCAAACACAGGCTGGACTGGTTTTGGGATGCAGTGGGTGGAGGGAAGAGCTGGGCTGGTTGTGTGGTGCAGTGGGGGGTGGAGACAAACTGGGCTGGTTTTGGGATGTGGTGGGGGAAGGGGAGATTTTGAAGCTGGTGAAGTCCACATGGATACCATGGGGATGCAGGGTTCCCAAGCGGAATATGAGTTGTTGTTCCTGCAACCTTCGGGTGGCATCATTGTGGCAGTGCAGGAGGCCCATGATGGACATGTCATCTAAAGAATGGGAGGGGGAGTGGAAATGGTTTGCGACTGGGAGGTGCAATTGTTTATTGCGAACCAAGCGGAGGTGTTCTGCAAAGCAGTCCCCAAGCCTCCGCTTGGTTTCCCCAACGTCGAGGAAGCTACACCGGGTACAATGGATGCAGTATACCACATTGGCAGATGTGCAGGTGAACCTATGCTTAATATGGAAAGTCATCTTGGGGCCTGGGTTAGGGGTGAGGGAGGTGGTGTGGGGGCAAGTGTAGCATTTCCTGTGGTTGCAGGGGAAGGTGCCGGGTGTGGTGGGGTTAGAGGGCAGTGTGGAGCGAACAAGGGAGTCACGGAGAGAGTGGTCTCTCCAGAAAGCAGACAAGGGTGGGGATGGAAAAATGTCTTGGGTGGTGGGGTCGGATTGTAGATGGCGGAAGTGTCGGAGGATGATGCGTTGTATCCGGAGGTTGGTTGGGTGGTGTGTGAGAACGAGGGGGATCCTCTTTGGGCGGTTGTGGCGGGGGCAGGGTGTGAGGGATGGGTTGCGGGAGACGCGGTCAAGGGCGTTCTCGACCGCTGTGGGGGGAATGTTGCATGAAGAATAAGCCCACCGACTCCCACAGCTACCTAGGATACACCTCCTCCCACTCACCCTCCTGCAAAAATTCCATCCCCTATTCCCAATTCCTCCGCCTCCACCGCGTCTGCTCCCACGATGAGGCATTCCACTCCCGCACATCCCAGATGTCCAAGTTCTTCAAGGACCGCAACTTTCCCCCCACAGTGGTCGAGAACGCCCTTGACCGCGTCTCCCGCATTTCCCGCAACACATCCCTCACACCCCGCCCCTGCCACAACCGCCCAAAGAGGATCCCCCTCATTCTCACACAGCACCCCACCAACCTCCGGCTACAACGCACCATCCTCCGACACTTCCGCCATCTACAATCCGACCCCACCACCCAAGACATTTTTCCATCCCCACCCTTGTCTGCTTTCCGGAGAGACGACTCTCTCCGTGACTCCCTTGTTTTCTCCACACTGCCCTCCAGACGCGGAACCTTTCCCTGCAACCGCAGGAAATGCTACACTTGCCCCCACACCACCTCCCTCACCCCTATCCCAGGCCCCAAGATGACTTTCCATATTAAGCAGAGGTTCATCTGCACATCTGCCAATCTGGTATAGTGTATCCATTGTACCCGGTGCGGCTTCCTCTACATTGGGGAAACCAAGCGGAGGCTTGGGGACCACTTTGCAGAACACCTCCGCTCGGTTCGTGATTAACAACTGCACCTCCCAGTCGCAAACCATTTCCACTCCCACTCCCATTCTTTAGATGACATGTCCATCATGGGCCTCCTGCAGTGCCACAATGATGCCACCCAAAGGTTGCAGGAACAGCAACTCATATTCCACTTGGGAACCCTGCATCCCAATGGTATCAATGTGGACTTCACCAGCTTCAAAATCTCCCCTTCCCCCACCGCATCCCAAAACCAGCCCAGTTTGTCCCCTCCCCCCACTGCACCACACAACCAGCCCAGCTCTTCCCCTTCACCCACTGCATCCCAAAACCAGTCCAACCTGTCTCTGCCTCCCTAACCTGTTCTTCCTCTCACCCATCGCTTCCTCCCACCCCAAGCCGCACCTCCATCTCCTACCTACTAACCTCATCCCACCTCCTTGACCTGTCCGTCTTCCCTGGACTGACCTATCCCCTCCCTACCTATACTCTCCTCTCCACCTATCTTCTTTTCTCTCCATCTTCGGTCCACCTCCCCTTCTCTCCCTATTTATTCCATAATCCTCACCCCATCCCCCTCTCTGATGAAGGGTCTAGGCCCGAAATGTCAGCTTTTGTGCTCCTGAGATGCTGCTGGGCCTGCTGTGTTCATCCAGCCTCACGTTTTATTATCACAGACATAGTAGAGCCCTGTTCTGCAAATCTAACATGCAGATGTCTAATGGCAAATAGTCATGATTCCTCACCCAGTAAGTAATCTCCATTCATATTAAAATACTTTCATGTAATTGTGTCAGGGTTATGGAGTGCTAATCAAAATTGTTCCTCAAGCTTGCATCAAGCTACACTGGAACAATGTAGCAACCTTCATAGACTGAAATGTGAGTGTGACAGCATGGTGGAAAATTAAGATAAGATGAAATCAGAAAATTTGGTCATGCTTGAGGTGTTTCACAAAGTGTCACCCAGTCTGTGATTGGTTCAAATTTGTTACATAACAGTAGGAGGAATACACGGCAGTGATATTGCCTGGGGTGGGGACTCACATTGATGGAGGGTCACTTGACTCAAAATCAAGTTCAAGCACTTTAGGTCAGAAACTCTGCCACCTTGATTTTGTTCTTTAACTTTTGTCCTTCCCTTTCGTTTGCTGATTGTGTTTTTTTTCTTTACACTTTCAAGTTGCATTCACATGTAGCAATTCGTGCCTCATTTGGACACAACCTTTATTTCATCATAACATCGATTAGCACTCATTGTGGTGATAAGGAAATATTTTGTTACTTGATCTTCCCTTTTGTTCTTCCTGCCCTCTCTCCCTTCTGCTGGTTTAAAAGTTCTCACATATTCTCTCTCTTCCACTTGGACAAAAAGGTAGTCAACTTAAAATGTCAACCTCAATTATCTCCATAGATGCCATCTGGCCTGCTGCGTTTGTCCAGTTGTTTTCATTCTTGTTTCAGATTTCTAGTATCTGCAGTATTTTATTTTAGCTTTTATCTTGGTTCAGTTTACCCAATATCCATTTCATTCTTAGGGCAGTGTGGGGATTATAATAAAACAAAGAAATGCTGAATCAGTGGACTTCATATTAACTCTGCTTTCTTCCCGTGGATACTGTCAGATCTGCTGAGTTGCACCAGCAATTTCTGTTTTGACTTCTGGGAAGTGATATTTTAGACTTCCACACTCTGAAAGACTTCAGTTTTCACTTCAAAATAATCTAGAGGCAATTTCAAGTTTACATCCTGTCTGTTGCTATAAAGAAGATCTTCAGATTCATCTATGGATCAAAAAGTAAATGATGTCACACTTGTCCAAACTGAACTCCATGGGGTGGCTCGGCGGTTAGCACTGCTCCCTCACAGTACTGGGAACCCAGGTTCAATTTCAACCTCAGGCAACTGTCTGTGTGGGTTTCCTCTGAGTGCTCTGATTTTCTTGCACAGTGCAATGATATGCAGGTTAAGTGGATTGGCCATGACAAGTCAAGGTTATAGGGCGGAGTGGGATGTTTGGGTAGGATGCTCTTCCAAGTGTAGGTGTTGACTCAATGGGCTGAATAGCCTGCAATCACACTGCAGGAATTCTATGATTTCGACATCTATAGATTCACTTATTTAATTTGTTTGTCCATCTATAACTTTCTGTTCTCATCACAGAATTTGCTGTGCCTCCTAACTTATGTTGTCATTGGCAAAATTGATATTTTACTGTGTATTCCTTCATCTAAACCCTGAATATATAATTGTATGATGAAGAACCAAGGGCTTAGATCAAACTTCCAAGGAACATCACTTGCCACATTCTGACAATCAGAAAACAAACATTTTATTCCTAAAATAAAACAAAACTGTGGGTACTGGATACCTGAAACAAAAAGAAATTTCTGGAGAAAGTCTGGCGACACCTATGGAGAAAACAGAATTAACATTTCGATTCTGGTGACCTTTCCTCCAAACTTGTTCCTTTATTCCTAATTTCTGTTTCCTACCAAACTACAAACACAATCACATCTGCTGATAATCTCAGATGCGATACTCTGAACTTTGCTGAATGACAGGGCTTAGAACGCTTGTCAGAATGGACAGGCAACATGTCAATTTACATCAGAAAAATTGACCAAAACACAGTATACAAAACAGCAAGACACTCTTTCCTACCCCTACCCCCTGCAAAAAAAATGCAGTAATTAACTGAATCTGTAGGACAGGATAAATCTTACCTGGCAAAATCTAAATTGTCATCAATTAATGTATTATAAGATTTTTCTCCTTCATAGAAATCTGAAATGGTATAATGTACAAAATAAACAATTCAAAATATTTCATTCTTCATTTATACCGAGAAACAACAGCAGATTTTACACTTTGACAAGAGGAGCTATCACTGTTAGAATCCCTACAGTTTGAAAACAGGCCAATCAGCCCAACAAATTCATAGTGACCCTCCAAACAGCATCCCACACAGAATCTGTTGGCCCCTATATTTTCCTATGGCTACTCCACCTGGCCGACACATCCCTGGACACTATGGCTGTTCTAAATTACCCCAATGCACTTAACCTGCACATTTTTGGTCTGTGGGAGGAAATCCACACAGATGTGGGGAGAATGTGCAAATTCCGCACAGACAATCACCCAAGAGTGGAATCAAACCTGGGTCCTTGTTGCTTTGAGGGACCATTCAGGGGTGGCTCAGTGATTAGCACTGCCGCCTCAACACCAGGGACCTGGGTTTGATTCCAGCATCAGCTGACTGTCTGTGTGGAGTTTGCACATTCAATCTGTTCTTGTGCAGGTTTCCTCCCACAGTACAAAGATATGTAGGTTATGTGGATTACCAATGCTAAATTGCCCATAGTGTCCAGTAATGTGTAGGCTAGGTGAGTTAGCCAAGCGGAATGCAGGATTACAGGATAGGGTAAAGGGATGGGTCTGGGGAGGATGCTCTTCAGAGGGTCAGTACTGACTCAATGGGCCAAATGGTCTGCTTATACACCATAGGGATTCTATGAAAAATATTGCCTACCACCATGATTCTACACGTTAGACAAAATTCTAAATCAAAAGCTGCATATCTTTCAACACACATTTAAATCTACTTTAATAATGCTTACCAAGCAGCCGCTCAAATTCATCATCTTCTACGTCCTCCATGGCCTCATCACTTCGTCGGAATCTTCGTTCCTTCTCCAATTCATTAAGTCTTTTGTAATATCTGAATAAAGTTACCATCCAATAGATAATTAGGCACTCTAAAAGTCAAAGTTGTTAAAATGTTAAAACTATAGTTTTGTTGCCATTGGGTTCAAAAATGATGGTGACATTTTCTCTATTTTCAACCTATGTTAGCTAAAACTCTAGTTTAAATATCACTGGTATTTTGAAAAATAGCAGCCAAATCTTTGTTGCATGTTGTTATTGTTGATTCAATAATTAGATCTAAAACTTTAAAAGAAACTAAATTAGCCATGTATTCACCAAATAAGCAATTTTCTAATCATATCATCAGCCTTCTAAGCTGTTACATTAAATATCTTGAATTTCTATGTCAAGGTGTGGTTCAGAAGAATGTGGTATTATAAAATAACAACGTGGCCTGCTACTTAAGATAACTAACATGGAAGAAATGCTAATGTTTGTTACTCATTGTGCACTGGTGAATATTGACATAAATGCTGGCCTTGCCAGCAATGTCTACAATCTATATTTAAAACTATTTAAATTTAAATTGCACCTTTTAATGTATTAAAATATCTCAAGCAGCTTTTCAGGAATGTAATTAGTCAAAACAAATTGACACCAAGCAAGGAAACATCAAGATAGGTGATCAGAGCTCGATCAAACAAATAGGTATGTTGAAATTTTGCATGAGAATGAGGAAGGTAATCAGCTGTGGTGGAAGTCGGTGGTATGAAAGTCAGAAATCTCTGCAGCATTAATCAGCACATTGTAAGTGGTGAGAGAGATTGAGATAGTGGAGGCTGTGGAGAGATTTGACCACAAGCTGTCATCACTATACACGTGGAATCTTACATGTTACATCTCTTCAAGGAGCAACATGTAGTTAAGAAATAGTGGAGTGTTTTTGTTTGGTAGTGTCCCTACTCGGAATCAGGAGATATGGGTTCAATTCCCACCTGCTCCAGAGATATGTAATTATACCTCAGAACAGGAGGGGAGCACAGATAGATCCGAAACAGCAGTGTAGGATTAGGAAGATAAGCCATTACAAGATATTCTCTAGTTAGAACGAGATAGACAAGAATGAACAAAATGAGGGCAGTCACAGTCAGCCACACAGCAGGGAGGGAAAGTGGAGTCTTTTTAACTGTATTTTTGGTTACACACCACATTCCTTCTAAAGCACTCCAAGATTTTACTTTTGTGAAGAGATAAATAAATGTATGCATTATTCTGTATTAACCAATTCACTAAGGTAGACAAAAATCACAAAATTTTAGAAGCAAATGCCATAGATCTTACCTGTGGAAAAATATTTCATCCACTGGGATTTGGCTCTCTTCACGTTCAATAAACTTCTGACTATTTACTGTAAAACATTATAAATCAGATCAATATTAAGAAGTCTATTGAGTCCCATTTCATATTTAGTCCTACAAAGTAATGATTTAAGTTTTGCAAAAAAAAGGGCTGATTTGCTATCTTTGAAGTATGACTTAGAGTTAGCAATAAATTTAAAGACGACAACAGATGAAATATATTAGATTGCAAACGTGTTTATTCAATGCAGAACTACGCTTAACTACATTGGTGACCATATTTTCTGCTGAATCCCAAAGTATTTCCAAATATCTCATTCATTTCTTTCACAAGCACTATGTCAAGCCCTAAATTATGAACAAAAATTAACAAGTCACTCATGAAAATCATTCCACTCCATGAGTTACAAAAATGTTACTGGTAAGACTTGATTTTTTTGATCTTCAACAAATACTTTTCCATGCACTTTCCTCAGGTCTACAATTTACTAAACCCACAGTTGAGGCATTGTCAATAATGTTCTCTTCCTGATGGTGGGGAAATTTCAACAATCCCCAAGTGGTTACTTTTTTATATTCCACAGTTTGATCAGGTAACTCAGTACAGACCAGTAATTTCTTTGATCCGCATCACTCAATGCCACACTTAGTGCACCTAACTTATTGAGTGAGTGGGGGCGTTGATTGTGAATCTATTATTGACAAGATTTAATTAGTAGAAAACACTGGAACCCATTCCAAAACTGAGCTACAATGAAGACTAAAAGAACTACAGATGCAAAAAAAACAGAAGCTGCTGGAAAAGCTTGGCAGGTCTGGCAGCATCGGTGAAGAAGAATCAGAGTTAACGTTTCAGGTTCAGTTTCAGGAGTTCTGCGCAAGGGTCACCAAATCTGAAAAGTTAACTTGTTGTTTTGTTTTCCTCACAGATGAGCATATTTTATACTATCCTGGTGCATCCAATGTTCATAATAATCCTCAAACAAGACAAGCAACCTTGTGTACTATTGTGTACACATTATCCAGACTATATATAGCGCCATTATTTTCCAATTTTCATAATTATTTTCTATAATGCATAATGTCAATAATAATTTTATCCATACTCAGCCACAGACATACACATAATATCAGTAATGTATGGTTTGTATATTCATGTTGTTTAAAGGCTTTGTATAGAAATAGCTGCAAGAGGACAATAAATATACATTTTCAAAATGATGAGGCCTAATATGGTTAAAGCAAAGTTGATCACTGTATTCCAATGCTGGGTATACTGTCGTTTCATTAATTACCTGGCAGGTTACGCACATCATTCAACAGAAGTTTCTGTTTAGGCTGCATCACTACACTGTCAGTGTTTTCTGCAACGAAGAAGATATTTTGTCAAAGGACTAATCCAAATCAAAGAATTTTATGAATGTAGTAAATGTATACATGAAAAGGAAAAGCAGGAAAAAGCCAATGAGGTCAATAAGCATGTTTCATACTAGCCTGATGTATCCAATGTGCATTATAATCCACAAACAACCTTGTGTACTATTGTGTACACATTATCCAGACTATAGACATCTCCATTATTTTCCAATATTCACAATTTTTATATATTGCATAATGTCAATAGTAATTTTATCCATCCTCAGACACACACTTAAAATCAGTAATCAGACATATTTCTATCCGATTTTCTTTTACTGAATGGTAATTACACAGACTGTGGCTATTAGACAAGTCATGTTTGTGCCATCTCTCAGCAAGAGTAACTAGAATTGACTTCCAAGGTACCTGAAGAGAAACATATAGGAAATAGTAGACCAAATGGGACTGGTCTTTATCTTAGCAGCTGAACTCAATTTTAATGCCTATGTTACAGAAGAAAAAGAAAAAATTGGTTTCAGACAAAAGAATAATCTTTACATTCCACTTTTCACACCACTGAATGTATTAAAACACTTTACAAGCAACAAATTACTTTTGACATGTCATCATTGTCGACATGGCAAACTCTCCCAAAATGTGATAACGATCACAAAAACTTTTCTTTTGTCTGTAACTTGAGGGATAAATATTTGCGAGGATGCCAACAATAAACCCCCGATCTTCTTCAAAATAGTGCCATGCCACCTTTCACATGCAGTTGAGCAGACAGATGCAGCCTCAAGTTCGATGTTTCATTCAAAAGATGGCACCTTCAATACTGCTATGCTCCCTCAGTACTGCATGCTAATGTCAATCCTGATGATTTTCCTTTTTTTGCACCAGTCTTGAAGTATGACTTGAACCCAGAACCTTGTGGTCCAGAAAAAAATGTGCTACCAACTACACCACAGTGGAGACAATTAGATTCAAGTCTAAGACTGTATGTTTTGCTTTAGAAAATACAATCAAAAGCATTATAACAATCGTCACACTTTAGGACTTAAGTCTCAAAAGCTGCAGGTAGTGGCGTAATCACTATGCATCATTTTTAGTGCACATATATTCTTCACTTATAAATTAAACAAAAAGTCTCATGTTCATCTGATTATACAAAAACAAAAAACTATCCTAATGTTGTGCAACATTCATGATGAGGGGAGTTAAGGGTCTTTTTGTTGATTCAACAAATTAGTACTCCTTAATCTTAACCTACATCATGATTTTCCTGCCAATGTACAGTAAGGCCAACTTTCTCAAATAAGTTACAGACCAAAAGCATGTTGTTCGTTCTTGTATGTTAATTACTATCATAGTCTTTTCAGAGCTGGGAGCCATAACCTTAATGATGAACCATTGTACGTCTTGGTTTAGTAGGTGCCTCTGTTTAAATGAAAATTGGCATCATTTTTTGATCTTACCTCAAATCAAACAATACAAAGACATGATGTTCTATTTTATGAAATCAAGAGTGATGGATTGTTTTACATTGAAACGTCAAATATAGGTTCAAACAGACCAGAGTTTCATTCTTGTTCAATTCACGATCTTTTAAAGCTGCAATATTTGACACTCTGTGAATGATTTTCTACATTGTTAAGACTGTGGATTTAATCCAATCAGTTTCAGTTAAAGTTCTAATCAGAACTGTAGGATAAATTGATTTTAAAAATTATACAGTACAAATACTGATATCTGTCTTATATGTATTTTATCTTATGGATTTTTTGTATGGTATAAAATAACTGGCTTGTTTCTATTTTGTAAAGATAACTGTCACAAAATTTGCAGGAACCAACTAGCCTCAACAAAAAAAAACAGAATCCATTTGTCTATATTTAAGTGTAACAAAACAGAAGAAATGTGCCACCATTGGAAGGAAATTATTATAGCTATACATTCAAATTGGCAGAAGAGTACGCAATTTTTTGATGTTTGTTATTTAATTTGATTTTGACACGGAGCGTATTTGAGGTCTTTTTACGAATTGGAGCTTTCATTCCAGATGTTGATTGAACATTGCATTATACATCACAATGATAGAACGACATATCTGAGAGATTTTTGTTTCAGAAAATACTCAGAATAACATGGGAGATGTATAAATTTCACAATGAGACATGAAACACTAGATTTTTTTTGTAAACAATAAGAGAGAGAGAGCCTACCTTTGCCTTTATGTTGTTTGGGATTTCTGTACACAAAACGATCAAGAAATCTCATTAATGTAAAGTCTTGTAGAGGGTCTCCGGAATACTGGATGTGGTCACCCTAGCAGAAGTCACACAGGCAAAACATTTAATTTTACCAACTCACAACAGATACCATTTTTATAAATCCAATGAAATTTTTACAAGTAAACCCAGTAGGCAATGTTCCTAAAACTTGTTTTAATGATAAAACTGACACCTGATAAAGTATAAATTACAAAGAAGTTTAAGGAAGATCAGACCTAATAAATTTGTTGAGAGGAAGAATGGAAAAGTTACAACTGCTTGTTTAAAAAAACAAACCAAAGAACTGCGGACGCTGTAAATCAGCGACAAAAACAAAGTTGCTGGAAAAGCTCACCAAGTCTGGCAGCATCTGTGAAGGAAAATAAAGTTAACATTTTGGGCCCGGTGACCCTTCCTCAGAACTGATGGTGGGTGGGAAAGCGGTAGTTTATGTGCAGAAAATAAGGAGGTGGGTGGGCTTGGGAGTAAACAATAGCATAGAGCCTTGACAGAGAAGGACAGTTGGACAGACAAAAGAGTTGATGACAAATCAGGCTAGGAAGGTGAATAGTTGCTAATGGGGACTATTAGTGACTAACAACAGGGGGTGTTATCACATAGCCTGCCATTACACAAGTCCTGGTGTGTGGGGTAGGGAGGGTCTGGGACATGGGAGAGTTTAGGTCCTAAAATTATTGAACTCGATATTGAGTCTGGAGGGCTGCAGGGTCCCCAAGCAGAAAATGACGTGTTGTTCTTTCAGCTTGCATTGAGCTTCGCTGGAACAATGCAGCAAGCCAGAGACAGAGACGTTGGCCAGGGAACAGGGTCGTGTGTTAAAATGGCAGGAAACAGGTAGTACAGAGTCTCTTCTGCAAGCTGAACATAATGATCTGCGAAGTGGTCACCCAGTCTTACACTTGGTTTTTCCAAAGTAGAGGAGACCACATTGTGAGCAGCGAATGCAGGTGAAGTGTTATTTCACTTGGAAGGTATGCTTAAGCCTTTGGATAGTGGGGAGGGAGGAGGTAGGTTACAGAGGAAGGTACCATAGTGCTTTTTTTTGTCGGGGGGGGTAAGAGAGAAAGAAGTTTCCTGCAGAAGGCGGACAAGGGAGGGGGAGGAGAATAGGTGTCTGATGGTGGCATCTCGCTAGAGGTGGCGCAAACAGATCAGACAGCATTTGTTAGTCACTAATTGTCCCCATTAATAACTATTCACCCTCCCAGCCTGATCGTTATCAACTCTTTTGTCTGTTCAACTTGTCCTCTCTCTTAAGGCTCTATCCAACTGTTTACTTCCTACCCCACTCACCTCCCTACTTTCTGCATATAAGCAGATGTTTCCTAGTCACTTTAAGTTCTGAGGAAGGGTCACGGGACCCAAAATGTTAACTCAGTTTTTACCTTCGCAGATGCTGCCAGACCTGCTGAGCCTTTCCAGCAACTTTGTTTTGTAACAATTGCTAGTGGTGTTTTTGGGCTGAGCAGGACACATTAAATCCTTCTAGCGATTGAACTCGCAGGATATAATAACTTAACAATACCCATACAAACATTGTGAAGCGGAGAAGTGACATATGAGCCCAAGTGACATTTTGCAATACAATTCTTAATTTAAAACTAAAATCACTCAAGAACAAATTTGTTAACAGAAAGTTGGAGAAAGAAACTGGGAAAAACACAGAAGTAAAAACTGAAAAAAGAACTGCAGGTCCTGTAAATCAGGAACAAACACAGAAATTGCTACAAAAGCTCAGCAGGTCTGGCTGCATCTGGGGAGAGAAATCAGAGTTAATGTCAGAGGAGGAAGGGTCGCTCAATCCAAAACGTTAGAGTTAACGTTTTGGATTGAGCGAGTTGAACAGAGTTAACGTCAGAGGGGGAAGGGTCGCTCAATCCAAAATGTTAGAGTTAACGTTTTGGATTGAGCGAGTTGAACAGAGTTAACGTCAGAGGGGGAAGGGTCGCTCAATCCAAAATGTTAGAGTTAACGTTTTGGATTGAGTGACCCTTCCTCCTCTGATGTTAACTCTGATTTCTCTCCATAGATGCTGCCAGACTTGCTGAGCTTTTGTAGCAATTTCTGTTGTTAGAGAAAAGCACAAACTTCACAAGATATTTATCTATCTTACCTGCAGGATAGTTGTTGCAAAGAGTGTCACAGATGGGTGGAAGTGTTCACTTAGCTGGGATGTAGCACCAAAGGAAAATAAAATGTTAGGAAAAACTTTACACAGATCTAGAGGACATTTTGCTTTCATGCACATTTAGAATCAGGTTCCACAATTTTAAATAAAACACATTTAAAATTCCCACAAAGGGAAACAAGCTTTCTGCATCTAACCTGTCAATTCCTTCAAGATGCTTGTATGTTTCAATAATCATCTCTCATTCTAAATTCCAAGTACTGGTCCAATCTACACAAACTCTCTTCAAACTTCAATCTACATATTGACTGGACTAACCAAACTGGTAGCAATGTGATGGAGGATGACTTCCTGGAATGCATGAGGGATGATTTCCTTGACCAATATGTTGAGGTACCAATTAGAAAGCAAGCCATCCTAGACTGGGTATTGCGTAATGAGAGGGGATTAATTATTAATATTGTGGTCGAGATCGTTCGGGAAAGAGTGTCCATGATATGGTAGATTTCTTCATTAACTTGGAGAACAACAAATAAATCTGAAGCAAGGGTCCTGGACTTTAAGAAAGCTAACTTTGATGGTAGGAGGCATGCATTGGCTAGGACAAGCTGGCCAAGAGTACTCAAGGGATTGAGTGGATAGGCATTGCAGATATTTAAAGAACACATGGATGAAATTCAACAATTGCATATCCCTGTCTGGCTTACGAGTAAAACAGGGAAGGTGGTTCAAACATAATTAACAAGGGAAATCAGGTCCTATGTTATAGCCAAAAAGGAGGCAGATAAATTGGCCAGAAAAAGCAGCAGACCAGAGGATCGGGAGAAATTTAAAATTGAGCAGAAGACGACAAAGGTTTAGTTTCAAAAGGAGAAACAAAAATGAAAGTAGGCTTGTGGAAAACATAAAAACTGACTACAAAGGCTTCTAAATGAGTGAAGAGAAAAAGACATGAAGACAAATGTAGGTCTCTTGCAGTTATAATCATTTGAATTCATAATGGCCAAAGAGATGGCAGATCGGTTAAACAAATACTTTGTTATCTGTCTTCACTACGGAGGGCACAAATAATCTTCAGGAAATGTCAGAGGACAGACGGTCAAGCATGAAGGAGGAACTGAAGGAAATACTTATTAGTAAGGACACAGTATTGGGGGAGTTGATGGGATTAAAACCCACACAATTCCCAGGGCCTGATGCTCTGCATCCCAGAGTACGTAAAGAAGTGTCCTGAGAAATAGCAGATGCTTTGGTGATCATTTTCCAGCACTCTGTAAACTCTGGCCTGAAGGGTAGCTAATGTAACTGCACTCTTTAAAAAAGGGAGAGAGAAAATGGTGATTTATAGACTGGTTAACCTGACATCGGTGGTGGGGAAAATGCTGGCGTCAAATCATTAAGGATGTAATAATTGAGCATTTGGAAAGCAGTGACAGTATCAGTCCTAGTCAGCATGGATTCACTCAAGGGAAATTATGCTTGACAAATCTTTTAGAATTTAAAGGGTATGACCTCCCAGTAGATAATGGTGCATCAGCAGATGTTGTGTGTCTGGATTTTCAAAAGGCTTTTGCCAAGGTTAGTAAGAAAAATTATAGCTCATGGTATCAGAGGGAATATATTGACATGAACAGAGAACTGATTGGCAAACAGGAAGCAGAGAGTTAAAATAAACTGGTTCTTTTAAGAGTGGCAGGAATGACAACTGGGGTGTCACAAGGTTCAGTGCTGGGACCTCGGCTGTTCACAATATACACTAATGATTTGGACAAAGGAATTGAATGCTATATCTCCAAATTTGCAGATGACACTAAGCTGAGTGGCAATGCGTACTGTGAGGAGGATTCGAAGAGGCTGCAGGGTGACTTGGACAGGCTAGCTGAGTGAGCAAATACTTAGCAAATGCAATATAATGTGTATTAATGGGAGGTTATACATTTTGGTCACAAAAAAAACAGGAAGGCAGATCATCATCTGAATGGTAGCAGTTTAGGAAAAGGTGAGTTGCAACAAGATTTAGTTGTCATGGTGGAAGTTGCTGAAAATGCAGCAAGCAGTGAGAGAAGCTAATGGTATGCTCTCCTTCACAGCAAGAGGATTTGAGTATCAGTGTAACGATGTCTTGCTGCATTTACACAGGGCTTTTGGTGAGGCCACACCTTGCATACTGTGTGCAGTTTTGGTCTCCTAGTCCAGGGAAGGACATTCTTGTTATTGAGGGAGTCCAGCCAAAGTTCACCAGGCAGATTCCCAGGATGACGGAACTCAAATATGAGGAAAGACTAGATTGACTGAGCTTGTATGCACTGGAATTTAGAAGAATGAGGGGGGAGCTCATAGAAATATAAAACCCTGATGGAACTGGACAGGCTAGATGCAGGAAGAATGTTCCTGATTTTGGGGTCACAGTTTAAGAATAATGAGTAAGCCATTCAGAATTGAGACGAGGAAGAATTTCTTCACTCAGTTGTGAAACTTTGGAATTCTCTCCCACAGGAAGCTGTTGGGGCCAGTTCATTGGATACATTCAAGAGGGAGCTGGACATGACCCTTGTGGCTAAAGGGATTTAGGGGTATGGGGAGAGGGTGGTAATGGGATACTGAGATTGCATGATTAGCCATGATCGTATTGAATAGTGGTGTAGGCTCAAAAAGGGCCAAAAGGCCTCCTCCTACACCTATTTTCAATGTTTCGATAAGAAAAGCCCTCCATACCTGGGATGTCCGTCCAGAGAAGATTCACTAGGCTATCTCCAATGCCAGTATCTATTTCCTTAAGTAAGGGGCCCAAAACTGTTCACAATATTCCAGCTATGATCTGACTAATGATTTGTTTGGTTTTAGCAAAACATTCCTACTTCCGTACTCCACTCTTGTTGAAAGGAAGGCCAACACTCCATTTGCCTTCATTATTATCTGCTGAACTCGAGTGGTAGTATTTTAAGATTCAAGATCAAGGACTTTCAAACCCATGTCATAGCTAGTTGAAGATTTTCTCCATTTAAATATTATTCAGCTCATCTATTCTTCCCAGTGAATTGCAAAATCTCACATTTCATCTGCCAAGTTTTTAAAGTTTGTCCATATTAGTCTGCAGACTGTGTCATCCTCACCATTTGCCTTCCCACCTATTTTTGCGTCCTCTAAAACCCTGGCAACAGTACATTCATTTTTCTCATCCAAGTCATGAATATTTATTGTAAATAACTGCAACACCAATTCCTGCAGCACATCATCAGTTACACGTTAGATCCTGAAATGCCCTCCCAAATCTTTGTCTTTTATTGTAGCCAATCAACTGTCCATGATGATATATACAGGCATCATCATGGGTTCTCATCTTATTACGTAGCCTAATGTGTGTACCTTATCAAACACTTTCTGAAAATCCAATCGGATTACATCCACTGCTTCCTGATTATCAATCCTGCTTGTTACTTGCACGAAAAATGTGGTAAAATTTTCAGGCATGACTTTCCCTCCATAAAACAATGCTGGTTCTACTTAAGCATATTATGTACCTCTGAATGTTCTTGTATTACATCCTTCATAATAGACTCCAATATTTTCACAATGACAGACATTAAGATAACTGCCTTAAAGTTACCTGTTCTTTATCTCCTTCCTTTTCTAAATAAAAGTGGTTTTTCAATCCTCTGGGACTTGAAATTCTGGAAAAGATTCTTGGAAGACTACTACCAGTGCATCCACAATCTCTGAAGGTACCACTCGTAGTATCCATGGATGCATTTCATTAGGTCCAGCAACTTATCAGACTTTTTGCCCATTTGTTTCTTCTTCTTTTACTGATAACTATAATCATTGCCTATCTTTTTCCCCTTGAATGTATCATAAGTTTGAATGCTGTTAGTGTCTTCTATGGTGAGGGCTGATCCAAAGTATTATTCAATTCCTCTGCCTATTTCTAGTCCCCCATTAACGTTTCCCTAGACTCATCCTCTAAGGGCCCCGTGTGCACTTTGGCTTTTCTTTTGCTTTTATATTGTTAAATAAGTTCTTGCTGTCCATCTTTTTCATATTTTTCTCTCTTTTCTTCATGTCCTGACATTGTGATGAAGCTGCAGTGGCGTTGGAGGGTTGTCAGCAGTGGCGGCAGTGGACCAAGGACTCCTGACTTCGATAGGCCCGGAATTCAGGGGCTAGTCGGCTGTAATGGTGCTCGATGGACCACTGACTGCAGCAGTGGCAGTGCCGGAAGAGGTTTCTTGGCTTCGGTAGGCCCACAGCATGGACTTGGTGAGATTTCAACAGTGGCAGGAGCAGGGATTCCTGGCTTTGGGAGCCTGAATCGTGGACTTGGTGGGCCTTGGAAGGAAGATGTAACTCAAATGATGCTTTATTTTGGTGACAGCACTTCTCACTTTATCTTTCTAGGTATATGTGACAACAAATAAATAATTTAACCCCAATCTGATATTATTTGCAAGTTGACCCTCAGAGTTTATTTTCTCCCTTTTTTTTCAAAGGGAGTTGTCTTTTGATGGTCTTTAAAACTTTCCTAATCCTCTGGTTTATCAAAAATCTTAGCCTACACTACAGGAATATATAAAACTACATGAAGATCTTACCCATGGGACAAATCAAACCGTATTCCAAATCTGAAAGAATCCTGATTTCTAAATAATAAGTCATATCGTAATTATTATCATGTGAAGTATACACGTGGGACTTCATCTTAAAACATAACACTGTTTAATTCAATGTAAAGCATGACAAATTGTTACCCATCCCACCCTGTCACCACAAAATTACCAGGCAGACATACAAGAAAATACTGTCCACATGCTCAATTTCATAACTAAAAGGTGATTTGAGACTTTAATTGCAAGGACTTATCCTTTGTAGTTGACTAACACAACTGATGCAACTACAACCTTTTTTCATTAGGCATAAATCAAGTACTCTTAAGCTTAAAAGTGTCTTTTTTTAAAAATAAAAAGGCACTGCCACTATACACATAATATATAATATTTACTTAGTAAAGATGTATCTTACCACCTTCAATTCCCAGAGGCCAATGCGGTCTGCTCCACAAGCAAGGGGATTTCTATGGAATGGGTCATAGTTTCCCAGACACTTACCACCTAAAACAAAGGTCAGTGTTTGATAATGTTAGCAACATTTTAAATAATAGTAATTAATGTCAACAAAGCATATATTCCTCACTGGTACAGACAGTTTCCTTTTTTAAAAAAGGAACACTGCATTAAAATTTAGGCATCAAATTCTGTAATGTGATATTTTTAGGATTTACAATTAAAGGCACTCAGTACAAAAGCATAGAAATTATGCTGTGAACTACCTAACTCACTGTTTAAACCTCTGCTTGATTAGGTCATGCCAAGGCGGCAGTGGACACAGAGACAGAAGTTGAGGAAGAGTAGTTCGGTCAGAACGGAAAGATTTTTTAATAAAAGACAAAATAATGTAAATACTAGAGATCTGAAATAAAAACAAAGTCTTAGAGCAACTCAGCAACTCATGCTGCACCTATGAAGAGAAACAAAAAATTCAATAGGAGCAGAGGTGGTCATTCAGCCAACTGTATCTGCCAAGCCAGTCAATGAGATCAAAGGTGATCTGATAACCCTCAATTCCACGTTCCTGCCTTTTCCCCATAACCTGCGATTCCCTTAAAACATAGAACAGTACAGCACAGAAACAGGCCCGTCAGCTCAAAGTTGTGCCGAACATGATGCAAAATTAAATTAATCCTTCTGCCTGCCCATGGTCCATATCGCTCCATTCATATGCTTTCCAAAAGTCCCTTAAACACCCCTACGGTATCTGCCTCCTCCATCACCCCTGGCAGTGTGTTCCAGACTCCTACCTGTGTAAAAAAAAACTTTCCCTCTCATCTCCTTTGAAGATTCCCCCTCTCACCTTAAGTGCATGACCCTTATTTTATGAATCCCTTACTGTTTAGGAATGTCTATCTCAGCCCTGAATGTATTTAATAACCCAGCCTTGACATTCCTCAAAGGTAAAGAATTCTACAAGTTAACTACCTTCAGCAGAAAAGGAAAAGAAATTCTCCTCAGTGCTGTCTAAAATGGGTGACTTCTAATTCTGAGATTATGCCCTCTGGTCCTAGACTCCCGCACAGGGTGAAAATAATGCATCTATGCTCTCAAATCTCTGGAGAATCCTGTACATTTCATTAAGGTCACTCCTCATTTTTCTAAAACTTCAGTGAGTAAAGACCAATGTTTCCTCATGAAACAATCCTTCCATTCTGGAAATCAACTTAGAGAATCTTGCCTAGCCTGACTCCGCGTGCGCCAGTACGTCTTCCCTTCAGTAAGGGGTACAAAACTGTTTGCAGCAGTCCTGGTGTGATGTGACTCATGCTTTGCATATTTTTAGCAAGACCTCCCTATTTTAATACTCCATTCCCTTTGAAACATAGGCTAGCCGTCTAACTTGCTCCACTATTACCCACTTTTATAGAAGGGTGCCACAATCAACAATTTTCCAATCCGCTGGCACTTGTCCAGAATCTGACGGTGTTCGGAAGGTTACTGCCAGTACACCTGTGCAGCTACTTCCCTCAGTATCCTAGGATAGAACTCATCATCAGGTCCATGGGAATTGACATCCTTTAGACACCTTAGCTTCCCCTATATTTTTTCTCTATGTCGCCCCCCCCACCTTTTGCCTTCTAATTTAATAACTTTGGAATGTTATTTACATCTAAACAGTGAAACTGGTAAAGTATTTAGTCAACTCTGCCGGTATTTCCTGGTTCCCCATTATTACTAGCCCAATTGTTCTGTAAGGTACTATGCTCAATCTGGCCTTTCTCTTTCACTGGCCATTTTGAAAGTACTTGCTACTTTATCCTCATGGATTTAATCTTCATTTCTTTTGTTAGGTTTTTAATACTTTCCAACTCTAGTTCATCATTAATCTTTGTCACATCAAAAGTAAAACAAAACGTAAAATGTGATACCTTCCTTAACTTTCTTGCTATAGATATTGTATTATGATTCTCCTGACTAACTCACTCACAAGCACTCTATGTTTACGATACCACGCATTTCCATTCATTCATTCGTAAAACCAAGTTTTCGTAGTGCATTTTACTCTTACAAGATAAACTAAATTAAGCATCTCTTTCAAGGCTGCCAACCTATTACTGTTTCTTTACGTCTTTCAATTCTTATTGGCTGCATGCTGTTTAGACCTGTTTCTGTACCAAAGGCTACCCCTGAATAAGTGTTCATACTGTAAACTACTCTCACCAATGCCATCCATGCCATCACGTCTCCATAACTCACTTGAAATGATGGAGAGATTATAATATTAATTATCCCTTAGTAACTATCTCTTAGGACCTGAATAGGCTGTAAGACATCCAACAGTTTTCTCCACCAGCATGTCCATACAGTCTGCTGATTTTTATCTCTTTGAAATTTCCTTATAGAACTACATATTTCAATTAAGTCTGAGCTTCCCATTTCTGTCAGTTATTTCGGACTACTATCTTGTACTAATATACGGAGTTATACTTTTTAAATACATATTAAATAGGGCCACTACCCTCTTTAAGGAACTTACTATCAAAACAGTACTTCTATGAAACTGCATGAAGAGATAGACAGGAACTGTTAAAATCGGCAACAGTAAATGAAAGCTCACGACCCAGCTGCGGAATTTCAGTATAATATCCTCTATACTTTTTTTAAGTATACGTATAATTTCTCACTTCTTTAGATCATGTAGGTCTAGTATTTCTACTAACATTACTAACTTTAAAAACAAAAGGACTAACACCTCTTAATTATGCAAACTCAGACTGGACAGACATTCTAATCCCATCAGGAGTAATATCCAGCATTTAGCAAGTGGTTAAACTATCTCCTGTTTCCACAGGATAGGTGTCAGGCAAACTTGTGTACAATAGATACAACTATGTGACACCATCGTGCTAAAATTTTAATGTATGTAAAAACTGTGTATCAAAGAGGCTACTGTAAAACTGTCCTTCAGACTCCATCGCCTCCTCAAATTGTGCTACTGCAGATGCTCATTAAAGAGGCTAGTTTCGCTACTCACCGATCTTGATCATATTGAACATGATCCCACATTGTTTAAACATAGTCAGTTTATCCACTTTCTAGAAGCCTTTTTTACTGGATATATTTTTTCCATGAGCCATGAATATATTCAATAACTGCCACTGTTTAACCACTGTCTTTTCTGCTAAACTCATTTCCGAGTCCATGAATAAGTTTATAGTGTAAGAAATAGGAGCAGGGGTAGGTCATTTGTCCCTTCAAGTCTGCTCCACAATTCAACAAGATCATGACTGAGCTGCCTCAGGTCTTAATCCCAACCCCTGCCTCCTCATCTTTAGTACCAGCACACGAAACTCTTCAATATAGCACAAATCTACCCCCCCTTCCCCAAATACTTTAAGTGATTGCACCTCTGCATCTCTCGAATGTAGAAAGATATTCACTACTCTCAAAGAAGAAATTACTTTACATCTCAGTTTTAAATGAATGTTCCTTTATTCTCTAACTCTTAAACCTGGTTCAAGATACCCCAGCATAGAACCATTTTCTGAACATCCACATGTCAAGTACCCTCAAAATCTTAATTGTTTCATTAAGTTTGGCCCTCATTCTTCTAAACTCTAACAGTTGAAGACCTAATCTCTTTTCAGCTGCCTTTAACATCAATACCTCCTTTCTTAATACGATGACCAAAACAGTACATGGTTACTGCAGATGCAGTCTTACCAACACTGGGGACAGTAGCAATAAGGCTTGTCTATTTTTAAAAGTTCAATCTGCTAGCAATAAAACCCAAAATTCAAATTGCCTATTTGCTTGCTGCACATGCATGCTAACTGCAGTGGGACAGACATCACACGACAAATCAGGAACACAAGGGAGATAGCTTCAGTGTGTTTGTGCTAAGGATTTATCGTGCGATTGCTTGATTACTTGAAACAAATAGTGAAGCCAACTCTTACTAACAAAGCCACCCCTCCACAATTTTCTACTTGCGGTCTTTTTTAAAAGTCACATACACCTGAATATTTGATTGCTTTATAACCATGTTTCCATTCTGAGTCCAATATGATCTTCTTCAGAACTGCTCGACATTTGTTTTCGATGTTGTCAAATTATGACTAACAAGCTTGCAAAAGAAAAAAAATTGCCCCACACCAGCTGATCCCAATAGCTTATCACCTTGATTTTTGTGATGCAACCATGATCCAGATGTCGTTGACTCTGCTTTGGCTTTTACAATATTATTCTGTACATCTTTTTGTTCTTTGGCAGCATGTCTTTCATCAACATCAATATATTTCTTCCCTTCATCTGATTTCTTCTTCACCTTTTCATCAAGATCTTCAAATATCTCTTCTTCATCACTGTTATCAATATCTTTAAAATGTTCTTCTTCATCAGATTCCTGAACAAAAAAAAAATTTATTTGACATGTAATGATTTATTAGAATCACTGACATTGTCAGGAAATTGTTTATTTAATGAAACAACTATATCACCTGTAGAATCTACTACTAAGGCTGTTGGTCCCAGTTCATGCTGGGGGTCACACTTCCACATGGGGAGGTGTTGAGAACTGGTAGCAGTCTCCAGATTTTTGCACAATTAGCCTTCTTTATTCAAGACATTCAAAAAACATGTATCAGTGAGCCACTAAATTACAAGGGCATATCATTTCAAGATACATAAATTTATATCCTAGGTGAAGGATCTAAAGTCTTGTATCTCAGATTTTTGGAATTAAACCAAACAATTAACCCCAGTAGTGACTTTATCATTTTCAAATACTACTTGAATCCATGCTTAATATATCAATATGCCTGAATTCATAAATTCTCCTGCGTTATTTGATAAATTTGTAATCAAATGGACTGTTTAAAATAATCTACTTTCACTCAAAATCTAATGCATTTTAAATTCATATTTAAACCTGAAAGAATTTATAAAACCTTACTTTGACACTATTTGACACAAAACTCATTGCGATACACACAAAACTTAATAATGGATAAGTCTATAGCAAGAGTGCCAAATAATACCTTTTATGTGAAAGAAGAAAATAACATGAGACACAATGGACTAATAAAATAGTGAAAGCAATACCCCATGTTCCTGTAACAGGACTCGGATGCCTGGCTTCAGTTTCAAAATCTCGGAAATGAGATAGAGAGCTCCACATATAAACGCTGGCGTTTGGCCACAAGCAGCTTGCAAGATCCGTTTTATAAATGCTTTAACACGACGAAGCACAACATCAGACTTCAAAGACTTGTATAGCAAATTCAAAAACATGGCTTGTTTAGAACATTGTGCCAGTCCTGGATCCAACAATTTCCTGCATATGAAAGTCAGATTATGTACTTTTTTGAAAAAAAACAGGTGTAGAAATACATTAACCCTTAACTCACTTATATTGAATTACTGAAGTAGTACAGACAGCCATTTCACTTCTGCAGCCATCATGCTACCTCCATACTGGAACCATCTACACTAAATAATTTTTCTGAATTCCTTAACATTTTTCTATGTTTATCTAACTTCCTCTTCAGTGCTGTGATGGCTTCTGCCTCAAAAGCTGGTGTCACTGTTTTTCCACACTGTAATAAGAATATTCCAGGCTCCAATGTTATACTTTTATGTCTGACTATTTTGTACTGATTCGCTTGTGTAAATAATCTTTCGTTATTCACCTGTTTTTACATTTTGAGCACATGTACATGTTGATCTAAAGTGCCTGTGCTGCATGATCATGCAGTATGCATAATTCCAAAATAACCAGTCCTGAACCAAAGCTAACTTCTGGCTTTATCGAAGCAAGGTGCAGAACAAAATTTACAGAACCCTTCAAGTTGCAATGGATTTATTTGTTCTGTGTTTTCCAATTTATGAGAGAGCCCATTACTGTCACAATCGTAAAAATTAACTTGAAGGCAAGTACATAAATTGATTTGTGTGGATACTTCAGAACAACGTTCCCCTAAATCTCTACTTTTGGTGACCCTATTTCAAGGCTTGAAAGCCACTGCAACAAGGGAAGTGCGAAGCGGGCAGGCAGACTCCGTGGCAAACACTGCTGTCTTGGAGCTCATGATCCTAAAGTGTCAGCTCGTAACTCCACTTGAAGTCCTGGCTCTGACCTTGAGAAACTCTGTCTTAGATTTTGAAAGGCCTTGTGCCACAACAGGGCAAATTGTTATTTTATGTGATTCATTGAAGCATATTTTTCTGATCCTAGCCAGACTTGAATCAGTAAGAGCAATTCAGGAAATTATATTGCAAAGTAGGCAAATGCCTGTCCTCGATTTTTGCCAACCACTTCAATTACAATAGAAATTAAGACAATGCACTTACAGCACATATAAGTATTATCTGCCTCAACTGTATTGCTCACCCAAACAGTAAGAAGGCAAGCTAATTAAAAGTATAAGCCAGGGCTTTAAAGGGAGAGACCGCAGTAAGCATAACAAAATAATGAATAAGACTTATTTAGCCAGGAAATAAAAATCACTAAGCTAAAACCATTTAATTGTTTCGTAGAGATAACAAGGTGTAGAGCTGGATGAACACAGTAGGCCAAGCAGCATCATCGGAGCAGGAAAGCTGACATTTCAGGCCTAGACCCCTCTTCAGAAATGGGGGAGGGGAAGGAGATTCTGAAATAAATAGGGAGAGAGGGGGAGGTGGATCGAAGATGGATAGAGGAGAAGATAGATGGAGAGGAGACAGACTGGTCAAAAAGGCGGGGATGGAGTCAGTAATGGTGAGTGTAGATGGGGAGGTAGGGAGGAGATAAGTCAGTCCACGGAGGACGGACAGGTCAAGGGGGTGGGATGAGGAAACGCCGGTGCAGCTTGAGATGGAAGGAGGGGATAGGTGGAAGGACAGGTTAGGGAGGCAGGGATGAGCTGGGCTGGTTTTGGGATGCAGTAGGGGGAGGGGAGATTTTGAGGCTTGTGAAATCCACATTGATACCATTGGGCTGCAGGGTTCCCAAGCAGAATATGAGTTGCTGTTCCTGCAACCTTCGGGTGGCATCATTGTGGCACTGCAGGAGGCCCATGATGGACATGTCGTCTAAAGAATGGGAGTGGGAGTGGAAATGGTTCGCGATGGGGAGTTGCAGTTGTTTAGTGCGAGCTGAGCGTAGGTGTTCTGCAACATGGTCCCCAAGCCTCCGCTTGGTTTCCCTGATGTACAGGAGGCCACTTTGGGAGCAGTGGATGCAGTACACCACATTATCAGGTGTGCAGGTGAACACCTGCTTGATGTGGAAAGTCTTCTTGGGGCTTGGGATGGGGGTGAGCAGGGAGGTGTAGCACTTCCTGCGGTTGCAGGGAAAAGTGCTGGGTGTAGTGGAGCTGGAAGGGAGAGTGGAGTGGACAAGGGAGTCATGGAGAGAGTGGTCCCTCCGGAAGACAGATAAGGATGGGGAGGAAAAAAAGTCTTTGGTGGTGGGCAGAATGTCTATGTAACTGGGAGGCAACTTTTACATAGTAACCATTCACACAATTTCAGATAATTCAGTTACCAAATTTTATATCTTTATGTGAAGTTACTTCATATTTAATTATTCTTGCATACTTGAGTGTGAAGGATAGTTGATTTTAAACAAAAAGGTCAATGAAAGCACATTGGAATTTTTTAAAACCAGACATTCTTGAAAATTATGTTTTTTGATAACTGGTTGTTACCGAGTTGGAGACAGAAAGGAGCAGTCTTGAAGGGTTCCAACTCAAATCATTGACTTTTCTGCTCCTTGGATGCTGTCTGACTTACTGTGCTTTTCCAGCCTCTCATTTTTTTGACGCTTGCCTGAGCTTACGACTGTCAGATTACAGCTTCTGCTTACAGGGATTGTTCAGATTTCCTGAGAAGCTGAGTCTGTCAAGATCCCAGGAACAACTGCTTATGTTATTGACATCTGTCTACATGTGCCAGAATACCAGACAGTTGAATATTTCATAATTTATACTTTATTTTGCCTTCAAGAACTAAGACGTATTGGCAAGAAGTGCCTTCTCCCAGCCTCCCAAAGTGAAGTGTAGACATTTTCACTTTGCAAACTAAGTGTGTTAACCAGTTTTGCATCTTCTTTCAGTTTCTTGTTTAATAAATGCAATGACTGATTTATCATAAAAGCAACCTAATTGATTTTTTTTGAAAGTTGAACCTATATAGCAAAAAACATGTGATCTGCCAAATCAGAAACCAGGTAAAACAATTTATTAACGTGTGAACTGTGGAATAATGGGACTAGAGAAACACTGCACTCCGGTCATCTCAGTTGTAACATAAAAGGTCCTGCCTTTAAAATTCCAGGGGGTGTTCATGTTTTCAAAATGAATAATTGGTAGTTGACATTAAAATAAGGGAGGAACTGCAAACTAGGATTATAGTGTAGTTAATGGCAACAGAATCCATAAACATCATGAATAATGAAAGGTTATTTCTCTCTAACCTATGAAGATTAAGACAATGCACAGCACAGAAACAGGCTAATGAGTGAAACAGTGCATGCTGAATGCTCCACATGGGCCAACCCAACTCTATAAAGATTCAAAGAGTAAAATGGATATGGCAATCTGCACCCCTCTCCCAGTGCGTAAAAATTTTGTAAGATTGTTGATTCATTTGGAGAACTCAAATTAAGTCTTATAATCAACAGAAGTAAGCAACCAATGGGGAAATCAAACAAAAAACATTTAACTTGATATAAGAATTTCAGACTACCAGGATATTTCAAGACAAGTATTCAATATATTTCCATTATTAGGCATAAATTATTCACTAGACTAGTTCCATAATACCTTTCACATTGGGATTTAACATTCATTTGCTTTCTGTTGCGTTTTATTTCAGTAATTTATACTAACATTGGATTAGCTGGTTTTGAGTCTCTCCTGATGATGCCTTACTGTCAGTTCTTACACTAAATTCAACCCAGGCCAATTATCAAAAATCAATTCCAATGTTTCCAAGGAAGCAATCTAGTAACACAAAACAGTTTGCATATTTATGATTGGTAATTCATTCTGTTATAAATGTGGTAATTTTACTTCACTTCTTGATAAACTAGAATCTTTCAATTTATATATTCCTGCATACCAAGTATGTCAGATACCTTTTGTAACTTACACAACATTTAAATGTACATTAAAAAAAAGTCAATGAGTTACAATTAATTAAGTTCATTCTCATTAAGTTGATAGACGTTACAATCAGCAAAACAGAGTGCTACATCCAAGATCATAACGGCTCTTCCGAACCAGGTATAGTACTCTGGGATAGGGACATACAAAAAGATTTTTTTTTTAAAACTTTACCTCAGCCTCAGAGAAGCATTCCTACTTTAACATCTACTATATATCTATTTCTTATATCACCTCAGCATATGCATCCCAGTGGAAAGATGGGGAAAGAGAAAGAAACGTGAGGGTTCAAATACACAGATTAAAATATTATGGACAGGTACAAAACAATAAAAGGGTGATATTTAGGAAGTGAACAGAAAGGGTTTGAAGTTATGTTTCTTTATCTCCTTGGACAGACCAGACAGAATACTGAGATCACTCCTGGGCACCACATCAGAAAAGATATACTGACCCAGACTTTAAGAACAATTGTCTCACAAAATTAGGATAAATTTCTTCAAATTTCAAAGTTGAGGAGTTACATTATAAATTTCAAGATATTAAGGAGAACGGGGAGTTGTTTCTTTGTTAATTGTGAGTCAAGAATTAGAGTCCATGATTTAAAAAACAGAGAGCCAGGTCTTTTAGGAATGGAATTAGCCAACAGTAAGAACTTGGAACTCTGCAAACAGGAATTAAGGTTATGCTAATATTAATTTTAAAACAAAGATTGACAATTTTTTGTTAGCCAAAAGCATCAAGTGATCTGGAGGTAAAAGTTAGTATATGGAGTTATGTTACTGAAAGTGATCTTAATGAATGGTGGAACAGACTTGAGGGTCTAAAATGGCTTATTCCTTTTCCTATGTCTCTAAATGAATGAAAAAAACAATAGTGAGAAAGATAAATCTCTATAAAAGGAGGCTTTTTAATTACTGGAACAGTCTATCAATTACATCATATTCTTGAACATTTCTTCTACATACCACAACTTTATTCTAAACGTTACAACTTTAAGGCTATCGTATTTTTATTCTAATGCATCTTCTCTGAAGCTATTTGAATCTTTAAATAACTCCAGTTTGTCTTAAAAAAATTTACGTAAGTAAATTTTACCTGTAAAGTGCTACATAATATCGATTGGACACAGTTTGTCGGGAGTCCATGACCTGAAAGAGTAGCATTAGTGCTTGGACACTTGTGGTGAAGTTCACAACATGTACAATCCTGTACAAAGTATCCATTTGTTCCATCATCTTTTCATCATCCATTTTTGAATAAGGATAAGCTCGATTCACACCTGACAGCAAGGCACTTAGCATTTTAGAGTCTAGTTCTGCTTTTTTAACATAGCCATGGAAAAATGAAAAGTAAATGGATATTAGCTTCCCAGCCAGATCACACTCTTCATGGCTCAGGACCATTTGGTTGAGAAAGCAAATGGCATAGTACTGGGCTTTCAGGCTAATGTTAGGCCTGTACAGAAGTCTCTCAACTTCACAACACACAACAGTTTTCATATTGGGATGCTTATGGAGTAAAGTTTCCAAAAGGTAGGAGGCCTTTGTGGCCAATTTATATTGTGGGTCTCCTAATTTATTCACTAGTTGTGTCAACAGGGCTTTCTCTTGTTCTGGCTTATTACACAAGATCTCATGGACTGTTGTCAAGGCACGAGCTTTTGTTGCTTGAACTGCATCATGGGCCAAAGTTTCCAAGGCTTGCACAAACTCTGCAAACTGATGCTTCAGCAGGTGTTCGAAGTACCACAATATTAGACGCTTGTCTCGGGCATCCTTGTTCCCACTAGCAAGCTCCTCTAGGATTTTAAAGGGATGCTGGGAGAAAGTTTGCAGTTTTCGATTGTGTGGAAGTAGCTCTGAGATCAGTAGTTCTGTTAATGTAGTCAAAGCCATTAAACATTGCTGCCGACTTCCCTTCTTCTTGATTTGGTTGATTAATTCTTGCACGAAGTGTAGAGTATGCACTGGAGCATCTTGTATCATAAGTGTCATAGCTGCCATTCTATCTGCTAATGTGCCTGTTTTGACGACAGTTTTTATCCATGTTGAATTTGCTCCTCTTTGGGCATTTTTCTTACTCCTGTAAAGATTGATCTCATGCTCATATAGCTGTTTAGCTAGATTTCTATACTGTGAGATGAGTGACTCATGTTGTGACTCAGAACTGTGCTCATTGGTATACTCCATATTATACCACTTTCCTCCTGGTTTTATCAATAAGTATGATTTGGGTTCAAATTCAAAGGTGACCTGTTTCTTAGCTTTCCTGTTTAGTAACTCAGAGGGACGAGATACTTCCTGATCTTGAATGAGTTTTTTCTTTTCCTTCCTTCCAGGAAATTTCTTTTGTTCATCCTTTCTATCTTGCAATTTCTCTTTCACCTTTTCATGTTTTTTATTCTTTTCTTTCTGGTCAACTCTTTTTTTCTTTTTTATTTCATTTTCATTTTCAATGCATTCTTCACTTGTCTCAAGCAGAAATTTGGAATATTTGCTTATGCCTATTTTGTTGATGAAGGCTTCTAATTCACCTTCTTTCAGATCATCTATTGCATTTTTTTTTCCACCATCAATTAATTCTTCATTGTCATTTAAAGAATACAGCATTATATAGTCAGCCTGCAGAGAAAAGGAAACTGTTTTAACAGAAGAGTCAATACCACAAATATTTTACTGAAATCAGGTCCTATTATCCTGGACTAGTCATATGATGACATTATGCATGACAGTCTGTTAATCTAGGACAGGATTAAAATAATTGTATTTTACAACAGGGCCTTTAATGGAGTAAAGATTTTCCAACACACTTCACAAGAGCACTATCTGACCAAAAATTAATACAGCCCATAAAGAGATATTAGGACAGATGTCCAAAAACTTCAAAAGGCTTAAGAATCATCTTAAAAGAGACATTTTCAGGGAAGGAATTCCAGAGTTTAGGGGTTCACACAGCTGAAAACATGGCTGACAATAGTGGGATAAAGAACATAAAAGGCCAAAATTGTGGAATTGCAAAATTCTCAGTGTGTTGTGGGATTGGAAGTCATTAGAGAGATGGGGACAGGTAAAGCCAAGGAAAAATGTAATACCAAAACTACAATATAAGCATGATGCTTTGTAAATCTTTCTTTCTATATACTGAAGAGTTAAAGCAACTCAAACGACTCATAGCAGTTTACACTCCCAGTAAAGTCCTTTTTGAATCACAATAGGCTGAGCAACTCAGTTTTCCAGCCTTCTGTAATATAGGTTATTTCATAAGGTACCTCATTGCAGGCTGATATAGAAGTTACAATCTCAAGGGATCTGGGGTGGACTGGCGAGATGTATAACCATGCCAGTTTTGCACCACACACTAAATAAAAACCGGAAAAACTGCAGATGCTGTAAATCAGGAACAAAAACAGAAATTGCCAGAAAAGCTCAGCAGGTTTTCAGAATGTTCTGAGGAAGGGTCACCAGTCCCAAAATGTTAACTCTGAGTTTTCTTCACAAATACTGCCTGACCTGCTGAGCTTTTCCAGCAATTTCTGTATACAAACACACACACACGCACACAGCCTGTTTCAACTGAGCCAACTAGGAGACAACCTATTGTCTTATTCATTTCTCAGGGCAATGCCTTAACTCATCTGTCAACCTGCCTGAATTTAAATTTGAACAGATTGGCAGTTAATTATCAGTTATCATTGACAACTGCATTGTCTATGGCAATGCTTCTTGCAATCACAGTCCATCTGCCAATTAAGAAACACTTTCCTGAAACAATATAGATGTTGAAATAAAACAAAGAACTGCAGACACTGAAAAACTGAACCAGAAATAGAAAGTACTGAAGAAATGCAGTGGAACTGGCAGCTTCTGTGGAGAGAGAATCAGAGTTAATGTTTTAATTTTCACGACCCTTCTTCAGAACTGTAAGCAAGCAGGAAGGGCAGCATTTATGCCAATGATGGGGTTGGGGCAAGAAGCGAATAGAATACCTAGAGATCAGAGAACAGAAAAAAGGGGATTGCTGATAATAAAGATAATTAGGGAGATAATACTGAGTAGGATGCTAATGAGAAGTATAACTGGTTGAAAATGGGTTGGCTTTGCTGGGAGAAATACAGAAAAAAACAGTTCCTAGGAATGTGGGGGCAGCTAATGTGGAGAAGGGTGTTCACATTGTTAAATTGTTGACAACCCTGAAGACTCTAAATACTTAGGTGGAAAGCAAGGTGCAGTTCCTTCAGCTTTCTTGAGCTTTGCTGGAGCATTACAGCAGGGTCCAGAAGAAACGTTGGCATGGGAACATGATGATGTGTTGAATTGGCAGGGGTTTTCTCCGGGTGCTCCGGTTTCCTCCCACAGTCCAAAGATATGCAGGCTAGGTGGATCAGCCATGCCAAATTGCCTGTAGTGTTCAGGGGTGTGTGCGCTATAGGGGGATGGGTCTGGGTGGGGTGCTTCAAGGGACGGTGTGGACTTGTTGGGCTGAAGGGCCTGTTTCCACACTGTAGGTAATCTAATCTAAAAACAGAAGTTCAAGGTCATTTTTAACAGACAGAGCATCGGCGTTCTGCAAAACGGTAACCCATCTGTGTCTCATCTCCCCAATGATTGTGTGCAGCAAATATAGTAGACTAGATTGAAATGAAGTGCATGCTTTACCTGGAAGGTATGTCTGAGGCCTTGGATAGTGAGGAGGGAGGAAATAAAAAGGTAACTGTTGCATTTTTTGTGATTGCATGGGAAGATGCTGTAGGGTTGTGTGGAGAAGGAGTGGTCCATGGTGTCCTTGAAGGAATGGCCCTTGTGGAATGCTGGCAAGGGATGAAAGTGTGTGCCTAGTGGTGGTATCTTCCAAGAGATGGCAAAAATAGCAGCTCATGATCCTTTGGATGTGAAAGCTAGTGGGGTGGAAAGTGACGATCTTTTGTCAGGGAGAAGGAAAAGGGTGAGGGTAAAAGAGCAGGAAATAGGTCAGACATTGCTGAGGACCCCAGTGACTATGGCAGCTGGGAATTCTCAGTGAAGGAAAAGGTGACGTTTCTGAGTTCCTCTTGCAGAAGATGGCATCATAACAAAGGCCATTGTTTTCCTGCAACATTCAAATATTTAGTCAAATGTCTAAATATGACACTGGTCAGATAATCTGTTTTTGTGCTGTCCATTAAGAGACAAATACTGACCAGATCACCAGGAACACTGCTCCCCTTCGTCTCTTAAATAATACATCCACTTGACGGGCCCTAATGCAGCAGCTCCAACAATGCAGCATACCCACAGTACTGTACTAATGATCAGTCTAGATTTTCGTATTCAAGTATCTTGGGATGGGAATTGAATCCACTTCCAAAGGCGAGAATAGCACCAAATTGTGCCAGGGCAGACACACTCAAAATTGCTGGGCACTAGCACTGAGACAGCTCAAGCATCCCCCTTTCAGGTATTTAGCTGGTAGCTAGCAAGGCTCAAAAACAGTAGCAGTAGCAGTAGTGTTCCCCCCCCCCCCCCCACGTGGGCAATGGGACCTCCAAGCGACACTCGGTCCCCTATCTCTTGCTCTTTCTATCGTACCTTAGTCCCTCCGAGCTGCCGCACGAGGTCCAGCGTGAACTCTTCGCCTGTACCCTCTCCATCACGACGTTGCGACTCGCCGCGATCGGCCCTTTCCTCCTCGTCGTCCTCTTCTTCGGGATTTTCCAACAACGTCTCAGGATCGATCGCCACGGCCGCCATGTCGTTCATCGCTGCCCGTACGCATGCGCAGCTCAGGACCTGTCAAAGACGTAAAACTAATTAATTTTTTAAAAATGAGCAAACGAATAAGAGCAAACATTCACAAGTAATAATAAATATTTATACATAGTTCCTGCCTATACCATGAAATACATATAAATGTCAATGTATTGATCATTGTTTATAGCATCTGACCTGGAAGGAGAGAGGGGTGATAGGTCGACGGTGAAAGGTTGTGGCTCTGTGGATTGCTGTGAACCTCGTCATTTAGTGAGATTAGATGAGGGAATGATAAAACTGTGTACGATGAGGTTCTTTTCTGGAATAAAACATTTATGTAGCGGAGTGTCCTCCTACATTTCTAAAAAAGGCTCTCCAGGTATAAACTGTGCAGTAAATCCTCAGGTTGCCAAGTGATGACAGATTTTTCTTTCAGTCCCTCGTATTACTAGTTTGTATGTTATTTTTTAAAAAACTCCATGTGTTTAATTGCAGTCGCATTAATGTTGCTGATCGTATGTATCATTCTGAATATTTGATGGTTATGGAAAGCTCAGGTTATATGTTTCTACTAAAAATGAGGAGAGTTGTTTCAATCATGATCTTAACGCTGAAGGTTAGGTTAAGGAGAAATTGTCAGTTCTCCCAGCCTTAATACAAAAACAATCCCGTTCCTCGTACTCGAAATACAACAAAACTGACGATTTCTAGATTCTGATCTCTTTTAGTTGCTCAGATTGTGAGAAACAACTATACTTAATGTACAGTTAAACTGTTGCATTGGCTTAAATTGTCATGTTACTAAAATGTTTGTTGCATTTGACTGGAACATTACTTCAATCATCTTTTCCATTTCTTGCAGATTGGCTGGCCCATAATCGTGCACAATGGATAAGATTATGTTCCAGGACATCAGAAATTATAAAAGAAAGCAATCAAGATAGTATGATACTAAAGCACCTGATTTTAAAAATAAAATCAACAGGCCCGATTTCAGTCGCAGAATATATGAGAGAAGTTTTAACCAATCCTGTCACAGTATGTAATCCTCATTGACTGTTAAACATTGCAATGGCTGCTATTTTAATGCTACAAACTGGCCCACAAAAAACCCTTACCTCAGAGTTACAATGTTGTGAATTTCACTCCTATTTTAGGACCTGAGCACAAAACATCAAGGCTAAACTCCAGTGGAGATAGTGCTGCAGTGTTGGAGGTGCCAAAATTCAAATAAAACATTGTAAAAAATCAAATAATACTGGACCCCTTCTGGCTTCTTGGATAGATATAAAATGTATAGTGGCATTAATCGGAAGATGAATGGGGCCATTGTTCCCCATCCTGAATCAACTTCACAACATGTGTCCGTTTTCAGATGGTTGTTTGTGAAATCTTGTTGTATACAAATTGACTGATGTATTTCTTAAATTACAGTGATTACACACCAAAATACTTTGTCAGCAATAAAGTGTTACGAGACATGCGGACAGTATGAAAGGGTTTTGCTTTTTTTCTTATTTTTTTGTTTAGACTTGTATTGATAATTACTGAACAATCTTCTGCTCCTGCAATAAGCATACCGTATATGAAAACATAATTATGTAATACATCAAAGAGTGCCTTTTAATGGGTATTATTAACTGAAAATATTTGTAAAATCTATTCCAGGGATATTATCAACACAGGGATGTTCTAGGACCACAAGGAGACTTCATTACATCACCTGAAATTAGTCAGATATTTGGAGAAGTAAGTCTAACAGTGCATTGTATAATTGTTTTGATTCTGTAGAACCCTGAAAAATCAAAAACAAGAAAGCTATTTCCTTACTATTGCTAGTATAAAATAGATATGGTAGCAGAATAATTTTGATTGTCATAAATCAGGATTTAATTGAATAATTTTAAAGTGTAACCTATTATAGGATGGCCAGCAGCCTATGCATTACTAAAATTGACTGATACAAATTGTAATTATACTATGGTAATCACAGCTATGATTTATGGTGAAGTGGGAATTTTCCTCTTGCTTCCTTTAATTTCTCTAGGCCAATACTGAGTTCATGAGATGAATGGCCAGTACTACTGTCCAGTCAGCCAGTTGGATGTTGTTCGAACAGTATTGAAAAGGACCTGTGCTTCAGACTAGTTCATTTTCCTTTTATCCCACATCAAAGAAAGCTTTTACAAGATTTTTAAAACACTTGCTCAAGAGGATGTCAAAGCATGAAAGAGAGTTGGGTACTGATCCTTGAGCTAAATTCCAATCTTAACTGATATGGTGTGCCAAACTTTTAAAGTTTACCTCATATACATTGAAGTGTTTGACTGATATGGAAGGTACATTGCATAGTCAATAGGTAATGCTGCACTATTAAATTCACTGTAATTAGTTAATTCCTGTATTTACATTTCACTAGTTAAATTAAACAGTTATCTTAAGTATTTTTTCTCCCCCATCCCAAGCTACTTGGAGTGTGGTGTGTAAGCGAGTGGATGGCTGCTGGCAAACCAAAAACATTTCAACTAGTAGAACTTGGGCCTGGCAGGGGTACTTTAGCAAGTGATGCTCTAAGGGTAAGATATCAATTACTTCTTGGTTTTATAACTTTTCAAACCTAGATACCAAAGTGTGAATTTTCCTATGATTTCTATCTTGTCTCAAGTGCATTTACACATTATGATAGAATATAGAATACTGGTTTCTCCTTTTAGAATTTTCATTCAAAAATTACACTGTTATAACTTAACCATGTTTGACAATTGTGAAAGTACTTGAAAACTTCTACACTGGTAACTATTGTATTATTACAAGAAAAAATAAGGAAAGATATTTAACAGTTTAATTTCAGAATTATCAAAGATATAATGCTCGTTGTTTTCATCATCACACTAACAATGTCAATAAATTTAGCCAGGCTAAGATTACTTTTATGGATAATCCTTTTTTATTATTTTAGTTAAATGCAGTTTTTCAGATTTAAAGAATGCACATTTGAGACTCGGCATTTTCTTTCCTTCTTGCTATGAGGCATGAGGAATTTGTAAATGTTGAAAAGTTCACTAATAACAATGATATACAAAATCTCTTGCCTGTCTAAGAGCAGTGCAAGAGTTGGTGACGTTGTGGAAATCTACCACTGTCCTTCTGTTAGTTTTTAAAAAAAATATACATATAGAAAATGTTGACCACTGCCAAATTCAGAACCAGAGGGTCAAAATCATGTGGCAATTAACTCACTTCTGATCCAACTCTCAAGCCATTATCTATATGATAAAGAGATAACAAGGTATACAGCTGGATGAACACAACAGGCCAAGCCTGTTATATTTTACCTCTTCTCACCCGCTTTCCTACAAAATGCCATCCCCATTCCCAATTCCTTCGCCTCCACCGCATCTGTTCCTGAGATGAGGCATTTCACTCCCAGACTTCCCAGATGTCCTCATTTCTTGAGGACTGTAACTTCCCCTCCACAGTGGTCAAAAACACCTTCAACCATGTCTCTCACATTTCCCGCAATTCATCCCTCACACCCCCTCCCGCAGTAGCAACTAAAACAGAATCCTCCTTGTCCTCACGTACCACCCTACCAACCTCTGGATCCAATGCATCATCCTCTGGCACTTCCGCCATCTGCAATCTGACCCCACTACCAAAAACATTTTTCCCTCCCCACACTTATCTGCCTTCCGAGGGGACCACTCTCTCTGTGACTCCCTTGCTGGCTCCACACTTCCCACCAGCCCCCACCACCCCCGGCACATTTCCCTGCAACCACAGGAAGTGCTACACTTGCCCCCACACCCCTCATCCCCATCCCAGGCCCCAAGAAGACATTCCGCATCAAACAGATGTTCACTTGCACATCTGCTAATGTGGTATACTTTATCTGCTGTTCCTGATGTGGCCTCCTCACATTGGGAAAACCAAGCGGAGGCTTAGAGATTGCTTTCTGGAACACCTGTGCTCAGTTCACGACAAACGACTGCACCTCCCCGTCGTGAACCATTTCTACCCTCCCTCCCATTCCGCAGACGACATGTCCATCCTGGGCCTCCTCTAGCTCACAAGCTTCAAAATCTCCTCCCCCGACCGCATCCCAAAACCGGTCCAGCTCGTCCCTGCCTGCCTAACCTGTCCGTCCGTCCTTCCACCAATGCACTCTTTCTACCTCAAGCCCCACCCCTACCTCCTACCTATCAGCCTCATCCTTAACCTCTCCATCTTCCCTGGACTGACCTATCCCCACCCTAACTCCCCACTTACACTCACACTCACCTTTACTGGTTCCATCTCCACCTCTGACTTGTCTGTCTCCTCTCCGCCTATCTGTTCCTTTATCTATCTTCCATCTGCCTCCCCCCTCCCTCTATTTATTTCAGAATCCCCTTCCCCTTCCTCATTTCTGAAGAAGGGTACAGATCCGAAATGTCAGCTTTCCTGCTCCTCTGATGCTGCTTGGCCTGCTGTGTTCATCCAGCTCTACACGTTGTTATCTCAGATTCTCCAGCATTGGCAGTTTCCACTATCTCTCCTCATTTACATGATACAGTTTGACAATACTAATTGTTGTGGTAGAAGAATTATCCAATGAACAAAGTCTGAATTTACTGGGTGTGCATTCTTTGTAGTTTAGAAAAATGAGAGGAGATCTCATTCAAAATTCTTACAGAGACTTACAGTGTAGTTGGAAGAGAACGTTTCTACTGATTGTTCTGAGGCAACGTGCCTTGATTCTGGACCAAAGGATAGACCTTTAGGATTGAGATGAAAATTTTGTTTTCCACTCAATAGTAGTAATTCTTTGAGACAACGACCAGGATGCCACTACACGATCGGCAGCCATGAAGCCTCCAACAGGAGAGTACTAGACTAAAGATGTGTACGTGACTTGCAATTACAGAGCAACATATCTGTTTTTCTGTTAAGTCAATTTTCAAATAAATTGAATAGATGCTCTTTACCAAACCAGAATGAGAGTGGTAGTTCTGTGGAAAAGAATAGAGCACATGAATATAACATTTACCACCACAGAGTTTTCTCAAAATTATCCACTTCATGAGATTCCCAGAGGCCAGTGAAATCTTAAGGATTCTTCATTTTTAATGGGAAACTCCAGTTTTTCTAAAGGGATTAGGGATAACAATAAATATTTAAATAGTGATGATAAAATGAAGGAAGGGACAAGATTATGGAGGGACAGTTAATAAATTCGCAATCTTTGTTTTATATTTTTGTACTTCCTTTTAAATAAAGAGATTATTTGAATTGCCATTTATTTTAAATACACTTCTTATAGAAAACTTCTCATTTTAACAATTAACCTGTATTTATACAATTAGGTTTTCAGCCAACTTCATTCTGTGCTGAAGGACTCTGAGATTTCAGTGCATTTAGTTGAGGTGAGCCCTAAGCTTAGCGAAGTTCAGGCGCAGCTTCTGACTGAAGGAGAGCACCATTTACTACACGATCCAAATGGTGCAATTTATAAAACAGGTACAACCAAAACAGGACTTCCAATCTCCTGGTACAAGGATCTACAGGATGTGCCTAAAGGTGAGACCACTCAATAAATTAAGTAAAATAAAGAAGAAGAAAACTTGCAACATAATGAAAGAAAATAGAAAAATTAAATGTTTGGGGCATACTTTACCAAGGAAATGTGATGCCTGGGACACACTATAAACATCATCTTTGCAATGGTGTATCTTAAACAGATGAAGTTGCTTTAGTATGTTCTAATTTATAAATTGTTCTGAAGTCTATCTACTTCATTTATTTTCATAAATTTGGTTATAGTTTTTATTTACTACATTTATTAGGTTCAAATTGCTGCATTTTCACAGTATCTTTACAAATATATCCTGAAAATTAGATGCTCCGGGTATAATGGTGGTTTCATAATGATTCTACTGTATTCTAATCATATACAGTTGACTGTGTACTTATAGTTACCCATCCTTAACAAGAAACTTTTCATCAGAATTGTGTTCTCACCTTTTAACCCTGTCTATTATTAGCTGGATGGATGAGTGCAATTGCTTGTTTATTTGTAATTCAACACGGTTAGAGAGAAAGATCATCCTTTAACTGCAGAGATAGTAGGAACTGCCGATGCTGGAGTCTGAGATAACAAGGTATAGAGCTGGAGGAACGCAGCAGGCCAGGTGGCATCAGAGGAACAGGAAAGCTGACGTTTTGGGCCTGGACCCTTTTTCAGAAGAAGAATCCAGACTCAAAATGCCAGATTTCCTGCCCCTCTGATGCTCCCGGGCCTGCTGTGTTCATCCAGCTCTACACCTTGTTATCCTTTTACTATAGTTGCTTGAAAGATTATTATCAATTGTAAAATATTGCTGGAATCGAGAAATGGATGTTCTGCTTTATTAAAATGTGAATATGTGTCAGTCTCCATTCCTTTCTTTTTCAGAATTCAGCTTTTATATTGCGCATGAGTTTTTTGATGTACTTCCAATACACAAGTTTCAGGTAAAACGTCAAATTTGGCATGCTACTGATAATACTGGCCTGTTTCTGTTTCACACCTTTGTTTCCTCACTTCATTTCTTTGACCAAGAAATAGCCTTCTTCACCTAAGGGGTGTAAATGGAGTCATTCAGGATGATACATTTGATAGAAATTTTCCACTGAACCTCAGAGGTTCAAAGCAACTGAAAGCTTTTTCTTAAAACAAACCAAGAAGAATTATTGTGAGATTCAAACTTTTTTTAAACTGAAGTCATCTACATGCTTAGTATCCAAGAATTACAACATTTGCGTTAAACTTGTTTCCCTATATAAATGAACTTGCAAATGATACAGGCAAGTTTGGTCTTGACGTCAGCTGATGTTGTGCCGTTTTAAAGGAAACTAGCTAAAATAGGACATAGAACACTACTGCGCAGTACAGGCCCTTCAGCCCTCGATGTTGCGCCGACCTGTGAAACCAAACAGAAGCCCGTCTAACCTACACTTTTATTATCATTATTATCCATATGTTTATCCAGTGACCAATTAAATGCCCTTAAACTTGGCGAGTCTACTACTGTTGAAGACACGGCATTCCACGCCCTTACTACTCTCTGAGTAAAGAACCTACCTCTGACATCTGTCCTATATCTATACCCTCTCAATTTAAAGCTATGTCTCCTCATGCTAGCCATCTCCATCCGAGGAAAAGGCTCTCACTATCCACCCTATCTAATCCTCTGATCATCTTGTATGTCTTCTTCACCTAAGAGGTGTAAATGGAGTCATTCAGGATGATACATTTGATCGAAATTTTCCATTGATCCTCAGAGCTTCAAAGCAACTGAAAGCTTTTTTTCTTAAACAAACCAAGAAAAATTATTGTGAGATTCAAATATCCCTTGCCATGCTGAAGTACTTTTTAAAAACTGAAGTCAACTACATGCTTAGTATCCATCTTGCAGATGACTGCATTTTCGACTACCATGAAAATCTTGTATTTCTGAAACTCTGGCCTGAAATTTACTGCAGAAAGTGGCAGTGAAGGTACAGAACTTCAAGTCAACCTGAACTATTTCTGCATCAAGCAAAATTGGGATGTTTTCTGATTTGCACATAGAATCCCTACCATGTGAAAACAGGCCATTTGGCCCAGTGAGTCCACACCATCCCTCCGAAGACATCCCACCCAGACCCATTCCCCTAACTCTGCATTTCCCTTGTCTAACCCACCTAATCTAAACATCCATGGGCACTATGGGCAATTTAGCGTGGCCAATCCACCTACCCTGCACATCTTTGTCTGTAGGAGGAAACTACAACACCTGGAGGAAACCCATGCAGACACAGGGAGAACATGCAAACTCCACACAGACAGTCGCCTGAGGGTGGAATCGAACCCAGGTCCCTGGTGCTGTGAGGCAGAAGTGCTAACCACTGAGCCACCAAGCCACCTCAAGCAGTTCTATGGTTCATGGAGACACTGCCCACATACCTGAGTTACAGATGATTTTCACTAGTGGAGTATCCAAAATGCAACTTTAGATCTGCTAGGGGAAGGTTACAAATTGCTGTTACTCTTTGAAAGGTTAGGATATGCTTTTGGAGAGATAAGGTACTCTTTCAATATGGAACCTGTGGGACAGGGAAGGTGCCTTTGGGATTCTTAGAAGTGGACATGACTGTGTTCAAAGTAATACAGAAACTCTTTGAATGTGTCAAGAAAGTTAGCAAGAGAAGATAGGAAGAAGAGTAGCCCATTCAGCCTAACGGGCCCATGCTACCATTCTAGAAATGATTGATCATCTCTTAAACACTGTTCTCACCAAGGTGAGGTCTGACCAAGCTGCTATACAAGTGCAACAAGTTATCTTAACTTCTGCACTCCAATTCCCTTGAAATGAATGCCTTTCTAATTGTTTGCTGCACATGCACGCTATTTTTTAACTCCAGGAGAATCCTCAGATTGTCTTTGGATACCTGCACTTGGCAACCATTTAAGAATGACTTTTTCTACTAAAATGAACAACTTCATATTAATATTGTATCCTGCTGCCATGTTCTAGCTTATTTATTTAGCCTGTCCAATGCCCTATAAAGCCTTGCACATGTCTCACAAGTTATCTACTTTTAGACAAATTCCAAGCATAGACATTCTGATTAGTTCCATTTCAACCAACCACATACTATAAAACCTAGCCACCTTCAGGATGACCCTGTTTTTATATACATTTGAATAATCTTTTTGGGGCAAAGTAACAAAAACTGCATTGAAACAAAGTGTAAAAAAAAGGAACTAAACAAAATAACCAAAACAGCCTGTAGGCTGAGTAGTTGAGCACTCCTTTTGCAAACTGTTTGCAGGGGAATTGAGTGAGTAAACAATGCTGTCACCATTTGGGAAATCTCTGTTTCTTGCACCACTGCAATAGTGGAGACTGATGAGTGGTGAATAGTGAAAATCTTGCCTCTGAACAGACTCAAACCACTACCCTTTTATTTAATAAAACCCTGCTCTTGATATAATGCATTATACCTTTGCTTCAGAAGGGTAAGTTCTGACAAAATTCATGTGTTAATTTGCTTAGCATACAATAAAATATGAGCTGTATATTTTTAAAACTGAGTCATTATGCTTTTCAAATTCACACATGTTCACCACTTACAGAAAACAAAGCATGGCTGGCGTGAAATATTGATTGACATTGAGCCCAACTCCCCTGGAAAACTTCGGTTTGTTCTAGCACCTCATGCCACTTTGGCTTCCAAAACATTAATTCAGGTGAGTTTTTTTTTTAAAACGTTGCACCTGCGTGCATTGTGTTTGTTCATTTTTTAACAAACCAATTCAGTGAATTACTTCAAAACCCTTCTGCAAAAGGAAGTTTTGTGTCAAATGCACATTAAAGCTACAGCAGAAAAGTGGGAAAATCCCGGTAAGAATTCATGGTAGAAATGTCCAGTTTAAAAACAGTTGAAATGAAAAGCACCTGTACAGTCTTTTTTATTGCGTTTGTTGTAGAAAGAAGCAAAAAGGACTGGACCGGAAGCTGAACAATATCTCAGTTGGAAGTCTATCCCTAGTCTGTTGGAAGTTCTAAGGAAAGGTCACCGGACCTGAAACATTAACTCTGTTTTCTCCTCCACACATGCTGCCAGACCTGCTGAGCTATTCCAGCAACTTTGTTTTTGTTCCTCATAGTTCTGTTTGGTTAGCTTGTTTTTTTCATATCATACTGTGATGTGTCACTGTAATGGGCAAATATACCATACCACAAAGGTTGGCGATCATAGATTCTCCCGTAAAATTTCATTTTATGTCTTTCAGATTTTGATTAGTCATAGGGTTAAGCCGCTCAGCAAAGGCAAAACCCTCCAGTGACAGTGCACTTGAATAGCTTCTGGAGGCGTATGGAGGTGCTGGAGTGAATGACTATGAAATTAAAATTATATGTAAATAATTGAACAACATCAGAGCTGCACTTAGAATATTGACTATTGTGTGATCATGTATTTCTTTTAAAAGTTCTGTGATTGCTCTGATCTGTTAAAAGTAGGTAGTATAACTTCTCATATGTATATTAAAAGATAGAAAAGCCCTAATCAAACCTTTCTACTGCAGGTATAAAAGCAGAAAGTTTTGGCTAAATTCAGCAGACCTGGTAGCATCTGTGGAAAGAGAAACAGAATTAATATTTTGAATGAAATGTTTCTTCATTGTCTCTGCACTTCTGTCATGGAGAAGATCAAATGGGCATTTGCTTCTCAGACTTAGTGAAGTCATTGTACACGTTCACCAGTTTCTGACAAATGTCTGGGGAGGCATTTATCACCAGACTATTAATCCAGAGACTTGGCTAATATTCCGGGGGTCTGGGTTTGAATTATGTCACAGCATTTAAACTCAATTAAAAATGTCTTGAATTAAAAATCTCCTAATGACTATGAAACCATTGATGATTGTCAGAAAAAAACATCTTCTTCACTAATGTCCTTCAGGGAAGGAAATCGGCCGTCCTGAACTATCTGCGTGACCCCAGACTCTCGTCAATGTGGTTGACTCTCAACGGCTCTCTGAAATGGCCTAGCAAGCCATTTCAGTTCAAGGGCATTCGGGATAGGCTATAAATTCTAGCGAGCCCATGATGCCCATATCCCACGTGTGAATAAAATGTGTGTGTAAGGGAAAAGATTCCTTCAATACGTCAGGCAATAGGCATCATTATTTTACTGGTACCTGTTCAGAAATTTTAAAAACCTGTTTAGGAAGCTGAAATATGCCACTTCTATTCAGTGTTTCTTCTTTGGTCCTGTAGTAGAAGTCTTTAATTTTCTTTCCAAGCAGAGAGATGATGAAAGAGACCATATAGAGATATGTCCTGAGGCTGGTATCATTGTTCAGAATCTGGCCACCCGAATCACTGAAGATGGGGGAGCAGCACTAATAGCAGATTATGGCCATAATGGAACAAAAACTGACACATTTAGAGTAAGTTCAATTAAACATATTCCTAACAAATCTGCAGTGTTCATAAATCTCCTGTCGAACTACTGATACCCAGCTATCTGCAACAGAGCAATTCATTTTCTTTACAGGCTTGTATTATATCGTTATTAAATATGGATTTTTGTACTATGAGTTTCATACTTTGAATTCTATAGAATTTAAATAAAAATGGGGAATGTGATAGATTTATGCTTAAAATTGAGTCACCAGCCGTTAAATTTAAATCAGACTCCTGACTGCACTGTGGAAAACAAGTTAAGTTTTATAATAATGTATCTTAACTCTCCAAATGACATACATCAAACTGTGGTACTCAGTACCAATATTAACAGGTGCATGGTTTGTTTGGGTGGCGTTTCCTGATTTTCAGGTCTCTATGCCCCCATGGCCTCAGCTAGCCATAGAGGGGTTAACATTGACCCCAATGTGACTAAATATAGAAGAGTACAGTGTGGAAACACAGAAAATAGGTGCAGGAGTAGGCCTTTCAGCCCTTCAATTTTGCACCACCATGGCTGATCATGCAATCTCAGTGTCCCATTCCTGCTTTCTCTTCCAAACCACTTGATCCCTTTAGCTGCAAAGGCCACAGTCAGCTCCCTCTTGAATATATCCTGAATGGCTTACCCTTCATTCTTAGACTGTGACCTTCTGGACTTCCCCAACATTGGGAACATTCTTCCCGGATCTAGCCTGCCCAGTCTCACCAGGCTTTTATATGTTTCTATGACATTCCATCCCCTCCCCAATCAGGATATTAACTTGTCCCATCAAGTAAATAAATGTTTTTCAAAATACAGTACTCCCTTGGGCTAACTATGATGTTTTCAATGGACATTTCATAAATTAAATGTTCTCATAGCTGTAGGTTTGTTTGTAATTTCATTTGGAGACGCTTGACATACTTTTGCCACTGAAGAGATTCACTACTATCACTGAGAGGACAGCGATTCTGTATTCACCGCCAAAAGGAATTAGTCCTTATTATTTTCCAAAATTATTTAAAAATTTGCATTTTAATTAAACCCACTATGGTGATAAATGGTTTTAAGTCTTCCAGGTTTATGTAGTAGTAAACTGTTGCTGTGTGATTCTGAAAGATTTCTTGGCATTTCACTATTTTGACTTGGTGAATCACAAATAGTAATCTCGAGAGATCCCTTTGAAATTTCATGTTGACCTTTTTGAGTATTTACTGGCAATATCAGTGCAATGTGACATTACTGTTTCTCTACACAGTTTCTGATACACTGCTGATCTAATGCCATCTTACATTTCAAAGTGTCAGGGTGAATGGATTTGTTGAAATGAGGCATGTACAGAATCATACTGAGTCAGTGAAGTATTGATTTGCTGTATCCCATCCTGGAAGCACAATAAACAGAAAGATGTTACTGATTTTGTATTTTCACAGAAGTCTCAGCTAAACAAAAATATCAATTTACAGAATAGTGTAAGATATTAATAATTCCTTCTCGAATTGTCAATTTTTTTTGGAAAGGGCAGTCTTTTTAAGCAAAATTTAAAAGTAGCAGTGTTGACATTCAGCAGTTTACAGGATTTGTGAAAAGATTGAGCACAATGGTTGCTTACAGCTCATTGGCTTTAAAGATGTGCCATTCACATGGTTTCCTTTACAAAAATAATTCAATCCCAGTTAATTGAATTCCATCAAAAAGACTTTTCATCAATTGAGTGCATATTGTCTTTTTATTTTCTGAATTATAAATGACTGAATCAACTTTTTCATGTGGTTGCTTCTATAAATAATCACTCAAGTACAGATAGATAAAAGCCCAAGATTTACTCTTGACTTAAAAGGTAACCTTGAAGATAATATTATGCATATATTTCTGTACCATTTATGATTTGTTCCATCTAAAACATTTAGGTGCAGAATTTTCAGTATGTGTTTAACAACCTTTTCTTAATGTTTTTATGCTTAATAACCATTATTTGTAAAGGGTTTTCGTGGACATCAGCTACATGATGTGCTCACAGCACCTGGAACTGCAGACTTGACAGCAGATGTTGATTTCAGCTACCTTCGGCAAATGACAAAGTGTAAAGTGACTTCGCTAGGACCAATTCCACAGCATGAGTTTTTGAAGAATATGGGCATTGATGTGAGACTTCAGGTATGATGTTACCAGCACCAGTATAATTTTCTATTTGTCTGTCTTCATGTTAGTCTGTTCCTGTCTTTGATTTGGTTTAAAGCCGTAAATCAAATGATTTTCTCATGAGCTGTCATTGTCAATTTAAATGGTTGAAATTTCAAATTGAGGTTGTGGTCTCCATGAGAGGATCAAAAGTGTTCTCATATTTATGCAATTTACTTTTGGCCTTTTTTGACTTACTAGGACATTACTGTGTAGCTTTACATAAAAAATGTTTTTTGCAACAGAAGCACAGATTTATTTGGAGAGCTGAAGGAGCATATCAGATATTTTCAACAAGTGATTTGAATTCAGAGATCACTTCCCAAGATGTACAATACTATTAATGATAATTGTATCTTTTCCTGACCTTATGCTATGTAAATTAGTTTCTGTTTCCTAAACCTGAACCATTACTGCAGTCAAAGTTGATTGCATTTTGCAGTAACTTGGGAATGAAATTTTTATATTAAGAAATGACTGCTTTTTGTCCTACTTCAGTTTTTCCTCTTGTTCCAAAATTTCTAGATCATCTCAATTAGTGCAGTTTCACGGTTTCCTTATCAGAATTTCTCAGCAGTGGGATTAGGGCAATGATAGATAACAAGGTAGCGGCAAGAGACTAGGGAATGACAGCCCTGCATGTCCTAATTTCACCCAAGGGTCATCGAAGCAAACTTTCCAGCAGGTGTATTTTCAGCATCAAGAACCTAATTGATATTCTATAATGTGGAGAGACAGCAGTAAACTTGAACAAGTATCACTGCTGAGCTTATTCAGCCCAAAAATTCATCCAACTTGAAACTTTGTTCTGTAAGGCTCCGTTATATTCAGTGAGATGGTTACCTCTGTATCATGGCTAATTCTACTTCTGGACAGCATATTGTTTTACAACCCTGTGTTGTGAATTTTAATCAAAGTCAGCCTTTTGAATTTTTTTTCTATTTATAAACTGTTATTTTAATCAAAATTACAGTGGAGTATTCCCTCCTAGAATAGCATTCTAGTCATTTGCACGAACATTTTTTAAAAAAACTCTTCCTAATGTATGTTTGTCTAATTCCTTTATTCATTTGAATCATAGAATCCCCACAGCGTGGGGACAGGCCATTCATCCAACAAGTCCACACCGACCCTTCTGAACAGCATCCCACCCAGATCCTATTTCTGTAATCCAACATATCCCATGTAAAATGCACCTAGCCTACACATCTCTGAACACTATAGGCAATTTAGCATGCCGAAATCACCTAACTTGCACATTTTGGACTGTGGGAGGAAACCGATGAAGAAGTCGAGGGCGGGTAGGAGGCCTGGGGGTGGTGTCCAGGAGGTAGGAGGAGGCAACCTACCCTCCCTCGACCTCTTCATCTCCAACTGCCGTCAAGACATCAACCGCCTCAACCTCTCCACCCCTCTCGCCCACTCCAACCTCTCCCCTGCAGAACGTGCAGCCCTCCACTCCCTCCGCTCCAAATCCAAGCTCACCATAAAACCCGCAGACAAGGGAGGCGCAGTTGGAGTATGGTGCACTGACCTCTACATTGCGGAGGCCAGACGCCAACTTTCCGACACCAACTCCTACCACCCCTGGATCATGACCCCACCCCCGAGCACCAAACCATTCACAACCTCGTCACCTCAGGTGACCTCCCACCCACAGCCTCCAATCTCATTGTTCCCCCAACCCCGCACTGCCCGCTTCTATTTCCTACCCAAAATCCACAAACCTGCCTGCCCTGCCTGCTGCTTCCCCACTGTACTCATCTCCACCTATCTGGACTCCATTTTCTCACCCTTGGTCCAGGAACTCCCCCACCTACGTCCGTGACACCACCCACGCCCTCCACCTCCTCCAGAACTTCCAATTCCCTGGTCCTCAACACCTCAGTTTCACCATGAACGTCCAGTCCCTATACACCTGCATTCCCCATGCAGATGGCCTAAAGGCCCTCCGCTTCTTCCTGTCCCGCAGGCCCGACCAGTCCCCCGCCACCGACACCCTCATCCGCCTAGCCGAACTCATCCTCACCCTCAACAACTTCTCTTTCGATTCCTCCCACTTCCTACAGACAAAGGGGGTGGCTATGGGTACCCACATGGGCCCAAGTTATGCCTGCTTCTTTGTAGGTTACGTGGAACAGTCCCTCTTCCACAGCGACACCGGCCCGAAACCCCACCTCTTCCTTCATTACATTGATGACTGATGACTGTATCGACGCCGCCTCGTGCTCCCAAGAGGAGCTCGAACAGTTCATCCAATTCACCAACAGCTTTCACCCCAACCTCAAGTTCACCTGGACTATCTTTAACACGTCCCTCACCTTCTTGGACCTCTCCGTCTCCACCTCAGACAACCACCTAGAAACCGATGTCAATTTTAAGCCCACCGACTCCTAGAATACACCTCCTCCCATCCACCTTCCTGTAAAAATTCCATCCCCTATTCCGAATTCCTTTGCTTCCACCGCATCTGCTTCCAGGATGAGGCATTCCACCCCGCACATCCCAGATGTCCTCATTCTTCAAGGAACGCAACTCCTCCCCCCCCCCGCAGTGTCTCCCGCATTTCCCGCAACTCATTCCTCGCATCCTGGCCCCGCAATAACCACCAACAGAGGATCCCCCCTCATCCTCACATACCTCCACCAACTTCCGTATACAAAGCATCATCCTCCGACACTTCCACCATCTACAATCTGACCCCACCACTAAAGACATTTTTCCATCCTCACCCTTATCTGCTTTCCGGAGAGACCACTCTCTCCAGGACTCCCTTGTCCGCTCCACACTCCCCCCTCCAACCCCACCACACCCGGCACTTTCCCCTGCAACCGCAGGAAGTGCTACACTTATCCCCACACCTTACCCCTCACCCCCATCCCAGGCCCTAAGATGACTTTCCACATCAAACAGATGTTCACCTTGCACATCTGCCAATGTGGTATACTGCATCCTCTGTACTGATGTGGCTTCCTTTACATTGGGGAAACCAAGCAGAGGCTTGGGGACCACTTTGCAGAACACCTACGTTCGGTTCGCGTGAAACAACTGAACCTCCCAGTCGCAAACCATTTTAATTCCCCCTCCCATTCTTTAGATGACATGTCCATCATGGGCCTCCTGCAGTGCCACAGTGATGCCACCCGAAGGTTGCAGACACAGCAACTCATATTCTGCTTGGGAACCCTGCAGCGTAATGGTATCAATGTGGATTTCACCAGCTTCAAAATCTCCCCTTCCCCCACTATATCCCAAAACCAGCCCAGCTCGTCCCCGGCTCCCCCACCTGTTCTTCCTCTCACCCATCCCCCCTCCTACCTCAAGCCACACCTCCATTTCCTACCTACCAACCTCATCCGGCCTCCTTGACCTGTCCATCTTCCCTGGACTGACCTATCCCCTCCCTGCCTCCACACCCATACTCTCCACCTATCTTCTCCTCTGTCCATCTTCGGTCTGCCCCCCCCCCCCCATTTATTTCAGAACCCTCAACTCATCCCCCTCTCTGATCAAGGGTCTAGGCCCGAAACGTCAGCTTTCCTGCTCCTAAGATGCTGCTTGGCCTGCTGTGTTCATCCAGCCCCACACCTTGTTATCTCGGATTCTCCAGTTCTCATTCTCTCTACTCCTACCTTGAAGCTGTTTCCTTCTCTAGGCTGGAGAGCCCCACCTAGTGGCAGTGGTTAGTCACTGCTTGAACTCTGTAGCTCCCTGCATTGACTACTGTCTGCCACTAGATGGAGCATGGGTTTAAAGGGGTGAGATTTTTCTGAAAATAGTGAAGATTCTGGAAATCTGAAACAAACCTAGAGAATGCTGGAGAAACTCAGTATGTCGGACAGCATCTGTGGAGAGAGAAACGAAATTAACATTTAGAGGTTGTAATGAATTCTTGAGAATATTTCTGGCTCTGGTCTGGTAAAGTGACAAGCATTTACGTGCATCAAGTCGAGTACAATTAAAAAGGAGCTGCCATGATGCTGACTACTAGTTACGTTTAATAATACAATACTGCAATTCAATTTTCAGTAAACTACTGAGCCCATTGAAACAAAATACTTAATGTTTTAGTATAGGTTCATCTCTTCAGATAAACTGAAGCCAGATCACAAGATATTTCTTACTACAGTATTCATTAATAGGAGTCAGTTACTTAGATGGCCAGTTCGCAATGCAGAGCGACGCCATCAGAGTGAGTTCAATTCCTGTAATGTCTGAGGTTACCATGAAGGATTTTCCTTCCCAACCTTTCCTCTCACCTGAGGTTTGGTGGCCTGCAGGTTAATCACAGCCATTCATTTCTGTCCAATGAGAGAGCAGCCTTATGGTCTAGTAGGACTGGCCACTTTATTTACTAATATAGACATGATAATATGGCAGCAGGCATCTCTGCAAAGATTCTACACTTGTCACAGTTCATTGCAGCTTAACTCAGACGTTCATCTACAGATTCGTTAAACCCTATCTCTAGACTTGGGATTTGGCTTATTTTACTGGCATGGCATTCTGTAGCCTCTAGACATTATGGAAGTGTTTATACATATAAATCTCATCATTCCCGTCTACTCTAGTGAAATATGTCCACAAATGTAGCAGCTATGTTCACTCTTTAACATACAAACAGCAAGTGAATCAGTGATCAGTTGATTTGTTTTGGTGATTGAGGACAGCACTTTGGCTAGGACACATGGAAAGCTTTTTGCACTGCTTCAAATGTTACCGTTGCATCTTTAACAGATACTTGTACAAGCAGATGCCCCGGTTTGAATTTCTTACTCAAAGGATGTCATCTCCAGCAACGCAGCATTCCTTTATTATTCCATGAAGTATCAATCATGGTTATGAATGCAAAACCAGAAATGAGGCATTCTGACTACATAGTGATTTTATAACAAAATAGTCATAAGAACAGAAGACACAGTAGTGGAAGTAAGGCCATTCGGCCCATCGAGTCCACTCCACCATTTAATCATGGCTAATGGGCATTTCAACTCCACTTATCTGCACTCTCCCCATAGCCCTTAATTCCTTGCGAGATCAAGAATTTATCAATCTCGCCTTGAAGACATTTAACGTCCCGGCCTCCACTGCGCTGCGTGGCACTGAATTCCACAGGCCCACCACTCTCTGGCTGAAGAAATGTCTCCTCATTTCCGTTCTAAATTGACTCCCTCTAATTCTAATGCTGTGCCCACAAGTCCCAATCTCCCCGCCTAACGGAAATAACTTCCCAGCATTCACCCTTTCTAAGCCATACCTTATCTTGTAAGTTTCTATTAGATCTCCCCTCAACCTTCTAAACTCTAATGAGTACAATCCCAGGATCCTCAGCCATTCATCGTACATTAAACCTACCATTCCAGGGATCATCCGTGTGAATCTCAGCTGGACACACTCCAGCGCCAGTGTGTCCTTCCTGAGGTGTGAGGCCCAAAATTGGACACAGTATTCTAAATGGGGCCTAATTAGAGCTTTATAAAGTCTCAGAAGCACACTACTGCTTTTATATTCCAGCCCTCTTGAGATAAATGACAAAGCCCTTGTGGATTGACTGAGATGGCCTGACGGGATGAAAGGTGCTAGATCAATCAATGTCTTTCCTTCAATACTTACCAACTATAAGCTTTTTATTATAGTCATTTTCACGTACACAAGAAAAATTTTGAGTAGCTTAGAAGTTGTGGGTGGGGGAGTTCAGAACTGGGGCTCATGTTTTTAAGATGAGAGGAGAAAGATATAAAAAGGACAGAAGGGGCAACTTGTTTTTTTACATGGAATGGGTCATGTGTGGAATGAACATCCAGATCAGATGCAGGTACAATTCCAACACTTAAAAGACATTTAAATAAGTACATGAATAGGAAAGACTTGGAGGGATATGGGCCAAGTGCAGGCATGTGTAACTAGTTTAGTTTGGGAATATGGTTAGCATGGACCGAAGGACCTTTTTCCATGCTGTATGACTCAGTACTTATCATCCCATGAAAACAAAATACTTCATAGTTTGTCACCAACCATTCTGTTCTCCTTCCAGGTACTGCTCAGGAATGCATCTGACCCAGCCACACACACAGATTTAATTGATTCCTATGATGTGATCATGAATCCTGAGAAAATGGGGAATCGATTCAAGTTTTTTGTTTTGTTGCCTTGTAATAGATTAATTTCAAGCCAAGATACAAAGAATATGAAACGTGGTCCAATGACATCACCTGTTGCAGGATTCAGTGAACTGCAGTTGTAAAGAAAGACATTAGCCTCACCTTGCTAGATAAAAAAGTATCAGGTTTTGGCTTGGTATCGTTGTTTGTAACATCAAAAACAGACAATTTGCACATATGCCAGCGGAAAAGTGCACCTTAACTTAGAGAATGAAAGGCAAACCTCTTCGTACCATGTAAATTCAAGACTCAAGCTTCATAAATTAAATTATTTTCCAATAATGATGCGGTTTGTGTTTTTAATATTACAAATTGTAGCTGTTATTCAAATAAACTAGTTAAATTGCATTTGTACATTCTACAGATGGTACACACTGCAGCCCTCAAATCCAATGGTTCAAGGAGTGTACACTGGCAGATTCTGTGGAATAATTGTACGTTGAGACGGTTTAATTTAGGTTGAGTAGCAATGAGTTAAAATAGTACATGACTAGGGGCACGAAGTGGAGAAACTTTAGCTTTATGAAACAGTGCATGTTGTTGTAACTACACCCTGCTTTTCTTAGTCTGAGAACTCACGTTGGGTAGATAGCAAAAAGCTAGAGCTCGCAGCACCTGTACACGCTTATCTTCACCGCATTCTGCTTCAATTAATGTATGCCTGGTTGCCTAAGTAATGATCTTGCTTTGCTAGACCTAAGTACAGTTGCATTTTGTTTAGCTTGTTTGTACCGCTGTATGAACTCTGCTTTTTTTATATGCTTGTCGGAGTCTTCAGAGCCTGACCTTTAGTCAGTGTTGACTCTCCGTGATATCACCAATAAAATCTCTCTGGCTCGATGGCCGAACCTGTGGTGTGTAATTAATTTAGTCTCTTCGACAATCTGGAATTGTCCGTAGGGTGCCTTTATGTATCTCCTCAATGTGTATATATACGGGAACCAAACAAATTGATTAAAAAGGGGTGAGAGAGGGATTCGCGTTTCCCTGGCCCGTGACCCACGTTGAGCTACCCTGATCCGATCTCCGGGAGACCGGAGAGAAGGGGCGGGCAAGACCACGAGATAACAAAGTGTGGAGCTGGATGAACACAGCAGGCCAAGCAGCATCTTAGGAGCACAAAAGCTGATGTTTCGGGCCTAGACCCTTCATCAGGCCCGAAACGTCCGCTTTTGTGCTCCTAAGATGCTGCTTGGCCTGCTGCATTCATCCACCTCCACACTTTGTTATCTCAGATTCTCCAGCATCTGCAGTTCCCATTATCACAGGCAAGACTACGTGTGGAAGGCAGAAACTCGTTGAGAAATCCTCAAGTGTATTATACCTAAACTATTAAGACAAAGGTGAGTCAAGGAGACTGAGGTATAAAGAGACCTCAGGGTTGGGAAAGGGTGAATGAGAATAGAGGAATACGTAGAGTTAAGATATGCAACTATTTAAGTATTAACGTTCATTTGAATTCAGAGTTTGATCCTTTGGTAAGTGGGCAGCAGAACAGGAAAGGAAACCAAGAGGCCCGAGGAGAAAGGGTTCCCCGTGAAAAAGAAAAATAAAACCATAAAGAAGATCAAAAAGCAGAGAGATGCTTGGGGACCGTTGGTTTGTCCAGGCTCACCCGCCGATAAGGCTTGGCCAGAAACTGGAGAAAGCAGGTACTCTGTTACGTTTTCCAGTGATCTGTATGGGTGGTCTCACGGGCATTGGCCATATGGAGGTACGATCGACTTGAAAAAGATACAATTTTGGAAAAGTGAGACAGAAGCGGGAAACGGAGATCCCGATTGGGATTATAACTATATGATTTTGTGCTTTGATAAATGGTTGGAGGTGGTGAAACATCATCAGCCTCCGAGACACAAGAAAGACTAAAGTAATGAGATCAAAAAGGATAATAAGGCCAATGCCCCAGCTGTGGGAAGATATCCAAAATTAGAACAGGGTGATGAAAACAAAGATCAGGCTATGGGTGACATTCTGTTGGCAGCTGCCCTCCTTGTAATGACCATTTGTCCAGTGACCAACATCTCCCCCACCTCCAGAAACAGGCCACAACGGGCGCTGGATGGCTCCAGACGAGGAGTAGGGCTGCCAGAAGGCGGGATTGCACCCCCGATAGCTCCAATGTACCCATTACTAGTACGGTTGAACAATATCCCTGTATGATTGTAGAAGTAGCCATTGTGCGACCCTGGACCCCATCAGAGCTCCAAAGTATGAGAAATGAGGTGCCAAATCCGTTGAGAAAACCCATTCTGTTCTACAGTTGGCTGGTTCGAACTTGTCAGATTTATAACTCGCTACCTGGGGATGTATTACTATTGTTAAAAGCGCCATATGCGACCTCCGTATGCGAGGGTTTTCTAGAGCAGTATGTATGTAGTCCAACTCAGGAAAGGGCCATACTGGACCTGGTGCTGGGGAATGCACCCGGCCAGGTGGTTGATATTACAGTAGTGGACTACTTTGGAAATAGCGACCACAATTCCGTAAGTTTTACAATACTCATGGGCAAGGACAGGAGTGGTCATAAAGGAAGAGTACTAAACTGGGGGAAGGCCGACTATGCCAAGATTTGGCAGGACCTGAGGAATGTAGATTGGGAGAAACTGTCTGAAGGTAAATCCACATTTGATATGTGGGAGGTTTTTAAGGAGAGGTTGATTAGCATGCAGGAGAGACATGTTCCTGTGAAAATGAGGAATAGAAAAGGCAAGATTAGGGAGCCATGGATGACAGGTGAAATTGTGAGACTAGCCAAGAGAAAAAAGGAAGCATACATGAGGTCTAGGCGACTGAAGACAGACGAAGCTTTGCAAGAATATCGGGAATGTAGAGCGAATCTGAAACGAGGGATTAAGAGGGCTAAGAGAGGACATGAGATAATGCTGGCAAACATGGTTAAGGAAAATTAAAATTAAGGTAAATCCCAAAAATTCATATATAGAGGGCAACTAGAGAAAGGATTGGCCCACTTAAGGACAAAGAAGGAAAGTTATGCGCTGAGTCAGAGAAAATGGGTGACATTCTTAACAAGTACTTCACATCGGTATTCACCAAGGAGAGGGACATGACGGATGTTGAGGTTAGGGATAGATGTTTGCTTAGTCGAGGTCAAGTTGACATAAGGAAGAAGGAAATGTTAGGTATCCTAAAAGACATTAAGGTGGACAAGTCCCCAGGTCCGGATGGGATCTATCCCAGGTTACTGAGGGAAGCGAAAGAGGAAATAGCCGGGGCCCGAACAGATATCTTTGCAGTGTCCTTAGACACGGGTGAGGTCCCAGAGGACTGGAGACTTACTAATGTTGTCCCCTTGTTTAAAAAGGGCAGCAAGGATAATCCAGGTAATTATCAACCGGTGAGCCTGACGTCAGTGGTAGGGAAGCTACTGGAGAAGATACTGCGGGATAGGATCTATTCCCATTTGTAAGAAAATGGGCTTATCAGTGATAGGCAACATGGTTTTGTACAGGGAAGGTCATGTCTTACCAACTTAATAGAATTCTTTGAGGACGTGACAAAGTTGATTGATGAGGGAAAGGCTGTAAATGTCATAGACATGGACTTCAGTAAGGCTTTTGATAAGGTTCCCCATGGCAGGCTGATGGAGAAAGTGAAGTCACATGGGGTCCAGGGTGTGCTAGCTAGATGGATAAAAAACTGGCTGGGCAACAGGAGACAGAGGGTAGTAGTAGAAGGGAGTTTCTCAAATTGGAGACCTGTAACCAGTGGTGTTCCACAGGGATCTGCGCTGGGACCACTATTGTTTGTGATATATGTAAATGATCCAGAGGAAGATGTAGGTGGTCTGATCAGCAAGTTTGCTAATGACACTAAGATTGTTGGAGTAGCTGATAGTGAAGGGAACTGTCAGAAATTACAGCAGAATATAGATAGACTGGAGAGTTGGGCAGATAAATGGCAGATGGAGTTCAATCCAGGCAAATGTGAGGTGATGCATTTTGGAAGATCTAATTCAAGAGCAAACTATACAGTAAATGGAAAAGTTCTAGGGAAAATTGATGTACAGAGAGATCTGGGTGTTCAGGTCCATTGTTCCCTGAAGGTGACAATGCAGGTCAATAGGGTGGTCAAGAAGGCATATGGCATGCTTTCCTTCATCGGGCAGGGTATTGAGTACAAGAGTTGGCAGGTCATGTTGCAGTTGTATAAGACTTTGGTTCGGGCACATTTGGAGTACTGTGTATAGTTCTGGTCGCCACATTACCAAAAGGATGTGGATGCTTTGGACAGGGTGCAGAGGAGGTTCACTAGGATGTTGCCTGCTATGGAGGGTGTTAGCTATGAAGAGAGGTTGAACAGATTAGGATTATTTTCATTAGAAAGACGGAGATTGAGGGGGGACCTTATTGAGGTCTACAAAATCATGAGTGGTACAGACAGGTTGGATAGCAAGAAGCTTTTTCCCAGAGTGGGGGACTCAATTACCAGGGGTCATGAGTTCAAAGTGAGAGGAGGAAAGTTTAAGGGAGATATGTGTGGAAAGTTCTTTACACAGAGGGTGATGGGCACCTGGAACGTGTTGCCAGCGGAGCTGGTAGGGGCAGACACGTTAGTGTCTTTTAAGATATATTTGGACAGGTACATGGATGGGCAGGGAGCAAATGGACACAGACCGTTAGAAAATAGATGACAGGTTAGACAGAAGATCTTGATCAGCACAGGCTTGGAGGGCTGAAGGGCCTGTTCCTGTGCTGTAGGTTTGTTTCTTTGTTTCTTGGCCCACGGTTAAGGACTCGTTTACCATTCCTCTGGGCCGCAGCTATGATTGGGGCCCCTGACGATGACCACCAGGATCAGGGAAATGAGAGTAGAGATAACATGGCTCTAGCTTAGAGCTAAAGAGGCCATCGCTAATGGGGCCAGACAGCATAGTGAATTCAGGGAAGTGACCAGATGTATCCAGAAAAAGAGTAAGCAGCTAACAGACTTCATTGCTAGATTTAAGGATAGTTGGGAATCCTCGGTGGCTGTGGCACTTGAGCAGCCCAGACCCCTAGCCATACAAACCCTTTTACATTGCCTTGAACCTAGTACTGTGCATGCCTGTAAATTGGCTGACCTGACTTGGCAGCAGCAGGGATGGAATGAGATTATTACGTCTCTGACCAACCTGGACAGGCAAGGCTTGTTTACAAAAAGATCAAATGAACTCTAAGGCCAATTTGTCCAGCAGTTTAGATCTGGAGGTAACCAACAAAAGACCCATAATGGTGATAGTGGTCGGAGATGGCAGAGCAGGGCTAGAGAGCAGGATGTCTGCTGGTGATGTGGGCAGAAAGGGCATTACGCCAGCGACTGCCGCAGTGGGGTGGAAGGAACCTGCGGAGTGGGTCAGAAACAGACTGTCCCTTTTTCGCTCAACAACCCGTTCCCTCCGGCACAATAGGGGTGCCATGGAGGGGCGGCAATACACAGGCTGCAATGATCAGGTTATCCTCTTCTCCCCGTGAGGACCCAGTAACAGAAACAGAAATTAAGGGGAGGCGAGTAAACTTTTTAATTGATTCCGGTGCAACAATTTCACCTGTGCCCCCCCCCCCACCCCCCGTGGAATTACCCTGTAGTCCTAAAAAGATTTCTACTGTAGGAGTAGCTGGAATTCCTATGGTTGAGCCCCTGTCCCATCCTATGCCTTTACCAATTGGAGATCATAGTGTGTGCGAGACCTTTGTCATTGCCGAATATTCCGCCCGTGAGCTTCTCAGGATGCCACGTGCTTTGCAAGTTGGGGACCACAATTCATTGCACCCAGCAGGGTCTATTTCTCGAATTGCCCCAACATTCAGTTCCACAAGCCTACAGCATATTACTCAAAGAAACGGAAGTTCCAAAATCTGAAGTGACTGTTTTGTACTGTTGCCAACTATAGAAAATGCTGGTGCACTTAACTGCTCTTGCAGATAGGAGTGATGAATGCTTGCTCTATTTGTATCATTTGATCTCCACCGGTAGGTTACTCACTAAGACCCATTGCACGGCCTTATTCTCCAAACATTGTGAGTCCGAGAATTACATTAGAAAAGCGAAACCTTTCTTAGATATGTCCGATACCCTTTGGGGGAAAGATTTATTTCAGCCCCTTGGTACTGGAAGTGGTGATTAATTTGACATAAATCCAGGGTTGCTTGTTTGAGATGGGTCCCAAGTCAGTCCCACATGTCCTGTTGGCTGTAAAAGCACCAGGGACCCCTAAACAGAATGGTCCTATGGTTTGGGTGAGGAAAATCCCCTGCCCACCAAGGAGCTCTTGAGGCCTGGGGGGATTGTATTGATCAACGTCCTTTTGGCTCATTCAGCCTGTATTAGGATACTATCTGGGAAGTGGGAAGTTACGTTCTGTCGATTTCAGACACATCCCTCGATAGACTTGTTTTTCTCCTCTCCTCCTGCAAGCTGTCCCTTTCTCCCTACGGGCACTGCATAAAAACCACGTTGGCCTGGTCTCCTCGGCCCTGCTACATCAGGTGAATGTTAAGGCCGGGGCCACCCTACCATCTATTAGATTAGATTAGATTAGATTCAATTCGATTCCTCACAATGTGGAAACAGGACCTTCGGCCCAACAAGTCCACACCGCCCCTTGAAACATCACACCTAGACCCATCCCCCCATAACCCACACACCCCTGAACATGATGGGCAATTTAAACTGGCCAATTCACCTAGCCTGCACATCTCTGGATTGTGGGAGGAAACCAGAGCACCCAGAGGAAACCCACACAGACACAGGGAGAATGTGCAAACTCCACACAGACAGTCACCTGAGGCTGGAATCAAACCCAGGTCCCTGGTGCTGTGAGGCTGCAGTGCTATTAAACAGTACAGTTTGTCAAAGGAGGAGATAAGACCAGTCATCGAGGCATTATTCGCACAAGGTGTTTTGTGCCCTACCCATAGCCCCTGCAACACTCCCAAACTGGCCATTCCAAAACCTGGACTAAAGGACGCTTTGACCAGGACCTACATGTCATCAACAAGATTGCAGAACCTGTCACCCCCATAATCTCTGACACCAATGTGATTCTGTCCTCCCTGTCCCCCAAATCATCCTGTTGCAGAGTCATTGACCTCTGCACAGCCTTCCATTCTATTCCTCTCCATAAGGACAGCCAAGATCCCATTGTATTTACCTATAGTAGCAGATAGTATATGTGAACCCAGACTCGTCAAGGCTACACATGCCTTCGCAGTCCAAACGGATCTCCTTGAACTATCATTGTCCAGCGATATTACAGTACTGCAATATGCTGTTGATTTGTTGATTGCCTCCCGCGATGTGATGTCTGTCAACAAGACACCATGGCATTGCTGTGTCATCTGGCTGATAGAGGACACCGGATCTCCTCTCCAAAACTACAATTGTGCCAGCCCTCAGTACAGTACTTGGACTTTGTTCTCAAGGATGATAAGTGCCAACTGGGACCAGGGAGGGTCGAGGCAATATTGAAGGCACCCAGACGTGTGACACAAAAAGAAATGCTGCTGTCCTCGGTCTGGTGAACTATTGCTGACAATGGATACCTGAATATTAGTTAATAGATGCTGTGCTGCAGCAGACTACATTTCGTGCAGGGTTGGGGTGGGGGGGGGGAGGGGCTGCAATCAATGGAAATAGACTGGACTGAAGAGTGGCATCAAGCTTTAAGGGAGCTCTAAATGGTCCTGACTCAAGCCCCTGCCCTGAGGATTCCTGATTACAACAAGCCCTTTGCCCTCTATGTCAGTGAAATGGAGGGGTCTGAAAGTGGCGTTTTGACCCAGGAGCATAGAAGACTCAAGCGAATGGTAGCAAACTACTCAGCCTCCCATTGTTAGAGGAAAGCCTGGGTGTCTACAAGCTGTTGCTGCCACTGCTGTAATTTTGGAAAAATCAAACCCTATTGTTTTGGACTGTAAGTGTGTGATTTTGGTCCCTCATGCACTCCTACTGCTTCTAAATTCAGCGACGACACACTGCCCATTGTGCTGGGTACGAGGTCATGCTGTTGTCCAAACCAAACATTTCCTTTATGTGAGCACCCTTGTTAAACGCTGCCACCCTTCTCCCTGACAGGGGTGAGATGGATGAAAGCGAGCATGACTGGCTGCAAGTCATTGATTCTGTCACATCTCCCCTGCCCTGACTTATTATCCACACCCCTGGACAATCCTGATTTGGCACTTTTCGTCGATGGTTCCTCATCCCGGCCTTATGACACTGCCACATTTCCTGGGTATGCAGTCATCACGCCTTTTGAAACATTGGAAGCCTTTGCCCTGCCCCTGGGCACCTCAGCACAAGCAGCTGAACTGTTCACACTCACCCGCGCTTGTATTCTCACTGAGGGCTGGCCTGCTAATATCTACACCAATTTGCGGTATGCATTCAGAATGGGTGCATGATTTTGGGACCTTGTGGCAGCACCGCAGATTTATCACCTCCTCTGGTAAGCCCATCCGGCGGGCTACCCTGATAGGTAACTTCCTCTGAGCTGTCCTCCTCCCTAGTAGGCTAGCATTAAAAAGTGCGAGGCGCACACACAAGCGCAAGACAAAGTCTCGCTGGGCAATGGTACCGCAGACAGAGCGGCAAAGACAGCAAGTTGTTTCCTCTTTTGCATGCCAAAAATTGCCCAAGGCCAATGATTTGGTGGCCGAGTACAGGCCCAGTGAACAAGAAAAAGTAAACTGGGTTCTGGATGGTTATATACAGGATTCTGATAATCATTGGAGACAAGCCGATGGCGGGGTGGCCTGCCCAAAGGGTCTCCTCCATGCACATGCCCATCTGGCAGATGGGCAAGGGCATGTAGGAAAAGAGGGTATGCTATACCAAGTTACCCAGCAATAGTTTGTGCTAGGAATAATGATTGCTATTCAGTGGGTAACTGAAACTTGTATTTGCCAACAGTATAATGGAGGGAAGAAGACCCCAGCCAAATGTGACCACATGCCAGTCCTGGCAGGACACTTTGGAAATCTGCAGATAGATTTTGTGTACATGCTGGCCTTCCGAAGATTTAAATACATTACTGGTGATAGTGGGTTTGTTTTCAAAGTGGATAAGCCGTTTGCAACTATAAATGATGGTGCCAGGTCAATAGACATTTTCTCAATGAAAGACATCATCCCACAATTTGGAATAGCCGTGAGGATAAATAGCAATAGAGGGACGCACTGTACAGGAAAGGTGTTAGTGGCTCTGACTCAGGTAGTGGGGTTCAAAGTACATGTGCACTTTCCATATCAGCCCCAGATCTCAGAGGTGGTAGAAAGGATCAACGGGACTTTAATCAGGGTATTCTTTTACAGTATGCTAGGAGACTGGATTAAAGTGACCTGAAGCTTTACTCATTACCCTATACACCCTACGAAACCAAGTTAATAGAACGACAGGCCTGACCCCATTTGAAGTTTTAATGGGAAGACCCATGACCACTGACATCAAGCCCCTGATGACCGCGGCCAATGTTGCACTAATATGGGTTGATGAGAAAACACTGCAGTATGCACAGGCCTTGAGTGAGGCAGCTCGGTCCAAACATGCAAAGGTATTAGAAGCACTGCCAAAGCCCAAGGAAGGGAATACTCATCCGGTTAAACCTGGTGACTTTGTGTATATCCGATCACTTGAAAAAGGCTCTCTTTCTCGGAGGTGGAAGGGACCCAATCAAGTACTACTGGCAACCCACACAGCTGTCAAAGTGCAAGGCAAGCCGGACTGGATTCACAGGACATGTTGTAAACCAGGATCCGGAACTACGGTAATAAAATGTGGAGCTGGATGAACACAGCAGGTCAAGCAGCATCTCGGGAGCACAAAAGCTGACGTTTTGGGCCTAGGCCCTTCATCAGAGAGGGGAATGGGGAGAGGGAACTGGAATAAATAGGGAGAGAGGGGGAGGCGGACCGAAGATGGAGAGTAAAGATGATAGGTGGAGAGAGTATAGGTGGGGAGGTAGGGAGGGGATAGGTCAGTCCAGGGAAGACGGACAGGTCAAGGAGGTGGGATGAGGTTGGTAGGTGGGAAATGGAGGTGCGGAGGAAGGGATGGGTGAGAGGAAGAACAGGTTAGGGAGGCGGAGACAGGCTGCGCTGGTTTTGGGATGCAGTGGGGGGGAGCTGGGCTGGTTGTGTGGTGCAGTGGGGGGAGGGGACGAACTGGGCTGGTTTTGGGATGCGGTGGGGGAAGGGGAGATTTTGAAGCTTGTGAAGTCCACATTGATACATTAGGCTGCAGGGTTCCCAGGCGGAATATGAGTTGCTGTTCCTGCAACCTTTGGGTGGCATCATTGTGGCACTGCAGGAGGTCCATGGTGGACACGTCGTCTGAGGAATGGGAGGGGGGGTTAAAATGGTTCGCGACTGGGATTTGCAGTTGTTTATTGCGAACCTCCGCTTGAAAAAGGGTCTAGGCCCGAAACGTCAGCTTTTGCGCTCCTGAGATGCTGCTTGGCCTGCTGTGTTCATCCAGCTTCACACTTTGTTATCTTGGATTCTCCAGCATCTGCAGTTACCATTATCTCCGGAACTACGGTGACAGGCCCACCCATGAGACACAGACAGAGGTTCCTGGTGTTTACAGTACATGGACTATTTGCATGGGATAGTGTGTCAGATGACACAGAAAAAGCCCCTGACCACAACTCATTTCTGTCTTCAAGCTATGAATAAGCAATGTGTTTAAATGTCGCTCTTTCTGGGTGTGCCCCCACATTCCAATTCATTCAAAAGGGGGAATACCATTACGACCAATCCCCTTTAATGCCTTCAAAGTGTGGAGTGGGTATTAAGCCAGAATAGCTCACTGCCCAGAGATCGGGAGGGATGGCAGGCTGAAGCTGGTCACTGTACGGTTAACACTGACACAGGCAACAGTCAAAGTCAGCAAGGTACTCCCTTAACGCTTTCATGGGAAAGTACCAACCAGACTATTGCAAAACCTCCTCCCTTTCTCCCCCATTTTTAAAAAAAACTAACAAATGAAAGTAGGCACAAAACCCCTCTCTGTCTAACCAGAACGGCAATACGGGAAAAACGGACACCAAGTAGGTATCAGCCGATGTTCTCGATACTACAACGTCTCCACTGAGTACTGCTCATGGAAGTTCCCTGATCATGTATGTACTGAATGGACCCTGAGTGGCACAAGTAGTAAACACCCCCGATACCGCACATCACACAGCTTGGGTAGTTGTCTTAATTTTAGCACAGGCAAACATTCAGGCTCCTTTCTGCAAAACTAGTACCCCGAATTTGTCACTTACTTCGCCCCATTTAGTGGCACATATTTAGTTTGTGGTAACAAAGCCCAAGCCTGGCTGCCCCACCTCATGGACAGGTTTCTGCAATTTTGCTTATGTAATCCCCCACATGTGCCAACTCCCAGCTTTGCACCAGTACCCCTGGATTACACGACAAAAGAGGGCTATAACAGAGAATGAAAGATTATGGATGATGGCCTTCCCATTGTACGGCGTGGCTAGGGAAATTACCAAGATGGCAACAGCACTAGACAGTTTCCAATGAAGCATCCTATGGCCTGACCCTGACCCAGGTCGCCCTGAGCAACCTGTCTGCAGGACGGGTAGCCACCTGCACCGTGGCATTGCAAACCCGCATGGCTTTGGACTTTGTTCCAGCTGAAAAAGGGGGTACCTGTACCTTGATAGGACAGAGGTGCTACACATATATACCCGAACAATCTGAAAACATCGCCAATCGGACCAACCACATTTAGTGGGCTGCCGAAAAGATGAAAACAATAGGGGATCAATTTGATAATTATTACACTCCTGGGAAAAAGTTGGTGGCCATTCGGGACTTTGTGGAGCACACTGAGCCACTATGCGATCATCCTTGTTTTTACTGTAGTACTCGTTCGAGCGACCTGCCTAATATGCGCCATCCTCCTTAGGGGGCGACAAAGCCCTGCTCGCATGTTTCCCCGTTACATATCCAACAGTCCTGATTACAATGAGAAAGAATGCTGGAGCATGAGACCTTTTCCCTTGGGATACGACCCTCTGTTTGCCGAGGAAGACTGGTGAAGTTGATCTAGGGATCAAAAAGGAGGAAATTGTGGAATAATTGTATGCTGAAACTGTTTAATTTAGGTTGAGTAGCAATGAGTTAAGATAGTACATGACTAGGGGCACAAAGTGGAGAAACTTTAGCTTTATGAAACAGTGCATGTTGCTGTAACTACACCCTGCTTTTCTTAGTCTGAGAACTCACGTTGGGTAGATAGCAAAAAGCTAGAGCTTGCAGCACCTGCACACTCTTATCTTCACCGCATTCTGCTTTAATTAATGTATGTCTGATTGCCTAAGTAATCACCTTGCCTTGCTCGAACTATGCACAACTGCAGTTTGTTTAATTTGTTTGTACCGCTGTATAAACTCTGCTTTTTTTTAATGCTTGTCGGAGTCTTCGGAACCTGACCTTTTGACACTGTTGACTCTCCGTGACATCACGAATAAAATCTCTCTGCCTTGAAGTCTGGACCTCTGGCATGTAATTAATTTGGTCTCTTTCACGGGTTTGCCATTGAAGCAAACCGATCAGTTGTGGATGGCATGAAGCCATGAGAATGTCAGGGACCAAATGGCAAGTATCCCTTCCACTCTTCACTTCAGCCATGTGGATGGCTGTCACTTTGTTCTCATTGACTTGCCTGCTGACTTTCTACCAATCCTGCTCATGAGGACAATATTACTGATACAGTCTGGATCAGATGAACTTCCAGTCTGGTCATTCCCAGATGTTAATTGTAGGACACTTCAAGAGAACGTTACCATCGATTTCACAGAATCCCTACAGTGTGGAAACAGGCTTTTCAGCCCAGCAAGTCCATATCGACACTCAAGGTCATCCCATCAACACCCATCTCCCTGTAACCCACCTAAACTGCACATCACTGAACACTATGGGCAATTTAGCATAGCCAATCCACTGAGCCTGCACATCTTTGGGCTGGTAGAAAAATTAGAGGCATTGAGGAAAACATTTGTTCACCCAGAAGGTAGTGGAGATTGGAAACTCACTTCCTGAGAGACTGAAATTCTCATCACATTTGGAAGTACTTGTTTATACATTTGAAGCCCAGTTAAAAAGCTATAGCCAAGAACTGGAAAACAAATTCGACAGAATTAAGTCCTTTTAGGTCAAAACAAACATGATAGGCAGTATTGTCCTCTTCGTGCCATTAATTTCTATAATTCTACATTTTGTATTGCATTTAGGTGCAATATGTCATTTTGTTGAAATATTGGAACATTCTAATTTGCAAAATAAAGATCAAACTAGACTTTAGAACTTCTGTTGCTTAATGAGAAAAATAAACCTTCGAATTTTCATATCATGAAATCTTCAGTCTTAGCCATATCAGACCATAAAAGTTCTTGTTGTAATATTTTCATGTCCAAGCAAAATGTAAACCCCAAACTGCATTGATCTATGGAGCTTTCTGGTACCAATTAGGCAACATCACCCAAGTACAGTCAGATTTGTACAGGAGCAACAATCCTCAAACCTATTTCCCAAGTTTTTGCATTATTCAATCCCCGACTCAAGTTATGCTTTTTTTCATTCACAAGGAAACAATGCATTTCTGAAAGGAAAATAGTTTGTGTCATTGGAGGGTACTCAATCACCAGTATCTACCTCCATCCTTCAAACTGTAACCAGACTCTAAACAATTCTGGTCCTGAAGTTTGTTCTTTTGGCATCTCAAATTTGTGCCCTTTCCAAGCTCATTAACTTAATTCATTCCAAATTTTTCTTTCATTATAGTTTCTCCAAATAACCCTGATCATCTAGCTTTCCTTTCTGACACTTACGCTAATTGGCTTCAGTAGTCTCATTTTCTCATGTACCTTACTCTTGAAAATCATCATTCCTTTCTCACAAAATCTGATCTATTCATCCAATTCCCATTCCTCCCCAAGGTTTTTGTGCCCTTCTTTCTAATAACACCCCAAATTTGCTTTCCAACTATCAGCCCTAGTCAATGTTCTCTTGTTTGTGATTGGGACTACAATATATTATCTCTGCTCAAACTTCGTAGAATTCAATAAAATAAATTTCTTAGAAAGACTCATTTTCCTCCAGTTCCCCACATTCCCTCAAGAGCCTTTCCCTTTTTTAAAAGCAGATGTTGCTCCCAAAGACATCAGCTACAGAAGTACAGGGGCTCAGCTTGTACATTAATCATACCTAACGCCAACAACATTCCTTTTTTACTCAACTTCTTCCACACTATCAGACTCTGCACAGCCAGCCCCATCCGACAAAATGCTTCCTGTACTCAAAACTCCACTTCATTGCCTCAACTAAATCCTTCTCCAGTCACCCTCGTAACATGAACTCACCTTTCACAATCTTTGCGTCCTGGTTGAACTGGAGCTTACTTTAAACCCCACACCTTTACCACCAAGGGCAGTTTCTTCCATATGCAGTACTTTTCTTTATTCTTTTCCTACCTTGACTTCTTCACTGATGTCAGCTCTCACTCCTCTGTCATCTTCAAACTGGGTTTATTAAACCATTCCCTAACTGACTTGCTTTACCTTATCCAAAATCTTGCTTGCTTTGTTGTCTCACATTGTCATCTCAGATCTTTATTTTCCCCATGGTCCTCCAATGTAATAAATTAATAGTTTGTCTATTTATCCACATAATTACAACCAAGACACAGCCTACATCTCATTACTTGAGCACTCCATTGCTGATTCTGATGGTTAGTTCATTTGTACTTTTCCACACCCTTTTCCTTTGTTCAAAGATTGGCAATTTTACATCCTTTAGCTATACCCTTACTGAACTTCCCATCCTGATTGTTATTACACTTGAAATGCTGCTGCCACTAAGAATGTTTAAATTTGTGATTTGTTTGAATGCTGTTAACACCCACAATTTGCAATAACAAAATAGAATTAGCACAATATGAAATTCCAATTAGAGTTTTATTAAACTGCAAGTACTAAAATATACAAAAACACTTCTCCATAAGACTCATGCCAAGCCAGTGGCAACACTGATGTAAAGATTTTCAGGAATAGTCTGTAACTATTTCCCCAACAGACACCATAAATTGGTCCTTTGTGCTGTTGTCTAAAGTCTATGGTTCCTTAATTTCCATCACACTTCACAACAATGAGTACGGACCACAGCAACTACACTGACCAGCAAAAGTGCAGTGTAAAGATGCTGGAGAGCCCTTGTTAAACCACCTCCAGTATCTCATGACTGTTCTGCACAAAACTGAACACACAAAAACCAAATTTCTTTTTAATTGGACTTAAGCAAACACACAAAAAGACAACAATTATTGTAGGGCAAGCCAGTATGAAAAGTAATCAATCATTCTACAATATATAATGTTTTTAACATAATAAAAATGTCCCAAAATCTAAATGAGCAGAATACATTGATTTCACCTTCATTTTTAGCCCTTCAGCTGCAAGCTGCCATTATATTTTTAGGCCAAAATGTTAATAAAAATGGAAACTTGCAGCAGTTTTGTTATTATAGTTTGTACCAGTACCCAGGTATAGGGCATGGCTAAAATGAAATTTATTTCTTAAGTCATGCTGAGAGAATGATTTCTTTTATTGGTAGTAGAATATATTGAGATCTTTCATACTACTGATGCATTTTCAGTATCTTTGCCAAAGTACATAGTTCGTGAACAATCTATCAAACATGTGCCTGTACATGTATTAGTGAACCAAGAACTGTTCCAATTTTCTATCTACAATGCAGTTTTAAAAATGGAGTTATTAATTATCAGAGACTAAATTGTTGTAAATATAATACATGATGTACTACATCAATATTAAATGTCAGAACAATTAATTTAAACAAATTCCCTTTCAAAATGTTTTTTTGTTTTAATTCTTGGTTGTTAGTTAAACTTATACCAACTGGATTTTACCACTTAAAATGTTGCATTATTCTGCTCATTGCCTGAGCCTCAACATTGTTGAGCACACTGGGTCGGAACTTGAGACAGCTGCGTTAGCATGTCACTAAAATCGGATAAAAACTAGCAAGCTTGGAAACAGTTGCTTGTTCATCTAAGTCGGAATACACAATCTACAGACACAGTTTAACTTATTAATTAGCATAAAGCTACCTACACAACGTCAAGTGCAGAACATTCAGCACGTCTTAAGGAAAACAGCAACAATGAAAGATGATCCCTATTAAATAGGTTAAAGATGAAGAATGCAAACATTTTTACGTTGACCATGATTGGTAATCATACAGTTTTGCATTTTTAACAAGAAAAAAAATCCTAGATCAACTGAAGTTTAAAGGGAAACTTGAATTTCACATTCTTGGCTCCACCAATGTGGTAACGTTGTATCTGTACCTTTTCTAGTGCCCAGTTTGGTTCTGGTTGATAATTAGGTGTGTGCAGCCAAACTTAATGCTCAACCAAAATGATTCTCCAAGCAGAATCCACAACACGTTATGTGGCTGTACAAAACTTATGTTGCGACATCCTTTTAGCTGTTTTCAATTTTTAAAATATTTTATAATAATTTGATTACACAAGGTCACAATCCAAATACTGGTACATTTGTACACCCCTAATCATAATAGGTTCAGAAGATAAGGTAAACCTTTTTCTTGACAATATCTTAAATCTTTTAAAATAGACTCTAAACTTAAATGATTTTCCTTTGCCAAAATTGCACTTAAAATCAAAGGGTTAGAGCAAAGACATCAGATATCGCATTTTCAATATATAAAAAATACTTATGAAACCAGAGCAAAAGCACTGCATAAGGTTTATTTTTGGAAATGTTTGAGACTATAACCAGGTACTTCACTTCTTATATTATCTTCCAGTACTGGAGTGCATGATCTATTTAGCAAATAACACACTGTTGTAACAAATGCCGGACAAAGTATAGCACACTTAAATATACAATTAGAGCAGAACAGTCTAAAGCTAAAGCATAAAATAAGAACTACTCCCACACCCCACAAAAAAGATTACTTAAAACTCAATTATACATTTGTTCAACTTTGCAGACAGCAAGCTCACAAAATGTGAACAAAACAAAATCAAAAAACGATTCTCAGGTAAAGTGTTGGTCTCATTACAGCTAGTGCTTCGAAATATCATGAGCTAGCCTCTTCTTCAGGTATTCTAATAGCAACAAATGCTATAGTAAGCTAAGCTCAAATTTAGTGGTCCCTATACATTTGTACAAACTGTAAGCATATAAAATGTTGAAAATTTTTCCTCGCATTGCATATGGGTAAAACCACAGCTTATTTATCTACTCTAACCTCTCAAAACAGCATCATGAGTATCTGGAAATTTTTAATGTCAGAACACTCCACAGGAGAACCTTATTCTGAACTCTACATGTTGTTTCCCTCAAAAACAAACTTTGAACCCAACTTTATAACATACACTGTATGATGGATTGGAATATTATGTTTCAATTAAAGTTGCAGCATGATAAAAAAATTGATCTATTTTTGTTTCAGCTGAAATGCTGGTTGAATATATTTTTGAGCTAAAAAAGAACTGATACTATAGCATCTTAAAAAAGATTTTTGAAATGAATTTAAAAGATCCAAACAGCACTGTTAAGTTAAATCATATACTTTTATTTTGCAACAATGTATCTTTTTAAGAAGGGACAGATTTTTCGATATGTGGAAAAGTAGATTGCCAACAATTTGCATTTCTATTCCACTCGTCACATAAAACAGCATTTTACAGAAGTGAAGGGTAGATATTAACAAGAAATATAGAAACTTTGAGATAGGGAAGTAATTTAAGGCACAGTTGAAGAGGTTATTAGCAGCTGCATAAAAACATGGAGAATTGCAATAGGTGAGACAAATTTAGCAAAGAATGGGAGAGGTCTACATGTAGATGTAATACCATCTCTGATGATACAGTAAATCCAGAATTTACGATTGACATCAAAGAAGTTGAGGCTGCAGATTGGGATTAAAGGTTGGAGAAGATTTCTCAAATAGAATGGGATAGGGCAATGAAAAATTTTGAAAATAACAAATAACAAAGTTGCTGGAAAAGCTCAGCAGGTCTGGCAACAACTGTGAAGGAGAAAACAGCGTTAATGTTTTGGGTCCGGTGACCCTTCCTCAGAACTGTTCTGAAGAAGGGTTGCTGGACCCGAAACGTTAACTCTGTTTTCTCCTTCACAGATACTGCCAGGCCTGCTGAGCTTTTCCAGCAAATTTGTTTTTGTTCCTGATTTACAGCATCCGCAGTTCTTTTGGCTTTTATTTGAAAGTAATGTTAATATTGAAAGCAATTCACCGTGTTCTCAGATTTACATGCATCCAATAAGCTGGGCCTTTTGGTGGATAAAAAAATACAATCAGAGGTCGAAAATGTGAATTGCAACAATACTGTAGCAAACGCTCTTTATTACTGAGAAACTGGATTTCTCCTGATGCTGCACTATTTGAGGTTCATGCAAACATCAACATATATCATGCAAGTACTTGCATGCATCAACTTGGGCAACATGGGGTACTTCTCTCTCCCAAACAAAAGAAAACTCAGCTTCAAGGCACACTTTGCAATGGACATGGTGAAGCTATGAATACACCCTGCTAGAAATGGTTACTGGAGAAATTCTACTTTTCAAATCCATTCATTAGTCTCCAGTGGTGGAACAAAACGACGCATGGAAGTGGCTGCAGTTCAGCCTTATGTGAATGGGAGGCTGCTCATATAGCCAGATACTTGCCCAAGTCTAGTTGATACTACCTGTGATTTGGTTGAACCTCACAGCTACAGTACTGATACTAAACAACTAAAGGTTTAGTTGCCAACAGGTCTGTGTTGTTGGGGGACAAAATGAGCTTTAGATCACCAATCTTTAGGCCTGCCAATATTGAAAAATGGTAGATGATTGCTGTTTATAATAGGAGTGCACATCAATCAACATACTGTTCAATCTTTCATTTTTCAACTATAATCTCTAATCCTTAAAATATTGCTGTTGTATGCTGTGATATTTATTTTATCAAAGGGACACATCTGGTTAAAAACAAACTGTTGAATTTTAATTACATGATGTACAAAAATTGCTTTCCAACTTCAGGAGGGAAATATAAAGTATTTTTGAATAAAAACATGTACGAGTGGACTATTTAATGTCAATTAGACACTTATGTACATCAGACTGCATATAGTAAGGAAATAAGCACAAGCTTGTGTGAGGGGGAGATCACTCACTTTCATGTTTTCTTTCAAATTGTATAGCCTATCTTCAAGTTATGCATTTCAGCCTGTGAAATTTCTCAAGTGTTTGAACTGACAGTTTTTTTTTAAAAAGGCTGTGCCATAGACTCCATCTATATATAGTTTTAAAAATACACATTTCATGTAAAACTCCTCTTAATAAAACAGCTTGAGAAGCAGGACAACAGCAAAACTTTCCCTGCCCACACCCATCACACCAGCCCTACCATTTCCCACCAGTTCAGAGACAAACTGCTCTTATGTGAAGTTTGAAGTCAAAAGCGTCAACTACTAAAAAATTACACTGCCTCAACCATAAGGAAGCAAATAACTAGAGGCAAGAATCATCATATCCAGGTGCTGTCATGGCTTTTGTCTGTAATGCCAATGTGTACCTTCTTGGTATCATAAATAACAAGGCCATTCAACTATTTTTTCTTTGCTTCTATGTCCATTAATACTGCTCTCTGGTTGGAATGATGTGATAAAGATCTTCATTTGATTGTTCAGATGCAGGCACAGAATATCACTTATTCACTTCTTGCTGCCAGTAATCCGATGGATAGCAGCTGACAAAACAGTGATTCATTGTCAACTTGCGGAACACGGACCTGCTGCATCTTAAAACAGTTAAAAAATGAAAACAATGGGCTTCGCACAGATGGGATTTGTCCTTCTGCTATCACACAGACAGATGACAAGACAAATCTATGTTGTTTACAACAGTACTAGACACCACTGGGAGTTAAATGAGTGGACTTCTTCGCACCTTCAAAGAAAAATGTCTCCACAGTGCCTTCTAGTGGCAAGAGGGCAATATAGTATGTGTTTCCAACTAAATCCCAGAAACTGTGTTCCCTCTGGCTGCGTCGTTGTTCCACTCTAGAATTTATAGCTTAATCTGGTATCATGGGTTCTGGATGTAGGTGGATTTTAGGACTCCAGTATTCTTCCTTTAGCACCATTTCTTCATTCTAATCCAATCAATATCATTTCATTGTAACACTGACTGCTATATTTTGAACCATAATACAAATGGATCAGCAACTGAGCGACTACTGGAGATATTGGTCTGCCAATGTTATACTCAGCATTAGGAAAGAGATGCTATAGCTTTATATTATCTTATAAGACTTACACACAAGAAAGGTTTGGTAACTTAATGACATCAACTTCACAATGTAATCAATGAAAGTGATAATGCCATTTCTTAAGAGACCCTTCATATGGTAATACTTTCTCAATCGTGTATACAAAATGGAACAAACTGATGATCAACTCTGAAAGTGCCAACCAACCTTAGTAAGCAGAGATCCTTATTTAAACTGAATTTGGTCCAAGCAATAGCCCTTGTCCTGCAAAGGACAATTTTTCGCAGTAACTTTCTACCTCTTAAAAATAAAACACTTACAAAAAAAGAGATTGTCTGATCTAGCTTTGCATTTAGTAAACAAATACATTTATGGCTTGGTACAAAGTGACTAGTTACCAGAGAGGTACTTGGGTGAATAGTATTAAACCAGCTAAATACTAGAAAAGGAATGTTTGGTTTAAAATCTAAAGCTCACAGCATTCATTTGTCCTCTTTGTCCACATACACCAGTCACCAAGTCTGCACCTGTGTAACTGAAATATGCTACAGGTTTCCACAGTCTTCATTTACATCATTCCTCTTTATTGTCACATGGACTGATGTAAAGAGCTGGGCACTATCTAATCCACTTTGGCTGTGCTGTACGTCAAGCAGCAACAAGTCTTGGCTTCCTTTACCCCAGTGGCGTACATTTCCACAACACAGTCGTGATGTTAATCAGTCATGGCAGTTTGTTCAGTTTGATATATTAAGGATCTTCCTCCATATCGTCCAAATTCGGTGCCATGATGAAGTGTTTAGGGTATTGGAGATTGTGTTCCAGGGAATATTCCTCCCATCTTGCATCATCACTTTCATGTGTGATGTAACGCTCTCCTTTCCTGGTCTCAAACTCTCGGAGATCTAGCCATGTTTGATAATCCTGTAAATGCATAGGCAACAGAATATTTCAATCTTGATTTACAGCATAACACAAAAATACGAAGGGGCAAAAAAAGGGCAAATTTACAGGTTTAGTTTAGGTACAACAATCTATTCTGGGCGAAACGTATCATTAATGAAACATAATGTGAATATGTTATTCTCTTTATTCAAGAGTGAGTAATACGAACCATGTACAATTCAATTATTCAAGATATAATCACTTCCAAAGTTCCATAAACATATACCAAGTGTCAGATACATCTATCATAACCGCAATGTATGGATTATTCAGAGCAACATGTTTCTTGTATAAGTCAGAATTTAAAGACTTCACTACATCAGAATTGGAATCAATGGCATAGTATGAAAGATGATCTGGTTAATATCATTTTGAAACGATTAATTAGTTTAGAAAAGGATGACAGACAACATTTGCATTTCTTACAGCTTTGACCTTGGCATCAAAAACAACTTAAGACACTTGCAGTAAAATTCAAACTCTGTCTGGGTGAATCACGAAGGTTTGCTGATCCTTTAAAATAACAAAAATCCTTCTCTTTTTACTATTTATAGCATCAGAAATGACCATTTTGATTTATGCAACAAGCTGGAGTTCAAAACCGGAATACAAATTACATTACATTAATGCCTTACATAACCAGAATAAGTATTGTAAATCATGCAACATCCAACTTGCCTGTAGCCAAGGATGACTGAGTGATTTGTCCACACTGTAGCGTTTCCTCATCTTTACTTGTAACAGGTTGTTAATTAGATCAATGGCTACAAAAAGGGGCAAAACACATTGAATTAGTAATCTACGAACAAATACGCAAAAGATGAAAACAAGAGCACATGGTTAATGTACAGAAAGATTGAATAAATCAGATTGGCAAAAGTAGTATAGATAATAAGCTCATGGAGTGTCTTGGGAGTGCCTTAGACCTGGCATCCAATTTAGCCTGAGACCGTCTGCAACCATCCTCTTTCTCCAACATTCTCGTTAAAACAATATTGCCATCCCTCCCACTTTCTGATCTCTTCTGAACAGTTTGCATCCATGAATATTCAATAACCAATGCTGCCCTTCCTTGAGCCAGGTTCAGTTATCACCACATGACAATCTGTGCTAGTTATTTCCCCATCTTATTTACAGTACTCCAGGTATTCACATACATAGAGTAATCCAAATTCAGACTTCACTGTATTCTCCCTTACTGCAACTTCACCTATTGACTTGCTACTCTATTCTAGTGTATTTGTCCTTCCATGTGATTTGTGAAACCTATGTTCTCCTCTAATATTCCCATGCCTCTATTGAGTTGGTTTAAAGCCCTCTCAAAAATAAGAGAAAACACCCCACAAAGAACTGTATGAACTCTATTCACGCGCAAACCATCCACTTGAGCCAGGTATGATCTTCTCCACAGCCGGTCCGAGGGACCCAGGAATCTAAAGCTCTCCGTCCTGAATTATCTTGACAGGCATGCATTCATCTCCCTTACCCTTCTATTTCTGTGTTCACTTTCACATGATACTGGAAGCATTCTGAAGTTACTACATTTGCGATCTTGATGGCTAATTTTTTTAACCTAGATCCTTAAATTCTTTGTACAAATGTGGAACACTCACTGTTCCACAGAAGTATGCAATTGCTGTTGCCCATAGCTAAAACTGGTAGCCAACTCGTGCAAAAATCTAAAGCCAAAGGAACAGAATTCCTGCTTGGAATTATGATGTGGCAAGAAGTCAGAGACAATGAGAGATGAAGCCATGAAGGGGTTAAATATTGTTGACCAGGAGACAATAATGGCAGCGAGTATGGGAAGGATGGAAATGGGAGATGATAATAGACAATAGACAATGGGTGCTGGAGTAGGCCATTTGGCCCTTCGAGCCAGCACCACCATTCAAACAAATGATCATGTCTTTCGACTTCCCAATACTTAACTGGGGGAGGATGCGAAGACTCATTCAAGGCTAGATGTCAGATAAGCAGCCTGCCAGCTAAAAAGCAATGGAGGGGACAAATGAAGTGACAGATAGATACAAGTAGTTATCAGTGTAGATATGGAAGCTCTTCCATGGTGATAGTGTTATCATCAGTGGTTGACTTGAGGTGAGGATGAGTTTATAAAGATAAATAGGCGATTTGAAGAACAACATAACAATCGTGGTCAGACAATTATTAACATCTTACCGAGTGCGGTCCCTTTCAAGAAATCTGTATGTAATTCAATTTCGCATTCTGATGCAGGAAAATGCTCATGGCATTATCAGCAATGAATGGCTATACTATAATCAAGCATAAGCTTTATGTATTAATTAGGAAGGTTAGAATTGTTTGATTTTTCTCCTACCTTCGCTAGAGGTTTCTTTCCATGGATTTGGTGGATACATGAATGCTGCATTTTGAATCTGGTCATTAATATCTTCATCTTCATTGAATGGGAAAGTGCCACTGAGGCTTACATAGATTATAACCCCCACTGACCACATATCAAGTGACCGGTTGTAGCCTTTGCTCCGGAGGACTTCAGGTGCTAGGTAGGCTGGGGTTCCCACCACAGATCGTCGGAATGATTTCTCACCAATAATACGAGCAAATCCAAAGTCACAGAGCTTTACCTAAAAACAAGTCAAAGCTGATGAGAATTTAGCTAAAAATTCAGCTGTCAATCATGAATGGCATGAAATCTTATAGTATCCCCAAAGTGTGGAAGCAGGCCATTCGACCCATAGAGTGCACACCAATTCTCCAAACAACCCTCTCACCCCACTCCTCTGCACTTCCCATTGCTAAGCCACCTCGCTTACACATCCCTGAACAGTATGAGCAATTTAGCACGGCCAATCCACCTAACATGCGCATCTTTCGACTGTGGGAGGAAACCCACATAGACACAGGGAGAATGTGCAAACTCCATACAGTTGCCCAAGGGTGGAATCAAATCTGGGTCCTGGGCGCTGTGAGGCAGCAAAGCTAAACACTGAGCCACAGTGTCGCCTCATTACACAGTAACATCTGTACAAGTGCAAGTGCAAGTAAGAGCTTTTTGTAGTTGTTCATTTTGAAATCACAAGTATTATTGATTAAAATTATGGTTGTTTGTTGGCTTACTTGTAGATCCATAGACAACAGAAACAAACAAACAATCTAGCTTGTGATGAGATGGTGTTTTTCTTCATGTGACAGCTAGGCCAATGCCACTTTCTTGTTACTGCCCAGATTTTAATATTCCTCTAATCCAAGCAAATACATAAATTAAAAAAAAATACATTTTTCTAGTCTTTAATTCCTCATGTCTATCCAAAATTGTGTCTTGATTTCACTGTCTTAACACCGATCTGTCTTTACTTAGTCACTACTCCTCATAATCTTGATAATCCTTATTGGATCCCACTTTAACATTTTAGTTCTGGTGACAAACCTCTAAACTTGAAAAATCCATCTTCATAATTGTAACCCCATCCTGGGTAATATCTCAGTTGCTGCTTATTTACCATTTATGTTTTCTATATATTGAGGTTCTCAATTTTGAGAGCATGTTAAAATACCATGTGCAAAGATTTGTATATGTTTAACACGTTGTTCTGTGTTTTATATTTCTACGATAGTCAGTAGCATAGAAGGAGCATAAAATTACAAGACATTGAAAAAATAATTGAGTGGGCAGAACCATGCCAGATAGGTTTGAATGGACTTAAGTGTGCAGCTATTAGATTCAGCCAAAAAAAACAGGATACACCAGATTATTTTTAAATGATGAAAAGCAAAAGTGAAGGATGACATGGTGGAAAGGAAAATTAGGGATTCATATAGCCAGATGATTAAAATGAAATATTCAGGCACAAAAGCAAAATTTGCGAATGTTACTGTGGGTAAGCCATCATAACTAAGGAGCAAGCATATAATGGGATGGAAGTTCTGATCCACATTTACAATATCTGGAGTACTGCATGCACTTCTGAAACTGCACCTTTGGATACATGGGTCTTGGAATACATGCAATGTAATTACTAGGATATTACTAGGGTTCTGATGGTTAGATTATGAGGTATGTTCAAGTGTTACCATAGCTCCAAGAGGACCATAGAGCTGTTCCCTCATTAGAGACAGACAACTGATGGCGAGTCTAACCTGGCGGTCACCACACCTCAGACTAGGGGCAAAGTTGAGAAGATGTGGCTTTTATGGTAACTTCAGCCAGTGTGGAAATTGAATCCATGCAGTTGGTTTTACTTGTATCAGAAACCAGTCTAGCCAACTGAGCAACCTGACCGCCGCTCTCAGATTGTGATGAGAAATTACATAAATTAGGCATGTATTGCCTGAAAAATAGGAAGTTAAGGAGTGATATGCTTAAAGTTTTTAGGATTTTTTCCCCTTCAACAAGGAATAGTAGGTATGGAATTATCTCTCACAATAACAATTTTAAATTTGAGATAAAGAATCTTAATGGCAATGGGTTTAAAACAATATGGATGCAAGGGATCTCACTGACAAGTGGAATGGACTTGAGGATTTGAATTGACTGATCCTGTGCCCAGGATTAAACTTATAGATGCGAGCAACATTGATGTCTTAGCAATTTGACTGTGCTTCACTTACATTAACAATCCCATAGTCAGACTCCATCGAAATTACATCGGGTGCTTTAGAATATTTAACAGTGGGTGCTAATACAGTGAAGTCCAAGAAGTTCTCTGCAGTGGACTTCTTAAAACGAGTTGCGAGTTGCTAGTCACCACTAACAACAGTTTGTCTCTGATATTTTATCCTTAACTTGGGAATGTGGAGCCCAACACCAAAAAACACCTGATAAGAGATTGGCTAATCTAATGGAGATCAGGACATATACTTGGGCTCTCTGCATTATGTGATAAATCACAGTCCTACAAGCAATTATACAATTATAGCACGACTACAAAACTTCTTCTAGAATGGCAGACTTGGGAGATTTGAGCTATTAAAAAATATCATGTCACTTCAAAGAAACTTTTGGTAGACAGTTACAGGTCATAAATCAAACCTGTAGCTACTTCATAAAATTTATCTCAATAACTGTTAAAAATGTATGAAGTTATGCAATTTGATAAAACCAAAATCGTCACCATCACGTTTTGTTACACAATGCGGAATGCAAGGCAAGCATTTTATACAGCTGAATCTTGATAGAAATAGAACATGAAAGAAATGTTATGCAAAACTTCTGTCAAAGGCACAAAAATAGCCAATTCATCAATCAATGCAGGACAAAATGCTTAATCATTCATTTTGCCATCCAATACAGTTAAATTCAGCAAATATGAAACAGAAATATCTGCTGTAGCAGTCAACAGATGTTATAATATGATGTTGCTTCAAAGGCAGTCAGTGCTAAATTGAAATCAGGTCATGTTTCAAAGGTGCGCTAGGATGGTTAAAAATCAGAAATCACTCACAAAGAGTTATTACCGATAGCCACAATGTTTCAGTCAAGGATAGAGAATAAAGTGGGGGACACAAATGGCACTGTTGCACAGCTAGGTCATATGTGCCTTTGTTTAGCTCTCTGTATAGTAATTAAAATTATATTTAAAGTCTGCCTCACCAGCAATGCCAATATCTTGTGATTAAATTAAAAAAAACATATACTCACCTGAGGGAAAGGATCTGCTGAGGCAAGTAGTACATTCTCAGGCTTCAGGTCACAGTGTACAATGTTCTTAAAGTGTAAATGTCGCAATGCCACCAGAATCTTTAAAAAAAAAGTCCAGTAATTGATGTTCAAACAAATACACTTCTGGATTTTTAAATTAAATTTACTTCTGGGATGTCAGCATTGCTGACTGGCCAGCATTTACTTTCTGTCCCTAGTTTCATTTGAGAAGGTGGTGGTGAGCTGCGTTTTTGAACTGGTGTAGTTCATGCGCTGTTCAACAGCCTTATGGAGGAAGGTCCTTAGGTAGGTGGTTATCCATGTGTATGTAGGGGAAATCTAATGTACTCTTCCCTTTCCTTTAAAAGTAAAAACACAATTTAGTGCCCTCATTTTTTAAAAAAAAATTCTGACAAGGGAAATAGGCATTTGGGGCTCTGCCAGCATTTATTATCCATGCCCATCTGTTCTGGAGAAGGTTGTGGCTAGAAACTGCAGTCCATCTGATGCAGGTACACCCACAGGCCTATTAAGAAGGCAGTTCCAAGATTTTAACCCACTGACAGAGAAGGAAAGGTCAAACACTTGCAAGTCAGGATGATGTGTAGCTTGGAAGGGAACTTGTAGATGATGGTGTTCCCATGTATCTGCTGCACTTGTACTTCCAGGTGAGAGAAGTCCGGGGCTTTGAAATTGTTGGGAAAGTCTTAGTGAGTTCCTGCAGTGTATCTTGTAGATGGTACACACTGCTGCCAGTTAAGAGCCAGTGGTGGAGGAAGGGAATGCTTAAGGTAATGGATAGAGTACAAACAAGCTGGCTACTTTGGTCCTGGATGGTGTTGAGCTTTGAGTGCTGTGGAATATGTACACAATCAGGAAAGTCAATTACACTTCTGACTTGTGTTTTGTAGATGATGGGCCTGCTTTGGAGAGTCAGGAGGTTAATTATATCCTGAAGTATTCCCAGCCTAAGAGCTGTCTTGTATCCACAGAAGAGGACTGGCCCAGTTCAGCTTCTGGTCAATGGTAACTGCTAGGATGTTGATAGTGGGCAATTCAGCAATGGTACTGCCATTGAATATCAAGAGGAGAATGGTTAAATTCTTGTGTAGCACAAATATTACTTGTATGTATTATCCTGTGTCTGAATATTATCCAAATTTTACGGTATATAGGCAGTGACCTGTTTCAGTATCTGAGGAGTTACAAAGCATACTGAAAACTACATAATCAAAGATCCCCACTTCTGACTTTATGATGGAGGGAGGGTCATTACTGAAGCAGTTCAACAATGCTTCTCCAACAGCATCTCCCAAACATGTGACCTCTACCACCCAGAAGGATAACAGCAGTAGATACATAGGGACAACCAGCCTTCAGCTGTTTCTTGATCTCACATGGAGTGAATCAACTCGGCCGAAGATTGATTTCTGTAATGCTGGAAACCTCAGGAGGAGGCCAAAATGTATCATCCACTTATGAATTCTTGCCGATGACGGTTCCAAATGCTTCAGCCTTGTCTTTGCATTGATGTGCTGGGTTTCACATCATTAAGGACACACAATATTTGTGGAACCTCATCCTCCACTGGCCACCTGTTTAACTGGCTACAATTATTTATGACTGGATGCAGCAGGACTGCAGAGTTTTGATCCAATCCGTCAGTTGTGGCTCACTTGGCCCTGTCGACACATACTGCTTCTGTGTGGCATGCAAGAGGGGGCAACTGGCGAGGGGTATTTTCACCCGACCAGAAATCCAGAAACACATGTCATGTTCTCGGCATCCAGGTTCACGACTAACAAAGCCAGATGGTGGAATTTGAATTCAATAAGAATCTAGAATTAAAAGTCAAATGATTTAGGTCATTGTAAAATCCCAAGTGGTTCAATAGTGACTCCTTTAGGGAAGGAAACAGCAATGCAACTACAGACTATACTAGCAAATGGCTGACCTTTAACTGCCATCTGAAATGGCAAGTCATTTAGACAAATTATCAAATAACAGGAAGGGGAAAAACAAACAAAATCAGACGATCACCTGTCATTGGCTAAGGGACTGGAAACTACAACAGCAAACATAGTCCCATTGACCCTGCGAAGTCCTCTTGTTGGTGCTTGTGCCAAAATTGGGAGACCAGTCTTATAGACTAGTTAAGCAATAGCCTTACATTATCATACTCATGGGTTGTACTTTACTCACACGGTCCCAGATAACACTATCACCATTCCTGGGTATGTCCTGCACCACCAACAGGACACACTGAGCAGAGATGGTGGCATAGTTGGGAGGGAGTTGTGTTAGGAGTCTTCACCATTGACTGTGGAACCCATGATGTTTCACAGCATTGGGTAAAGCAAGGGCAAGGAAAGCACCTGCTGATTACCACCTACTTTCCTTTCGCGAGCCAAGTAACAATCGTGGTACATAAGGGTGATGTCACACAAATGCCAGGCAATGACCATCTCCAAAACAACAGACTCTAACCATTGACATTCAATGGCGTTACCATCTCTGAATCCCGTACTAACACAATTCTGGGAGTTAACATTGCCCAGAAATAGAACCATATTTGCCATATTAAGTAGAATTGCTAGAAAGGCAGGTCAGAGGTTAGGAAATCCTACAGTGAGAAGCTTACCTCCTTTTTCCCCAAAGCCTGGCCATCATCTACATGGGACAAGTCAGAAGCATGATGAGATGCTCCCAATTTGCCTGGTTGAGTGTATCTCCAACAACATTCAAGAATTTGATGCCATTCGGGACTAAGCAGTCCATTTGATTGGCACCACATCCACAAGCATCCACTCATCACTGGAGCTCAGCAGCAGCAGTATGTATCATCTACAAGATGCAGTAGTACCTTCTAAACCCACGACTAATTGTAGATTGCAAGGGTAGTAGATACGTAGAAATACCAGCAAGAATCTCTGCAGCCCAGTCTCCAACCTGACATGAAAATAGAGATCCTTCAATGTCACTGGATCAGATCCTGGAACGCTTTCCTTGACAACATTGTGAGTCTATGAACAGCACATGGACTGCAGCTGTTCAAGAACGCAACTTAGGAGCATCTTTTCAACAGCAACAATGGATGAGAGCCAGCAATGTCTATGTCCCACAAGCAAAAATGAAAAAATTGTCATGTGCTTAGTCCTATGTTGACAAGGTTGAGGCATCGTGTTTTAGGTATGTCTAGTGTTGCTCCTGCCATACTACCTTGCAATGAACATCAATATGTTGGGTATGTGCTGCCCAGATTCTCCTCCATTAACAATGATCTGCACTCCAGATGACCACTGAGATTTCAAGAAACTTCAATTTTACATAGCAGTGAATATTTTGTTCTAGTTTGAAAATAACAATTCTACCAGTGTACAGATATATTTGTTTTCAAAGAAGTTGTTTGCAGGCATCAGCCATTTATGTTTCCATGTCCTGAAAGCGTAGAAGTTCACACAATGAATTCCATACAAGACAGAATGGATTTATTTTCGTGATTTTTCAAATGATCATTTATAGTATATGTCAAACAGTATACCAAGAGCAGCACCAGGCATACCTGAAGATGAGATATCAACCTGGTGAAACCACTAAACAGGACTACTTGCATGCCAAACAGCAAAAGCAGCAAGTGATAGACTGAGCTAAGTGATCCCACAATGAACAGATCAAATCTAAGCTCTGCAGTCCTGCCACATCCTGTCGTGAATGGTGACGGACAATTAAACAACTCACTGAAGGAGGAGGCTCCACAAATATCCCCATCCTCAATGATGGAAGAACCCAGCACATCAGTGCAAAAGATAAGGCTGAAGCATTCGCAGCAATCTTCAGCCAGAAATGCTGAGTGGATGATCCATCTCCGCCTCCTCCAGTTGTCCCCAGCATTACTGACACCGGTCTTCGATTTACTGCATGTTATCAAGAAATGGTTGGAACCCCTGACAACAATCTAGCAATAGCACTGAAGACTCGTGCTCCAGAACTTGCCGCACCCCTAGCCAAGCCGTTCCTGTACAGTTACAACACTGGTATGTACCCAGCAATGTGGAAAATTGCTCATGTATGCCCTGTGCACAAAAAGCAGGACAAATCCAACCCAGCCAATTTCCTCCCCATCAGTCTACTCTCAATCATCAGTAAATTGAAGAAAGTGTCATAAACAGTGCTATCAAACAGCACTTACTCAGCAATAGCCTGCTCAGCGATACCCAGTTTGGGTTCCACCAGAACTACTCAGCTCCTGACCTCATTACAGCCTTGGTTCAAACATGGTCAAGGGAGCTGAATTGCAGAGGTGAGGTGACAGTGGCAGCCCTTGATATTAAGGCTGATTCAACTCAGTGTGGCATCAAGGAGCCCCAGCAAAACTGGAATCAATGGGTATCAGGGGTCAAAATCTCCAGTGGTTGGAGTAATAGTTGACACATAGGAAGATGATCGTAGCAGTTGGAAGTCAATCATCTCAGCTCCAGGACATCTCCGTAGGAGCTCCTCAGGGTAGCGTCCTCGCCCCAATCATCTTCAGCTGCTTCATCAATGACATTTCCTCCATCATAAGGTCAGAAGTGGGGATGTTCGCCGACGATTGTACAATATTCAGCACCATTCATGACTCCTCAGACACTGAAGCAGTTTGGGTTCAAATGCAACCAGGTCTGGACAACATCCAGGGTTGACAAGTGGCAAGTGACATTTGTGCCACACACATGCCAGGCTATGACCATCACCAATAAGAGACAATCTAACCACCACCCCTTGACATTCGATGGCATTAACATCATCCTCACTATCAACATCCTGGATATTATTATTGACCAGAAATTCAGCTGGACTCACATCATAAACACAGTGGCTACAAGAGCAGGCCAGAATCTGGGAATACTGCAGCGAGTAACTCACCTCCTGACTCCTCAAAGCCTGTCCACCATCTACAAGGCACAAGCCAGGAGTGTGATGGAATACTCCCCACTTGCCTGGATGAGTGCAGCCCCAACAACATTCAAGAAGCTTGACACCATCCAGGACAAAGCAGCCTGCTTGACTGGTACTGCATCCACTTCCTCCACGCTCAGCAACAGCAGTGTGTACTACCTACAAGATGCACTGTGTAAATTCACCAACGATCCTGAGACAGCAATTTCCAGACCAATGACCACTTCCATCTAGAAGGACAAGGACAGGCGACATATGGGAACATCACCACCTCCGAGTTCCCCTCCAAGCTGCACACCATCCTGGCTTGGAAATGTACCGCCGTTCCTTCACCATTGCTGGGTCAAACTCCTGGAATTCCCTGCCTAATGGCATTTTGGGTCAACCTACACAAGGTGGACTGCAAGGATTTGAGAAGGCAGCTCACAACCAGCTTCTCAAGGGTAGCTAGGGATGGGCAAGAAATGCTGTGCAACCAGTGACACCTACATCCCGCAAATGAGTAGGGAAAAAAAACTGCTATTAACTTACAGTACTCAAAGGGTTGATTCATAACTTATTAATTAATATTAACTTTTGAAACAGGAATTGTAAAATGGCAGGCATTTGATATGAAGTCGGATGAAATTGATGCTTTCTCTGAAGACTTTCAGCTTTTGGAGATTGTGGTTTGCATGAGGATGAGGTAAAAGAATGAACCACAAATTACCTGCGTGACTAAAAATTTGGTGACACGCTCTGGAAGCCGACTTTTCTCACTGGACAGAATCATTTCCAACATGTCTCCGTGGAGTTTTTCCATGACGACGAAGACTCTTTCAGGAGTTTCAAACATGCACTCAAGATTTACAATTCCAGGATGATGAAGGTTCTATGAATGAAAAAGATTTCTTATTTTTAAAAAGATATAAAGTGATACTCATCAAACAATTCATTCAGTTCCATAATAGGTTTGTTTATGAATACTGTTACAATAAAGCAAACTTTAGTTTGGCAGTTAAAGGTGGCAACATGGAGTTGCACTGTTTGTTCACATTGCTCTATTTAGGCCATATATAGCCCTACATGTGTAGTTGTCTTAGGTACACATGAGCGATGGTGCTTTACGGCCTACATCTAAACCATGGGGTAATGTTCTAACCTGCTGTTCTAAACCGTCCACCTCCCTTGTGAAACAACATCTCAGCATGACTCAGCACTGTTATAACAAGGAGGCAGAAAACTGGAGGAGGGAGGGAGAAGATAAGGTCTGTACATGCAGTGTACTGTCATAACAGTGCATTTGCCAACTAAGACATCTTACCACAGCAAGTAAGATGTGGGTTTGTGGCCACAACTCATAATCTGGTATCAGCTACTGGAGATAATGTATTTTTCCATTGGGGGTTGGAGTGTGGGAAGTGGATGTTAGATGGAGCGGGGGCGATTGCGGGGGTGGGGGTGGTTGGTGCACATCATATAAACCCAGAACCGGTTCATATGCGAGCTCATCTTGCAAGATAACTCAAAGAAAGACATATAAAATTGAACCATATACTCATTAAAATCTTAATATAAACTTTTATTTTTCATGTACATTCACAAAATAGATCACCATACTAAACTGCAGTTCACTTGCAAAATTATGTATTCATCCAATCCGTTTAAAATACTAGAAAAAAAAATGCATTGTAACAAAATTTGCTCTAGTCAAGGCAATCAAATTTGAAACATTACAATACCAGATGAATAGTATTTTGCCAAATGTAACTCTTTAAAAGTTGCAGGTAGAGAGTGGTGAAGGCAGAATTTGGCACACTTACCTCATTGGTCATAACACTGAGTATAGGACTGAGATGTCATGTTGTGGCTACACAGTACATTAGTGAAGCCAATTTTGGAATACTGCATACAATTCTGGTCACCCTTCTCTTGGAAGGATGTTGTTAAACTTGGAAGGGTGCAGAAAAGATTTACAAGGATGTTGCTGGGCATGGAGGGTTTGAGCTCGAGGAACAGGCTGAACAGGCCGGAGCCTTTTTCCCTGGAGTATCAGAGACTAAGGAGTGCCCTTATGGAGGTTAACAAAATCATGAGATTGATGGAGACCATAAAAATGTTAGAACATAGAAGAGCACAGCACAGAACAGGTCCTTTGGCCCACGATACTGTACACGAGGTTAGTTTCAGTATCATTAATTTCCCATATTGTCACTGCAAGGGATCGGGGAACTTGCTACATATGGAATCTCAAGTGGAACCCTATTTTCATTTCTCCACAACATGTGTTAGCCAAGGTCTTTTTCCTAGGATGTGGGAATCCAGAACTAGAGGATATAACTTTATGGAGAGAGGGAAAGGATTTAAAAAGGACCTGAAGGATAGGTTTTTCATGCAAAGGGTGGTGTATGTATGGAATGAGCTGCCAGAGGAAGTGGTGGAGGTGATATAATTACAACATTTTAAAGGCTTCTGGATGGGTATATAAATAGGAAGGGTTGAGAGGATCTGGGCCAAATGCTGACAAACGGTGCTAGGTCAGATTGGGATGTCTGATGGGCATAGATGAGTTGTATCAAAGGATCTGTTTCCATGCTGTAGGATGCTATGAATATCTTTTTATTGAAACTGACAATCTTGGATCCATTATCATAAAACCAAATGATGTAATGTAGTACACCATGTATTTTTGACTGCTTTTCAATAATGGCCTCTATGGCAACAGATAATTTGCATTCTATTGATCTGAGTAAAGTTGCAAACTCAGTGTTGTAATCTGTTGAACTATTCAAGCAAAGGTGTTAACAATAAAAATAGGTCTCAGTAAATGCTAACCTTCTTTGAAACTACTAAACCACTGAAACATTTTACAAAGCAAACAACTGTCATTCACCTCGTTCAGAAAGTTGCACCAGTTTTTGCTTTTCCTACCTGAAGAATGGCTACCTCATTGCGAAGCTGGCTTTCTTGCTTTGTGGGAAATCTCATCTTGTCAATCACTTTGATTGCCATATCCCTTCCAGTCTTCCTGTGCTTTCCTATATATATAAAATACAACACAACCTCTGTACTTAGAAGACATCTCTCAATCCCCAGCCCACCAAAACAAATTATGGTAGATGAGATCTATGGAGACCATAAAAAGGCTGTTTTTAGTATCACTAATTTCCCATATTGTCATGCAAAAAATTGGGGAACTTGGTACATGTGGAATTTCAGCTGGAACGCTATTTTCGTTTTTCTACAACATGTACTAGAGAACAAACATTCTATGATATTGGCTTGTTTTCATAAAACTGCATAACACAAAATAATAAAGTTTAAAAGAAGGGGTGGAACATTCACACAAATTGTATCATTTTAAATTACACACCTAATATTCAACCTTTCAAAAGTTTACTGAACTTGGATTTGTTGACCAAGGAAGATGCATTCATATCATGGACAAACAAACAGTTGACTATTAACCTGAAAATCATCTCAACAATTGCCAATGGTAGGTTGTAAAACTGAGAAAGATTCCTGGTCAGCCATGTGATACAAAGAGTATTGGAAACTCGACCATCACCATCCACAGCTCCAGTCTGTAACATGCACCTAAAAGTGCATATTGCCACAGAAACTTGGATTCAAGTGAACTATAACACACCACCACTGCTCAACAATTATAAATTACATCCTTCATAAATTGATGGATGGTTGAATTAACTTTGCAATTTTTTGTATTAGTAAAAGGCTAAATTTTGATAATTTTAGAGGAAGAATTTGAATCTTTTCACTGTCTTATCCAAAACTGCACTTAAATGTAGGTTAAAACTCTAATTCTGCGAATCCAGTAGGCATACAAGTACAAACTGGAATAGGGTATTTTGATAGTGTCACATTTCAATTTTATTTATATAAAAATATCCAATTTTGTATGGTAAACAAAACCTTTCTGAAGTTGTAACCACAGATAATGGGGACTGCAGATGCTGGAGAATCCAAGGGTAACAAAGTGTGGAGCTGGATGAACACAGCAGGCCAAGCAGCATCTCAGGAGCACAAAAGCTGACGTTTTGGGCCTAGACCCTTCATCAGAGAGGGGGATGGGGTGAGGGTTCTGGAATAAATAGGGAGAGAGGGGGAGGCGGACTGAAGATGGAGAGAAAAGAAGATAGGTGGAGAGGAAAGTATATGTGGGGAGGTGGGGAGGGGATAGGTCAGTCTGGGGAGTGCGGACAGGTCAAGGAGGCGGGATGAGGTTGGTAGATGGGAAATGGAGGTGCGGCTTGAGGTGGAAAGGGGGGATGGGTGAGTGGAAGAACAGGTTAGGGAGGCGGGGACAAGCTGGGCTGGTTTTGTATACAGTGGGGGGAGGGTACGAGCTGGGCTGGTTTCGGGATGCAGTGGGGGAGGGGGAGATTTTGGCACACTGACTTCTGCATCACCGAGGTCAAATGCCAACTCTTTGACACCTCCTCCTACCGCCCCCTTGATCAAGACCCCAACCCGAGCACCAAACCATCATCTCCAATACCATCCATGACCTCATCACCTCAGATGACCTCCCACCACAGCCTCCAACCTCATTGTTCCCCACCCCCGCACCGCCTGCTTCTATCTCCTTCCCAAAATCCAAAAAACCCACCTGCCCTGGTCGACTCATTGTCTCCGCCTGCTCCTGCCCCACTGAACTCATCTCCACCTATCTGGACTCCATTTTCACCACCTTGGGCCAGGAACTCCCCACCTACCTCCGTGACACCATCCACACCCTCCACCTCCTCCAGAACATCCAATTTCCTGGCCCCCAACACCTCATTTTCACCATGGATGTCCAGTCCCTATACAGCTGCATTCCCCATGCAGATGGCCTTATGGCCCTCTGTTTCTTCCTGTCCCGCAGGCCCGACCAGTCCCCCTCCACTGACACCCTCATCCACCTAGCCAAACTCGTCCTCACCCTCAACAACGTCTCTTTCGATTCCTCCCACTTCCTACAGACAAAGGGGGTGGCCATGGGTACCCGCATGGGCCCAAGCTATGCCTGTCTCTTTGTAAGTTCCGTGGAACAGTCCCTCTTCCACACGGTGAAATAAGACAACATTTCTTCAGACAGAGAGTGGTAGGCTTGTAGAATTCATTGCCGCAGAGTGCAGTGTAGGCCGGGATGTTGGATGCCTTCAAGGCAGAGATCGACAAATTCTTGATCGCAAAAGGAATCAAGGACTACGGGGAGAGTGCACGGAAGTGGTGTTGAAATGCCCATCAGCCATGATTTAAATGGCGGAGTGGACCTGATGGGCCGAATGGCCTTACTTCCACTCCTATGTCTTATGGTCTTACACTAGCCCCAAACCCCACCTCTTCCTCCATTACATTGATGACTGTATCGGCGCCGCCTCTTGCTCCCAGGAGGAGCTCAAACAGTTCATCCACTTCACCAACAGCTTCCACCCTAACCTCAAGTTCACCTGGGCCATCTCCAGCACATCCCTCACCTTCCTGGACCTCTCTGTCTCCATCTTAGGCAACCAGCTAGAAACTGATGTCAACTTCAATCCCAATGACTCCCATAGCTACCTAGAATACACCTCCTCCCACCCACCCCCCTGCAAAAATTCCATCCCCTATTCCCAATTCCTTCACCTCCACTGCATCTGCTCCCAGGATGAGGCATTCCACTCCCGCACATCCCAGATGACTGCGTTTTTCAATGACCGCCACATCCCCCCCGCAGTGGTCGAGAACGCCCTTGATCGTGTCTCCCGCATTTCCCACAACACATCCCTCCCACCCCGCCCCCGCCATAACCGCCCTAAGAGAATCCCCCTCGTCCTCACATAGCACCCCACCAACCTCCGGATACTACGCATCATCCTCCGACATTTCCGCCATCTACAATCCGACCCCACCACCCAAGTCTGGTCCACACTCCCCTCCAACCCCACCACACCATGCACCTTCCCCTGCAACCGCAGGAAGTGCTACACTTGCCCCCACACCTCCTCCCTCACCCCCATCCCAGGCCCCGAGATGACTTTCCATATTAAGCAGATGTTCACCTGCACATCTGCCAATGTAGTGTACTGTATGCACTGTACCCGGTGTGGCTTCCTCTACATTGGGGAAACCAAGTGGTGGCTTGGGGACCGCTTTGCAGAACACCTCTGCTCAGTTTGCAATAAACAACTGCACCTCCCAGTCGCAAACCATTTTAACTCCCCCTCTCATTCCTTAGACGACATGTCCATCATGGGCCTCCTGCAGTGCCACAATGATGCCACCCAAAGGTTGTATGAACAGCAATTCATATTCTGCTTGGGAACCCTGCAGCCCAATGGTATAAATGTGGACATCACAAGCTTCAAAATCTCCCCCTCCCCCACCGCATCCCAAAACCAGCCCAGCTCGTACCCTCCCCCCACTGCATCACACAACCAGCCCAGCTCGTCCCCGCCTCCCTAACCTGTTCTTCCTCTCACCCATCCTCTCCTCCCACCTCAAGCCGCACCTCCATTTCCCATCTACCAACCTCATCCCACCTCCTTGACCTGTCTGTCTTCCCTGGACTGACCTATCCCCTCCCTACCTCCCCACCTATCTTCTTTTCTCTCCATGTTCGGTCCCCCTCCCCCTCTCTCCCTATTTATTTCAGAACCCTCTCCCCATCCCCCTTTTCTGATGAAGGGTCCAGCAGCGAAACGTCAGCTTTTGTGCTCCTGAGATGCTGCTTGGCCTGGTGTGTTCATCCAGCTTCACACTTTATTATCTTTCTGAAGTTAGTCTGTTATAGTTACATTTTGTTATATTAGATGTGTCCATATCACTTAGGTTACGCTCACTTTGACTTTTTGTTCCTCTCTGTGGTGTGCTGCTTGTTTTCTGTTTGTAATTCCTGAAAGCCTGTCAACAGGAATCAGTACGTACAGAGGTGCTGACATCAATTAGCTACATCAACTAATGCCACTGTTTCGTCCAACTCTGGCATGCTCTATTCTGAATTTTGAATTAAATTTTTAAATTAAAAACTGAGGATAAATGCTGGAAAAGATAGACACCTGGGGGCTACTTGACTTCTTTTGTGGATTAGAATTACTTCCTTTCTAAAGAGGGAAGAAACGAACATTCTTAGACTGATGGAAATCAATGCCTTTCCCAGGAATCAATCAAAAAGATGTTACCTGATTAAATAGGTCAAAGGCACAGATTGTCACAAACCCTCAGAGATGTCAAACCACAACAGCAAAATCAATCTTAACACCACCACTTTATTTGGTAAAGACTTGGAGCCAGTGGAAAGTCAAATGGTGACACCATGTTTTCTTTGTCTTCTTAAGAGACCAGCTATAAGCTGTAGTTATCTCTACAAAACATCATCAAATCCTAAGTTCTGCCAGTCTGAAAACCTGATGCAGCAAAAGCAATGTCTATTGACAGCTCAGGGGAGGTAACCTTTTCCAGTTTAAAGTTCACATGAAAACCAAATCCTAGCTGATCGACAAGAAACCTCACAATCTGCTACGGATCATTCACTTTACAGGCTTACCACATGGGAGATTTGGAGATTATAAATCAGAGAATAAGACGAATACAATTTTAAATAGTACATTCATTTCACTTGAATACAGTTTCTGTGTACGTGAGAATTTTTGTGAGATCGTGTGTCTAAGAAATGTTTAATCTGGGATAAGTCTGCGAGAATAAATAATCTTGTTTAAACTCACAAAAAGCTTGCTAAATAATTATTGAATTGGTACGCACACTTGAAAGGTAAGAAAAGATACAGCTTTGTCCAAAACATACAAACTCTGTCTGTGACACCACTAAAAAATCCAATATAGATATCAAAGAAATTCACTATTGCATGTCAGCCTCTCAGATTTGGGAGCTATTTCCATTTCAAATAAGGAATGTCTGCCATAACGATCGCATTGTCTTTGTCCTTGTTCAATCTTTACACATACTGTATTCATTCCCGTTGCAATAAATAAAACCAGTATGTAACAGTTTTAGTTTCATGGATAAAAACAGAAGCAGGAAAGTAGCAAATTAAACCACCTGTAACTTAAGGTTTAACTTGGGCTCCGCTTGCATGCTTAAGTTGATATGGCAACACTCAAAATTACATGCACTACTCCTGAACTTGGGTAAATCATTGTTGCATTGGCTTGTTTACAAAGCATTGTTTAAAAAAGACAAAAATATTGACTGCTAAGATTAGGAATGTCACTTACCACCATAAACTATTCCGAACTGCCCTGAACCCAGCACCTCGTCAGCAAAGATTTGGTACACAGAACTGATATCCTACATCAAAGATTGAAGATTAAAGATTAAAGATTAAAGAATGGTGTAAAATGCAGTGCAAATAATTTGTGTGATCATATGTTCTAATTTATGCAATCATATGTCCTAATTTATGCAATCATATGTCCTTTCTGGTAGGTTTTTCTACCGTTCCTGCACTGTTCACACAACCAGGTGTTCCTATTGATGCATGAATTGTGGTTTCTCTAAACAATCAAATGCACCAGTTTGAGGGAGTAGGAATGCTGACAATCAATTTTATCATTGTTGGAATGTTGATTTTGTGGGCTTCTTGTGATCACTAAATGGGAAGATGTTGTCAACAGCATGGATCTTAGAATATTCAAGCTGGGACTTTACAGTAATCACAATGTTGAATGTGTGTTCTGGGAAGTAATTTGGCTCAGACTCCAAAATGATCATTTGTAGTGTTCAAGCTATGACAACAGCATTAGGAAGCCTTCCCACTGTACTTTACACACATCCTCATCTAAAACGAGTCAAATGCTACTGGAATCACACTTTTGAAACCCAAGTTCACTATATAATTTAGATCCTTTCATGTTGTACTCTTGCTTTAATCGCATTTCTATAAATACTAATTGTTTTATTTGCAGGTTATGTATTTGGTTGCTGCAACAGAGCACTTCCAACTGAGCCAAGCTGCTACATTAGATAAAACAAGTGAAAATCAAACTGTGGAGATAGTATCAGATGAAATACAGGTAAATGTACTGAACTGTAACATATATGTAAACTGTATGGTACAATGCAAGCAAAAAGGTGTCACATACAAGCCCTGAACTAGTTTATAGTGAAGTCATGCTCAACATGCTCAACTCTCCATCCAAGAATTTGTGTGAAAGTAGCTCCAAAGGATAAAAGCAAAGTTAGTGGCTCTTCACTGAAATATATGTAACATTCAGAACAAAATAAATGAATTAGTGACACTAATACAGATTAATGGGTTTGATTTTATTAGATCTGGTTAAAGGAGATCAGAGCTAGGAACTAAGTATTCAGGATTCTGTGACTGTTCAAAAGGACAGATAAGAAGAGAAAGACAGTGAGGTAGCCTTGTTAGTACAAGTTGGAATAAGTATGGAATAACAAGGCAACACTAATGGGAGTAATCAATAGTCCCCTAACAGTAACTGTTGTGTAGGATAGAAAATAAATCATGCCATGATGGTGGCATGTTAAACAAGTACACTAATCGGGGTGACTTCAATTTTCATGTAGATTGGAAAAATCAAATTTGCAAAGGTAGCCATGAGGAAGAATGCATATAGTATAATCAGGGAAGTTTCCTGGAACAATATGTTGTGGATATGTGTAATGAGGCAGGTATAATCAACGATCTCAGAGTAAGAGATTCCAAGCTAACAATGACCATAACGTGACAGAATATAACATTCAGTTTGAAAGTGAGAGGCTTGGGTCAGAAACAATTATACAAAACTTTAATAAAGGCAATTACATAGCAATGAGGACAGAGTCGGCTACAGCAAACTGTCAAAGGTGTTCAGCAAAAAAGACTGTTGCAAAACAATGGCAGACATTTAAAACAAAACATATTTTGATGCAAAGCAAATATACATCAGTGAGGAAAGAGGAAAGTTAACTCAGCCACATTAGAGGCATTTAAACAGTCCTTGGACAAGCATATGGATAATGATGGGATAGTGTTGGGGGAGGGGCTTAGATTAGTTCACAGGTCGGCACAACATTGAGGGCTGAAGGGCCTGTTCTGCGCTGTATTGTTCTATGCTCTATGTTCTATGATTCTAGGAAGGGAACAAACCAAACAAGTTTAACCAAGGAAGTTAGGGATAGTATAATAAACTGCAAGAAAGAAAACCTATAATGAGGCAAAGATTAGTTGTAAACCAGAGGACTGGGAACATTTTAAAAGCCAATGAACGATGATCAAAAAAAAATTAAAAGGGGAAAAAGCAATAGATGAGGATACACTAGCAAGCAACATAAAAACGGACATAGGAGATTCCTTAAATATATGAAATGGAAGAAAGAGGCCAAGGTGAACACAAACCCCTTAGAGTGCGAGGCTGCCAAAATAATAATGGGGAATCAGGAAATGGAAGAGGTGTTAAATAGATACTTTTCATCAATCAATACAGTAGAGAATATTAATAGCATCCCAAAACTACAAAATAATCAACAGGCTGAAGTAGGAGTGGGAGAGAAAATACATAAGAACTATCATTAGGGTGAAAGTACTAGGGGAAACTAAAAGGACTGAAGACTTATAAGTCCCAAGGAATTGCTGGGTTTCATCCTAGGATTTTAGAAGCAGCAGCTACAGAGATAGTGGATGCAATAGGAATCATCTTCCAAGAGTCCTTAGATTCGGGAAATGTCTAAGAGCATTGGAAAATAGCCAACTTAACACTGTTACTCAAAAAGAAAGGGAAGCAAGAAACAGTTAACTACAGACTAGTTAACTTAAAATCTGCTATTGTGAAAATGCTGGAATCTACTGTAAATGATGTAAGAGGGCACGATTTAGAAATGCATAAAAATCGGGTAGAGTTGGCATGGCTTCATGAAAGGAAAACCATATCTAACATTTTAAGACAAGTTTTTAAAACAATAAGCAGGATAAAGTGGAAGAGTAGTTTGTAGTTGGTTTATGAAAAACATTTGAGAAAGTAACAGATGTAAGGCTACTTAAAAATAAGATTAGGGCCCACGGAGTTGGGGCAGTATATGGAGGTACGGCGAAAGGATAGAAGACAACAAGTTGGGATAAAGGAGGCATTTTCAGGAATGAAATGTGTAACGAGTGGCATGCCACAAGGATCAATTGTGGGGCCACTATTATTTACAAAATATATTAAAGACTTGGATAACAGAAGTGAATGTATTACCAGAAAGCCTGCAGATGACACAAACATAAGTGGGCAGGCAAGTAGTGAGGATGACATAAAAGATCTACAGAGGGTTATAGACGGGTTAAACGAGAGGGTAGAAAATTGGCAGATGAAATATAACATGGGAAAATGTAAGGTGACATCCTTTGGTATAAAGAATAGATGAGTTGTATATTTTTTAATTGGAAAGACTGCTGAAAACTATGGCACAGAGGCATGTGGGCTCCTATGCATAAATCACAAAAAGCTAACATCCAAGTTCAACAGGTAATAAGGAAGGCAATTGGAATGTTAGCCTTTCTCTCAAAGGGGAAAAAAAAATAGGGAGGTCTTGCAAAAACTATACAAGACACTGGTCAGATCACAGTTGGAATACTGTGAAAATTTTTGTTCTCTTATCTGAGGAAAGATGTACTGACATTGGAGATAGACCAGAGAAAGTTCACTCGGTTGAACTCTGTATAGAGGGATTTCCTTATGAGGAGAAGTTGAGAAGGTTGGACTTGTACTGATTGGAATTTAGGAGAATGAGGGATCATATTGAAATGTAAGATTTTTAGGGGTTTGCATAGGGTAGACGCAGAGAAGATATTTCTCATTATGGGAGAGCCTAGGACCAGAAGGCATGATCTCATGGGATATGGGTATGGCAAGATAGGTCAACATTTATTGTCCATCCCTTGAGAAAACTGTGGTGAACTGCCTTCTTAAACTAATCATTACTGGAGCTGTACTCATTTAAACAAGTAGGGAGTATTCCATCACACTCCTGCCATGTGGCTTGTGGATGGTGGAGAGGTACGGGAAACATAAAGGAGTTCCTCGCCACAGAATTTATAGCACCTGATCTTCTTTGGTAGCCATTTTTATTTGTACGGCAAATCTACATGCTCCCATTTTTATTAATTATATATTCTACTTCTAAAGGAAAATGCAAAACCGCAACTCCCAGAGTGTTACATTTTCTTGAGTTCAATCTGAGGTCCCTTCCTGTTCATTACAGTTCTAAATCCTCCTTTGAATTTTTACCACTTGCCGCTCCCCTAAACAACCTGTCCCTGTACTACTAAAACACTGACGTCTATCTACCAATGTGGAAAATTAGCCAGTTATGTCCTATACATTAAAAAAATGGACAAATCCAACCTGTCCAATTACTTCACCATCAGTCTACTCTCAATCATCAACAAGGTGATGGATGGCATCATCAATAGCGCTACGTAGTAGTACCTGCTTAACAACAATTTGCTCAGTTTGGGTTCCACCAGGGCCACTCAGCTCCTGAATCTATTAATGCCTTGGTTCAAATGGATAAAACAGCGGAATTCAGAAGGGAGGTGAGAGTAAATAGTCCTTGACATCAAGGCCAAGTGTGGCATCAAAGAACCCTTGAGTCATACTTGACGCATGGGAAAATGGTTGTGACTGTTGGAGGTTAGTTACCTCAGTAGCAGCAGTGGTAGTACCTAGATGATACACTGCAAAAACTCACCAAAGGTCCTTAGACAGCACCCTCCAAAACCCATGTCTATTTCCATCTAGAAGGATAAGGGCAGCAGATACCAGGGAACACCACCACCACCTGCAAATTTCCGTCCAAGCCAAGCACCATGTTCACATGCTCATGTAACACCATTTCTTCACTGCCAGTGGTCAAAATCCTGCAATTCCCTCCCTCAGGGCATTATGGACAAGGACTGCAGTAGTTGAAGAAGATAGCTCAGCACCACCTTCTCAAAGGCAACTAGCAACAGGCAGTAAATTCTGACCAGCCAATGATGCCCATGTCTCACATGTGAATAAAAAAAACCACTTAAAATGTTGCCTTTGGTGATGTTTACAGTTACATCATGTTCTTCTTTCTCATTTTGACTGAGTGTGGCACTAAGAAGCCCCAGCAAAGGAAATTAGAGGGAAAATTCTGCTGGCTGAATTCATAATTCATGCAAACCAAGATAGATGTGGTTGTTGGAGATTTATCATCTCGGCTCCAGGTCATATCTGCAAGAGTTCCTCAGGGTAGTGTCTGACACTCAACCATTTTCAGCTGCTTCAACAGTGACCTCCCCTCTATTGTAAGATTAGAAATGGGGATGTTCGCTGATGATTGCCCAGTGTTCAGCATCATTTAGCGCTCCTCAGACACCCAGTCCAAATGCAGCAAGGCCTTGACAAATTCCAGGTTTTGATTTACAAGTGGCGAGTAACAATTGCATCATACAAATGCCATGAATGACCATCCCCAATCAGAAGGAAGTTAACCAGGCCCCTAAACACTGATTTAATCAGTACCATCATCATTCTAAGGGTTACCATTGATCAGAATCTGAACTGGTATAGCCGTATAAATACTGTGGTGACAAGAACAGGTCAGGAGGCTATCAACCCTGCAGTGAGAAACTCACCTTCTGATTCCTCAAAGCCTGTTCACCATCTACATGATACAAGTCTGTAGTGCAATTGAATATTCCCCACTTGCCTGGATGACTGCAGGTCCAACAACACTCAAGAAGCATGATGCCACACAGGATAAAGCAGCCTACTTCATTGGCATCACATCCACAAACATTCACTCCACCACTGCTGATGCTCAGTAGTAACAGTGTATACTGTCTACAAAATGCACTGCAGAAATCACCAATGTTCTTTCAAATCTACACCCAATTCCATCTTGAAGGACAGGTGCAGCAGATGCATGGTAGCACCACCATCTACAACCTACTCAGCATCCTGACTTGGGGAAATACACTGCTGTCCCTTCAGTGTTGCTGTCTCAAAATCAGAACATTTTTCCTATCAGCATTGAAAGTGCACCTACACTATGTGGCCTGCAGCGGTCAAGACTGGCTGCTCATCACCACTTTATCAAGGGCAATTGGGGATGGGTAGCACCCACATCGCATGAATGAATGTACAGTAGTTTGAAAAATTACAACTTCTTTCTTGCTATTGGTGTTTAAAAGGTATTATTCCAGATGTATCCAAATTGAACTAAATATGAAGTTTATCTGCACAACCTACTCACTTATCAAGGTACTGGTCACTGCATCATACCCAAGTCTTATTTTAGAGTTGATTCAATATTGTTTTCCCCAAATTTGTAAGTCTAGATCTAGTATATAAACCTAAATACACATATATATGCATATTACACCTAAGTATAATATATTAGACCAATGTTTACTGCATCAAATGACTTTTAATAATCTACATTAATCTCATCCATTGCATTTCCTTTACTCTACTGCCTGTGCTAATTTCTTTCAAAGCTATACAAATCCATTTGAAAATCAGTGCTGAATAACCCCAGTTGACTGTTCTTCAAGTGCTTAACAATTTTGATCAGTATTTTAAATTTTAATAATTTACCAACCATTTAATTCAGATTAACTGGCCTCTAATTTCCTGGTTTAAATGATAAATTATTGGAGCATTAAGGAGGAATAAAGATGAACTTACCACATTCTCCTGGACTTGGCAATTCGATACAGATATGCTGAGAGACAGGTCTTCTGCGAAAAGAATGACAGTGAGCTCTGTTGCTTTAAGATTATTCAGCAGCAGGATTACTCTTTGCATCAAAAGGATTACTCAAGATACTGGCTCTCTATCACATAGCATTGCATAAATTGTACAGGACACTGATAGGCCATTAAGCTCACCCAGTCTCAGGTGGTTTTACGCCTTACCATATCATTCTAACACTTTCCAACGTGTCTAGCTAGCTTACACCTGAATGCACGTACATGTCTTAGTGACTCTTCTTGGCTCTCTACTTCACAACACAATTTCTTTCACGGATGCCATTAAAACTGTGTGAGCACTAATTATTCTTCGTAGCAGATCGCTGATCTAATATGGCCACTGCTAGAAAGCAGCAGCTGTTCAAACTGCTATTCCAAATGAATAGTATATTACAGTATAGAAATCAGTATTAAATAATTTCTCAGTGTCTATCAGGTTTTCTCACAAGATTTACATCTATACAAAGAAATAATTACAACTAAGTTATCTGGATGACTGATTTAAGATTTGTACAAACTATAAGTTTGATGCAATCAAGATTAGCAGAGGATAGAACATATGTTAATATGAATTAGGAGGAGATGGCCATTCAAGTCTGCTCTGCTATTTGACAAGATCATATCTGATCTAATTGTCACTTCTATTTCTTTGTTTACCCTCTATACCCTTTGTTCCTCAACAGTCAATAATCTAATTAATTAACACAATCCATAATAGCTAATAGGTTGTGGAGACATGTGTAGTCTACAAGTTTGCCAAGAGAGCGGGAAAGGAATAAAAAAACAGTTGAAACAAAAGTGGTTCATTTGATCCCAGAAGTAGCTTCATAATTACATCAGTCACAGAGGTTTCTTTTAATTCCACTAATAATTCAATTTCTCGAGTACTGGTACTGTACATCAAATGCAGCAGGGGATTTCATCACTGAATATACTCCTTCTGATCTAATAGGAGCAAGGTTATTAAGAAAAAAACCTGGACGGAAAGTCATAAAGAAAGCAGCTGAAGGTTGGGCCTAGGACACCACTTTGAAGAATACTTGCAGCAATGCCCTAAGATCAAGATGAATGATTTCCAACAACCACATCCATCTTCCCTAGTACTAGCTATAACGCCAATTAGAGTTTTTCCCTTGATTCCCATCAACTCTGTGTTGTGAGGACTTCTTAATGCCATACTTGGTTGAATGTTGCATTGATGTCAAGGGCAGCCACTCTCACCTCTTCACTGGACTGCAGCACTTTTACCCTTTTTCAAACTAAAGATTTAATGAGCACAGAGCCCAAACTGAATCTCAGAGAGCAGGTTATTCCCAAATAGCACAATAGCACTGTTGTCAACCCATTTCTTGACTTTGCTCAAGACTGAGATGTAGCAAGTGTATGGATTTTTGGAATGCTTTTGATTATGTCCCAACTCAGAGGGTAGTGCGTGCTAAATCAAAGTGCATGGGATTGATGGTGGCATAGTAGCACTGACAAATAGCGAGCAGACAGGAAACAGGCAATAGGAATAAATACGTCTTTACAGATTGGAAATTTATAAGGTATTGCAGAGATCAATGTTTGGGCCGTGGTCATTGTCAACGATCACGTTGAATGGTGCTGCAGGCCTGATGGGCTGAATGGCCTACTGCTGCTCTAATTTTCTAAGTCTCTAGACTGATAGGGAGATAATTGACTGGGTTGGGTTTTCCCTATGTTTTGCACATCAGATGTAGCTGAGCAATTTCCCACATTGTCAGGTAGATGCAGTGTTCTACCAGTGTACTTGAACAGCTTGTCTCTGGGCAGAGCTGGTTGCAAAGCCCAAGCCTACAGTAGTACTGCCAGAGTATTATCAAGGATCTTAATTTTGTTTTATTCAGTGGCTTTAGCCATTTGTTGATACATGGATTGAAACAAATTTTTTGATGACTGCCATTTTTGATACTGTGAACCTCAGAAAGAGGCCAAGATTGATCATTCACTTGTCACTTCGGGCTGAATATGAATGTAAATGCTTGAACTCTGTCTTCTGTACTGATGAAATGGGTTTCCCCATCATTCAAAGTGGGAGTATTTGTGGAGCTTCCATCTCCTGTTGCTTAATTGCTTACCACCATTCATGACTGCATGTAGTAGGTCTGCAGAACCTATATCAATTGATTGCAGTATCACTTAGCCTGTCAACTATTACATCTTGCTTCTCACATTGAAATGTAACAGGCAAATTAAAATGTGAGATGTGAAATACAGTAAAAAGACTAGTAACTGCCTGGTTAAAACATTTCAAATGTGTGATGGAAGTGCATTCATTGTGGCCATATTAATCTATGGGAGGTTTTTTTGGGTGACGCCATTTTGTTTGTAGAAGTGTGTCAACTCACTTGTAAAAGAGTTTTGTTGTAAATATTCCTGTTGTCTTGTGCAAAATTAAATACTTTAGTGTCTAAGAAATTAAAGCTTTCCTTATGCATTGTAGCTTTAGTTTAATGGAGAGTTGATAATTATTGAAGATCTTGATGAATATTTCTAATTTTGCTTTTATGCGAGTTCAAATCTCCCACATCAGCACAAATACAAATATTTGTTTCCACTTGACTGCACACAATAGATCAGTGAGAAAGAGAAAGCTTAGAAAACTAAAAAAAACCCCAAAAATTAAAAGGAACCTTTCAGCTTAAGACCATTCAAAAACTTTGTGCTTAGTACAGTAGTGTCAGACTGTTAAGCCTTCATTTAATGGTAATGAAGACAACATTACCACTGTCTGGAAGGTTTGACATTTTCATTCTTCTCTAAATCTAGGTACACATACAAAATGAAAACCTAGCATCTCATTGATTACTGAGACATAATTAGTTCAAACTGCTTGTAAATGTCGCTTTTATCTATTCTCTATGCCTTTAAATTTCCAAGCATTACCTTATCACTCAACTATCTGTCTCCAATTCCATGTTCTTCAATTTTAAACAGCAAATTCGTGAACAGAACCTTATCATAATCCTTCTGAAAACATAAACATGTGACATCAATTGATCTTCCTCTGTTTACCATCTTGGTGATCAAAGTACTTTCCTAGGTTAGACAGTTAAAATAGTTTTACAAACCTATGTCTTTCTAATTATATGCTTCCAAGCACCATGCCTTTTATAATGGATTCAAGCAACTTCACCACTGCTGGCATTAAGTTTATTGATCTGTCATTAGTTAGTTTGTCCTTTACTTCAGTTTTGAAAAGCATTTACATTTGCAAAAATGCATCATTCAAGTAGATTGGAGGTTAGGCTGCATTCTGATTTTCTACTGAACTTTACTGCAATATGCAAATACAAGTCAAATTTTGCTGCTGTTGCTTATTTCCTGGTAGCTGGTTCTTTCGTGGTTTTGACAGTTCTGGAAGGGAGATGTTAAATGTTCATTTTCTTGGGTGGGGGAGATGGGGTGTGTTAACATAAAAGCAGGAAAACAAAAATAAAAATGGGCGAGGAATAGAAAATAGTGGTGAAGTTTTCTTAAAACAAACATGAACTGAATCAAGATTAAAAGCAGTCTTTTATCAATTCTTAGTAAAATACATGAAACTTTAGCATTTTCGTAAATTTTAAGCCTAACTTGCTAAAATTATGAACACATGCAACCCTCCTTCCAGTTTAACTGGTCCCAAATTCTGTTTTAATAGACTCTTAAAAGAAATCGAAGACCAGCCTCTTATATTTTCAACTAATTTTAGGGAACAGTGAGCATTGGTATTATTGTGTTATGACAAGCTAATAATAACCTTTTTAATGCAGCTTTTAGCTGCAATGAATTGTCTTTGATAAGTGTGTGGGATTTTACACTAAACGCAAAGTATCAAGTTCCCAGTGAGACTTTGTGAACCGCAGTGACGTTGTACACCCATCCTGCTTTTTTTATAAATTTTACGGATTATTCTAATTGTGGCACGTTCTTTCATAATGGACAGAGCAAGCATTGCTACGAGACAGTTTCATTTCTATGATTTCTTGTAAAGTGAATTATTAATATAATCTAAAACAAAGAAATGCATATGCTGGAGAAACTCAGCAGGTCCAACAACATTTATAGAGAGGAAACAGAGGTAATTCTTCAAGTCCAGTGATTCTTCTTCAGAACACTTGAAATATTAACTTTAATTTCCATCCAGATGCTGCCAGACCTGCTGAGTTTCTCCTGAAATTTCTGTTTTTACTGCTGAGCGAATTTATTCTGCCATGCAGATGCATAGTAAAACCTAGGTGCTTCTTTTAATGGAGAGAAGTAAAATTACTCTTTGCACAGAGGTTACAACAAAGATTATTTTGAAAGATATAAATGTGTCCTCATAGTCAAAGCAACACAGGAGTAAGGTTGCAGAGTGATAATGCCAGTAGACCAGTAATCCTGATGGTTAAACAAATGATCTAGCGGCATCGTGTTCAAATCCAAAACAATCAGTCATCAAAATTGTGGTGTAGTGGACTGCCAGGAAGGTCAACTCAGAGTACAACAGGACCTTAATCAGATGGTCTGCTGGGCTGAGGAGTGGCAGATGGAGTTTAACTTAGATGAATTTTGGAAAGGCAGATGAGGGCCTTATACATTTAACGGTAAGGTTTTGGTAAGTGTTGCTGAATAAAGAGATCTTGGAGTGCAGGTTCATATTGAAAGTAGAGCTGCAGGTAGATAGGATAGTGAAGATGGCATTTGGTATGCTTGCCTTATTGGACAATGTATTGAGTACTGGGGTTGGGAGATCATGGCACAGCCGTACAGGACATTGGTTAGGCCACCTTTGGAATACTGCACTCAATTCTGGTCTGCCTGCTAGAGGAAGGATGTTGTGAAACTTGAAAGGGTTCATAAAAGATTTACAAGAATGTTGCCAGAGTTGGAGGGTTTGAGCTGTAGGGAGAGGCTGAATAGGTTGAATATTTTTCCTGCAGGGATGAGGGATGACCTCATATAAGTTTATAAAAGCACGAGGGGCACATATAGGGTGGAAAGCCAAGGTCTTTTTCCCAGGGTAGCAGAGTCCAAAACTAGCGGGCACAGGTTTAAGGTGAGAGGGGAAAGATTTAACAGGGACCTAAGAGGCAACATTTCCATGTATAGGGTGGTGCGTGCATAGAACGAACTGCCAGAGGAAGTGGTGAGGCTGGTACCATTACAACATTTAAAAGGCATCCGATAGGTATATGAATAGGAAGGGTTTAAGAATTGATATAGGTCAAATGCTGGCAAATAAGACTAGATTAATTTAGGATACCTGGTCTGCATGGATGATTTGGTCCGAAGGGTCTGTTTCCATGCTGTACAGCTCTATGACTAATAATAGAGACACTCAACATTCTAAAATGTTGTTACGCCTATTTGACTCACCAATGTCTTTCAGGAAAGGATCTTCGCTATTTTACCTGGTATGGCTTGTAAGTGACTCCAATCACATGGCATTGCAGTTGTTTCATTACTGCTGGAGATGACCTTACAACCTATTAAGTTGCATTCAAAGTGGTGGTTTAAGGGTAATAAATGATTGCTTTGTCAGAAAACCATATTCCAAGAGTAAATGAAAGTATTCATACAATTTCCAACTTCAAGGACACAAATCTACATTCATCCTTAGTGTTACAGACACTAAAACAGTCATATCCAGACTGTTTAGCCTGAAACCTTTTGAATCAAATTCCACTGACATCAACACCAATAAGTCTGAACTGAAAGGGCAAGGGACAGAAATGACATTTGTCATGCCAGGTTTCCAAAAGTCTAGATTTATTAGTCACAATGTCTATCATTATTCCACAGATACCTAAAGCAACTTCTAGAGTCTCCAATGCACAGAAAATACAGAAGTTGCTATCAGTGATTCTACTCTTCTATAAAGGACAATGATGAGTCACCTCCAGAGTTAAATCAGTGGGAAATCTATGAATTGATGAGAACTTGCACAAGACTAGCCTTACTATAAAAATCCTTAAAAATCGTCACCAAATACTTGCCTACAAAACTAACCTCCATTTTTGGGAAGTCAATTTTCTTCAAATTCCACATATGTTTTAAAATATGCTTTGAAACTTGTGATATTTAGTTCCTATCCTAATTGATGTGACAATTGTAAATATTTAATATATAAATTAAGGGATTCAGCGCTTTTAACTTCCTGGCTTGCTTTCTGAATGAGTACATCAATGTGATTTGCTGCTTATTCTGCTTGCTGACAGTCTGGCTGCCATTGCAGGAGGTCCTCTTTACTTGACGCTGGATTTAAATTGATATTGGGCAAGGAGAAAACCAGAGAGATTGCTAAGTCTTTGTGGAAATGTTTCTTTGAAGCTAGTGGTAAACGTTATTACTTTAGCACGACCTGCACAATTTAGCTCATAAGTAACCAGGTCCCTTTGAAAGATAAAAAGCAGAAGACCATACTTTCCTCACGAGACAATACACAAGCTATATTTGTATTATTGCTTGGCAGATGGAAAGATGACAACACTTAAGGGAAGATGCAAATAAAAAATGACGTATAAAATAAAAAATCATTCAAACCGTTGTGTCCCTATCAGCTCTCAGAGCTACCAAACAATCCCAAGGTCCTGTCTTTACTTTCCTAATAGCCTTACAATGTTTTCTTATTTAGGTAATAACTTTTTAAAAGTAATTACTGAATCAACTTTGAGCAACATTTCAAGAAAGCCATTCTTGATCATGATAATTTGCTAAGTAAAAACATTTCTCCTCATCATTCCCTGGCTTAATTGCCAATTGTTGTCAGTGTGCCCAGTGGTTACGAATCTTCACCATAGAGAAGCAAGCCATTCAGGGCAAGTTCACCTCAGATAGCATCATTGTGGCACTGGAGGCGGCCCAGGATGGACATGTCGTCTGAGGAATGGGAGGGGGCGTTGGAATGGTTCGCGACTGGGAGGTGCAGTTGTTTGTTGCAAACCGAGCGGAGGTGTTCTGCAAAGCGGTCCCCCAGCCTCCACTTGGTTTCCCCAATGGAGAGGAGGCCACAGCGGGAACAGCAGATGCAGTATGACACATTAGCAGATGTGCAGGTGAATATCTGCTTGATGTGGAAAGTCTCCTTAGGGCCTGGGACGGATTGAGAGGGGTGGTGTAGGGGCAGGTACAGCGCTTTCTGCGGTTGTAGGGAAAAGTGCCGGGTGCGGTGGCAATGGAAGGGAGTGTGGAGTGGACAACAGAGTCACGGAGAGAGTGGTCCCTCCGGAAGGCAGAAAAGGGTGGGGAGGGAAAAATGTCTTTGGTGGTGGGGTTGGATAACAGATGGCAGAAGTGTTGGAGGATGATGCGTTGGATCCGGAGGTTGGTGGGGTGGTACATGAGGACGAGGGGGATTTTCTTTTGGTTTTTTTTATTGCAGGGAGGGGCTGCAAGGGATGAGTTGCGGGAACTGCGGGAGACACAGTCGAGGGCATTCTTGACTATTGAGGGGGGGAAGTTGCGGTCATTGAAAATCGAGGACACCTGAGATGCATGGGAGCGGAATGCCTCATTCCTGGAGCAGATGCAGCGGAGGCAAAGGAATTGGGAATAGGGGATGGCATTTTTACAGGAAGGTTGTGTATTCTAGGTAGCTATGGGAGTCGGTGGGCTCGAAATGGATATTGGTTTCTGGGTGGTTGCCAGAGATGGAGACAGAGAGGTCCAGGAAGGAGAGAGAGGTATTAGACATGGTCCAGATGAACTTAAGGTTCGGGTTGAAGGTGTTGGTAAAGTGGATGAACTGTTCGAGCTCCTCATGGGAACATGAGGCGGTGCTGATACAGTCCTAATGTAACGGAGGAAGAGGTGGGGTTTAGGGGCAGTGTAGGTACGGTAGAGGGATTGTTCCACGTAACTTTCAGAGAGGCAGGCATAGCTTGGGCCCATGCGGATAGCCATGGCCACCCCCTTTGTCTGCCTCCCTCTACCACATCCCAAAAGCAGCCCTAACCTGTCCTTCCACGTATCCTCTCCTCCCACCTCAAGCCCCATCTCCATCTCCATCTCCTACCGACTAACCTCATCCCGCCCCCTTGACCTGTCCTTCCTCCCTGGACTGATCTATCTCCTCCCCACCTACTCACCTTTACTGGCTCCATCCCGGCCTCTTTGATTGGTCTGTCTCCTCTCCACCTATCTTCTCCTCTATCCATCTTCTATCTGCCTCCCCGCCTCTCCCTATTTATTTCAGAACCTCCACCCTCCCCCATTTCTGAAGGGTCTAGGCCCGAAACATCAGCTTTCTTGCTCCTATGATGCTGGTTGGCCTGCTGGGTTCATCCAGCTCTACACCTTGTTATCTCAGATTCTCCAGCATCTGCAGTCCCCACTATCTCCAAACGATTGGGTAGTATTTTACTACCTCTTTTCGCTGCAACCTGACCAAACATCTGTCAGGAGCCTGCCCACCAAAATTGCCAGCTGTCCCAGAGTTTTTTAATGCCTGGAAGGGGCAATTAGTTGTCTCAGAGTAAAATTTATGATTTGATCCCCTTAGGATGTCCCATCTTAAAGTACTTAACAGCACCAGGTTGAATCACCATCACTGGTGGCTAGACACGATCCATAAAGCAATGTGGTTATGGAAACTAGAGAGAAGTGAAATTTCGGGTAGCAACAGAACCCGGCTGGAAGAATCCAGGGAAGGGAGAGACAGGGAAGGGGTGCCAGCTTTGACATGTTATGGAGAAGATTAAAGAGAAGATTGAGGGAGCAGTACCTTCAATAGACACAGGGGCTGCCAAACTTGGATGCTCCCCACCCCAGTCCATGTATAAGGTCATGCTGACAGGTTACCAAACCGCTGTGAGCTTCCCCTGGCCCTGGGCAAGATTGCAGCACAGGTGTGAGAAGGCCATTCTGGTGCCATTGATAGGTTACTTTTTTTCTCTATTCTTTTATGGGATGAGGCTGTCGCTGGCTCCGCAGCATTTATTGCCCATCCCTAATTGCCCAGAGGGCAGTTAAGAGTCAACCAGACTGCTGCGGGTTTGGAGTCACATGTAGGCCAGACCAGGTAAGGATGGCAGTTTGCTTCCCTTAAGGGCATTAGTGAACCAGATGGGTTTTTCCAACAAATTGACAATGGATTCATGGTCATCATTAGGCTCTTAATTCCAGATATTTATTGAATTCAAATTCCAACATCTGCCATGGTGGGATTCAAACCCTGGTCCCCAGAACATTATCTGGGTCTCTGGGTTAACAGTCCAGTGATGGTACCACTAGGCCATAGCCTCCCCTAAAGGGCTTCAATAGGCCTAAGTTCGGACAGACTATTTGACACCTACACTGCTCACAGTAAAACTGGGGGATAGGTCACAGTTGGCTGGGAAGATGGTGGGCAGACTGTGCAATGCTTTTTAAAAGCCTCGCCCTGCCTTCAAACACACCAGCATGGGTTCATAAAATCCAGCCCAGTAACTGTTTCTTTCTCTCCACAGGTGCTGCCAAACCTGCTGAGAATGTCCAGCATTTTATAGTTTTATTTCAGTTAAATATAGTTCATCTTGTTGATAAGCCTCACCTAATCTTCTGCCAGGGATTTGCAAAAGGCTGAGAATTCGGTAATCCTGTATATTAACTAAGCCTTCACCTTATGTTTTAAATTTTAATGTTTGGACATTAACGTAAGTGTAGATGAGATAGTGCAGTAAATGATTAGGATCTGTGATGTGAGCGGGGGAAAGGGTTGAAAGAAAAGCTAAAAGTAATGCATCGAGTTTAATCTCAGCTGGAAATTAGTTGCAGCCCGATGATTCTCCTCATAGCCCTTACGAATGGGAGAAATCTGTCAATGTTCCTATCACTGATACAAGAATACAACAAATATGAGCAGTAGATGACCAATATGGCTTACTAAGCCCACTCCACCATTCAGTCATGATCATGGTTAATCTTGGATTCAACTCCATTTCAGTCGATTCCTTAAGACGCAAAATCTGTCTACCCCAGACTTAAATACATTCAACAATGGAGCATCCACAACCTGTCAAGGTCAAACATTTGAAAGATTTACAATCATTTGAGTGAACGGATTTCTTTTCATCGTAGTGCTAAACGAATGACCACTTATCCTGAGTCCCCATGTTTTAGATTCCCCAATCAGCAAAAACAATCTTCCAACATGTACCTTATCAAGCCCCTCCAAGGATGTTGTAAGTTTCAATTAGGTCACCTTTCATTGTTCTAAATTCCAAAGAATATGGATCCAACTTAGCATCACATCATAGGTCAACACCGTCATCCTGGAGACCAACTTAACATACATTTTCTGTACCACCACTAATGGAAGCATTTTTTTTAATGTGGACTTAAGTGCACTCAGTATTCCAGACTGGTCTCACTAAAGCCCTGCTCAAATATAACAAGAATTCTTTATCCTGTACTTCAATCCCTTTGAAATAAGGGCTATCATGCCATATGCCTGCCTCATCCTACTGGAAATTGGTGCAGGTTAATGTCCTTTCCTCTTTTCTGGCCTTTTCCTGTGACTAAACAGTCTGATGGCACTCAGTCTCCACTTGCCACATGATAATAACCAGTTAAATCAGGTATTCGAGGCTTGGGCTGTGTTGTGGAGAGATCGCCATGGAACTATTTTTCACAAAGAGTACATTTAGAGGAGAAAAGGGAATTAATTTCCATTGATATAGCGAGTTTTACATCCTCAGGATTTTCAAAAGCAAATGAATTTCTTATGAAATGCAGTCTCTGATATTTTGAACTCAAATACTGCAGCCAATTTGCACTCAGTAATGTTGCATGAACTCCAGTGAGATGAATTACTACAAACTTATTTCCGGAGGAATAATCATTAACAAGAAATATGAAGAATCAGAACACATTACATTTTGATAAAGTGTCAAATGAGCAATTATTACACAAGATCAGTGTGGGCCTGAACTATTTACAATATATATTAATGACCTCAGGGAAGAAATTGGCTATGTTGTATCATTGGTAAAGGTGACTACAGATAGCTAAGACATCAAGTTATATGGACAATACAAAGAGTTTTCAAAAAGATATAGATAGGTTGAATGAGCAGGTGAATGTAACGTCAGAAAAAAGTGATATTGTCCACTTTGACAAAAAGCAGAGTAGTACTTAATGGAGAGTGACTGCAGAATGCTGCACTACAGACAGTTCTAATTGTCCTTGTAAATGAATGTCAAAAGGTTAGCATGCAGTTACAGAAAATAGCTAGGAAGGAAAATGGTAAATTAACCTCTATCGGGCACTGGTGAGTACAGAATACAGTTTTGACCGTTTTGCTTAAGGAGGGATATACTTACATTGTAAAACACTAGAAGGGGTTCACTCGGCTGAATCCTGGAATGAAAGGGTTGTAATATTCTGAAGGAGGTTGATAGGGTAAATACTGGAATGCTGTTTACTCTCATGTGGGAATCTCTTTCAAGGGGGAAAAGTTTAAAAACAAGGAATTCCCATTTAAGATGGAAATGAGGAATTTATTTTCTGAGAGGGTATTTCATCTTTGGAATTGTCTTTCACAGTGAGCAGGACAGGCTAGATCATCAATTACATTTAAGGCCAAGCCAGGTTTCTAGTTGACAAATGAGTTGATGGTTATGACGGATAAGCAAGAAAGTGGAGAGAAGGTTACAGTCAGATCAGCTATGATCTTATTACATGGCAGGGCTGGCTCAAAGGGTCAAATGGCTTACTCCTGCTCCCATTTCTTGTGATCTCATAATCTTAAAATGTCCATCTTTTAATGGTACTATACTAGATTCACCGAGAGGGTTAACAAGGCTTCAGCTTAATATCTCATCTGAAAAACATTACTTCAAAAAAAATAGAACATTCCCTCAGAATTCCACTGAAGTGGAGATTACATGCTCAATTCCTAACAGAGGCAACAGTGGTACTAGTGAATCATGGTTGACAATAAAAGGAGAGACAATTTAGAGGGGTGAATGAAAAAGAGAAAAATATAGCTAAATTTAAGAAGTGCTAAGAATTAATTTCCAACAAGAAAACTGGCCAAAAGATTGACAAAATAATACTGATTTCTAGGATAAGCCAGCAGTAAGAGGAAAAAAAGAACATTGCCACATTCCAGAATTCAGGAGGCATAGTTACTGCAGTAATTAATCAATGATTCACTAATCCAAGTTTAAATTGCAGGGCAATAAAAATCTAACAGTAAAATGTCATTCTGACAACTGAAATTGATCAGTAATTTTAAAAATCTGTTTTAAGATTATATGCTAGGTCTTTTTTTGAAATATCAATGTTCCAAAACAACAAAATGCAACACCCAACCATAATCTTACAGCATTAGTAACAAAATTATATTTAGTTATTCCAAAACAAAAACTTTGCATTACACTGTTATATATTCAATGCAAACTAGTCTTGGTAACAAACTTGCTTGACTTGCCATCCCAAATGATACTAATGGTCTTTAATGCCTTGAGAGGGTTAACAGAACAAGAATTACTTACTGTGCTCTTTGCCTTGTCCTGCAGCGGTGCACACGCTGGCTTGTGGAGTGACTGGCATCAAGGCCTGACGAATGGCCTTCTCCCAGCTCTGAGCAACATCTAAACCTACTCCTGTGGCTGCCAGGGCGTGATTCTGGTAGTTGCCTCCAAGATTCTCTCCAACATAATACACCATAGTGTCAGTAATGATCTCAAAACAGTGTGGGTTGCTGCCTTGAGCCAGATTTGTAAAGTCACGAGGTGGATCCAACTGCAGGATTTCTGATAATGGGATTTCCTAAGTGAGAGAGATCAAAGACCTGCCTTAGAAAGAGTCTACAAACATTAGAAGAGTCTGTTTTCAAACCTGCATGAGCTGTTAGCAGAGCAATGTGAATAAATCTAGAAATACATTCTGTCCTTTGATTATATGCTGATTATGTGTCCAACCAATCCAAAAACATTCAGCCAATGAGCTTGAATCATTTCTTGACTTCCTGCTTAGTCTCATGGTTTACAACTTGTAATGAAGGCTGTGGTGGTTAAAGTAGAGACAGATGCAAAGATATTAGCACATCGCTAAAATTAGAGGCAGTGTTTTAGCCTTTCACGAGCTGACACTAGGCAAAAAGTTTACACAGATGATCAGACTAATGGTCTTCAGCTAATGTACAGCACTGATGGACTGATGTTGAATCTGAAACTCTCCTTAAATAATTAAGGGGGAAATCCCCACACAAATAGTGACAAAGACTGGTAAAATCCCATGCAAAGGGACTGTCATTTTAGAATTATACATTAACTGTATACAACTGAAAGGAAATGATAAAATGCTAAATCTGATGATAACACAGCAATTTCTGTGTTACTTGCAGTAGAAGTAATGTTGATATACCAAGATGTCCCATTGAAGGCTCAACAAACTAAGTTTTATAAAGCAGTTACAACGTGGCCATCATTTCTACATATTTATTTATTATGATGTTATAATTTGGACCAAGACAGTGAATTAGTTTTGCATATTTAAAAGATTTTCAAGTCCCACAGATCAAAAATGGATGACCAATTTATTTCATAGCTATATCATATTCATATGCTGCCTTATGTGATAATTAACTGAATAAACATTTTCCTTTATCTACACTTAAATAAACATTAAAGGCAGCTCAACGCAGATGTATGGAATAATAGAACTTTTGTTCATAACTTCCTCTAAGTCTGTTCAACTGCTCCAATTATGTGGTGCTATGTAATAGCATATACAGTAAAGGAAGCAGTTAAGAAACTTCAGCATAAAATAACACCACAGATGCTGCTGGAGTGCACAAAACTAAGTGATGGAGTACATAATGCAGGAATCTGTCACAGTAAGGGTTAAATCCCACTCATGCACAATCACCACTATAAGCTGGCTTTTAAAGAGAAAAACACTGTGGAAATGGATAACAGATCATTTTTGTCACAACACAGTATAAAAACAGGTTTTTCAGAAGCTTGAAGTAAAGATTGCACCAATTTAAAGAGCACCTTGGTAAAATGAACAATAGTCATGCATGTGTTTCTGTATGTACAAATATTGCCAAGTATTTTACTGTGACCTCCCAACCTCCACAAACCTCATATTTAAAACTACCCTGAATGTATCTTGTTCCATCCACACAGCCATTAGCCCCTTTGATCCACAATAGGCCCGATGAGCTATAATAGTTCCCGATTCCTCAATGACTCAAGATTTAAATTCTTGGTGTTTTAAATCCTCCATGGTTTGAAATATATCACTCCATTGCAGGAATGTTAGCCAGCTTTAAAGGGACCATCCCCAAAACTCTGATTCTGGCATTTATGATTTCAGCAACCTAAGTCCCTAGCCTCTAGATTTCTCTATTTAAACTCAACATCTCTCTACCACGGACTCCCTTTCCAAGCCATCTTTAGAACATTATCTCTGACAAAGCTGATTTGGAGATAGTGGGAACTGCCGATGCTGGTGAATGAGATAACAAGGTGAAGAGCTGGATGAACACAGCAGGCCAAGCAGCATCAGAGGAGCATGAAAGCTGATGTTTCGAGTTTGAACCCTCCCTCAGAAATGGGGGAGGGGAAGGGCATTCTGAAATAAATAGAGAGGGGGAGGCAGATGGAAGATGGATAAAGGAGCCGATAGGTACAGAGGAGACTTATAAAACTTTGGTTAGACCGCACTTGGAATACTGCGTCCAGTTCTGGGCGCCCTATTATAGGAAAGATGTGGATGCTTTGGAGAGGGTTCAGAGGAGGTTTACCAGGATGCTGCCTGGACTGGAGGGCTTATCTTATGAAGAGAGGTTGACTGAGCTCGGACTCTTTTCATTGGAGAAAAGGAGGAGGAGAGGGGACCTAATTGAGGTATACAAGATAATGAGAGGCATAGATAGAGTTGATAGCCAGAGACTATTTCCCAGGGCAGAAATGGCTAGCACGAGGGGTCATAGTTTTAAGCTGGTTGGTGGAAAGTACAGAGGGGATGTCAGAGGCAGGTTCTTTACGCAGAGAGTTGTGAGAGCATGGAATGCGTTGCCAGCAGCAGTTGTGGAAGCAAGGTCATTGGGGTCATTTAAGATACTGCTGGACATGTATATGGTCACAGAAATTTGAGGGTGCATACATGAGGATCAATGGTCGGCACAACATTGTGGGCTGAAGGGCCTGTTCTGTGCTGTACTGTTCTATGTTCTGTGTTCTATGAGACAGACAAGTCAAAAAGGCAGGGTTGCAGCCAGTAAAGGCGAGTGTAGTTGGGGAGTTAGAGTGGGGATAGGTCAGTCCAGGGAGGACGGACAGGTCAAGGAGGCGGGATGAGGCTGGTGGCAAGGAGGTGGGGGTGAGGGTGGGAGAAGTGGATAGGTGGAAGGACAGGTTAGGGAGGCGGGGACGAGCTGGGCTGGTTTTGGGACGTGGTGGGGGGAGGGGAGATTTTGGATCTCGTCAAGTCTACATTGATACCATTGGGCTGCAGGGTTCCCAAGCGGAATAGGAGTTGCTGTTCCTGCAACCTATGGGTGGCATCATTATGGCACTGCAGGAGGCCCAGGATGCACATGTCGTCTAAGGAGTGGGAGGGGGTGTTGAAATGGCTCGCAACTGGGAGGTGCAGTCGTTTGCCACGAACCGAGCGTAGGTGTTCTACAAAACAGTCTCCAAGCCTCTGCTTGGTTTCCCTGATGTAGAGGAGGCCACAATTTCAGAATCCCCTTCCCCTTCCCCATTTCTGAAGAAGGGTCCAGACCCGAAACAATGTAATAAAGTGTGAAGCTGGATGAACACAGCAGGCCAAGCAGCATCTCAGGAGCACAAAAGCTGACATTTCGGGCCTAGACCCTTCATCAGAGAGGTCTCTGGTGAAGGGTCTAGGCCCGAAACGTCAGCTTTTGTGCTCCTGAGATGCTGCTTGGCCTGCTGTGTTCATCCAGCTTCACACTTCATTATCTTGGATTCTCCAGCATCTGCAGTTCCCATTATCTCCAGACCCGAAACGTCAGCCTTCCTGCTTCTCTGATGTTGCTTGGCCTGCTGTGTTCATCCAGCTCTACACCTTGTTATTCCTGACAAAGCTTTTGCGTTACCACTCCAAACGCTGCCTCCTTGATTGCCTTATCAGGGAAAGTACGGATTGACAATGATGCTAATCTTGCAGCATTGCCCAAATCTCAAAAATAAATAAAAAGTTCTCAAAATAGCCCATCACCCGTGTCATTGTTTATAATGTGCTGGACAGCAGAGTGTTGGCAATAGGTAGAACAGTGTAAACCAACATTTCGTATAATACTGTTCATAGTGTGCATTATTACATCCAGAAAAAAAGTGTATAATCTGTCACACAGTTATCCTCTACCAATCTCTTACTCTTTCCTTCTCTTGTATTTCGAGCTTCTTGTCTTTTTCCGAGCAACTTTTCTTATTCTGTTTATCTTTCTCTTTCACATGCTCTTCCAGCCCACCCCTCTCTCTCTCTCTGACTCTCTCTCTCGCTTTCACTCTCTCAAACACAACCAGAAAGGCACAATTCCTTGTACCCACTCATGCCCTCAATCACCATGCTTTTGCTCAGTCTGAAATCTTTTCTCTCCCTCAGTGCACGTACCTCTACCCACAATCAGTACCTTCCATAACATTATAACATTAGCCACAAATATCCTATGTTAATTGTTTTCTAAATCTCAGATTAATAACTGATAAATCCATATTTAGGCTAATTGTCAAGTACACTGGTCTTCTGCTACTCTCCAATGCCTCACAAAAACCACTGTGCATGTATATCACATATTTCTATAAAAAAAAGTCTATTCACATGAGCAACAGTGCCAAATCTTACATGAAAAAAGTACTTTTATTGACACAACTGATCATCTTATTTAATTAATTTCAATTGTGCCAGTCATGTAAATATAAAAGAACTGTGATCCCTTGTAAATATTAGTATTTAATTAAGAAACAAACTACTCCCAAATATCTGAGCTGAGTTTAAGGAAAATGCTTATCCCCATAATGCCAAAAGATGGAGGCTCCTAATCTCTTAAGGCAAACCATAAATAATGCAGGTTCACCATACTGACACCACAGAAACTGTTGATCAAAACTATCTTTGGATCTTAATCAAAGTAATAAGCACTCAGTGAGGAATGAGACTTTTATGGGTTTCATACGAATGCACAAATGACTGGTATAAAAACTGACAAATACATACATGACTGATAGTTAGTAACTTGACATTTATTCAAGGCAAGGTCAGATAAATAAACCATTTTTAGTCTAAAAGATCACAGATTCCGCCACAATTTTGCCTTTCCAAACTTCGACAGGAAAACTGGCTAATAGTCCAAAGCCATTGAGTCAATGAAGTTGAATGTCAGCCAAGAAGTAATATAATATAATTCTGCCTAATATGAATTTCTATCCCAATATCTCATTTTGAAATCATGCTGTACAGAAACTTGTAGCTTAATTTCATATGGCATAACAAAGGCCACACGTCAAAAGTGTTTCAATAGCTGGAAATCACTTTGGGGTATGAGGTCATGAAACTCCTATACAAATGAAAATTAATCCTTTTTCACTTTAAATTCTCTTATCTTTCTGTTTGAATTCTTAGGGGAAAACATGCAGACAATTATTCAATCATCTTACCGTCATATCTGTGCAGGTACCAATCAATGTAAGTTCTAAAACATTCCCTTAGATTAAAAGCAAAGTCTCTTTTGTAAATTATGTAATTATATAATAGCTTCCTATTTGTGGAGTTAACAGTCCGTACCACGAGCACAGTCATCCAAAGTCAGAACAATATTAGATAAAGTGAGGAAACCATAACAGTAATGACTTTCAAGGTGCCTTTAGTCATTGGTCCGAATTTTATTGCAAACACAACCTCCTACCTGGTCCCCATCTCTACCCAGACTGTAATTTGGTCGGCTGTCCAGCACAAGGAGGCAGGCAGCCAGTTTCCCAAGCTGTCAGCATTTTGCTGATAGTGAAAATATCAAAACACTGCAGATAGGGGTCAGGGCCAACTAAATGCAGGTAACCACCCAGCAGCAAATGAGGGGGATGGGGAGTGTCACCTGCAGCCCAGTAATTCCCTGGAGGGACTTGCCCTCCAGTAGTTGGCCTCTCGAATGTTTCCATTTAGTTTTATCCCATGTGTCCTGAATGCAACAGGCCACCAGCCTTCACCAGTGGTGACCACTACTCCTGGTGATACTAGTGAAGCATTGTTTGTCTGATTAGGCCAGCTGGCTGCCGATATGTAGCAGTAATTCCTATTTTCTGCTGCTATTGGGTTATCCATCCATTTGCAATAAGTTCAGACATGGAATTAGAATTTTTCACTATTTTATCAGTGAAGCAAGATTAACTTTTCTTTAGAAAGAAAATCAAAAACATACATTGTAATAGTTTGGTGATAGTGTTTTCAATTTCCTTCAACCTGTACCTCTAAGCCCACACTTTTCTAAGTGAGCTTCTCCAGCTGGTAATTTATCTTCATTTTATTCCCAAGATATTTTATAAATATGTTAAAGGGAAGAGGCTAACCAGGAAAAGGATAGGGCACATTTCAGACTAAGGGGGCAACTTGTGTTTGAACCTGCAGGATTTTGGAAGGTGCTGAATGAGCACCTTTGGCATTCACCGAACGTAGGTACGGAATTCAGGAAAAGGGACTGTGAGGAATTTGCACGGTTTGACATAGGAAATGGCGAGGTTTTGGAGGCTCAGTCAGGCTTAAAAACAGTCAAATTCCCTGGCCCAGATGAAGTGCATCCCAGGCTGCTGTGCGAGGAAATTGCAGGGGTTCTGACTCCAATTTTTAATTCTTCCCCAAAGGCAAGTGCCAGAGGACTGATGGACAGCTAACTTGGTTCCACTTTTTAAAATGGATGGTAGAGATGAATCAGGAAATTACAAACCAGTGAGTCTCATGTCAGCAGCAGGGAAATTATTGGTTAACTCTGAAAGAGTGAATTAATACCCACTTGGAAAGGCATGGATTAATTAGAGATAGTCAGCATGGCTTTGTGAGAGGGAGGTCATACCTAACACATTTGTCAGGAATTTTTGTAGAGATGACCAAGTGTGTGGATGAGGGAAGTCCAGTTGATGTAGTTTATATGGATTTTAGCAAAAATTTTGACAAGGTCCCAGTTAGGAGACTGACTGAGAAGGTTAAAAGCACATGGAACTGAGGGAAAGCACATGGCATTGAGGGAAACTTGGCGAGATGGATCAGAAATTGGCTTAGTCATAGGACACAAAGGGTGATGAGTGGCTGGAGATCGGGATACAGCAGTGTACCAAATGGGTCAGTATTGGGACCCTTACCGTTTGTTATACACATAAATGGTATAGGTGAAAATATGAAGGGAATATTAAGCAAATTTATGAATGACACCAAGATTGGTAGACTGGTTAAGAGCAAAGAAGATGATTGCAGTTACAGAAAGATATAGAAGACTTGATCAGAATGGGCAGACCAGTGGCAGATGGTATTTAACCATGATAAGTGCAAGGTGATACACATTGGAAGAAGGAACAAGGTGAGAGAGAATTTAAATGAATGGCAGGACACTGAGTAGCTTAGAGGAAGAGAGAGATCCTGGGATAATTATTCACAGATCCCTGAAGTTGGCAGAGCACATGAACAGGTTAGTTAAGAAAGCATACGGGACACTTCCTTTCATTAGGCATGGCGGTGAGTACAAGAGCAAGGAAGTAATGTTAGAGTATTGGTCAGGCCACAACTGGAGTACCACGTGCAGTTCTGGTTACCGCACTATAGGAAGGATGTGATAGCACTAGAAGCCGGTACAGAGGAGGTTCACCAGAATGTTGCCTGGGATGAAGAAAGTGAGCTATAAAGGAGAGTCCAGATGGTCTTGGAATGTTTAGAACTGAGAAGACTGAGAGGGAAACATGATTGAGGTGTATAAGATTATGGTGGTATGGACAGGGTGAATAGACAGCAGCTGTTACTTTTGTTTGAAGGGTCAATCACAAGATAGCATAGTTTTAGGGGAAGGGGCAGGAGATTCAGAGGGGATTCGGGAGGAACCAACCTTTTCACTTAGCGGGTGGTGGGAATCTGGAATGCATCATCTGGTGAGTTAGTCGGGATTAGAAACCTTACAACCATTATAAAATATTTGGATGAATACTTCCAATATCATAACGTTTAAGGCTATAGGATAAGTGCATGAAATTGGGATTAGTGCACTTTTAGTGGTACTTATGTCAGTGCAGACACAATGGTCAGAAGGGCCTTTTCTGCGCTGTACAAATCTATGTATCTATGAGAACCCATATTAACTCTTCCCCAGGACAGAAACCAAATGCTCAGAATGGAATCCATTTAGAGGAGTCTTCCTTGTGCCTTATAATCTGGGGAAACCCCCAGCGTGCAGGTCAGTTTAGATATGAGTCCCTTGGGAAAGTCCAAGAATGAAGTTCACTTTAGATAAAAGTCTTCTCTGAGAAAGACCAAGTATTGAAAAAAAATGGAGAAACTCCTACCTGTGTGATTTGTGGTGGGTTGACAACAAGAAGGATTTTCACCCTATATTCTAACTATGAAATAAAACAAAGAACCGTGGATGCTGGAGATCTGAACCAAACGGAAACAGTAACTGCTGGAAAAACTCAGCGGGTCTGGCAGCATCAGAGGAGAGAAAACATGTTAACGTTTCGAGTTCACTTCTAAAGAAAGGTCACTGGATCCAAAAACAGTCCTGGATTCCATCAGGCAACCGTACAAACAAATTGTTTAAATGGCACATGGTTCTTTTAAAAAGTACCTTATTCTATGTGGTTTGCAACGAGAAGCATCATGGTGATTTTGTGAGTAAAATGAAAAGAAACTGTTTAAGATGCAATTCAATTCTGATCTGCCCTCTCACATACACAAATTGATAAGAAAGTGATAATGTGACTCAAAATCCATGACTGATCTGTTCTTCTGGTACTCTTAAACAGGACAAATTTAGTAAATCTCAAATTTCACAAAGCTCATATTTATCCAATTCTCTGATTTATAAAATTTAGCTCGCTTGTATTTTCACCTTAAATTGATTTGAAGTGTCAGCTGTGACTCAGTTAATAGCATTCTCAACTCTGAACCAGATTATTCATGTCTCACTTCAAAAATTCGGTACAGAAATCAAGGCTGACATTACAGGGCAGCCCCGAAGGAAATTTTGGAATGAGGTGTTAGACTGAAGTCTGATTTCCTTTCTTGGGTGAATCTAAAATTTACAACGGTACTATTTTGACAGAGTTGAGGATAGGTTTGGGTGAAGGAGCGTAGGTGAGATAATGGAGGGAAGACAAATGGATGAAGAGAACATAGAAGTGGGTTGGATGGGGAGAGGGAAATAATGTAAGGGGAGTTGGAGGGACAGGATGAGAAAGAAGTTGTTCTGTGCATTGTACATCAAGTCAATAACACTTCAGCCACTTCTGACATTGATACATGGGGCAGAGATCAATACCTGATGGATGCTTGCAACCAGATTCTTCGGATAAGGCAAAGTAGCAAACAACTTTCATTTCACAAACCTAGACATCTTTCTCTATATTGTGAAAAGTATTCTTTAAGGTTGTTTCCAGCATCTGATCTCTGGGGGAATTTTCAGCGCTAGTTAATATTGTTGTAATTAAGAGAGTGGTGTGTGGTTTAGTTTCAATTTTACATAATGTTTAGATGTGTCTTCCAACGTTCAATGTTTGGAGAGAAGAGGGGTGGTAGAGATTCTGAGACAGACATCGCTGAGAGGTGCAGATTAGTTGGAAACCCTTGCAGAGAAGCAGACATGCAAACAGCAAACCCGAGTTAGACTTGGGACATGAACACGAAGAGGAGCATATTACCCAAGTGAGGCAGAAAAGGGGTTTTTGGGGGCATAGCTCCCTCTTCATTTCAGGTAAAAATCTGATCATCATGTGTGAGGTATTCTTGATGTTTCTGTCTATGACACAGGTCTGGTCCATTCCTAGAACCTGCCCCATTGCAGTCACCTTCTACTTTATCTGCAAGTCTAAGATGGAGTGGGTCTACAGGGGCACCATGAGAAAAGCTCTGGACTAGGGGAGAAGGAGTGAGAAGAATGTACCATTCAGCTGCCTTCATCCTTATGGCCACCTTTCACCTTTATGTCTTGCTGCATCAAGCTGTGTGGAGACTGTCAGTATGCAAGCGCCTAAAGTCACTATGTACTGAGGTTCTACTTGTCCCTAGCTGCTCCAAAGGATGGGAGTGGCCTCAGCACTGCAGAATGCTCCAAGTAGTTGGACTGTTCCATATCACCTTTCCTTCATGGGAAAATTTGCGAAGTAGAACACCTTTGACCACAACTCCATCAGGAAGTGTTCAGCATGTAACATCCTCAAACCCTGTGGGAAGAGAAGAGGGTGGATCCTGTCGGGTTGTTTCCTGAGCAGACGGTCAAAGTGATTTGGCAGAACGTCCAACAAGTACAAAGATATTGCTTGGTGGATGGTGAGAATGGCACTGCCCATCGGATCCTTCATATACACCCAACTCTCTGCACCACTGCACACTATCCTTGAAGCAGCTGTGGAGGGAGGTGGGGTGCTTGTGGTGGTGGTGCAAACTGTCACACATCTCCCTCTGGAATTTGCCTTTGCAAACAAAGTCTGGAGAGAGATGCAGCGTTTTATATCAAGGTTCATCATCAAAGGTGTTTTGGCTAGAGTACAATGGGGGTCCGCTCAGTTATCAGACCTTCCCAGTACCTCAAATATACATAAATAGTAGAAGTAAGAAATACCTTTGAGTTTGTTTGTTGGAGCTGCTGGAAAAATGAAATGCCAATGTTTGTTTGTTCTCCACATGCAAAGGGTGTACAGAACCTAACTACTTTAGTGACTATATACGTATATGAATGGTTTTTCTAAGCTTTGAAAATAATTTTGAATAAATATTTTTGAAATAAAAAGATAAATAAGATTTTTCTTGCCGATACCTAAGTAGGAGTAAGGGTAAAATAAAAGCAAGGGTTCACATTTTCTTTTGGCTAAGGTATGTGTGGACAGCTCAGGCCTGTGATTTGCACATCCTGCACAATGTGGGAAATCTTAGATGCTCCTGGCAGTCTGAATACTCATGTGTGAAGGAGGGACCTCCGGCTGTAGCAACTTGTGCTGCAGTTTTGTAAGCCTGGGCAGCAGCTGGGAGCACCACGGTGTATTCATGAGGCTGAGAGGCTTGTGGTTTCAGGAATTGCCCTCTTGTAACCTAAAGAAGTGCAGGTTGAGGGGGAATAGGTGACTGCCAGATAGAAGAGGTGGTTCAAATGGGTAATGATGAAATCGTCTAAATGCAAATCACTTGCAACGAGTTTTTAGCCTAAGAAAATGGTGGGAGTTTAATTCCTCTGTGAATGCCAACTAAATCCAACACCATGGTTCTATGGATCATCCAGCTGCTCGTGGTGTGGAGGAAGAAGTGTGGAAGGCAATAATAGGAGGTAATACATTAGTGAAAGGTGCAGACAGGTGCTTTTGTGGCTGGAGATGTGATTTCAGCATGGCATATCTCCAGTGCTAGGGTCAAGGATGCCATGGAATGGTTGCAGGACATTCTGAAGGGGAAAGATGAATAACTAGAGGTCATGGTCCATGGTTCTATGACACATTATTAAAGAGAAATGTGGTCCTACAAGCAAACTTTATGTAGTGAGGTAGGAAACTGAAAAGCAGGACTTCAAAAGGCAGTAATCTCCATTTCTCACTGTACCATGCAATAGTGACCACATGAACAGAAGGTCAAAGCAAATTAACGCAGGGATGATGGAGGATTTATTTTGTATTCATTTACAGGTGGTAGACTTGGCTGCCTGTCCAGCATTTACTGCCCATTTCTAAGTGCCCAGTACAGTTAGAGTCAACCATAGTGCTGTTGGTCTGGAGTCGCACGTAAATCATTTTTCCAACAATCAACATGGTTTGAAGGACATCATTAGACTCGTAATTCAAGATTCTGATTGAATTCAAATTCCACCATCTGCAATAGCAGGATCTGAATTCAGGTCTCCAGAACATCAGCTTGGGTCTCTAGCTTAACAGTCTAGCAATAATATCACCAGGCCTCCCTAAATTCCTGAGACATTGGGACCATTTCTGGGGAGTTGGGACCCATACAAGGTGGACAGGTTACATCTGCATAGGAACAGGAACAACATCCAAATGGGGATGTTTGTTAACACTCCGACTGCTGGAACAGATCTAAACTAGATTAGCAGGGGGGAACGAGATAACAAATAGGGAAGAGAAGCTGAGCTGGAACAACAAGTTAAAATATGAATCCATCTGGAAGCTAGAAGAGAGACAAGATAAGAAAGGAGTGAGTTTAGCAACGGTGATATGGAACATATTTTAATGCTGGTAGCCTGAGGAATAAGGGTACGTAGACATTGGAAGTATCACATCATTGCTACAGTAACAGTGGGGGATTTTAACTTGCCAAACATTAATTGTCATAGTTTGAGTGAAAAGTAAAGAAGGAGCAATGTTTTGAAACTGCATCCCGGTGATTTTGTTTGTTATCTAATTAGTAGAAAGCCCAACAAGGGAGGGAGCAGTTTTGGTCCTAATTTTTGGAAATAAACCTGTAGAAGTGGAAAATACATCAGTAGGGAAGCATGTTGGAGACAATGAGTGTGACTTAGTCAGATTTAGGGCAGTTATGGTAAATGATAAGGATGGACTGTTAATAAATATTCTAATCTCAAGGTAAAGGGAAATTTACTAAAACAAGACACAATTTGGCCCATATCGACTAGGACCAGCTACTTGAAGATAAAAATAACACAGTGTGGAGCTGGAGGAAAATAGCAGGCCAGGCAGCATCAAAGGAACAGGAGAGCTGAAGTTTCGGATTGGGATCCTTCTTCAGAAATGGGGAGGAGGAAGGAAGCTCTGAAATAAATAGAGAGATGAGGGAAGGTAGGTAGGAAGGATGGTGATAGGTGAATGCAGAAGGGCATTGATAAGGATTGGTCAGTGAGGTGGGAGGAGCGGATAGGTGGGAGAGAAGGTTGTGTCAGGTAAAGGAGGTGGGGATGGGAGGGAGGGTTGGTCATGGGATGAGGTCGGGGGTGGGGAGATTTTGAAAACTGGTAAAGTCCACATTGAGACATTGAAGATAAAACTCTGTCTGTGGGAGGGATTCAAGAAAGAAATAGCTACAGTACAGAGAATATATGCTCCTATGAGGAGAAAGAATGGGGTGAAGACCAGAGAATCCTGGATGTTGAGGAGCACAAAGGTTAAGATTAAGAAATTTCTTCACTCAGAGTGGTAGGAATCTTATACTTGCTGCCTGAAATGGTGCTTGCGTCAGAAACTTTTGTAACATTTAAGTACATGTCGATATTCACTTGCTGGCCAAAGTCTCCAGGCTTTGGGTCAAAAGCTGGAAATTGGGATTAGTGTAGTTAGATTTTTCTTGCCCAGTATAAACATAATTGCCAAATGGCTTCCTCTGTTTTGTAAATTTCCACTAATCAGAAAAAACATGGAGATAGTGGATGAATGCACCCTTGAAAGTGGCCAAATTGATCAGAGAAGAATTAATTACAATGGCGACCAATCAGAAAAAATGTTGTCCTCTCCACTCTCAGTACATTGAGCTGGGAAATTTTAAGAACTATTCTTCCAACGACTTGCTGCTTCTCCAAATAGTTATTTGTGGGAAGAACTCAGTCTGTGTTTGGAGGAGAAGTGCAAATCTGAGGAACAGTGAACAAGGCTGGTAAGACTGGGGGAGTGTATGCCTGCCAGGGTAAGCAGGGGGAGCAGCCATTTTGTCAGGTTGGTGAAGAAGATAGAGACTACTAAGTCGAGAGAGGGACTTGCAATGGTTGGAGAGTACAGTGGAGAAACTATAGCTGCAAAGGGGAAATAGGTGTGGGGAAGTAGTAAGAGTTTGCAAAGGTGAAGAGGAAAATGCAACAAATAACTGGAAATGGGACAGAGAGAAGCGAGTGGCTGCAAAGGGAAGACGAGAAGAGGCGAAGAGGCTTATGCCTAATATATTTGCATGACAGGATTTGCATTACATTAATCAGAACAGTGTTTCTATGTCAATCATCCATTTATAGTCAATCTAAAGTTCTCCTTGTCAGAATCCGCTGTGTCACACGGTCTGGTAGACTATGTTAAACCATCAATGGCCGGATGCCTTACAAGGACTGTTACTTGTTACAAGTGACAACTGCTGAAACCAAGGCTGATAACTCCATTTTTCAACCCCTGAAGGAGGCTGACTGTGAATGCAATATTGTCCATTTTTTGATATGGCTTTCAGATGACAGGCCTGCTAAAGAAGAAGTTCTAATGCTCGAATAAGTCTTAGAAGTGGTGGGGGAAGCTTTGCGATACTGTCCAGGCAGTGTGTTGTATAGTCTTTACATGCTACGCTCAGCATAACAGGAACAGGCATCGAGAAGATGTCATAGATGCTGATGAGCAGGGAAAGCAATAGCGGACTTGTGTGGAAGAAGATCAGAGCATTGAGCAGGAGGAACATCACCTCAACCTTGACAGAGCAGTGCCTGCCAAACACAAAAGATCAGAGAGGACTTAATCAGCACCCTAGTGTAAAAAGAGGATATTCAGCTAATCAAGTCCATACCAGACCCCACAAAGAGCATCCCGCTCAGACCCAGTCCCCCAACCCTTTCTACGTAACATTTACAATGGATAATCCGTCTAACCTATACATCTTTGGTCTGTGGAAGGAAACACAGGCAAACAAGGGGAAAACATCCATACTCCACACAGAAATTTACCCAAGGCTGGAATGGAACCCCAGTCTCAGGTGCTGTGAGACGCTAGTGCTGACCAATCATCTACCATGCCGCCCATTTGAATGTGAGCTGGCTGCAGTGATCACTCATTGATCACAAATTTGTTGCTGCTCAGAAAGCAAGTGGCCCCTATGTGTTCTCAGAAGCAAGTGCAGCTTTTGTTTGCCTTTTCTTCACTTTTGTTGTCACTGAACAAAAGTGAATATCTTCAACTGTTGAAGGCTTACCAGAATGTCATGGTCCCACACTGAAGAATGAAAAGACATTAGGTTACTCTTGACATTAGGGAAATTAGCACACACACTTAGACTTGCTACTAAAATGGGATGACACTAAGAAAGTGTAATCTGCTTAGCTTGGCTCTTAAAAAGCAAGACATTTATGAATTTGACCTGGCATTTGCAAGATGTCAGCCACGCCACTGGTGCCCTCAGAAGCATTTCTTTTATTCCTCTCCCACTGTGTGAATGACAATGGGCAACTCCTGGCTGGCAGCACCTGACTGGGTGGATGGCTCAGATTTAAAAGTGATATGTTCAATGGCCTCTGTTGATATGAAAGACAGAATGAGATGGAATGTTTAGGTAATGAGGCAAGTTGCAGAGATTAGTAGGAAAATAAACCTCTATTAAACTTGCCCCACTGACACTTAGCTGATTTCTGGTAAAATTCAATCCAAAGTTTATTTGTGCTGGTGGTGCAGGAAGTGAAAATTCAAGGTACAGGAATACGCTTTATCTTGGATGACATCAAGCTTCCTAAATGTTGTTGGGGCTGTACTCATCGAGGCCAGTGGAGAGTATGCCATCATTTGTACCTTGCAAATGATGACAGTCATTGGGGGTAGGGGTCAGGAGGTGAGATACTCTTTGCAGAATTCCTAGCCTTTGAACTGCTCTTTAGCCACAGTATTTCTACAGCAGATCCACTGAAGGTTCTGATCAATGATAACCCCAAAATATTAATATTGGTTGGTTCAACAATGGTAATGCAATCGAATGTCTAGGATTGATGGTTAGATAGTTGAGTACAGCATTGCCTGGAAGAAATCTTTATGGAAAGCCAGTGTGATTTCCAACCAAATCATGGAACTATGTATGTATTTTCATAGCTAAACAATGCCAACCACTCTACATATCCTTCATCAGCTTGACCAAAACTTCTGACTGAGTCAATTAGGAAGTGGTATGGAAGGCCCTATTAAAGGCTGGAAATTCATCAACATCCTTCAACTCCTCCAAGATAAGATGTTGGTGATGGTCCTCATTGACAGTAATACAATGGAATCCATTGAGGTCCTGGCAGGTCAAGCATGGCTGTGAGACCACCCCATTCTTTTCTCCACCATCAACGGCCACAGTTCTTCATTTTATCAAGAACAAGCTCTCAGCGATGTGAGATAACAAGGTGTACAGCTGGATCAATGCAGCAGGCCAAGCAGCATCAGAGGAGCAGGAAGGCTGACGTTTTGGGCCGAGACCCTTCTTCAGATTTCCTGCTCCTCTGATGCTGCTTGGCCTGACGTGTTCATCCAGCTCGACACCTTGTTATCTCAGATTCTCCAGCATCTGCGGCTCCTACTATCTTTCAGTGGTGTGAATTTTTTTTTTCTTTATTCATTCACAGCGTGAGGGCATCACTGCCCATCCCTAATTACCCAGAGGGCAGTTAAGTGTCAATCACATTGCTGTGGGTCTGGAGTCACAAGTAGGCCATACCAGGTAAGAATGGCAGTTTCCTTCCCTACAAGTGGTCTCCAGGGTGCACGGAAAACTTTATCAACCACAACCAGTTGAAATCCAAGAAGAAAATAACACTGACATTGCTCATGGAACTTCAGTATGCAGATGACAATGTCACCTCCACTCCCTAAGAAGACAAGGCTCCAATTCTTGTTTAGCACTTCCATGGAAGCATACCAAAGAATTGATCCAGATCGAAGCTCAAGAAGACTCAAGTTCTGTACCAAACTGTCCAAGGGTAGGTTCTGGTCCATCCTCCATTCAAATCGCAGAATCATAAATCCCTACAGTGTGAAAGCAGGCCATCTGGTCCATTGAGTCCACACCGACCCTCCAAAGAGCATCCCACACAGACCCACATCGGCACCCTCTCCCTATAATCATGTATTTCCCATGGCTAATCCACTTAGCCTGCACATCCCTGGACACCATGGGCAATTTAGCATTGCCAATCCACTTAAATACAATTGATAAACCTTGCAAAGGTTCCCTGCATGCTTACTTCAAAGAAATTTAACACTATGTCAACACCTAGGAGACTTTGCTGAGAAGAAATCAACTTGGAGGAGCTTCGCAGAAAGGGACACAATCCTTCAAGAACACCCAGTGGCAAAAGGAATTATTGAAATGGAACTCGAGAAAGCGAAGCCAGTGATTGTACCATGGACCAGTTTTACCTTTCAGAAACATCTGCTGAATGTGTGGTCAAGGATACAGCTCTAGGATTGGGCTCATAAGCCATGCGAGGACCCATATAGCTTGACACCAGTGACACAGAATCTCTTAGATGAACAATCGTACTCGGTGAGAGGCTGCCAATGAGATTTTCTCTTGTGAGAATTCTTCACTGCCGAGCACTTGTGTGGCACAAATGTTACTTGCCACTTCTCAGCCAAAGCCTAGATGCCATCAACATCTTCTTGCTTATGGACACAGACTGCTCCAGTATCTGAGGCAGCATAAATGGTGCTGTAAACTGTACAGTCATGAGTAAACATCTACAATTCCGTCTGTGGTGGACAGAAGGTCAGTGCTGAAGCAGCTGAAAATAATTAGGCTGATGATACCACCCTCAGGAACTCCTGCAGAGATGTACTGGAGTTAAGATGATTGACCCTCGGACAGCCACATCTACTGTTCTTTTAAAGCTTTTAAATGCTAAAGTGACTAACCAAAATGTTTGTTCTTGCTCCTTAACCTCTCCTAAAGAATCTGTGTTTTCATTTCATTCTTCATTGCCACCTTCCTGGATTAGTTGGGTAAGTCCAAAGCAAAAGACCTACCTATTCAAAAGCTCACCAAAACTAGGCAATAACAGTAAGCTCTGGGGCAGCCATTTAACAGTGTTCATGTTGTGGAGTTAAGAGGCAGGTATCACAGCTAACAAGATTGTCAACTGTGGGCACAGAATGTTTCAATGCAATAGAAAGTATTCCTTATCGCTTCCATTAAAATTTCTGGAATATTTGGCTGAAAATGAACACTCAAACTCAGACAAAATAATAAGCAAATCAAAATTTTAATTGTTAACAAATGAAGCATCAAATAATAAAAATTAGAAACTGAAAATGAAACATGCTAAGGGAGGTGTATATGATATGGTTTGTACCTGCCCTAAACTAAGGAAAAATTATGGTTTGAGCTATTTACTGGATATAAATTGCTCATGTTTACATGCTATATTATGTTTGCTCCATCAATTCAAATAAATCTAATAAAGAATTTAGCAAAGTAATTAACTGGTTTGAGGCAGAAAGATTCTTCTTCATGCATTTGTTCCAATTCTTGACAAATAGTGCAAATGCTAACTACATTAAATGTTGCAGTTTGTAAGTTTAGACAATTTACGCTGCAATATTCATTTTTTAAAAAAAATTATTCACAAGATGTGGACATCACTGGCCAGACCAGTATTTACTGCCATTCACTAACTGCATTGGAGGTAAGGATGGCAAATTTCCTTCCCGAAAGGGCATGGTGAAGTAGGTGGATTTTTCCAACAACTGGCAATGGTTTCATGATTATTATTGAACTCTTAATTTCAGATTCTTTTCATACTGAATTCAAGTTCCACCAACTTCGTGGTGGGGTTTGAATACGGCTCCCCAGAACATTACAATTATAAAAAAACGTAAAACAGTTTTGATCATTTGAATGTGCTTCTACCTTCGTCCCACTTTTGTTTGAAATTGCTTCTCTCATTTGGGGCAATGTGACATGCAGGTCTTTACAGTCACTGCATTGAAACCAACACAAAGTAATTCTCTTCTCCAGATGTCAACTTTAATATGTTCATCAAGCTAGCTCTACAACAGAAGAATGGTAAAGATGGACTCACCAGCCATGGAGTACTACTGCAGGTTTTCTGCATGGAATCAAAGAATAAAAGTACTTCCTCTTACCAGAGAGCTATAAAGCTACTTGGGAATGAAATGAGTGGTCATCAGATATTTCAAATCAGGAAAGCGATTCGGAGGCATGTCAGTCACTTTAATATAACTCTGAACAAATTGCTGAGAACAGCTTCAGAAGTGGGCTGGAAACCAGTTTCTCAATTACCCTCTTAACCACAGGATACATGTGCCTGGGAAACACCAGAAGAGAAACAAGGGGAGAAAATAGAAAAGTTTTGTAAAACACCCCACTTTGTCCCTATCCCTCACTTTTCTTCCCCTTTCACTGACACTTTTCATACTTTCACAAACAACTTGAATAAAAACATTTAGGATAAAACATTTAAACTGAGGAAGACTGACTCCGTTCTGAGGAAGGGTCACCGGACCCGCAACGTTAACTCTTTTTTTCTCTTAAACAGATGTTGCCAGACCTGCTGAGCTTATCCAGCAACTTTGCTTTTGTTCCTGATTGACAGCATCCGCAGTTCTTTTGGTTCTTATAAAACATTTAGAGTTCCTCTTATCTAATATTAATTTTCCTCTCTATACATTTATAGTCGGGCTAACTTTTAATTTACTACCTTTCCCTTTTTTCTGTACTTCAAAATCACATTTTGACACGTTATGTTACCTATTTGTACATCAAACAACAGTACTCAGTTGCAGGCAGCAGTGTGATCTCCATTCAGAATTAATGCACAATTGTACTAAGAAACATAACGCTGTATATCTCCCAGTTTCTGTGCTTGGAAGTTACATCATTGTCATTGCACAACTTGCATAAACTGTAAATGTGGGCAACGGACCAAGTTTCTGCATTGAAGTTTTCTGCATGCTTTGATTTAATTTATTGAACAAAGTTTATTTTCAGTGCTCAGAAGGAAATTTAAAATTGCTCAAAATTACTAACACATACATAGATAATAAAGGCAAATAAAATTGGCAAATAGTCCATTTGGAATGTATAGAAACAAACAAAAATAGGAAATAATTCACCAACACCTTCCACCCCAACCTTCAGTTCACCTGGGCCATCTCCAGCACATCCCTCACCTTCCTGGACCTCTCAGTCTCCATCTCAGGCAACCAGCTTGTAACTGATGTCCATTTCAAGCCCACCGACTCCCACAGCTACCTAGAATACACCTCCTCCCACCCACCCTCCTGCAAAAATTCCATCCCCTATTCCCAATTCCTCCGCCTCCGCCGCATCTGCTCCCACGACAAGACATTCCACTCCCGGACATCCCAGATGTCCAAGTTCTTCAAGGACCGCAACTTTCCCCCCACAGTGATCGAGAACGCCCTTGACCACGTCTCCCGTATTTCCCGCAACACATCCCTCACACCCCGCCCCCGCCACAACCGCCCAAAGAGGATCTCCCTCGTTCTCACACACCACCCCACCAACCTCCGGATACAACGCATCATCCTCTGACACTTCCGCCATTTACAATCCAACCCCACCACCCAAGACATTTTTCCATCCCCACCCCTGCCTGCTTTCTGGAGAGACCACTCTCTCCGTGACTCCCTTGTTCGCTCCACACTGCCCTCCAACCCCACCACACCCGGCACCTTCCCCCGCAACCGCAGGAAATGCTACACTTGCCCCCGCACCTCCTCCCTCACCCCATCCCAGGCCCCAAGATGACATTCCACATTAAGCAGAGGTTCACCTGCACATCTGCCAATGTGGTATACTGCATCCACTGTACCCGGTGTGGCTTCCTCTACATTGGGGAAACCAAGCGGAGGCTTGGAGACCGCTTTGCAGAACACCTCCGCTCAGTTCGCAACAAACAACTGCACCTCCCAGTCGCAAACCATTTCCACTCCCCCTCCCATTCTCTAGATGACATGTCCATCATGGGCCTCCTGCACTGCCACAATGATGCCACCCAAAGGTTGCAGGAACAGCAACTCATATTCCGCTTGGGAACCCTGCAGCCTAATGGTATCAATGTGGACTTCACCAGCTTCAAAATCTCCCCTTCCCCTACTGCATCCCTGAACCAGCCCAGTTCGTCCCCTCCCCCCACTGCACCACACAACCAGCCCAGCTCTTCCCCCCCACCCACCGCATCCCAAAACCAGTCCAACCTGTCTCTGCCTCCCTAACCGGTTCTTCCTCTCACCCATCCCTTCCTCCCACCCCAAGCCGCACCCCCATCTACCTACTAACCTCATCCCACCTCCTTGACCTGTGCGTCTTCCCTAGACTGACCTATCCCCTCCCTACCTCCCCATCTATACTCTCTCCACCTATCTTCTTTTCTCTCCATCTTCGGTCCGCCTCCCCCTCTCTCCCTATTTATTCCAGTTCCCTCTCCCCATCCCCCTCTCTGATAAAGGGTCTAGGCCCGAAATGTCAGCTTTTGTGCTCCTGAGATGCTGCTTGGCCTGCTGTGTTCATCCAGCCTCACATTTGATTATCTAGGAAATAATGGAATTACCTCCAAAAAGGTAGTTTGATAAAAGCTCCTAAATATTAATAATAACTGAAGAGTATTGCCATAGTAACTCTTAAATATTACACATATCCAATCTGCCTTGAAGATATTTTCTAATCAACCACTTTACCCAATTTTGGCGGACGAGGGACCTGAGCCTGGGCCTCCAGTTTAGGAGAGTGGTCCAGGAAATGGCTGATGAAAATCAACGTGAGCAAATGCGAAGTCTTGCACTTTGGAAAAAAGAATACGGGCATGGACTATTTTCTAAACGGTGAGAAAATTCATATAACAGAAGTTCAAAGGGAGTGCTAGTCCAGGATTCTCTAAAGGTTAACTTGCAGGTAGAGTCCGTGATTGAGAAGGCGAATGTAATGTTGTTGTTTATCTCAAGAGGGTTGGAATATAAAAGCAGTGAAGTGCTTCTGAGACTTTATAAAGCTCTAATTAGGCCCCATTTAGAATACTGTGTCCAATTTTGGGCCCCACATCTCAGGAAGGACATACTGGCGCTGGAGCGTGTCTCCAGCGGAGATTCACACGGATGATCCCTGGAATGGTAGGTTTACCGTACGATGAACGGCTGAGGATCCTGGGATTGTATTCATTAGTGTTTAGAAGGTTGAGGGGAGATCTAATAGCAATTTATAAGATAATGTACGGCTTAGAAAGTGTGGATGTTGGGAAGTTGTTTCCGTTAGGCAGGGAGACTAGGAACCATGGGCACAGCCTTAGAATTAGAGGGGGTAAATTTAAAAGGGAAATGAGGAGACATTGCTTCAGCCAGAGAGTGGTGGGCCCGTGGAATTCATTGCCACGTAGCGCAGTGGAGGCCGGGACGTTAAATGCCTTCAAGGCAGAGATTGATAAATTCTTGATCTCACAAGGAATTAAGGGCCAAGGGGAGAGTGTAGGGAAGTGGAGTTGAAATGCCCATCAGCCATGATTAAATGGCGGAGTGGACTCAATGGGCCGAATGGCCTTACTTCCACTTCTATGTCTTATGGTCTTAGGATGTTCACCAGGATGTTGCCTGGTGTGGAGGGCACTAACTATGAAGTGAGGTTAAGTAGATTAGGATTGTTTACATTAGAAAGATGGAGGTTGAGGGGGGACCTGATTGAGGTCTACAAAATCATGAGAGGTACAAACAGGGTGGACAAGCTAGAAGCTTTTTCCCCCCCAGAGTGGGGGACTCAATTACTAGGGGTCACGATTTCAAGGTGAGAGGGGAAAAGTTTAAGGGAGATATGCGTGGAAAGTTCTTCACACAGAGGGTGGTGGGTGCCTGGAACGCATTGCCAGCAGAGATGGTACAGGCGGGCACGATAGCCTCATTTAAGATGTATCTAGACAGGTATATGAATGGGCAGGAAGCAGCGGGATACAGATCCTTGGAAAATAGGTGACAGGCTTAGTTGGAGGATCTGGATTGGCGCAGGCTTGGAGGGCCGAAGGGCCTGTTCCTGTGCTGTAATTTTCTTTGTTCTATGTTCAGAGTGCCATAAACCCCTCCTGAAGGTGTAAACCTATCTTCATTGAAATGTCTTAGCTATGTAGCTTTATCAGCATTATTAATTTTCACACTTTGAACAATGATTTCTATGTGATTGAGATGGTCTTGACACTTGAAAAGTTGGATGTGAACTATCACCTCAAATCTAGTTATTCTTCAAGAGACTGTTGAAAATGTGAAATATTCTATCACATAGAGTGATTTGAGGTAAAGAGCAAATATACATGTCAGGGAAACCTAGATCAATCAATAGGGCAGAAGGAATAGAAGAATATAGTGCCAGAGAGGGACGATATGAAGGAATAGAAGCCTTGCAAGGAGAATTAGCATAGCATCCTGTCATGGATCTGTTGTGTCAGATAGCCTATTTCATGTGTATGTAATTCTGGACAAGGGAAGTCCAAGAAAGAAATTATCTCCTGCCCATAAAAGAGTGTAACCATCTCTTACCATCAAGGAGAATGGTATGTGATATCACAATTAATCTTCCACCAGAGTTACTAACTGCATGTTATAGGACCAAATCTTTTGGTCCCCAGATTATTAGAGACTGAACATATCAGTGAAGATGTACATTCATACATCATGGAAGCCCCGATACACGGACATGTACAACCATTGCCCAGGAAATGTAAACACCTGATGGGCTACTAACAGGGAGGATCCTTGAAAATCACCAACCTTGAGCATGGAGCAGAGACTTGGACTAGATATGCACAGCTTACCTTGATAGATACCCAGGAAATGTTGAACAATTTAAAACCTAGCCTGGCAGCTGGACAACTACATAATCAATCCCTAATGATTCAAGGGCTGTCCCACCTGATCACCTGGCTACCTATACTTCTTCCCCATCCAGACCAGACTATTCTCCATAAACTAACCACACACCTCACCACCTAATTCATTCCCAATCCCCAATTCAAATTCATTCATTAAATGGACTGAACTTTTAAAATGAATCTGAATATAGCAGGAACTGTCATAAAAAGTAGGCATTTCCACATCATGTCCTGACTCTGATCATTGAGAGTTGGACGAGAGTCCTGCAGTGCACATTTCTCTGTCAACTGGGATCGAAAGATTCTAGGCAAAATGAGGAGTAGTGACAGGTTCAGGATCTCTTCCTGATCAGCAAAGTGCCCAGTACTGACACGGCTCAAAAATCCAAGAACTTTAGCAGTAGAATGTGATACCACTTCTACCCCTGCTGTAATCATGATTTTAGTGACTTGCAAATTTAGCCTCTGGTCATTTCTCAGACAGCAAGAACAAGGATGTTCTGCCTGAGAGACTGTGGCATAGTATAAATACCTATATACAGAGAATAAATACCTATCTCTAATAACCCTCTATTGCAGGACTCAAACAGCATCATCCAGTTTCCAAGGAAAAGGGAGATAAAATGTACGGGGAACATAAGTCCTCCATGTGAAAGTGCAGAAATGTAAACACTGCAACATGAAAATATCATACCATACATTTGTAGGATTTTCTACAAATCAGTATGATGCCAAATTTATCCATACAGAACAGTTGCTTCAGAACCAGTTTACATGCAGCACAGGCAAATGAAGGTCCATGCAACTGCACAAGTTGCTCAGCAAACGGCGCAGGAACTTCTTTACTGCACTTTATGAGGCATAGTTTTCTCTTCTCTACTCGGAAATCTTACACAGGAAATTCAAACTGAGGTCACTGGAAAATAATTCGAGACAGGAGGAAAAAAAAGCAAAAAAAAAAATCAATAAAAACGCATTGTGTGGCTAATGGATTCAGGTGATGTTTCAATTGCAAGAGCAGCTAGCACTTTAACCTCAAAAGCCCTTGAAAATTTGTTTGAGTGCCTTTAAAATTCTTAAAGTTTATGTGGAGAGTTGAAGGCAGTATGAGTCCATGATAACGTTCACACTAAAGTCTAAAATAACCACAGTAAAGTGTACTACAGTCAACAGCTTAATCATAGTATTCACTATGGCAATGATCTGGTGCTGTAAGCCATTTGTTACTTCTTGGATTCATTCAGAAATTAGTATTTTCATTGTTGGAGATTATTTTGTAAAACCATATTTTGACAGAAACCACGATACACAGAGTAACAGAATTTGTAGGATGTGTCACAGGATATCACACTGTATAGCTGGTCTTATTAGTGCTTCAACTGAGCCCCCACATAATCATATGATTTCCTCCCCATGATGTATTCATTACCTGAGAGTGATAGTATTTTTATCCTTGATGCTAGCTTATGTCAAGGTTGTAGCTAAGCAGTATCCTGTTTGTATCAACTGGGTTTAACTGAAATGACATACACAGATCTCCTTTCCCAGAAATGTATTTTAAAACAAACTGCTGTTGACAGAAACTCATTCTGTCCAACAATTTGCATTTGTTTTTTGATATTCTTCTGTCTTTTGAGAGAATGGTTTGTACCTTAATGCTCCATTGTTTTACACATCCCTTGGTGTGGCTCAGGAATCCCACTCTGGCATGGCATTCTCTTATGCATTAGCTGTGGATGAATACTTAAGAGTTGAGAAGAAGCAGAATTTCCTGGTCTCCGTTTTGTGTAGGCTGTCTTCTCAGCCAGCTGAGTGTTCCGTTTTGCCTTGCCTCCTCCAGCACCTCTCCAGAAAGCTGAGCTCCAGAGATCACAACCGTCAAAGACAGTTATTATCTGTCTGCTCCAAGGCCTGCAATCATCTTCTTATATCATAAGCAGGTATCCTTGTAGTGGAAGTATGAAATTCCAGAAAGTCAATGGCCAGTTCACTGCATAGAAAATCTTTGGGTATACAGTTACCAGTCGTTTGATGAATGCAGCCAAGCTAGTTTTTCCAAGATGGTGGCAAAGCAGGATTCTCCAGCTGAAGCTCATCCATTTCCTTTCTATTTTTCTCTCAATTTACTTTTTCTTCTTTTTTTTTCTTGGTGATGTCCTGAACTCAAGGCCTCAGCGCAGAGTCGAATTGCTAGCCTCAGCATGGTGGTCTCTCGGCAGCTCAGCACAGTCGTCTCGGCCCGGTGTGGCCTCTGCGTGTACTTCTGGCCTCAAGCTAAACTCAGCATGGTGGAGGCGCTGATCTGGACTGGGTTTGAAGGGTTGTTATTCTAAATGTTTTATTTTTTTGTTTTTCTAATTTTTTTTCCCCCCCAAAGAATCTGTACTTAAAAATCTATAGACAGGTAGCTTATACCTAAGATGACACCATAAGTAGTGACTTGTAAACGTTTCACTGTACTCATTTCAGTACATGTAACAATAAAGCTAATTCTAATTCTAGTGCAGATGTCATTACTTTTTCAGCAGGACTCTTTCAGTTATACTGACACCTACAGAAAATGATTACAAACAGTGACATTTATGACCTTTCTGCAAGTCTGAAGGCCAGAACGGAAATAAGGCCAATTTTTATCCGAAATTGAGCTAGGGTCTCAAAGCTGACTGGGCAACAGGTCTAGCGGTGTTGATTCTCTTGCTTCCAGTAGCATGAAGCTTGATGTGCAGGGCAGTAAATTAGTAATTAATGTATACTGATGGAATTAGCCAGTTAACGGACATCTCTGTCCTGCTCAAGAGATACCAAGGTGATATCCAAGGTGTCAAAGGTAGATACTTTCAGCCTTTCTCCTCTTAGCATACATGGCCAGGCCTCAGTGCCTTACAGGAGTGCACTGACGATGATAGTGGATAGACAGTCATTTTGGTGATTGTTGCCGTTCCACATTCTCTTATCCAGGCTCAACAAAACAGCTACAGCCTATGTAATCTGGGGGTGTCATCAAGTGACAACTTGCTGGTCATTGTGGAGCTAGATGTGTGAAGTGATCAACCTGGCAGATGATAGAATAACAATATCCTGGACCATGAAATTTATTTTCCTGATGCTGATGATCAAACCAAACCTTTTACAGGCAAGAGAAGCTCTGTCCATGTGCTACTGATCCTTGAAAATGAATCCTGCTACAGATTGGAGCAGTGAAAAAATTGATGTGATGAGCACAGCAAACAGCAATATAATCCATGTGCTGTAAATATCTATAAGCTACTGTAAATGTTCTGTTACATGGTGCAGAATGTAATTTAAGAGCTCCTAAACCAACTTCCAGAGACCTCAGAAGAAACTGCATCAGATTAGAAAGTCTGACAATAAAGATGACCATACTTTGAAATGTGAATGGAAGAGATGAACAATATTTAACATTAAAAATGTAAAGTCAGTAAAAATCTAATAGTTTGCAAAAAAGTCATCAAAACTCTAAAAATAGCCACATTCCAGTAATATAATGATATTATTAACTGCTTGGGAACTTCCTTTTCTCAACTATATTGGACTTTTTGCGGTAAACAGTAAATGTATTTTGAATTGCATTAGAGAATCCTGCACTTTCAACTTTAAACTAACAAATCTTTTCTAAGGTGTTTAATGTACTATTATACTCCTTAATAGTATTCAGTATCAGTTCAACAGAGTCAAATGTCAGGGCATTTCAAATTCATTAAGCTAAAGCATTCAGTTTATTAAATTGTTTACATACCAACCACACATGTTCCTTAATCCACTGAAAAATATGAAATTCAATATAGACAAGCACAAAAGATTGAACACAGCAAGAAACAGAATTGGTGTAGCAAAATACAAGATAATCCTGAAAATAGATCGAGGCATCTCAGCAGACACAGCTCAACATGTAATCACTTCACAGCAGCAAATGAACTAAAAGAATGGTGAACTACCCAGCCAAGACAGTAATACAAGAAATTTTATTTGAACCGTCTCTTGCATGCTCTCAGGAAACGTTTTTTCCATCAACGGTTTACTTTAGAAATGAAGTCACTGTCTCACAAAACACATCTGCCAATCTTGCCACAGCAAGATTTCTGAAACAACAAATAAACAGATTTTCTCTTCATTCGTTCTCATTAGTTCTGATAGAAGAATAAATGTTGGTCATGATAGGAGGAGAATCTTTGTGACTAGTGCTGAGGCAGCTTTTAGATCCACCTGCATCAGGGAAATCATGGACCAGCCACATTTTGCCAAACCTAATTGGACAGGAACATAGGTGGGATCAAGAGGAAAAAATGGCTACTGTGCTTCCAAGCCCAGTCTCTAAAATCTCCACTGTTCCAAGGAAAGAGACCAGTTTCTGGGATATTTTTAATGAACCTATTCAGACATGTTATTACACATCTCAGGAGTAGGTGGGGCTAGAACCCAGGCCTCCAAGCTTAAAGGTAGAGATACAACCACAACAGCCCTCAAAAAAAAATCCCTTTTATTTATGTGCAGCTAACCATCCTGACCAGCCAAGGGCGCAGGCTCTGAACAGGCCTGCTCTTATTAAGAAGCTTTTACAGATATTTTCTCATCAACCTGTTCAGAGATAGAGTCATAGAGTGATACAGCATGTTAACAGTCCCTTCGACCCAAACGAGTCCATCTTGACCACGGTGTCCATTCATTTGGTTGCATTTGCCCGCACTTGGTCCATGTACTTCTAAACCCTTCCCATTCACTTACCTGTCCGAATTTTTTTTTGCAATTGTTGCTGTTGTACCTCCTTCAAACACTTTCTCTGGCAGCTCATTCCAATTACGCATCACTCTCTGCGTGAAGAAGTTGCTCTTCAGGTCCTGCTTAAATCTTTCCCCTCTCGCCTTAAAACCTATGCCGTCTAGGTTTCAATTCCCCATTCCTTGGGGTGTGTGACTGTATGTATTCATCCTATCTATGCTCCTCATGATTTTATACACCTCAATTAGATCACCTTCTAGATTCTAAAGAACAAGTCCTATCCCTGGCCAAGCTCTTCCGATGGCCTTACTTTCACTCCTATGTCTTATGGTCTTACGATAACTCAGGCCTACTAGTCCTGGCAACATCCTCGTAAATCTTCTTTACTCACTTTCCAGTTTAACTATGTCTTTCCTACAACAGGGTGACCAAAACAGTAAACAATATTCTGGGTGCAGCCTCAACATCGACTTATACAACTGTAATATAATGTCCCAACTGCTACACTCGATCCTCCTACTGATGAAGGCAAGCATGCTAAATGCCTTCTTCACCACCCTGTCTACCTGTGACACTGCTTTCAATGAACTATGTACTTGTACTCCAAGTTCCCTCTGTTCCACAACACTCCTCAGGACCTTACCATTTACTCAATAAGTCCTTTTTTGGTTCGGCTTTCCAAAGTGCAACACCATACACTTATCTGTCTTCAATTGCATTTGCCAATCCTCAGCCCAACTCCCCATCTGATCAACATCCCTCTGTAATTTTTGACAACCTTCCTTGGTGTCAACGATACCTCCTAATTTTGTATCAACTGCAAACTTACTGATGATGCCTTGTACATTCACATCCAGATCGTTTATCCACAAATAACAAAGGTCCCAGCACTGACCACTGTGGCACACCACTAGTCATAGCCCTCCAGTCTGAGAAACCTTTGACCATCGCCCTCTGCTTCCTACTATCAAGCCAATTTCAAATCCAATTAGCTAGCTCTCCCTGGATCCCAAGTGACTTAACCCTCATGACTCGTCTGCTGTGGGAGACCTTGTCAAAGGCCTTACTAAAGTCTACATAGACAACATCCACTGCTCTATTCTCATCTATCCTCTTGGTTACTTCTTTGAAAAACTCTAAAATATTTGCCAAATCTGATTTGTCACACACAAATCCATGCTGACTATACAAATGTTGGTCAATCCTGTCCCTCAGTATCCTCTACAAAAACTTGTCTACTACTCATGACAGGCTCACTGGCCTGTAGTTCCCTAGCTTGTCTTTGCTGCCTTTCTTAAACAACGGAGCAACATTAGTCCCCCTCTAGTGATCTGGAACTTCAGTGGCTAAAGATGAAGCAAAAGCCTCTGCAAGGGCTCTGCAACTTCTTCCCCAGCCTCCCACAACATCCAAGGATGGGCTTGATCAGGTCCAGGGGATTTATCCACCTTCATGCACTTTAAGCCGCAAACACCTTCTCTCTAGTAATATGTATTCGGTCCAAAACATCTACACTTGCTTCCCTTATTTCCTCAGCTCAGCATCCATGATTCTCTCCTCAGTAATCACTGTGAAGAAATATTCATTAAAAATCTCCCCCATCTCCTGTGGTGCCGCATATAGATGGCCATACTGACCTTTCAGGGGACCTATTCTCTCCCTAGCCACCTTTTTATTCCTAATGTAGCTATAGAACTTCTTGGGATTATCTTTACCCTTATCTGCCAGATTCTTCTCATACCCTCTTTTTGACCATTTGATTTCCCTCTTAAGTGTGTTCCTACACTTATAGCTTCAACCCAACATATGCCTTCTTTTTCTTGACCAGAGCCTCAATATCTCTAACCCTCTCAACTTTTCTCAACGTTCTGTCCCTGGACTCATGATATCACACTTCTAAAAGCCTCCCATTTGCCAGTTGTTCCTTTTCCTTTAAACAGGCTCACCCAATCAACCTTTGCTAGATCCTGCCTAATGGCCCCAAAAATTGGCCCTGCTCCAGTTCAGCATTTTACCCCATCCTATCGTTTTCCATAATAATATTAAAACTAATGGAGTTATGGTCACTGGTCCCAAACTCCAACTAACACTTCAGTCACTTGCCCAACCTCATTTCATAAGAGGATATCCAGTGTTGCAACTTCCAGAGTCGGGCTCTCTACATTTTGATATAGGAAGCTTTCTTGGTACATTTGACAAATTCCACCCCATCTGGGCCTTTTACACTCTGGGTGGTCCAGTCAATACAGGCGAAATTAAAATCACCAACCAATACTATTCTATTATTCCTACAAGTGTCTGCAATCTCTCTACACATCTGCTCCTCTAGTAGCCTCTGGCTATTTAGGAGTCTACAAATACAATCCCAACTGAGTCACAATCCCCTCCTTTGTTTCTAAGTTCTAACCATATGGCCCCATTTGGTAACCTCTTAAGAATATCCTCTCTAAGCACGGTTGTTATGTTCTCCCTTGTCAAAAGGGCAATTCCCCCTCTTCGCTAACTTACACTGCCATCACACCTGTAGGTTCTGAATCCTGGAACACTGAGCTGCCAGTCCTGCATTTCTGTCAGCCATGTTTCTGTTATGGCTACAATATCCCAGTCCCCAGAGCCAATTCATGCTCTGAGTTTATCGGCCTTACTAGTAAGGCCTCATGCATTGAAATAAATGCACTTTAAACCAGAAGTTGCTTCCCTCCCTTTACTGTGCCCTTGCTATCCTGAATAGTAAACTTGCTTCAATGGTTCAGAGAATCCCTCCTGTGTGGAAACAGGCCCTCCAGCCCAACAGGTTCACACTGACCCTCGAAGCATCCCACCCGTGCCCACCCCCCCCATCACCCAACTCATCTACACATCCCTGAACACTATGGCAATTCAGCACTGCCAATCCACCTAGCCCGCACACCTTTGGACTGTGGGAGGAAACCGGAGCACCCGGACGAAACCCACACAGACATGGGGAGAATGTGCAAACTCCACACAGGCGCCTGAGGGTGGAACTGAACCCAGGTCCCTGGTACTGTGAGGCAGCAGTGCTAACCACTGAGCCACAGTGCCGCCGTGCTTCAATGGCTAATGTATTTTCCCTTGACTTCTCGATGACCCCTCTTTTATTCAGAGTCCTATCCCCCTGCCAAACTAGTTTAAACTCTCCCGGATAACACTAGCAAATCTCTCCCCAAGGATACTGCAACCCCTCCAGTTCAAATGCAACCTGTCCCTCTTGTAAAGGTCACCCCTACACCAGAAGAGATCCCACTGATCCAAGAACTGTAAATTCTGCCCCCCTCTGAAGCAGGTGAAATTTGAATCCAGACCTCCTTGTTCAGAGGAAAAGACACTACCACTATGCCACAAAAGTCTGAGAAGTTGCTTTATATCATTGTGCACTCATAACAAGCTCATCTGTCTCCTTTTATTCTTAATGAGGCAGCCAGATTGCAGCATCTGTTGACAGAAGATCATTTGTATGGTGGTGTGAGTCATGTAATGAGGCAGAAAGGGTATTATAAAAATACCGTATTGCCTCACTGAGGCAACACACTGGAAATCAAGGCCCACTGTTGCTGGAATGGTGACAAATGTTTAAGAAGAGTTTTCAAAGTACACAATGCCCCCAGTTTATCTGTCAGATAGACCCAGGTTAAACTAAATCTTGGACTAGGTTTTTGTGCTTAACAAGAATGACTATTTGTTACAAAGAAATAGATTTTAATCACAGAAAACCCAACCATGAAGAGTCAACATATAACTTTCCCAGTTAAAACTCTGATACCTGATAAGACTCCCCCTACACATACATTAAAAACAAACACTGGTATTATAGGTTGAAGGAAAATTTCTAGGGAAGCAGTTCAATCACGCCAGTCCACAGGGTTCACCAGGATGATCTTCTGGCTTCCCAGGATTTTCCTGTTCTTTAAACTTTTTTCCAGGTTCTTTTCACTTCATCACAGATGGACAGGTGATTAACACAAATGCAAAATCTCTTCTTCACTGATTAAAGGCCTCGGCTTATACAACTAGCGAAGAAAAACAAACTGATTTTCTGCAGGCTTCGGGTATTTTATTGGAGAGAAAGACAAACCATTTGCTTTTTGCAGCAGTCCAGCAGGCATTGACAAGCTGTTCAGTGATCCAGGAGCAAATCACATAGTTGTTATCAGGCTGATGACCTTTGTCATCCACAACTTGTCACAACTTCATAAACCAATCAGCTACCTACCACTAACTAAATCTTTCATTGTACACCGACCCAATAGCCGGCCCATCAACAAGCAGCCTCCCTCACCGCTTGAACAAAGCGGGAGTATAAATGCAATTCCTTTCACAATCCTTGACAATAAAATAATCCTTTGCTTACTTCAATCCATAATCAAAAATTATAGAAAAATAAAAAGATAGTCTTTACAATATCTATTTTTATTTCAAACATTCAAGCAATCAATTTTTGAATTTTCAAAGTGGAAATTATCTCCAATGACACGTTACAGGATAACCATGTTCTATAAATTTAATCTCAACACTGAACATAATTTAGTTGTTTTGGATTAAATTCAAAATTTTAGAAAACCCCAACTTTTAATCACTCTCTGTAAAAGAATCTCAATTGAGAAGGAACTTCTTTGCCCAAAGGGCTATGAATCTGTGGGAATTCACTGCCCAGTGAAATAGTTGAGGCTTCCTCATTGAATGTTTTTACAGAAAAGGAGATAATTTCTGAACAGTAAAGGATTTTAAGGCTATAGCGAGAAGGTGCATAAGTGGAACTGAGGCCATGAAAAGATCAGCCATGATCTTACTGAATGGCTGAGCAGACTTGAAGGGCCAGACGACCAACTCCTACACCTGGTTTTTATGTTCTTTCATCTTACTTTCACCAATTATAGTTCTCAAAGCACTTCCTAGCCTTAGTTTCTAACTTGGTTTAGGTTTTGCAAGAAGGCTGATTGAGTTCAGACTATCTGCTGCCTATCAGCCAATTAGTGTGCAACAGCGCCTCCCACACCAGGTGGTAACGGTGATTTAGGGCACTTAGCAAAGGAGCGATGCAGTTCTCCAGGTCCTCCACTGGCAGGTGACAATAAGGGATGGCAACTGGAGCAGTTAGCTGAACTCTTGCTGTAAAGGAACATCATCCTTGGTGGAATGAAAGCTGATGGGATAAGAGAACAGATAAACAAAGGAACTCCTCAGCCCAATGCAACCATACAATGATTCCCTGTACATAGTCTAAATAGCTCCTTGTTTGCCCTTAATTTCCCCTCCCTTTTCTAATGACTGGATGCCAGTGGATCTTGGGCTGAAAACGTGTTCAAAACTCATATCACAATTGGAACATATGGCCTAGGCACCTGTCATTGTACTGGTGTTTAAATTCATACATGATGATGCCCAACTGTGGTAGACAGAACATCTTTCTGGACTGTTGGGAACATCCTACTAGTGGTAAATATCATATGAGTCATCCCTACCCAATTGCAGCTTGAAACTGTTTGCTTAGCTTCTTGCTTGAAGTTTTGAGATTTTGTCTTTCTAGAATAACTTGAAGTCAGGTTTGAAGAGAATGCGAGGTGGTACAAGTGAGAAGGGAACAGAACAAAACAAAACAGATGCCTCAACTTCGTCTCTTGAGTTTAATATGCAGATATCAGAGAAACAGCACAACTATGCACAAAGCAAATTATTACAATTGCATGTTTGTTTGTAATTTAGACTTTTTGCATTTCCAGTAATCTAGAAGAGCTGTGAATCTCAGACACAAACTTCCTGATTTACACAGTTAACTGTGTATATGTCGAAGGGATGTGGAAGAGCAAGCAAGAGAAATGTTGGGCAAAATCTGGTTTGAATCCTTTGTTGCTAATGTGGAGTACTTTTAAGGATCTACTTTTTCCCAGCTGTAAAATAAAGATTTGCATTTATCATGCCTTTTGCGATTTCAGGATGTTCCAAACGACTTTACAGCCAGACACAGAAAGTACTTTTGAGATGTATTTGCTGATGCAGTGTTGGATACTCTCATATACACTTCCATAAGATCACTTCACATTGTTTTTCAGAAATGTCCTCAGCAACCATACAGGCCAATTGTCTCATCAGGTATGTGCTGATGACTTTTTTCAAGTACATAAGCCACCTAGCCCAATCCCATGCTACCCATGCCCTTAATATCATTGGCTTGCAAAGGTGTAGCCTTTTAAAATGTGTTTATGAATTTATGAAAAAGGGAAAAATATTCCATACCAGTTGCTTTCTTTAAAATTTCCTTTTACTTCTTCTTGTAAATACCTAAAATTTATGCCCACTTGGTACCATCTCACTGATCAGAGGATACAACATTGTTTATCTTTTCAATTTATAATCCTCTGTTAAATCACTCCTGAATCTTCTCTACTTCAGTGAGAACAGCATTTTTGCTTTTTGGGGATTAATGTTGTATAATGACACAGATTAACTCCTGCTTTTCCACTTGCACATTACACTCTCAGTTGAGCAACAATTGAGCTAACACTTATGAGTAGTGTCCTGGTTTATTTCCATGGCCATTTTTGACGGGAGCTATTTGATTTACCACTCTTTAGTGCTCTAATTAGATTTTCTTGCCATGAGTTTTGGAAAATAGTTGTTAAAGTTTCTGTTACTTAATTCAGGAGCATATGGGTGTAAAACAAGTGATTTATCTACCTTGTGAGGTTTTAAAAAAATGATAAAGTACACTAATTGTTTTTCACTTGCTCTTCTTTTGTCATCTCAATCTCAACACCTAGTCTCCTTGTACAGTCTCCTTTAAATGCATCTGTCAATTCTTTACCATCTACCTTAATTTATCTCTTTTATCTTTGTGGCCTTACAAATATCTTAAATAGATGCTCATTCGGTGATAATAGAAAATCATTGTCCTCAACTCTTTTACAAGTTTTCTCATATACTCACTCATGATCTTTTTTAAATAAAAAAAAAATCAATCTCATGATAGATTTCCTATATATTTTATACTTGCTCTGGATTATCTCATCATAATGTGTCCTGCATTTTCAAGTTTGAGCTGGTTTTTCTGGTTATCCATGAAAACCCTGCCTTTGGCACAATTCCTGAACTCAAAAGGAAGCAGACTTCTGCCGAACCCAAGAATGGAAACCAGGGTTCAATGAAAAAATTTTGAGCAAAACAAAACTGTAAATTTTCACGTTTTCTTAACCATACAAGTTTCTTCTTGGAACTTTTAAAAACAAGATTTCTTACATCAAGTAGACTATATTGTTATTACCTTAATAACCAGAGCTATAAATCTACCCCAAAACCTTAAATAGGGAACTAGGTCCACCATTTCAAAAATGTTAGCAAACAGACAGGTTTTGCTACACTGCTACTAGACTAATCACTAAATTCTACCATGTGTACGAATGAACAATTTAGTTTTAGTCCAATTAGCTGAAAGAGTTCTCCCACCATTCTGTTCATTTTTTGATTTGGGGAGAAAAGTCAATTTGCATTAATTAAGACACAAAAATATCAATTTGTTCTAGGAAGGAAACTCTCAGTACATAATGCACATTATTTCTCATAGCCATGACAAGCAACCTCTGGAATTTAAATATACGTTTTTCAAAATACACTAGAGTGTTAATTTCACATTGTTCAAGATGTAACAGTTAATAGAATAGGCAGAAACAATAATCTTTGAATTGATACAGTCTCAACATTAACAACTACGACAATGACTTCTTTTGCAATTGCCACGTGGTCACACCACAGAATTTTCGCTTGTTGATGGCATTCACATAGTCACTCTCTGACAAGCATGTTTGCAGAACTTTTACAAAACCAGCTGTAAAAATGAAACTCAAAACTCTATCAAAAAATGAACACCAAGTTTGGCCTATCTTAACCATTCAATTTTGTGTGGCAAAACCAGATCCTCCCTTTTCTGAGATAACAAGGTGCAGGGCTGGAAGAACACACCAGGCCAAGTAGCATCAGAGGAGCAGGAAGGCTGACGTTTCGGGCTTAGACCTTCTTCAGAAATGGGGGAGGGGAAGGGGGATCTGAAATAAATAGGGAGAGAGGGGGAGGCGGATAGAAGATGGACGAGAGAGAAGATAGGTGGAGAGAAGACAGGCCAGTCAAAGAGGCTGGGTTGGAGGCGAGTGTAGGTGGGGAGGTAGGGGGGAGATCGGTCAGTCCAGGGGAGATGGACAGGTCAAGGGGACGGGATGAGGTTAGCAGGTAGGTAGGTAGGTAGTCCCTTTTCTCTCACCAGCTCAGCTGTGTGTACAATTGCAGACATTCACTCTTTATAAATACAAACAATCATATTCCGTATTTAGGCTAATGCTCACATGAAAGCAAAACAGCACAGAACAGCTGACACTACGTTCAAAATTTGTTTCATTCATTCGAGATGGACATGTAATCAGACTATCTGAAACATTCACTGAAGCTAAACATTTATCAGTTTAACATACATAAAGAAGCAATTTGATCATTTAAACCATTTGGCAAACCATTTCTGTTTTGTTTTTAAATTGAGCATCACAAAATGATGACTATTTCAATTTTGCAGTATTTTGAGATTGTGGTTTCATAGAGGCCATGAGGGGTAGGGAAACATGCTTAGGAATCAAAACATTTAAACTAGCCAACTTGAAGCTCAAAGATACAAAAGCTATTAAAAACAACTGGCCAGTTCTCTATCAAATGAGTCAAAATTGTAATGAAAGGAAAAAGGGAAAAGGAACTGAATGATTAGAATTGATGCTTGAAGAAAAGAAAATATTTATATCTGGGAAGAGCAGCATCCAGAACTATATTTTTATCAAGCATAATTTGCAAAGATTTTTGGTTCCTGACTCTACTGCGGTCAAGGGGAATTGGAAAAAGTGGAAAAGACAATACTGGCTACACCCCATAATGACATTTATGAAAATACGTAGCTTACACCTGACATGTGAGAGGCATACCACTGCTTTCTGCAATAAAGACAACTATGCAGATATTACTGGGAGATCAAGTCATTACAATGACGCACTAATGATACAATTGATTATTAATTCAAAATATTCCAGGAATTTGCAAAATAAATTAGGGGACAAACGGCTCAGTGGTTAGCACTCATGCCTCACAGCACCCGAAACCCAGGTTCAATTCCACCCTCAGGCGACTGTCTATGTAGAGTTTGCACATTCTCCCTGTGTCTGCATGGGTTTCCTCTGGGTGCTCCAGTTTCCGCCCAGAGTCAAAAGATATGCAGGTTAGGTGGACTGGCCATGCTAAAAATTGCCATGTATCCAGGGTCATGCAAATACATGCAGCATCCAATGGGGTGGGATGGGTGGGATGCTCTTTGGAGGTTAGCGTAGACCAATTGGCCTGCTTCCACACTGTCAGGATTCTGCAAAACTTCTATGAAGAGATTCACCAAGAGTAGTCACGACCTTCTGCAATTGTTGGATGATTTGTATTGCAACACCAAAGCTGGCAGGATTTTTTTTTGCCATGATGCTCCCCATAAAATTTAATGATGATCATTAGACTGCTGTATTTATGATGCATTTACAAAATATTCTTGCTGCAATCATTTGGGGCCAGTAATGAATGGCATGAAATACTCCTGTACTCAACCAACAAGACTCAGAAATTGATTTAAGGAGAAAGGAAAGTTGTGCATCTATATAAAACCTGTGTCAATGCCAGGGTATCCAAGTGCTCTACAGTCTCTTATAAAAAGTACTCACTTTTGTAATATTACAAACGCAGCAGCCAATTTGCTCACAGCAAACTGGAATCTCCGAAGTGCAAATAGTTTGGATGGAGCAGATTTTGTCAGGTGTGTCCAGGAAGGATTGCTGACTCAATATGTAGAAAGGCCGACTAGACGGGGAGGCCACATTGCATTTGGTGCTGGCATTGAACCAGGCTGGGTGTCAGATCTCTCAGTGGGAGAACATTTTGGAGACAGTGATCAGAACTCCCTGGCCTTTACTTCAGTCATGGAGAGGGATAGGAGCAAACAGTATGGGAAAGGATTTAATTGGGGGAGGGGGGGGATTACAATGCTATTAGGCAAGAACTACGGAGCACCAATTGGGATGTTCTCAGGGAAATGCATGACAGAAATGTGGAGGTTGGTTATGGAGCACTTGCTACGAGTGCTGGACAACTTTGACCCGCCGAGGCAAGGAAGGGATGTCAAATGAAGGAACATTGGATGACAAGACATGTGGAACACCTAGTCAAAAGGAAGAAGGAACCTTACTTAAGGTTGACAAAGCACAGATCAGACAGGGCTCTAGAGGGCTACAAGGTAGCCAGGAAAGAACTGAAGAATGGAATTAGGAGAGCTAGAAGGGGGCATGAAAAAGTCTTAGCGAGTTGAATTAAGGAAAGCCCCAAGGCATTCTGCGCTTATGGGAGGAGCAAGAGGATGGCCAGAGTGAGTGTAGGCCTGATCAGGGATAGTAGAGGGAGCTTGTGCGTGGAGTCGGAGGAAGTAGGGGAGGTCCTTAAATGAATACTTTGCTTCAGTATTCACCAGAGGGACCCTGACATTTGTGAGGACAGCGTGAAACAGGCAGATATACTCGAACAGGTTGATGTTAGGAAGGAAGATGTGCTAGAAAGTGTGAAAAACATGAGGATAGATAAGTCCCCTAGGCCAGATGGGATATACCCAAGGATAATGTAGAAGCAAGGGAAGAGATTGCTGCCCCTTTGGCCATGATCTTTGTGTCCTCACTGTCCACTGGAGTAGTACGAGAAGACTGGAGGGTGGCAAACATCATTCATTTGTTCAAGAAAGGGAGTAGGGATAATCCCAGAAATTACAGAACAGTCAGTCTTACTTCCGTGATGGGCAAATTATTGGAGAGAATTCTGAGAGATAGTATTTATGATAATTTACAACCGCATAGTTTGATTAGAAATAGTCATCATGGCTTTGTGAGGGACAGGCCATGCATCACAAGCCTTACTGAATTCTTTGAGGATGTGACAAAACAGTGATGAAGGTACAGCAGTAGACGCGGTGCGTATGGGTTTTAACAAAGCATTTGATAAGGCTCCACATGGTAGATTCATCCAGAAAGTAAGGAGGTATGGGATTCAGGGGAATTTGACTGTCTGGATACAAAATTGACTGTCCAATAGGACAGAGATGGTGGTAGTGATTGGAAGTATTCAGCCTGGAGTTCGGTGACTAGTGGTGTTTCACAAAGATCTGTTCTGAGACCTCTGTTCTTTGTGATCTTTATAAATGACTTGGATGAGGAAGTGGAAGGATGGGTTAGTAAGTTTGCCGAGGACACGAAGGTTGGTCAATTTGTGGACAGCGTGGAGGGCTGTTGTAGGTTGCAACCGGACATTGACAGGATGCAGAGCTGGGTAAAGAAGTGACAGATGGAATTCAACCCAGAAAAGCATGAAGTGATTCATTTTGGAATATTGAGTTTGAATGCAGGGTTAATGGCAATATTCTTGGCAGTGTGGAGGAAGGCAGGGATATTAGGGTCCATGTCCATACATCCCTCAGTTGCTACCCAAGTTGATAGCATTGTAAAGATGATGTATGATGTGTTGGCCTTCATTGGCAAGGGAATTGAGTTTAAGAGCCGTGAGGTTATGCTGCAGCTCTATAAAACTCTGGTTAGACTACCCTTGGAATATTGTGTTCAGTTCTAGTTGCCTCATTATTGGAAGGATGTGGAAGCTTTAGAGAGGGTGCAGAGGAGATTTTTCAGGATGCTGCCTAGACTGGAGGGCAGGTCTGATGAGGATAGGTTGAGGGAGCTAGAGCTTTTTTCACTGGAGCAAAGAAGGATGAGAGATAACTTGGTAGAGGTGTACAAGATGACAACAGGCATAGATGGAGTAGATAGTTGAAGACTTTCTCCCCAGGGTGGAAATAACTATTACGAGGAGGCATAGTTTTAAGGTGATTAGAGGAAGGCATAGGGGAGAAGTTGGGGTAGGTTATACATACAGAGAGTGGTGGGCATGTGGAATGCTCTGCCAGCAGTGGTAGTGGAGTCAGGTACTTTAGAGACTTTTAAGCGACTCTTGGATAAGCACATGGAGGATAGTAAAATGTAGGGTATGCAGGGTAGGTTGATCTTAATAGGATAATAGCTTGGCACAACATCGTGGACCGAAGTGCCTGTACTGTTCTATGTTCTGTGGTCAAACTCATACAAGCAATGTGATTATGATCAGATAAGCAGCAGGTCCTTGTTTCTCATCAGAAAGTCAGGGCTCTGTCAGAGCAGCTCTTCCTCAATACTATGCCCATGACTGGAGCAAGCTTAGAGGAATTACCTTCTGACTCAGAGGCAGAAGTGCCACCATCACTTACATAATCAATTAAGCAAGAGAAATTCATTGGCAATGAGTCGTTTCTAGTTTTTTTATTCTTTCCATCTATTTTGGCAGCACTATCTTGTCATACAGTCTTCTGCTAACGTTGGAAGGTAATACATTCAAGATGCAAAGTAGAATCAGAGCTTAGAGTGTCACTCATTCATATGATGCATCAGGGAGCCACAGTAATTGAAGAGAGGTGGCTGTGGGAGAGGAAAATGGTGCTTGTATCAAGTTGAAGAGTTAACATTCTGTGTATCTCACATTCTGGTGCTGTTATTTGCAACGGCAAATATAGCAACTGCTGTCACTCTAGAGTTGGTTAATTCAGCCACTCACTATGTAAGTGAATTGCTCTTTAGCACTCAAAATCACCACGTTGAAATGGATCATAATTCCTGCTGCAACACATTAACTACATGGCAATTTTTCTTGGTTAATTAACACAAGTAAGAATTTGTCATGGTAAATCACCTTTAATACCACATTTAGACTGCTGTTACCATTCTCAGGTCTACATCCATGGAGCGCAACTTGGAGCTGACAAACCAGAAGTATAATGCTAACTACCTATTGCAGTGCCTATAGTGCCGAGGTCAGCTACAAACTAAGTTCCTGCACAAAATGTAGAACTCTTACTAAATGTCCATGATGCAGCAGCAACATTTTTTTTGTTCATTCACAGGATAGGGGCATCACTAGTTAGGCCAGCATTTTATTACCCATCTCTACTTGTCCAAAGGGCAGTTAAGAGTCAACCACCTTACTGGAGTCACATGTAGGCCAAACGAGGTAAGGCTGACAGCTTCCTTCCCCTATAGGAGATTAGTGAACCAGATGGGTTTTTCTGACAATTGGTAACAGGCACAATCAGACTCTTAATTCCAAATTTTTATTGAATTCAGGTTCCACCATCTGCCATGACAGGATTTGAACCTGGGTACCCAAAACATTACCAGAGTCTGTGGATTAATAGGCTAGCAATACTACCACGACACCATTGCCTCCCCAAAATATCTTACTTCAAGAACACACAAAGTGTCATTTCTTTAGCCAAACATGAATTAAATTCTATGCAAGAAGTCAGAGATGCTGTCATGTGCAATGTATTGGAGGGAGTATGAAATTAAAAACAAATAGCCCATACTTTTTTGTAACTACAGGAATTTAAAGCTGGGTCACAGGGGAACACATGGTCATGACTGTTACTGTAACACATGCTGGTAGGGAAATAGGTTCAGATACTTGTGCCGAAGTAGGGTGGGGGAGGGGGATGTGGAGTGGTGGAAGATGGTGGAAGAGATGTGGTGAAGTGAGGAAGGAAAACAGAATCACAACCACAAAGAACCCGTAAGTGCCCTGACTCTAAGATATCAGTGCCAGTAGAGCAGGATGGACACTACCTCTCATTATGGATAGCAGCAGTTCAAAATTTAAAGAGACCTAGTTAGATCTGAGCTAATGAAAAACAGGTATTATAAAAAGTGGTTATTCCCTTCCTTAAAATTACAGTATGGTAGAACAACTATTTTAAATGCACAGATCAAAACTATGAAGTTGAAATAATATAAAAACAGTCAGCACATTTATATTTCTGGAACCATGGTAACATGAATACTTCCCTTTTTACCAATCTTACTTAACCCTATGGTTAACCCAATGGTATAGCTGTTTGGCATTCTAACTCCACAGCCTAACAACTCTACTGTTAGACTTAAATTTCAATCTTTACTGCATGTTACAAACAGGACTCAACCTAAAAAAAACAAGAAAAACCTTTTCAAGTCAACACCTCTGATAATCCACAAACTTACAACCATTTTTGAATCTTATTGCCATCAAATTTCGATAGTAAATTGGAGTGAATCAGATGACTTCTCGTATTTGAAACAAACAAAAACAGAAATTGCTGGAGAAACTCAGGAGGTCTGGCAATTCTGAAGAAGGATCACTGGACTTGAAATGTTAACTCTATTTCTCTCTGCTAGACTTGCTGAGTTTCTCCAGCAATTTCTATTTTGTTTCAGATCTCCAGCATCCACAGTTCTTTGTTTTATCTTAGTGACCTCCCAGTACTTTCCTTTCACTCTCCTCTCAAATCCATTCATATTAACCCTCCCAGTAGTGATTCAAACTGGAACATCATTTCACAACCATATCCAAGTTAGGGGCGGCACGGTGGCTCAGTAGTTAGCACTGCAGCCTCACAGCTCCAGGGACCCGGGTTCAATTCCAGCCTCAGGCGACTGTCTGTGTGGAGTTTGCACATTCTCCCCGTGTCTGCGTGGGTTTCCTCCGGGTATTCCGGTTTCCTCCCAGTCCAAAGATGTGCAGGCTAGGTGGATTGGCCATGCTAAATTGCCCATAGTGATCAGGGTGTGCGGATTATAGGTGAAGGGGTCTGGGTGGGGTGCTTCAAGGGGCGGTGGGGACTTGTTGGGTGGAAGGGCCTGTTTCCACACTGTAGGGAGTCTAATCAAGTGTCCACCCTCCATACTCAAACCTAAAAAATGAAGATTCAAGGCTGTAAGCCGTTGAAGCAATCAGACCAACTCCAAGGCCATCACCGCCCGGTATCCAAGCAAGTATGTTTCCAATAAAGAACAACTAGAGAATGTGAAGCTGAAGCAGAAATCTCAAACAATAACATATCTGATCCCTAGACACAAAAGGTTGGCTGTACTTTTTCTCCACATATGCCGCCAGACCTGCTGAGCTTTTCCAGTAATTTCTGTTATTGTTTTGGATTTCCAGCATCCATTGTTCTTTGGTTGCATTTTGTAGATGGTACACACTGCTGAAACTTTTCTTGTGGAGTGGGTGGACGTTTGTGGATGTGGTATCAATCAAGCTGCTCATCTACCTCTAAGCTATTTTCTCCCACTGTTCCCATGTCCCGTCATGTCATTAGGATCCAAAAACAATTGATTTTCATCTTGAACAACTTCCTCAGCCCTCTCAGGTAGAGATTCAAAGTGAATACCCTCAGCAGGAAGGAATCTTCCTCTTCTCAGAATTAAATCCTGTTCCTTAGTTTTAGACTTAACAAACAGAGGAAAAATCGTATCCACACTTAGCCTGTCTCACCCTATAAGAATGGGATTATCTCTCCACTTTTTGAAATATGCAAAGTTGTAATTAGCCTGTATTATCAGAAGCATTTGGTCATAGACTTCAAGCTTTACAAAAACAAGGCTAAAAGATAAAATTAAACCATGGCACAACTGGCATCATAGTACGTCAAACAAATATGCAAAAGAACTGCAATGTTGGGAATCTGAAACAAAGACAGCAATTGCTGGAAAATCTCAGCAGGTCTAGCAGCATCTGTTCTGAAGAAGGGCAACTGGATCTGAAATGTTAACTCTAATTTCTCTCCACAGTCACTGACAGACCAGCTGAGATTTTCCAGCAATTTCTGTTTTTGCTTCATTGTACGTCAGTAGAAGAATCACTAGGAACAAATGAAGCCTCAACAAGTGCCACGATGGTGTGTTCCTTAATAAACAGTGACATTATTTGATTTCATATATTAGTAACATACGGAGATAGTGAAAAATATTATTTTGCATGCGAACCAGAAAAATCATACCTTACATCCGTAAATTAGAGTAATAGAATGTAATGCAGAATATAGTGTTACAGCGATAGAGGTGTTGACAAAGATCAACTCTAATATATGACAGGTCCATTTACAAGTCTAATAATGGCAGGAAAGAAGCTGTTCTTGAATCTGTTGGCATGTGTTTTCAAACTTTGTGTTTTCTGCCCGATAGAAAGGGGTGGAAAAGCATATTACTGGAGTGGGAGGGGTCTTTGATTATGTTGGCTGCTTTTCTGAGGCAGTGGGAAGTATGGATGGAGTCAATAGAAGGAAGGCTGGTTTGTGTGATGGACTGGGCTGTGTGTAAAACTCTTTATAATTCTTGCAGTCTTGGGAAAAGCAGTTGCCATACTAAGCTGGGATGCAACAGATAGGATGGTTTCTATGGCGCAACCATAAAAATTGGTCAGTGTCATTCTGGATATGCCAAATTTCCTTAGCCATCTGAAGAAGTATAGGCATTGGTGTGTTTTCTTGACTGTAGTGTTGATATGGATGGACCAGGATAGATTGTTGGTGATATTTCCTCCTGGAAGCTTGAAGCTCTCAACCTCAGCACTATTGATGTAGACAGTGGCACATTTTCCACTCCAAGTTCTGAAGTGAATAACCAGCTCCTTCATTTTACTGACATTGTGGCAGAGTTTGTTTCCTTTAGACAGCTTAGTGACGTGGTGTATCTCTTTCCTGTACTCTGCCTTGTCATTGTTTGAGATCTGATCCCATCAGCAAATTTATAAAGAGTAATCGAGAAACTATTTTGTGCGTATTGAGAATAAAACTAATTTTTTTTTCCAGATTTTGCAGTGAAGCAACAGCACTTGCAGCCTAGCTCAAAGAAAACTGTCCACAAAGATCTAGCAATTACTATGGTATGGGCTTTCACTTTAGTTGATGATGACTTGAATCTGGTGCGAAGTCAAAGGAATCTCTAGATCATCAAGCAGCAACAAATGTGGTGGTTGGCAGACAAATATGCTGGAGCATTTTCACAGATAACAATTCAAGGAATTAAAAGCAGTCTTTTACTTTGAATTTTAAAAAAATCAGATCGGAAAGTAAATGGCGGATTGCATTAAAGAAGTAACTAAAATAAAGATATGGGCATTGACAATGATAATGGAGACATATGATACTCTAAAACTACTCTAGACCATGTACTAGAATAGTGAGCCAATGTCTGCAAAGCTCAGAACATCATGTGCAACATCTGATATGCTTCTTCCATTAATTAACATCACACCAGAAACCAAATAAAGGCTATGACTTTGACTCACGATATGATTCATTTACGCATGGGTCCTGCTCTTTATAAGCAAAATGATGTCCCAGAGAGCACCTTTCCTCATTGAGGAAGGGTCTAAAGAGAGAACCAATCCCTGCTGCATTACCACAGCAATGGTCTGACCAGAGTCAGAGTCAATTTGCATGGTTTGAATTTAACTAATTAACCGAGATGGTTAACAGCCACCAATGCTGTGGAGTTGTATTTCTACCAGTGTTGGAGACAAAGGCTGGAGGATTTATGAGCAAAATAAAATTTTATTTATAATTATGACATAAAGATGTTATTTACAGGCATAACATTAATAGGCATGATAGGGAAACATTGCAGGAAATAATTGTTACAGAGGAAGAGGAAGGAGGGAGGAGAGAAAAACTTTAAGCAAATATTGGCGTGCATTAAATAGCATCAAATGTTCTCACAGGATATGTTAAAACACATGACAGAGCGTGGAAAGGCTGTAGATGTAACGGCTGAGGGCATCATTAAAGCCTTTGGCAAGGAATCCATGAGTGACGACTCCATTTGAGAGTTCATATGTGGCCTTGGTTTACAAGTCTCAGCCAAAAGATGGCATTTCTGACATATACCCTTCAGGGTAGACACCTCACCTCCTCCGTTCCGTGATCTGACCTGCATACTCCAATTGACTCATTATTATCTGCCGCAGTAACTTAAAAGTGTATTAAAAATATTACTGAATGTCCTGAAAAGCTGTTGCCAGACCAAAGAATGGGAAATGTAGTATTCTTATATGTCAAAAACAAACACTAAACAAATCTTATACTGATTACTTTGTTATTAACAAACAGGAAGGGTTGCAGACCAGCGTTTTGACCTTATTTTTAAGCTGTAACTTTATGAAAGCAATGGTAGGCAGGAGACACCACCCAAGGGAATTTTTCTTCTTCTCATGCTCAAACTGAATTTTCAGTGGTTTCAAGGCTGATTTGACTGTTATAAACTGCTCTGCAATATAAATAGAGTGCCCCCAACAGCAGTGTTGACTTGCCAATTGGCATAGGAGAAATGCCTCATGAAGTGGTTCAATGCAAGAGGCTATTAGATTTTGTCCAATGATTGTACACAGCACTGCAAGACGCACTATTTAGTCTACAGGCCTGCTATGTAGATTCAACTAACTTCAAAATATATAATAAACAATGAAGAAAAACAAACCAAAGCTAACAGATTATCTAATTGAAAGAAAAAGTCAATGAAAAGAAAGAAAATTCTGAAGGGGGTAAGCAGTGACTGTTTACCTAACCACAGACAACATTAGCACGTAAATAAGTTGCAGAAAAATGAGCAAACTTAGGCATTCACTAAAGTTGTAGCAATTACAAAAGGTCACATTAACCTGGAACTACTGTACAAAATTCAGCCCACTCAAGGATATTTCAAGATCAAAGTTACCCTGCAGAAGTACAATTTAACAGTGTCAACTAAACCCACTGAGTCTCTTGATAAGATCGATGCCATTTGAATGTTTCCTGTTGACTTATCACAACTGCACTCAAGTAAACAATTTACTAATTACATTAGAGCTACTTTGGTATTGCTTCCTCAGTTCCCCCAAAATTTCGCCCCTACTTTCTTGGAGGGTGTGACTCATCCTTGGGGTATGGCTCAAAAGTCACCCCTGACATTTGCAAATTTTTCCTAAGGCGACCCTACTTCACAGATAAGCTGGGCTAGTAAATGTCAGTGGATTATTTGACAATGTGATGTTACACAGTGAACCACATCTGTTTTCACTCATTGTGCACACACACTCCCACACTCTAACACCACCAAACAATCCTACACCCCCAACACCCCACCCATTTCACGACAGGCCACTGTATGAGAATCCTAGTTGACTGCTGTCCTCTTTATCCATTAGATACAGAAGACTAATATAGCAAGTCAACTTTTTAAGTAGGTAATCTGACATAAACTGGGTGACAAGCCTGGCTTTGATCCTCTCTGATGAAGGGTCTAGGCCCGAAACGTCAGCTTTTGTGCTCCTGAGATGCTGCTTGGCCTGCTGTGTTCATCCAGCCTCACATTTTATTATCTTGGAATTCTCCAGCATCTGCAGTTCCCATTATCTCTGGCTTTGAATAATGTATGGTTTCTCAAAATGTTTCACTGTTTGCTCACCAAAGTGTTCTCTCAGAGTTAGTACTTCAGAATGTTTCACAATTTATGGTGTCAAGCTATTTAAAATAATTTCAGAAGATCAAGTAGAATAAAACCTTACTACCAGTTACTGCAGATAAGATTTAGAGCCTTTACCAGAAAACTAGTTGGCAAACAAATCCCGCTCAATTTTATGTAAAACTAATGACATAATGTGCTGAAATATATTTCATCCATCAATTATCTTAATCTTATCAATAAGTTTGTCTTATGACACATGGGACTTAATGGCAGGCCCTTACCTTGTAGTACTTAGCTCCAGTGTCATTCTGAAACAGTGTAAGGCACTTGCTATCTAGCCTCCAGTAATGTCTTTTTCTCTGCAAGAAACAAAATCCCAATGAATGAGTTTTATACTTTTCTTGTGCCTGGTTTTAGTCAGCAAACGTGTTAATACTGAAGTATTCTTTGACACAAAAATCACTTCATCTGATATCAAGATGCCACATGTAACAATACATGTTAATAGAAATAAATTTTCAAAATTTAATGTTTAACTATCAACTGATTTTAAACAACATAAACTTAGATTGAAGGTATTTGGAATAAAAAAGGAGTGGACGTGATTATATCAACACTTAGTTTTGAAAATATTCCTTCCATTCTCTATAGATTTCTTATAACATTTTTGTCCATCATGTGGACATATCTAACATTGTTATATAGCCAAACTCTTAATAAATCAATTTTCTCTCTAAGCTTTTCATGTGTATTAACCAACATAGGATCCTCAACTACGGAGTTTTTTTTTAAGTACATTAGTAGTAATATTTAAAGGCTAGTGGATTTAAACAACATTCAGAAAGATTGAAAATTGCATCAATAGAAGGGAAAATGTTCAACAATAATTTAGTGAGTGCTATCACTGTTCACCAGTGGCCTTATTGAATGCTTATCCTGAATGGCAATTTGAGAGTGTGAAAACTGATACTATTATCAATAAACCATATAACAGAATGTAGAACACAGAACATGGAATAGTACAGCCCAGTACAGGCCCTTCAGCCCACAATGTTATGCCAAACTACTGTCCTACTCTAAGGTCAAACTAACCTGCATACCCTTCATTGTACTATCATCTATGTGACTATCCAAGAGTTGCTTAAACGTCACTAATGTATCTAACTATACAACACTGCTAGCAGTGCATTCCACGCACCCACCACGCTCTGTGTAAAGAACCTACCACTGATATCTTCCCTACACCTTCTTCCAATCACCTGAAAATTATACCCCCTCGTAATAGTCATTTCCACCCTGGGAAAAAATTTCTGGCTATCCACTCTAACTATGTCTCTCAATATCTTGTACACCTCTACCAAGTCACCTCTCATCCTTCTTCGCTCTAATGAAAAAAGCCCTAGCTCCCTCAACCTATCCTCATCAGACCTGCCCTCCAGTCCAGGCAGCATCCTGGAAAATCTCCTCTGCACTCTCTCTAAAGCTTCCACATCCTTCCTATAAAGAGGCAACCAGAACCGAACATAATATTCCAAGTGTGGTCTAACCAGAGTTTTATAGAGCTGCAGCATAACCTCACGGCTCTTCCGCTCAATTCCCTTGCCAATGAAAGCCAACATGCCATGTGTCTTCTTAACAATCCTAGCAACTTGGGTGGCAACTTCAAGGGATCAATGGACGTGGACCCCAATAGCCCTCTGTTGCTCCACACTGCCAAGAATTCAGCCATTAACCCTGCAATCTGATTTCAAATTCAGTGTTGCAAAATGAATCATTTCACACTTTTCTGGGTCCAATTCCATCTGTCACTTCTTTGCCCAGCTCTGTATCCTGTCAATGTCCCGCTGCAACCTATAACAGCCCTCCACAGTATCCATAACTCCACCAACCTTCATGTCACCGGCAAATTTACTAATCCACCCTTCCACTTCCTCATCCAAGTCATTTATAAAGATCACAAAGAGCAGAGGTCCCAGAGCTGATCCGTGTGGAACACCACTGGCCACTGAACTCCAGGCTGAATACTTTCCATCTACTACCACCCTCTGTCTTCAATTGGACAGTCAATTCTGTATCCAAATTTCCCTGAATCCCATGGCTCCTTACTTTGTGAATGAGTCTACCATGGGGACCTTAACGAACACCTTGCTAAAATCCATATATACCACATCCATTGCTCTACCTCCAATGTATTTTGTCACATTCTCAAAGAATTCAATAAGGCTTGTGAGGCATGGCCTGCCCCTCACAAAGCCATGCTGGCTATCGCTGATCAAACTTTGCTTTTCCAAATAATCACAAATACGGTCTCTCAGAATCCTCTCGAAAAATTTGCCCACGACAGAAATAAGACTGACTGGTCTGTAATTTCCAGGTCCATCCCCATTCCCTTTCTGGAACAAGGGAATAACAGTTTCTACTCTCCAATCTTCTGGTACTACTCTCGTGGACAGTGAGGACACAAACCTCATTTGCAAAGGTGCAGCAATCTCTTCCCTCATTTCCCACAGAAACCTTGGGTATATTTCAAAATTTCTAGCACATCCTCCTTCCTAACATCAAGCTGTTCAAACATATCTGCCTGTTTCACGCTGTCCTCACAAAATACTAGAACCGTTTCACTGCTGAATACTGAAGCAAAGTATTCATTAAAAGGACCTCCCCTACTTCCTCTGACTCCATGCACAAGTTCCCTCCACTATCCCTGAATGGCCCTACCCTCAATCTGGCCATCCTCTTGCTCCTCACATTAGCATAGAATGTCTTGGGGCTTTCCTTAATTCAACTCGCTGAGACTTTTTCATGCCCCCTTCTAGCTCTCCTAATTCCATTCTTCAGTTCTTTCCTGGCTACCCTGTAACCCTCCAGAGCCCGGTGTGACCTGTAAGTAAGCTTCCTTCTTCCTTTTGACTAGGTGTTCCACATGCTTGTCATCCAATGTTCCTTCATTTGACATCCCTTCCTTGCCTCGGCGGGACAAAGTTGTCCAGGACTCGCAGCAACTGCCCCCTTAACAACCACCACATTTCTGTCATAAATTGGGAACAGATGTTCTCAGGGAAATGTATGGTCCACAGTTCCTGCCCAATAGCATTGTAATCCCCCCCTCCCCCAATTAAATCCTTTCGCATACCGTCTGCTCCTATCCCTCTCCATGACTGAAGTAAAGGCCAGGGAGTTCTGATCACTTTCACCAAAATGTTCTCCCACTGAGAGATCTGACACCCAGCCTGGTTCATTGCCAAGCACCAAATCCAATATGTCCTCCGCCTCTAGTCGGTCTTTCTACATATTAAGTCAGCAATCCTTCCTGGACACACCTGGCAAAATCTGCTCCATCCAAACTATCTGCACTAAGGAGGTACCAGTTGATATTAGGGAAGTTGAAGTCACCCATGACAAAAACCTTACTACATCTGCACATTTCCAAAATCTGCCTCCCAATCTGCTCCTCAGTATCTCTATTTCTATTGGGAGGTGTACAGAAGACTCCCAATGAAGTGACTGCTCCTTTTCTGTTTCTGGCCACCATCCATACTGACTCAGTAGTCAAACTCTCCTCAATGACCTTCCTTTCAGCAACTGCCATGTTATCCCTGATTAACAATGTCACTCACCCACTTCTTTGGTCTCCCTCCCTGTTTCTTTTGAAACATGTAAATCCCGGAACACCCAGGAACCACTCCTGCTCCTGTGATCCAAGTCTCCATAATGGCCACAACATCGTAGCTTCAAGGGCGGATCCCTGCTCCAAACTCATCACCCTTATTCCTGATACTTCTTCCACTAAAATAGACACATTTCAACACGTCACACTGACCGCAACTTTGCCCTATCAACTGTATATCCTTCCTCACACGCTCTCTGCATGGTGTATCTGCTGCACACCAGCTACCCCTTCCTCTGATTAGGATAATGAACAGGTTATAACTAGATACATGGCCCAGGTGAACTTGAGGTTGGGGTGGAAGGTGTTGGTGAAGTGGATGAACTGTTCGAGCTCCTCTTGGGAGGTTCGAGCAGCTGACCTCATCCTCACTCTCAACAACTTCTCTTTCGATTCCTCCCACTTCCTACAAACAAGGGGGGTTGCCATGGGTACCCGCATGGGCCCAAGCTATGTCTGCCTCTTTGTAGGTTACGTGGAACAGTCCCTCTTCAGCACCTACACAGGCCCCACCTCTTCCTCTGTTACATCGATGACTGTATCGGCGCCACCTCTTGCTCCCAAGAGGAGCTCGAACAGTTCATCCACTTCACCAACACCTTCCACCCCAACCGCAAGTTCACCTGGGCCATCTCCAGCACATCCCCTCACCTTCCTGGACCTCTCAGTCTCCATCTCAGACAACCAGCTAGAAACTGGTGTCCACTTCAAGCCCAACGACTCCAACAGCTACATAGAATACACCTCCTCCCACCCACCCTCCTGCAAAAATTCCATCCCCTATTCCCAATTCCTTCGCCTCCGCCGCATCTGCTCCCAGGATGAGGCATTCCACTCCCGCACATCCCAGATAGCCGCGTTCTTCAAGGATTGCAACTCCCCCCTACAGTGGTTGAGAATGCCCTTGACCATGTCTCCCGCATTTCCCGCAACACATTCCTCACACCCCGCCCCCTCGTCCTCACATACCACGCCACCAACCTATGGATACAACGCATCATCTTCCGACACTTCCGCCATCTATAATCTGACCCCACCACCCGAGACATTTTTCCATCCCCACCCTTGTCTGCCTTCCGGAGAGACCACTCTCTCCACGACTCCCTTGTCCGCTTCACACTCCCCTCCAACCCCACCACACCCAGCACCTTCCCCTGCAACAGCAAGAAGTGCTACACTTGCTCCCACACCTCCTCCCTCACCCCCATCTCAGGCCCCAAGATGACTTTCCATATTAAGCAGATGTGCACCTGCACATCTGCCAATGTAGTATACTGTATCCACTGTACCCGGTGTGGCTTCCTCTACATTGCGGAAACCAAACAGAGGCTTGGGGACCCCTTTGCAGAACACCTCCGTTCGGTTCGCAATAAACAACTGCACCTCCCAGTCGTGAACCATTTTAACTCCCCCTCCCATTCCTCAGATGACATGTCCATCATGGGCCTTCTGCAGTGCCACAGTGATGCCACCCGAAGTTGCAGGAACAGCAACTCATATTCCGCTTGAAAACCCTGCAGCCCAATGGTATCAATGTGGACCTCACAAGCTTCAAAATCTACCCTTCCCCCACTGCATCACTAAACCAGCCCAGCTCGTCCCCGCCTCCCTAACCTGTTCTTCCTCTCACCTATCCCCTCCTCCCACCTACCAGCCTCATCCTGCATCCTTGACCTGTCTGTCCTCCCCGGACTGACCTATCCCCTCTCCACCTATCTTCTCCTCAATCCATCTTTGGTCCGCCTCCCCGTCTCTCCCTATTTATTCCAGTTCCCTCTCCCCATCCCCCTCTCTGATGAAGGGTCTAGGCCCGAAATGTCAGCTTTTGTGCTCCCGAGATGCTGCTTGGCCTGCTGTGTTCATCCAGCTACACGCTTTGTTATCTTGGATTCTCCAGCATCTGCAGTTCCCATTATCTCTCAACACTGTGTGGAACATGATGTGAGTTGAAACGGCATGCAATGTATCATAGAAGGCATTTTATCAAAATTAATACTTAATTTAGTTTTACATTGAAATTCTGAAAATGTCTTCATCTCCCTTGAGGCCAATACCTTTTAAAAAGATGAATTCCCTTATAACTGGTGGAAATAATCAAGAAGAAAAGATTTCATGCTTTAAGACATTTAATGCAACAAATAAAGTAAGATCAACATGGATCTAACTTCAGCACAAGAAAGCTAATTCAGTCAGAATCATATAGCATAGAAAGAGATACTTCAGTCCAACTAATCAATCGAGCTGAAGAAGAGATACTTTCCCATTAGTTACCTAACGTAATAGTTTTGTCATGCTCCACCCTACTGGTAGTTATGTAGCTTTATAAGCCCCAATCCCATGTTACAATCTTCACAGCAGGCTATTTTTTCCTCGTCACATCAGGTTTGAATCTTCCTGTGTCTTTTAAAGATGCCTACAACTGCCTCAGTAAACAGTCAACCATAAGCAAGGGCTACTTCAGCAATTCCTTGTTTCTTAAATATCCAAAGGAGATTGTGGCTTCCTTTTGAACAGAAAATCAATTCTCACTAACATCAAATACAACGATTTCTCCCTCTGTGGTGAAAGCAGGGAAGTAAATTCTGATGGCTATTGTACAAAGAGCAATACATGAGAAATCCTTCTGTTCACAAATTCAAGGTCTCTGAAGAATTTTTAAAAACGAAATGTATCATGGATTATGTAGACAAAAAGGTGGCAAAAGGAGTATAATGTCGGAAAACCTGAGCTTGTTCATTTTGAAAGGGAGAACAGAAGAGTACATTTAAATGGAGAAAAACTGCAGAAATCTGCAATGCAAAGGGACTTGGGGTACTCATGCACAAACACAGGAAATTAGTGCCCAGGTGCAGTATGCAATCAGGAAGGCAAAAGGATCGTTGGCCCTTATTTCAAAGACGTTGGAGTATGAGTGTCGGGAAGTCTTACTGCAGCTGTGCAAGGTGCTGGTGAGACCACATCTGGAGTACTGGGAGCAATTTTGCTCCCCTTGAAGGGGATATATTATTTCATTGGCGACAGTTTAGAGGAAGTTCACTCGGATGATCCCCGATTGTCTTATGAAAAGGTTAAACAAGTTGAGGCTTTGCTCATTGAATTTAGAAGAATGAGAGGTGATTCCATTGAAACAAACAGGAATCGTAAGGAGCTTGACAGGGTAAATGCTAAGAGGATGTTTCCCCCCATTGGTGAGTTTGGGGCCAGAGGGCATAGTCTCAGAATTAAGAGATGCCAACTCAGGGCTGAAACAAGGAGGAAATTTTTCTGTCAGGGGGTTCAGAGTCTTTCAAACTCCTTGCCACAGAGAACGTTGGGGTCGTGTCCTTGTGTGTATTTAAAGCTGAGACAGATTCATTTTTGATCAGTCGGGGAATCAGGGTTCTGGGGAAAGGACAATAAAGCGGATGTGAGGAGTGTTTGATCAGCCATGATCCTACTGAATAGCACAGCAAGAGGCTGAACAGCCTACTCCTGTTCCTATTTCTTCTAGTACTACACAAAAAAAACACTACAAGCCAGAGGATAAGACATGTCAACTAAACATAGTATGTTCACCAGAGCCTATTACTGTGTATTCCAACTTCACTATGATGGGAATTGGAAAGAAAATATTGCACATTTCACTATCGTGATTTTTTTTTGTCTTGTCACTGTCATTTGATTATGAAACTTGCCAATGCTGCTACTCAGGTCTTTTCTTTCATTCCCAAATCAAGGAATATAAAACAATAAAAAAGGTAGCGATAGCCAAAAGGAAGTAAAGCACCCAGAAGTTCGAAATCCACGAGGTGCAGAATAAAGCTATCTCAATCAACCACAACACACACCATAAAAAAAATTTTAAAGGCAATTTGGCAGCATCTAAGCAAGAATTTTAATTCAGGGCAAAAACTACTACTTGGGCAAACTTTGGCAGAAACATAGGTAGCAGAATGAAATGTTTCTATTTTGATCAATCAACTCATCAAGAATAGAAAGTGAATCATTGTGTGCCCAGTTGGGCTGAACAATAAACTGCAGCATTCTAAGAGACTCATCATGCTTAAAAGTTGGATTGAAAGTTTGCAAACTAAATCTCATTTCACACAGATCATTATTACAAATAAGAAGTTCACCTTGTTAGGTTTACATTAGAACTTGGGTCAAGAATTGTGAAGCACTGTGCTTCTCTGCCACTCGTTCACCCAGTTCTGAAGTTATCAAAAACTAAGCCACGAAGAACAGCAAATCACATTAGCCAGAAATTACTGCTGATGTTAGAGAACAAATGTTTAGGACATTTATCTTCTCCCCATATACTAAGTTAAAATAACAAACAAGACAACAAGATAATATCATGAAAATTTATTAAATACTCATGGATATAGATAGCAGTAATTCCTAGAGTGTCCCTTTGTTAACTGCTTAAATATCATTGTTCAGACAGAGATGATTGTTTCTTACAATAAAGAGCTGAGCAATTTGTTTTGTGTTTATTCTGGAAATCTGGGCTGGAGAAATGGATCTTTTCACATTTAAGGTGTATCGCTCACCAGCAAGCAACTACTGGTTAGGGATTATGCAAACAAATACCAAGCAAAGCTCCATCTACTGTGGCTCAGTTCCAATTAGACCCCAGTCTGCCATGTCTTCCATTTCCTACACTGGGCAGTCCTTTGTATGGTTATTTCAAAATACAGATGATTTTTGTACCAAACGTTAAAGGCTGGATTCATTTTGCAAAAAAATCCTTTAATGCTTAAACTATGAGAAAATATTTAACTCATTCATCTGTGATACATTTAAACCAGTTCCAAAGGTGCAGGACTAATATTTTAAGGTGCTAGATTACAGTCAACTTGTTCAATGCTTTGGAGCATAATTTCAAAATTTGTGTGAGAGTTCATTTGCCAGCTGCATGTTCAAGTCATTTGCCATGGAAAGTAATTCCTACTCCATTGTATGGAGTAAATATTCAACATTTTTTTAGTTCACAAATTATAACACATCATACTATTTGGACCAAGCTGAATACTTCTGTTTACTACAGTAGAAGTTACAAATTATTGAAGTTTGTTTCTTCAAGTCAATTGATCTCTACTGATGGCCCACATTCTGTAGCTTAGTAAATTTCAGTAGTTTCAAAAGAAATATACTCACTAGATTGTCTTTGCTGGTGTAGTGGACCATCCAACCTTCTCTCACCATTGTACTGCTCTTCCTCTTTGTGTGCTTGACAGACTGTACTACTCTCATGAGAGGAATATTGTTGCTTGTTGAAGGACTAGAACAAAATGTTCCAAGTTACTGAACAAGGAATGACTATACAGAATTGAGATGCTGAATTATGAATACAATGGTCTATCAACATGTATTTATCTTGGTTTCCAAAACTGCTTAGCACAAAATCTTTTTTACAGTATTAAATAGAACAGTACCTAAAGAAAGCACTGATAAACAAGGACAGCATCAGTCTGGTTCTAACCACACAACTCAGAAAAGCAGCATAAATATACGGGGCGATCATAAACAAGCAAAGAGATAGGTGTCTAAACCGTTAAAAACAATGTAACCTGGATATATACAGGTAGATTAAATTCAACTTTGCCTGCAAAACTAAAGCATACAAGTATAAAATCTACTAGACCTAAATGAGGTTAAAGATTAAACTTCATTCATTCATGTTGTCAAGTTGTGGAAGGCTTCTGCAAAAATCAGTTAATGGCAATTTGATGAAATTCCTGAAAATAACTGGATAAATACAGCACATAGAACATTACAGCACAGTACAGGCCCTTCGGCCCTCGATGTTGTGCCGACCTGCCATACCATATCTGAACAAGAGTGAGATTGATGATTAAAAGGGAAACATTTGGATAGAAATGATCAAACAACCTGAAGAATATGTTGAACACTGTGCTAGTGGAATAATTTCACCTGAAGAATACATTCGATCAAGTAATGAAATTTTAAACTAAAATAATTGACCCTAGCCTAAATAACTCAGGGAAAGTCACTGAAATACTTATATACTTGGGAGCTTTGCTCGCAGTTCTGTAGCTCCTTTAGAAGTTTAACTACTCAGAAGAGTTTGTGACAAGGTGAATTGGAGTGCATGTATGTGAAAGGTACAGGCCTGATGGATTGAACAGCCACATCTTGTTACATACCATTACTGCCTTTTTCTAGTAAAGGAGTCTCCCTAACCTAACACCTTCATTTCCTCCCAGCAGATATGGGTATTGTCTCATCACCCCATTGTATAGTATCAAACAGTTATCCTCAAATGTGGCTTTCATACCATTCATACATTTCATACCAGAAGCTTCTCAATAAATACAGAAAATTTTTTGCACGATTGCAAAAACATAATGCAAAAAAGGGAGAAATTAGATTATGAAGGAAAGATAATTGTAAATTTAAAAAACAGAGTTTCTACAAACATTTAAAAGTAAACAAAGTGAGTGTCTGGAAATTAATAATGGAAAATAGGGAAACAGATGAATTGAACAGATGTTTAGTATCTGTCTTCACTGTAGAAGATAGACATCTCAGAAGTAATTGCGAATTAGAAGGTAAAAGGGAGGGAGGAATTAGAACATTCACAATTACAGAGAAAGGGAACTGAGACAATTATTCGTACTAAAAGCTGAGAAATTCACAAGCCTGATGAACTTCAGTCTAGGACTGTAAAAGAAATAGCTGCTGAAATAGTGGCCACATTTTTGGTAAATTAGAAACACTCCCCATATTCTGAAAATATCTAATTAGATTGGAAAATAGTGAATGTGACTCTGCTATATAAACAGGAGGAAGGAAATTGGAAACTACAGTCACTTTAACAACAATTATAAGGAAAATGCTTCAATTTATTATTAGGGATAATTTAGCAGGATGCTTAGAAAATCTCAATGCATTCAGAATAGACATGGTTTGTGAAAGGGAAATCATATTTGATTAATCTATTGGAATTCTGAGGAAGTAACAAGCAATGTGGATAAAGGAAGCAATTGATGACATTCTTGAAAATAACTGGATAAATATCTGAACTAGTGTGAGATTGATGATGAATGAATTGATGAGATTGATGAATAAAGCAATGTGTCTGTGAAAGTGCTGCAGTCAGATTCCCAACAGGCTTTCAACAAATGCCTAAATCGCAGGTTACTACACAAAATAAGAGCTCCTGATATTGGGATAACATAATAGTATGGAGAGAGGATTGATTAACTGACAAGAAACAAAGACATAAATAGGCAATTTTTGAGATGGTATTATATAACGAGTGCCACAAAGATTACAGCTGCGGTCAATCACTTACAACTTATATTAATAACTGGGATGAAGGGATAAAATGTATGAATGTTAAATTGCTGATGACACAAAGGTAGGTAATAAAGTAAGCTGTAAAGAAGGCACAGAGTTTGGAATGAGTTACACATACGGTAAGTGAGATAGCAAAAGTTTGGCAGACGGATTATAAATCGAAGAACACGTTGCCCACTTTGGCAGGAAGAACAGGCAGAATATTATTTAAATGGAGTGTGTAGAATGCTGAGGTACTGAGAAACCTGGGTATCCTGGCATATGAATCATATAATTTTAGTCCTAGGAAGAACAAGTGTGTAGAGCAAGAATGCAATTGGAATGTTGTTATTTAGGGTTACTTAGGAATGAGGCATATATCTGGGGTTGAAATTGTATCAGTGATAATGGGAACTGCAGATGTTGGAGAATCCAAGATAACAAAATGTGGGGCTGGATGAACACAGCAGGCCAAGCAGCATCTCAGGAGCACAAAAGCGGACGTTTCGGGCCTAGACCCTTCATCAGAGAGGGGGATGGGGAGAGGGAGCTGTAATAAATAGGGAGAGAGGGGGAGGCGGACTGAAGATGGAGAGAAAACAAGATAGGTAGAGAGGAGAGTATAGGTGGGGAGGTAGGGAGGGGATAGGTCAGTCCAGGGAAGACGGACAGGTCAAGGAGGCGGGATGAGGTAGTAGGTAGGAAATGGAGCTGCGGATTGAGGTGGGAGGAAGGGATGGGTGAGAGGAAGAACGGGTGAGAGGAAGAACAGGTTAGGGAAGCAGAGACAGGCTGGGCTGGTTTTGGGATGCGGTGGGGGAAGGGGAGATTTTGAAGCTTGTCAAGTCCACATTGACACCATTGGGCTGCAGGGTTCCCAAGCGGAATATGAGTTGCTGTTCCTGCAACCTTTGGGTGGCATCATTGTGGCACTGCAGGAGGCCCATGATGGACATGTCATCTAGAGAATGGAAGAGGGAGTGGAAATGGTTTGCGACTGGGAGGTGCAGTTGTTTGTTGCAAACTGAGCGGAGGTGTTCTGCAAAGTGGTCCCCAAGCCTCCGCTTGGTTTCCCCAATGTAGAGGAAGCCACACCGGGTGCAATGGATACAATATACCACATTGGCAGATGTGCAGGTGAACATCTGTTTGATATGGAAGGTCATCCTGGGGCCTGGGATGGGGTGAGGGATGAGGTGTGGGGGCAAGTGTAGCACTTCCTGCAGTTGCAGGGGAAGGTGCCGGGTGTGGTGGGGTTGGAGGGCAGTGTGGAGCGGACAAGGGAGTCGCGGAGAGAGTGGTCTCTCCGGAAGGCAGACAAGGGTGGGGATGGAAAAATGACTTGGGTGGTGGGGTCGGATTGTAGATGGTGGAAGTGTCGGAGGATGATACGTTGTATCCGGAGGTTGGTGGGGTGGTATGTGAGGACGAGGGGGATCCTCTGGGGGCAGTTGTGGCGGGGGCGGGGTGGGAGGGATGTGTTGTGGGAAATGCGGGAGACACGGTCAAGGGCTTTCTCGACCACTGCGGGGGGGAAAGTTGCGGTCCTGGAAGAACGTGGACATCTGGGATGTGCGGGAGTGTAATGCCTCATCCTGGGAGCAGATGCGGCAGACGCGGAGGAATTGGGAATAGGGGATGGAATTTTTGCAGGAGGGTGGGTGGGAGGAGGTGTATTCTAGGTATCTGTGGGAGTCAGTGGGCTTGAAATGGACATCAGTTTCTAGCTGGTTACCTGAGATGGAGACTGAGAGGTCCAGGAAGGTGAGGGATATGTTGGAGATGGCCCAGGTGAACTTGAGGTTGGGGTGGAAGGTGTTGGTAAAGTGGATGAACTGTTCGAGCTCCTCTGGGGAGTAAGAGGCGGCGCCAATACAGTCATCAATGTAACGGAGGAAGAGGTGGGGTTTGGGGCCTGTGTAGGTGCGGAAGAGGGAACAGGCTGAGACAATGGGTCGACCAGGGCAGGCAGGTTTGTGGATTTTGGGAAGGAGATAGAAATGGGCCGTACGGGGTTGGGAACAATGAGGTTGCAGGCTGTGGGTGGGAGGTCCCCTGAGGTGATGAGGTCATGGATGGTGTTGGAGATGATGGTTTGGTGCTCGGGGGTGGGGTCATGATCAAGGGGGCGGTAGGAGGAGGTGTCAGAGAGTTGGCGTTTGGCCTCGGCGATGTAGGGGTCAGTGTGCCATACGACCACTGCGCCACCCTTGTCTGCGGGTTTGATGGTGAGGTTGGGGTTGGAGCGGAGGGAGCAGAGGGCTGCCTGTTCAGTTTTTCTGCCGCCTTCGCCTCCACACTTACTTCTTTAACCCGGAGCCTAACCCTCCCTCCACTGACCCCTTCACCCTCCTCCTCCTGGACACCACCTCCAGGCCTCCTACTCTCCCTTGACCTCTTCATCTCCAACTGCCATCGAGACATCAACCGCCTCAACTTCTCCACCCCTCTCACCCACTCCAACCTCTCCCCCGCAGAACAGGCAGCCCTCCGCTCCAACCCCAACCTCACCATCAAACCCGCAGACAAGGGTGGCGCAGTGGTAGTACGGCGCACTGACCTCTACATCGCCGAGGCCAAACGCCAACTCTCTGACACCTCCTCCTACCGCCCCCTTGATCATGACCCCACTCCCGAGCACCAAACCATCATCTCCAACACCATCCATGACCTCATCACCTCAGGGGACCTCCCACCCACAGCCTGCAACCTCACTGTTCCCAACCCCATACGGCCCATTTCTATCTCCTTCCCAAAATCCACAAACCTGCCTGCCCTGGTCGACCCATTGTCTCAGCCTGTTACTGCCCCACCGAACTCATCTCCACCTATCTGGACTCCATTTTCTCCGCTTTGGTCCAGGAACTCCCCACCTAAGTCCGTGACACCGCCCACGCCCTCCACCTCCTCCAGGACTTCCAATTCCCCGGCCCCCAACACCTCATTTTCACCATGGACGTCCAGTCCCTATACACCTGTATTCCGCATGCAGACGGCCTCAAGGCCCTCCGCTTCTTCCTGTCCCGCAGGCCCGACCAATCCCCCTCCACTAACACCCTTATCCACCTATTTGAACTCGTCCTCACCCTCAACAACTCTTTCGATTCCTCCCACTTCCTATGGACAAAGGGGGTGGCCATGGGTACCCGCATGGGCCCAAGCTATGCCTGCCTCTTTGTAGGTTACGTAGAACAGTCCCTCTTCCGCACCGACACAGGCCCCAAACCCCACCTCTTCCTCCGTTACACTGATGACTGTATTGGCGCCGCCTCTTACTCCCCAGAGGAGCTCGAACAGTTCATCCACTTCACCAACACCTTCCACCCCAACCTCAAGTTCACCTGGGCCATCTCCAACATATCCCTCACCTTCCTGGACCTCTCAGTCTCCATCTCAGGTAACCAGCTAGAAACTGATGTCCATTTCAAGCCCACTGACTCCCACAGCTACCGAGAAGACACCTCCTCCCACCCACCCTCCTGCAAAAATTCCATCCCCTATTCCCAATTCCTCCGCCTCCGCCGCATCTGCTCCCAGGATGAGGTATTCCACTCCCGCACATCCCAGATGTCTACGTTCTTCCAGGACCGCAACTTTCCCCCCCGCAGTGGTCGAGAACACCCTTGACCGCGTCTCCCGCATTTCCCGCAACACATCCCTCCCACCCCGCCCCCGCCACAACTGCCCCCAGAGGATGCCCCTCGTCCTCACATACCACCCCACCAACCTCCGGATACAACGTATCATCCTCCGACACTTGCGCCATCTACAATCCGACCCCACCACCAAAGACATTTTTCCATCCCCACCCTTGTCTGCCTTCTGGAGAGACCACTCTCTCCGCGACTCCCTTGTCCGCTCCACACTGCCCTCCAACCCCACCACACCCGGCACCTTCCCCTGCAACTGCAGGAAGTGCTACACTTGCCCCCACACCTCCTCCCTCACCCCCATCCCAGGCCCCAGGATGACCTTCCATATCAAACAGATGTTCACCTGCACATCTGCCAATGTGGTATACTGTATCCATTGCACCCGGTGTGGCTTCCTCTACATTGGGGAAACCAAGCGGAGGCTTGGGGACCGCTTTGCAGAACACCTCCACTCGGTTCGCAACAAACAACTACACCTCCCAGTCGCGAACCATTTCAACTCACCCTCCCATTCCTCAGACGACATGTCCATCATGGGCCTCCTGCAGTGCCACAATGATGCCACCCGAAGGTTGCAGGAACAGCAACTCATATTCCGCTTGGGAACCCTGCAGCCCAATGGTATCAACGTGGACTTCACTAGCTTCAAAATCTCCCCTTCCCCAATGCATCCCAAAGCCAGCCCAGCTCGTCCCCTCCTCCCACTGCATCCCAAAACCAGCCCAGCCTGTCTCTGCTTCCCGAACCTGTCCTTCCTCTCACCCATCCCTTCCTCCCACCTCAAGCCGCACCTCCATTTCCTACCTACCACCTCATCCCACCTCCTTGGCCTGTCCATCTTCCCTGGACTGACCTATCCCCTCCCTACCTCCCCACCTATGCTCTCCTCTCTACCTATCTTGTTTTCTCTCCATCTTCAGTCCGCCTCCCCCTCTCTCCCTATTTATTTCAGAACCCTCTCCCCATCCCCATCTCTGATGAAGGGTCCAGGCCCGAAGCGTCAGCTTTTGTGCTTCTGAGATGCTGCTTGGCCTGCTGTGATAATCCAGCTCAACACTTTGTTATCATATATCTGGGGTTGTTTTGCTATTGTTCTATGGGGCACCACTGAAACTATTTATGGATTTCAATGTACAGGTTGTCTCTCCTTATTTGACAGGATGTACAGGCAGTGCTTAGGCTGAAAACGGGGTCTGTTCTTTCGTCCATTCCCAAATGAAATTGGATACACAAGTTTGAACACAACGCCATTGACAATATAAAATAGCAATTCATAAGTACAGGGGAGGTTTGTATGTTGGATCTTTAAAATTAGCCTTTGTGTGAGATCACATTCATGAGTCAGATGTCTGTAAATTGGAGATCTGTAAACGTATAAGAATCAATTCAGAGAAGATTCACTTGACTAATGTGTGGAGTGGGGTGGAGTTTGGTGGGGGGAGGTATCTCATGAGGAAAAGGTGGACGGGCTGGACCTAATTTTGAGCCATAGAAATTCCGAAGGGGACTTGACAGGGTGGCTGCTAAAAAGATGTTTTCCTTTCTTGGAGAAACTGCAAAAAAAAACCAAAGGGGGCAGGGAGAGACACATTTTAGAAACATTGTGGAGTTCAGGCTGGTGAACTTGACTCAAAGGGCTGAATGGCCCATTACTGCTCCTAATTCATATGTTTAAAGTATCATATTGTTGTAGAAGCAATGCCGCTGAATGGTGTTTTAAGTATGTACATAAAAGTGGAAGCAGAGTTATGTGTCAACTGGAACAAATTGTTAATATACAGCACCAATTTTCCCTAAAATATAGAAGGGTCTAATCTTGATCCAATGAAATAGTAAATACAGCATTTTAAGTATAACAAAGTATACTGATTACTACAAAACAGAGAATTTTCTTTGATGGTTACTTGTAGCATATAATAAAAGTGCTACCTGATTGTTCTGACAGGTTCTTCATCTTTGTCACCATCCAGATCAGACGAGTCCATAAAATACAACTTTTCTTCTGATGTGGATGGCTCCTCAGTATCATCCAACATCCTACTGCCATCGTTGTTCATGTCACTGCTATCTACCTCCATGGGCATGTCTGAATCAGGTCCTGGGCTGGCTGGTTCTGCAATGAAGTTAAAATTGCTGCATACATTTCCAGTTTTGAGTTTGGATACCTCAGTTAATAGCTCATCGGCCCCAATCAGGGAACTCATATTCTATGACGTCCACCTAGCTATGCCTCATTACAGTCACTACAAGAACATTCCAAAACTGTGCACTTAGTACCTCAACTGCAACAATTTGTTGCTGTACAGTATGAGGGCTGCCTCCAAGCCATTGTCCTAACGAAAGCTTTGATAAGCCTTATTTCAGCATAATGCTTTCATGGTGAGCAAATTAAAAAAAAACACTTTTAGTGTGTACAGCTGCCGGAATTCCAATGCCTAAATTGACAAGAGAACATAGGCATGTATCAGACAGTACTAAAGAATCCATTTTTTCTCAGCTATCATATCAAGGAAAGGGCGCTTGTTAGACTGGACCATTTCAAAGATGAATTTAAACATGGGATGGAGCATATTAAGAATGTAAGGTATTTTCTGCAGACATCTATAGATGGCTACTCTAGACCATTGCTCGTTGTGTATTGTGCATGGTCACAAAATGATCTAAAGTTGGCAGTTTTCGAGCTGAAAAGTTTCCAGTCTGCCTCAAAATACCCTGGAAAGGAAGTAAGCTCAAAAATTTGAGCAACAGCTAAAGCTAGCCATTTCACGCTGCTGTAGTGCGGAGGCAACATAAGTGATAGTTTCCACTAACGAAATGCTTGCATTATGTCAAAGAGATGCTCTGTTTATTTCACAAATGAGTAATGTGGTATTTGAATATCGGTGCCAGTCTTGCCAGGTGTGCAGGCTGCACATCCCAACAACTGGCAGATGATGTTAAGAAGCACATCGCTATGACTGTCTGCAATAAGTACTGACTTGTACTTGCCCATAAGACACTAAAGTAGAAGCAGGTCATTCAGTATATCAAATCTGCTCTGCCATTCAATGAGATTGTGGCTGACTGAATTAATCCTCAACTTCACTTTCCTGCTTTTCCCTATAACTGTTGATTTCCTTCCTGTTTATAAATCTGTATCTCAGTCACGAGAACCCTCTGTGAAGAATTCCAAAGAATCACTATCCTCAGAGAAGAAATTCTCCTCATCTCTCATAAATGTGTAAAGCCCTCATTCTGAAATCCATCCTCTAATCTGGGCTCTCCCACAGGGCAAATCAATCTTTCCGCATCTACCTCATAAAGACTCATATTTGCAAAACTCAAAGCACAGTGCTTAATCTTAGACTGTGATTGTGTCATAGAATGTAGAACATAGAACACAAGAGCACAGTACAGGCCCTTCAGCCCTCGATGTTGCACCAATCTGTGAAACCAAACTGAAGCTCATCTAACCTACACTATTCCATTATCATCCATATGTTTATCCAATGACCATTTAAATGCCCTTATACTTGGCGAGCCTACTACTGTTGAAGAAATGGCATTCCACGCCCTTACTACTCTGAGTAAAGAACCTACCTCTGACATCTGTCCTATATCTATCACCCCTCAATATAAAGCTACGTCCCCTCGTGCTAGCCCATCTCCATCCGAGGATAAAGGTTCTCACTGTCCACCCTACCTAATCCTGTGATCATCTTGTATGTCTCTATTAGGTCACCTCTTAACCTTCTTCTCTCCAACGAAAACAGCCTCAAGACACTCAGCCTTTCCTCATAAGACCTCCCCTCCATACCAGGCAACATCCTGGTACATCTCCTCTGCACCCTTTTCGATGCTTCCACATCCTTCTTATAAAGCAGCAACTAGAACGATACGCAATACTCCAAGTGCAGCCGCACCAGAATTTTGTCATTGGATACACTTGTTGAACAATCCCCAGTGGTTCAAGAATTATACTAACACCATTTAAGATGATCAGTTGGGCTCATACAGGCTCATTTACTCTTGCAAGAAACTTTGCATATTCATCTGCAGGAACCTGCCTCTCTACAAGATAAAAAGAACATATCCAGGCATTGCACTTGTTTGAAATAAACAAAATGATAGGGAATAATACATCCTTGGTGCTTTCTCCATGGCAATCCTTTGACTAATCAGATTTGACAAATAAAAAGGGATCCAAAGGCAGATGAACTGAACTTTTTGGAAGAAAAATCAGATAAATGTAACGGAGCTGGAAATAGACAGTCTTACTGATAGTGAAAACATAAGGTCAAAAGTTCATCTCTGGATCAAAGTGACACCAAGGACACAAAAAGATTTGCTTCGTCTCAGACTGCTGCCTGGGAGGGATGGAGTCTGTAGCTAAGGAATGGCGTTTGGAGTAGGGAAGAAAATCTTCAGTCTTTTCAATATCTAATTGGAGGAGCAGGTTCCAGAGGTCAAATAGCTGACATCTGCACCTACATCTTATGGACAGATAGAGATTTTCTAAAAGCTTGTTACAATTTTCACAAAACATAACTTGCGGAAATGTGATAAAAGCTCACCAAACTGCCAACAGGCCACATCGATTTTAAAAAAAATCAATCAGCCATCATAACTATTCAAGTTAAATACTCGTGCAGGCTTCTGCAGAAAATCTTTTATTTCCTAAAACATTCTCAGACGTTCAGTTGCAAAAGATGCACAGAATAATCGCTTGTTAGCATTTCCTCATGTTATTTTATGTTCGTGCATAAACAACACCCTGCATTAAACCCATTTTATACACTAGTATACAGAATATTCAACAATCTGTTATTTCTGTGAGCAGAGAAGGTTTACTGAAATTATTCACAGATGTGCATTTAAACTTCCCAAACTGTTGATTAATGTAGCCAACTTAATTAATGGGTAAGGTTGTTGAAAATGATGAAGGATATCATTTTTCAGCTGCATTTGTTCACAACACTATGAATAATAAAACAGCATTTTCACCACTCCAGAGGCTCCTTTAATTAGTTGCACAGTGTACTTTTCATAGCCTATGTTGCAGTACGGAATGAATATTGAGAGCTTAGTTTATCTTTTGTATTCCCTGTTTCTGTGGCCCAACATTGTCTATGCACCACCATCACCTAGTCTTTTGATAAGTTTCCAATTTCCAAACAAGATGGCATAAATGATCTCTCTTCTTTCATCACTGCATACACAGATTACACCCCTTCCCCACTCCTTCATCCATTTACTCAATCAAATCTTAAATTTTGACATTAGATCCTGTCGTGAATAACCTTAATGATGAATTCCAAACTTTAAAATTCTGTAAAAAGAGGTTATTCCTGCATTGTCCTGTAAATTTCTAATATATAATTACGCATCTTTAGACCCCTTATTCTAGACCGCTGAATGAATGAAACAGTCTGCTTCAACATAACTGATTTCAGTTGTTTGTAGTTTTAGCTATTGCTATTATATTACCCTTTAAATCTGTATTGTATTATCCAAAAATAATCTTATTAGTATTATAATTTCTTATATTAGTTAGCATACCGGTGATTCTCAATATCCTTCCTATTTTATCAAGTACAATATTACAGCTCCACCTTAACTAAGATTTAATTAAGGCCTTAAATAGGTTCATGATTACCACTTGGCTTTTATATTTCATACCTTGTGATTAAAACCTGGAATTCCATGGGTTTACTTTTGGATGAGTAGAATTAAAAACATGTAAGACTACAAAACAAAAATCAAATCAGAATACAAATCATTTAACCATGAGCCAAATAAAGGTTCTGTATTACACTAACTATTTTATTTCTATGATGGATACAAGGATTGATTATCCAAGTTTTATTTGCATGCATTTCCTTACCTCCATTAAAGACAACTTCACCTAGACAATCCCTGGGAACTTTTGATGCACATCGCTTGTGGCAATTAAACTTGCAGTCTGTAAAATCAGAGCAAACAAAGTGAATTTTCAATGGAACGCACAGGTGCCTCTCTCACAGTGAGTTGATACCTTTTCTATCTAGTCGTAAACTCAGCCTTACTGGAGATGCAAGACGAAACACTGGATTCAGTCACTGAAACTTAAGTCATAAAGGATATAAATTAATTGAAAAGTATTGGTTTTATTTTAGGTTACTGCAGATCCTGTGCAAATGCAGTAGAAAAGTGAATTATGAAAAACATTGAGACTACATATTAAAAATTAAGAACACTTCTTTTAAAAAAACTCATTCGTGGGATGTGGGCATGACTAACTGTGCCTGCATTTATTGCCCATTCCTAATTACCCAGAGGGCAGTTAAGAGTCAACCATATTGATGTTGGTCTGTAGTCACATGTTAGCCAGACTAGTTAAGGTTGGCAGTTTCTCTCCCAGAAGGGTATTATAGTCCAGATGGGTTTTTCCCAACAATTGACAATATTTTCATGGTCATCGTTAGACTCTCAATACAGGTTTTTACAGCTTCGTCAGAGGCTCACTGATGATGCTACCTAGAATGGTGACGAAACGTCTGAAAACTAACCTTCCAGCTCAGCGAGCAAACTCACATCCAGAACAGGTTTTTACAGATTTCAAATTCCAACGTCTGCTCTGATAGGATTCAAATCCAGGTCCTCAGAACATTACCCTGGTCTCTGGATTAACAGACCAGTGATAATATCTCTTGGCCATTGTCTCCCATGCTTGGGTATAGTTGGGGTACAGCAAAGTTATGGGATTCTAATAAGGACTTAAAGAATTAATCCTAAAATATATTTTGACAGGTTTTCTAAGAATCCAAATATTACAAACACATTGGAGAAGCAATTAAGAACAGATGTTAATCAACTGAGAAATAGAAATATATATTTAGATAAATAAACAAGTAGACTGAGTGCTACAGCATTATCTCAAATACTTAATGATTACTTATGAAATTATTTCATCTGGTATTTAAAATAAGCTCAGAATTCACGTTAACATTGGACAGTATATTTGTGGTGGACAAGTTGTAATACAGTATTGTTACTTAAATATCCCAGCAGTTACGACCCAGAAATTGGAAACTACATTAGTCACTGGCAATATTATACATCCACATACAGTCCTTACCCCTACATTGCATTCCTTGCCGAAACAGTCCTTTTAATAACCGCTTGCAATACTGACAAATAGTGGGACGTGTATAAGAATGTATGACAAACGTATGTGGTACTTTCACCCTCCCCAACACCATTTTTTCCATCCAAATTGGGCGTCCACTCCAGGAGGGAATTCTTTTGCTGGTTTCTTGGTGGCAACGCTGCAAAGCCAATCAACATAAAATGATTAAGATTTTGATTACTAACTGAAACTGTTTTCATGACCCATACTATATTTTACACTGATAGTAGGGACTGCAGATGCTGGAGAATCTGTGCTAACAAGGTGTAGAGCTGGATGAAGACAGCAGGCTAAGCAGTATCAGAGGAGCAGGAAGAAGGGTCTAGGCCGAAACATCAGCTTTTCTGCTCCTCTGATGCTGCTTGGTCTGCTGTGTTCATCCAGCTCCACACCGATATTTTACACTTACAACTTGAGAGAGATATATCTATTAATTGTCGCACACTAAAACACAATGGTATTTTCAAGTGAAAATCAACTATTGTGGTTTTCCAATTGAATAATATGAAGCAAGTTATATAGCCCAGCAACTTCCAAGGGAAAAAATATTAGCGGAAAATCCACCCATTCTTTCACAGCAATGAATCACAGCTTTCAGAGTGGTACTGTCAGAGCCTTAGGAATAGGTTGGAAACCTATTCTCTGAACTTCAAATGATATGGAAACACCCAAGGGAATAGAATGTGAAAAAATTCTAATTATAAAATTCCAACTAAAAAATATTCCTGGTATGCATAAAAAAACTGACTTCCTAAAAAGACTCAGTACAAAGCAACATTCTTCGTAATATTTCAAGAAATATGCAATCGTATAACTTGGTGTAATACAAATCAAGTCATATTACCAAAGCTGGGAATGAATTTATGATTCTTCCCAAGTAACAAATTAAGTCGATGTTCCAAGATATTAATAGGTATTAACAGGTCCCTTGGAACAATGGAACAGGAAAAAATAGGCCATTTGAGCACCCACCATGCAGTGTTTATCCTCCGTATATGCAAACCTAATCACATGAAGTGGTTAATTAACCTCTTGCTTGTCCATCTACCTTCAACGTATATAACTGACAATTAAATTTGCATCATACATTGAGACAATTGTGATATTTTTAAAAACAAAGATAGAGTCATGCAGCACGGAAACAGACCCTTGGGTTCAACCAGTCCATGCTGACAATAATCCCAAACTAGACTAGTCCCACCTGCCTGCGATTGCCCATATCCCTCCAAATATTTCTAAATCACGTACATATGTGATTGTTTCTTAAGCATTGTAATCCACCACTCCCTCTGGAAGCTCATTCCACACATGAATCACCCTGTGTAAAAAAAAAAGTTGCCCCTCATGTCTTTTTTAAAATCTTTCTCCTCTCACCTTAAAATATGCCCCCTAATCTTGAAATACCCCACCCTAGGGAAAAGACATAAAAAATACAAAAGATGGTAGTCACTAGCTGGGAATTAATGCTTTTTCCAAAGTGTTCCAGGAATATGGAAAATTTTATCTTCTTTTTGTGACCATATAAGCTCCTTTCTAGGATCCCACTTGTGGTGCATGTCCCTAGCATTGGAATGAATAGCTCGGGTTCACGTCCTACCTGTTGGAGAGGTCTGTAATAACATCTCTGTACAGGTTGATTAGGGGGAAAAAAAAGAACTTGATCAGACTGCTTTTGGTGTGCTTGATGGGCTGAAGAACCTCTTTGGTACTATACCATCCCATGATATTTCACCCGGCCTGTGCAATGGTGGGTGATAGAAGTAACGAGAGGAGACATATGAAATTGGTTCCTAATTTAAAGAACTCAGCTTCTCAGATGGGCCCAAGTCTGTTCCATTACTCCTGGCATATGGCTGTAATTGGGTGTGGGGTGGGGGAGTTAAGAGAGTGAAAAGTGCCTACTCAGTGTTCCAGCCATCATGAGTATTTGGTTGAGTCAACAAATCAGTTTGCCTTTTTCTCATTGTCAATTCTAAACATGTACATGTGTATACATGTACAAAGTAGCTTAAAGTGAGTTCTGATAGTCCATAATTCCAGCTATTTTCCGTTTATGGTGATATGTAAATCAGTGCTGCTGCTTCCTTTTCCTCTTACCACAACAGACAACACATTAATTTTTGTTAACATTTTGTCAATACATTCATATGAACATTAACACATACATTAAAATACTTACCACAACCTCCCCATTCCCAATCAAAAGAAAACTTTTTAATAGTTTGTATTTTAACATGTCTTGTAAACCTTAAACATTACAATGTCCTCAAGAACTACATATGTTCAATGCCAGGGTAGTGAGGCATGTAGGTGTTCAGGTTAGATGGTCCTAAATTATGATAGATATAACAAGGACAGTGAACATGATTTATTCCTTCACAAAAAACAACCTAAGCATTTCAAAAGAAAAGAGCAAAAACCTCAGAACTGAACGTTTTGACTTAAACAGAAAATTTGTTTCTTGGGTTGCTAACCACTTGAACACATTTACCTTGATTAAACGAATTTCATCTCCTCTTGGTTGCATCCCTGAATGCAGCCCCTGTGGAGATTAACAGTTTCAAATAATCACAGATCAGAAAAGTTTTATCTAAAACTTTTTGTAGCATATATACTTAGAAATTTTGTTTTCTCACTTCTTTCTGAACCTCACTGCTCAAAAATTTATGAACAGTCCTGGTACTAAAATCACAAGTGAAACCTCATGTCACAACGTTTGTAAACAAAGCACAAAACAAGCAGGTTACTCCTACAGGTTCAAAATCAAATTTTCAAATAAAAATTTGCCAGAAATTTTGTTTATCCGTATTTTGCAAGAATCTCTTTTTGAGTCCCTTTGACAAGATCTATCACAGATAACAGATTCCAACATTCAACAATTTAAAAATACACAACAATGTTTAAGAAAACATTTCTGTCATGGTTTCAATAAATAAAAACCTGCATTTGTATTGTTCATCATGACCAGCAAACAGCTCAAAATATTTCATGGTCGATGACATTACAATACTTAGGAAACCTTGCAGCCAAATTGCTCACAGCAAACTTCTACAGTCCATAAATTGGGTAAACAAGATATACTGTTAAAGCAATATTGATGAAGAATAAATATTGGTCAGGAGATCAAGAATAACTTTCCTGCTCTTTTTCAGCATAACGTAATGAAATATTTTCCATCCACTTGAGTAGGCAAATGAGGCTGTGTTTTAAAGTCTTATCTGAAAGTCAGCACATCTGACAATGATTCCATTGATGCTCACTGGACTGATAATCTTGATTCCTATGCTCCAGCCAAACTTCCAGACTTGATTTTGTTACATTGAGATTCAGAGTCAAGTTATGGTTGTTAAGTCATTAACGAAGATCAAAGTTCATCCAGGTGAAGGAGTTGAAAAAAGGAGAACTCCTCAGACCAGAGATAATGGGATGGAGGTATGAGAGCTTTCTATTTCTTGACTGACTTGGGGGTCAACTAGACTCCATTACGCGCTTTCCTCTTCTCATTCGAAAGAAAGATCCTTGACCTGAAAATATTTCTCTCTTCACAGAACCTTACTGAGTGTTTACAACATTTTGTGTTTTTATTTCAGATTTGCAGCATACACAATACTTTTTCTGCTGTAAAATTATTTAGTGTCAGCCTTGATTTTTGTGTTCAAATGCTCAGTGATAGAATACCTCTGAATTTTTTTCTCTCTGAACACAGTTAGTCATTAATGTGGTGATGCAGGTTGTAAAATCCAACAGATTACATTTGTTGCCAAAAGATTACCAATCTTACTTCATCCACTCTTTCATAGAATCCTACAGTACGTAAGAGGTCATTCAGCCCATCAGGTCTGCACTGACAAAACTACTCGAAACCTACAGTGGTCTCACTTTCCAGCATTTGGCCCACAGCCTTGAATGTTAGACATTTCAAATACTTATCCAAGTACTCTTTAAAGGTTGTGACGTTTCCCATTTCAACTATTCTGTAAGGCTGTACATTCCTAGACAGTGGTACAAGATATTGCCTGAAATGTCTTGCCTTGCAACCAGTGACATTATTCACTGTTAAACGTTTCCTGGCCATCTCAAATAGAAATGGTCTCTCCTCTAATAGCCAAACTGTTCTTGCTGACCAAGAGAGTAACTTCCAAACACAATATCTCATCACTCAATGAGTGCTGCACAAATTAATGCTTCCATGGTCAAGCTCCAGCAAATGTTGTCCCTGTTAAGAAATAAAACATTTGTTTCCCTGAACAATTCTCACAGAATCTCTAGTCTCTCAAACTACCTTTCAAAGATGACAAGCAAAGTGTCACCAGATTATTTAGTACTCAGGTTTCCTTATCATTTCCTAAGTGATTATCTCCAGCTGGTTTTCCATTCTGCTCATAATGTAACATTGCCCTACTTCTACATCATCCTTTGTGTGACAATACAATGGCTTTAAGAGGGGAATTTGGTCCCTTTTTTAATGAAGGAAGGTGGAAACTGAGGTAACGAGCAGTCTGCTTCAAAGCACAAAGTAAACATCTTGTGAGGCATTGGGTTTTTTTAAAACTAAATTCAGGACATTAGAAGCAAACTGAATGGGTGGGGGCAAGCTCTCACACAACCAGGATTTTTCGTTTTTCAGCAGCAATTGCTGGGGTCCTGAAGCTGGGCTGAGAAGCTGCTGCACATCTCTCCCTGCCACACACGCTCTCAGAGTTTCCTACTTATGTATTACCTCCTGGACTGGGGAATTGCACATGAGACAATCAATTTTATTGCATTTGCCTTTGCCAAGGGTGTGTTTACGGGATGTTACTATCTTGGAACAGTTACTTTTTAAAAGTTAAATATTCTATTATTCTGTTAAGCTTTCCAGTAGAGTTAAGATTTCTTATTTGTCGCATTTTATCTATAATGTATTAATAGCATAAGTTTTGCTTCAAGACTAGCAGCTCGACCAATCAAATTGCTTCTGGAACGCAACACCTGGCACTTGCCTTTAAAATAACAACAAGTTCGGGTCTAGGTTATCTTCTTGATATATTTTGAGGGGATTTAGTCTAGTCCATAAGACTTTGTAATGCAATTCAATCTCTGTCCTTTACCTTCCCGTGCCATTCTATACAATTGCTCATTCTATTATCTTTGAAAACATTTTCCTCATTATATGTGTAATCATCTCAAATGAATTTGTTCACCTTTAGTCGTTTCCTTTTCAATGCCATCACATGCAATTCGCTGAGCTTTTTATCATTTGTCCATTCTACTATGACAAACAGACATTAAGCATTGTATACAAACAAGGAATCAAATTCTCCATGTACGCTAAAAAATAGCCAACTCCCAACATCCCACTTTTCACTCATTCCACAACCATACAATGCTCTACAATTATCTGACTGAAGATCTCCCGCCTGGAATCCTGTATGACTGGTTCCAATTCCATTGTGTCCCTAACTGTTTGTTCAGATGAATCCATGTGTGAATAACAGCAAAGTCTGGCTCAACAGTAAGTTGACTTTTGAGTCATTTGATCTTCATCAAAATTACTTACTTCCACTGCTGAAAAGTTGCCATCTAGTGCATCCCTAGATCACTGAAACCATCCTAAGAGGCTCAACTCATCTATATCAAAAACAGTAGTTACTGGAAAAGCTCAGCAGTTCTGGTAGCATCTGTGAAGAAAAAAAAAATCAGAGTTAACATTTTGGGTCTGGTGGCCCTTCCTCAGAACTGCTTCTGGAACTCAAAACCTGGCATTTGCTTTTAAAGTAAGGAAAAGTTATGGTCTAGGCTAACTTCTTCATATATTTTGAGGAGATATGGGGTCTGGTCTAAAAGACTTTATTGTGCAATTCAATCTCTATCCTTTACCTTCCCGTGGCATTCCTCAGATCTGAGTAAAGGTCACTGGGCCCGAAACTCTGATTTTTTCTTTACAGATGCTGCCACACTTCCTAAGCTATTCCAGCAAATTCTGTTTTTGTTCCTAATTTACAGCATACACAGTTCTTTCAGTTTTTAACTCAAATCTACACAAATTTTAAATCACCTTGACTATGAGTCCATATACTGGCCTACACTTAACCTCTCTTTTCCTTGAACTTCACCCCACTCTTCAAACCCTCAACAGTTTTGCTCACCTTTCTCTGAATTATGCAATAAAATGTTCCGATGAAAGACACTGTGCAAAAATAACTTGCATTATATAAAGTATAGGAAAATTATTAATTATATATGGAAGCCAGGATAACAGCTAAGTTAAGTGAAGGAAGATTGAACAAGGACAGCGACAAACAAAGTAAATGTGTGCACAGAATTATGGAAGAATCAATCCTGGGCTACCATTCCCTCAATCTTCGTTACCGTAACTGATTGTGCAAAATGGAAAAATTCAGATAGGACATGAACTGGTTGCTCTGAAATATCTGAGATGTGAACATGCCTCCTGCTTCCTTCTTCCCCATCTACATCAGTGAGGATTCACACAGCTCCCACATTATTCCAAATTTAAACGTGGTGCAATAATCAAGAATGCTTCATTGACCTCATCTTAAATTTAACTCATACCTCAATTTGTCTTTGGCACAAACTGGAATAAGCACTCTCGTGGCTCCTGGTCTTAAAACTCAAGCATTGTTTTCAAACCCATTCTTATCACAGTAACCTCCTCTAGTCTTAAATGTCTCCCAAATACATGTACTTCTCCAATACTGGCACCAAATGCTTCCCAAGTGTTTTCACTCTACCATTGATGGCTGTGTCTTCAAATGCCTTAGAATGACAAACCTATTATCACTTCTGTATTTGTACATATGCAGAACTATTTTATTTTGTGACTCCCTCCACACAGTCAACTACCTGACTGATCTAAACTGCAAAGCATATTGAGCCCTCATTATTTCAAACTACAATTCGCTAGATACTACTGGCTAAAATGCAAACATGAGAGTTTAAAAGCTATGTGGTGCATTATCAGACATATTTTACTATTTAATAAAAACAGTTGCTAAATATGATAAGTATCAAATGGAAAACTACTTGAAATTAAAAAGCCTCTAGAATATGAAAGATTAATCTAGGATTTTGTGCCATGACAAAGAAAAGGAAGCTTTTCAATATCAAATTGTTTTGTTTAGCAAAGCTAACAAAGAATTGTAACATCTTTAGAAAATGCATCATTGTTAGTTGAATCAAGCTATTACAAATCTTCAGTAAATCATTATTAAGATTTCTTCCAGAACTTGCAATAACGTTACTTTTGGAGTTTTTATGACATCATCTCCAAAGTGACAAGCACATTGGAAAGGCTTCAGAGCAGACTTCCAAGGCTGGTCCTGGGTCACAGTTTTAAGTAATGAAGATAGGCTAAAAAAAAAATCCAAGCTGGATCACGTTTTCAAAAAAGTACAAAAATGCTATTTTCAAAGACATAAATCAGAGTGTCATGAATAATGCAGATACAAACGTACTACTCAACTTGCACCACACAAAACTGGAAGGGCAAAAGTATCAAAATTAAAAAGCTTCAAGATAGGCAAGGAGATTACAACAAAACTCCAACAGATGAGTAAATACGTAGAACACACAAATATAAGTAATACTACATCAATTAACTCCTCATTTAAAAAAAAGAACAGGATGAATATCTGGTTAGGAATGTGATTGAAGGCCTTATAGTGATAAGTATAGACTGCATCAAAATATTCCATGGCATACATTCGATGTTGTGCAGCTGGGAATGCCATCTGTGGCAAATAAACTGCCCAGGTTTAAATACTGTTGGCTTACGCATAAAGAAACTCAGCAGTGGGGAATTGCAACCTTACACACCAGACAGAAAAGTGACAGGGTCACATTAGTTTCCCTTTTCATAGCCTAATTCTATGATTTTGATTGAAAACAAAATAAGACAAAGTTCAGCAGGCTGAAGAATGTAGATGGCATAAATAGGAAGATGGCATAACTATTCAGTTGGGACCTCAGGCTTGAATTTAATATAACACAGATTGCAACAGACTGACTTAATCTCAAACTGATGCCAGGGATGAGGGATTGAGTCTGTACTTAGTGAATTCAATTTGGCATGGTGACTGCAAACAACAGTTTCAGCTTTAAAAATATTTAAAGAGTAAATCTCTGTTCATCTCATGCTTCTGTGACAACCAATAGTCAGATAATTTGCATCAGTTGAGAAATCAGGAAAGGTGGCTATGAGATGGAGCTGGGTCTTGTCAGCATGTATGTGAAAGGAAATGTATATCAGATGATATCGATAAAGAGCAACAGTGAAATAGGAAGGGGGCAAGTATAGATGCTTGGGGGATAACTTACACTATAATATGGGAGCAGGAAGAAATGACATTGCAAGTGCTTGCCTGGTTATAATTAGCTAATTAAGTACTGAACCATGGTGAGAGAAGTCCTACCCACTAGATACTGTGCAGCTGGGAATGCCATCTGTGGCAAATAAACCTTAAATTTAAATATTATTGGCTTATGCATAAAGAAACTCTGCAGTGTGAATTATGCAGTGTGCAACCTTACATTAGGACAAGTTGAGAGGACAAGGAAAGTTTAGCTTTGTCACTGTCATACGGAATATCAGTTGTGACTTTGAAAAGCGCATTTCCTGTGCTAATACTAATCTGTTTTGGATCACATCAACTTCTCCTAACTGTTAACAAGAAAAGGACTTGCATTCATATAGCAACTTCCATGACATATGGATGCCCAGAACTAATGTATTGCTAATGAAATACTTGCTCCTGTAAATGTAGGTAAATATGGCTTTCAACTCACTTATAGCAAGGTCGTAGAAGCAGCAGTGGGATAAATAACAAAACAAAACTCTATGTGGTTGTTTTGCTGAAGAATAGGCATAAATGCCCAAGACACCTGGCTAACTCTCCCATTTTTCCTTAAAAAATACTGTAAGATCATTTACCTTCACACAGGGAAGGCACTGTTTAATGACTCATCTAAATGATGGCACTCTCCAATGGTGCATTTCTTTGATATTGCGCTGAATTATCAGATTAAATTATGCAAGTTTATTGGAAAGGTGGATTGAAAACTCAACGACTTTTTTTTTCCCTATTGGAAATGAGGTTATTAAGGGAAAAAAGCCAAATATTTCAAAAGCTGCAAGTTTGAGGGTCTGGAAAAGGTAAAGCAAAACAGAAAGACTTAGCAGGTCAGGCAACATTGTGAACACAGAAAAAGAGTTAAATATCTCAAAATGATAACTGGAACAATTTAGAGACGGAACAAGCTTTAAGATGTGTAGTGACAGAGAAGCAAATTGGGCAGCTTGCAGAAGAACAATAAGCAAGGTCTGTCCAAGGATGGTAAAGACACAAGGTAATTATAGACCGGTGAGTCTAACATCAGGGAAACTGTTGAGAAAATACTGAATGAGAAAATTAATTTCCATTTAGAGAGGCAAGATTTGATGCAGGATAGTGAGCAAAGTTTTGTTAGAGGGAGATCATGTCTCACAAATCTGCTGGAACTTTTTGAAGAGATGATCAAATGTTTGGATAAGAGTAGGGCTGCTTACATAGTTTATATGGATTTCAGGAAGGCCTTTGACAAAGTCCTACACAGCAAACTGATAAACAAAGTAAAAACTCATGAAATCCAGTGTAACATGGCAAGTTAGATCCATGTTAGCTTAGTGTCAGAACACAGAGTGGTGGTCAAAAACCGTTGTGTGACTTGAGTCCAGTACACATATCTTAGATACCAGTCTTGGGTTCCTTACTGTTTGTTGATATTCATAAATGATGTACATGAGAATGTTTAGAGGGGGAGGGGGTTTAGGGTTTGGGTTGGAGGGACGAGGACAGAGATCATTACTTTTGGGAATGACACATAGATTGGTTGGATGGTTGACAGCGAAGGTGGTGTGTTAGGCTACAGGAGGATATAAACAGATTGGTCAGATGGGTAGATCAGTGGCTGACAGCATTTAACACCAATAAATGTGAGGTGATGCACTTTGGAAGAAGGAACAAGAGAGAATACACTGAATGGCAAAAGACAAGGAAAATTATGGAACAGAGAGAACTTGAGGTACTTGTCCACGGATCCCTGAAAGTGGCAGAACAGGTTAATAGGGTAGTTAAGGCGGCATATGTGACGCCTGTCTTTATCAAACGTGGCATAAATAATAAGAGCAGGGAGGTCACATTGGAGCCGTACAAAAGACTTTGCTTAGACTACAGATGGAGTACTGCGTGCTGTTCTGGTCATCACAGCATAACAAGGTGGGGGACTGCACTGGAAGGGATCCAGAGAAGATTCATCAGGATGTTGCCTGGGATGGAGCATTTCAGCTATGGAGAGAGGCGGGATACACTTTTCTGAAGAAGGGTCCCGACCCGAAAAATTAGCTTTCCTGCTCCTCTGATGCTACCTGGGCAGCTGTGTTCCTCCAGCTCCATACTGTGTTATCTCTGTTTAAGCTGAGGTTGTTTTCTTTGGTGCATTCATTCTTTTCAGTACTGCATCTTTTTTGCTTGTGACACTAACACTTACATTACACATCCTTGGTAGAAGGGCATGGGGCCATGACCTTCACTGTCACACAAAGTCTGATACAGCCCAGAAGCCAATACAAATTGCTGCCAAAGGTTATAAAAACAATAAACCTTCCCTGATTTCAGGCTCAGAATCAGGTTCCCTTCACATTAGTGAAGGAAGATCAACACATATTAAAGGATTCCAGCTGAAATGGTTAAACCCATCTTTGAGCTATAATTTCAAAGCATGAAGTTTCAGCTGACCCTTCCTTTCCCGAGTGTCTAGCTCAGCCTTTGTTTACTGGTGGAAGTTTTTCTCCTACACACTTTTTAAAAATACTTTCACAGGAAATTCACTCTCTCCCAAAAAAAGGAGTTTGAAAGTCTCAACAAGTAGGTCAAATCCAAAACAAACTTCTGGGCTTGGAAAAAAAAGAGCTTCTTTCATCAATGCAAAATTTTCATGTTAAACTATAGTTCTAAGAGCAGTGCAAAACATCTATTTGGGAAGCGAACACATCTGATGTAAAATACAAACAATTCTAATGTGCACTATTAATATTGCTGGATGAACTAATTATTACATGTTTGGGCAAATTTGACAAAATAAGTCCCATACTATGAGCAAGTCATAGAATGCTCACCTCCTCCGAGACAGAATCCGATGGTGCAGGCCTTGGAACAGAGAGCCCTGGCAGAGAGACATTGGACAGACGCCTTTTCCTCACTCCACTGCAGTTATTTGGGATTTTGAAGGCACATCGTTTGTGATAGTTCAGCCCACATCCTGAACAGAATTAGACACGGATAGTTAGGAAAGAAAAGCAAATTCAGAAAATGCTGGAGAGACTCAGCAGGTCTGGCAGCATCTGTGGAAAGAGAAACAGAATTAATGGGGAGTCCAGAATGATTCTTCTTCAGAACAATAAATTAATTAGCTCACCTACGAAAGCCAAACTTGGAAATTAGGGATTATCCAGCAGCATCTAATATCAAACAATTCCTCAGCACCATACACAATGAGCTCCGACAACGTGCAGGCTCGGCAGCTTTGTCATATACATGCTGCAACCACTTTTGCGTAAGTTCAAAATGAGCATTCTTTAAGTACTCAAGAGTTGGAAATAGCAACAGTTTCAAATATCCAGTTTGATTCTAAGCACGCTGATGCCAATGGGATTCGGTATCGTCTATGAAGCAATTTCACATAGCTTTGAATTTCCATCATTTGCATAAAACTTCAGTTGCATTTTCAAAGTATCCAGGTGATCCAGCAAACTGCCTGGCAGTTTTTAAATCATTTTATAAAATTTTTTTACTAGCACATCTAACAACGTGGAACTGATGCTTTTATCTCTGGATAGTTTCCACTGGTTTCAAGATATATATCATTTAGATATAAAATTGGGTTGATGGAAGGAGACAAGGGTGGAGGTGGAGGGTTGTTTTTCAGACCGGAGGCCTGTGACCAGCAGTGTTCCGCAGGAGTCGGTGCTGGTTCCACTACTGTTAATCATTTACATAAACAATTTGGATGAGAATATAGGAAGCACAGTTAGAAAGTTTACAGATAACACCAGAATTGGTGGTAAAGTAGACAGTGAAGAAGGTTCTCTAAGAGTAAAATGGTATTTCGATCAGCTGGGCCAATTGCCGGAGTGGCAAATGGAGTTTAATTTAGATGCATGCAAAGTATTGTATTTTGGTATGACAAATAAAGGCAGGAATTACACAGTAAATGGTAGGGTCCTGGGGAGTGTTGTCAAACAAAGACATCTATGGGTGCAGTTACACAGTTCCTTGAAAGAGGTATCACAGGCAGACAAGGCGATGAAGACGGCATTTGGTACGTTTGCCTTTATTGATATCAGAGCACCCAGTAAAGGAGTTGGGATGTCAAGATGTTGGTGAGGGCACTTTTGGAGTCATTTGTACAGTTCTGGTTGCCCTGCCATAGAAGGGACATTATTAAAGTGGAAGGGGTGCAGAAAAGATTTACAACTGTGTTACCAGGACTGGAGCATTTGAGTTACAAGGAGAGGCTGGATAGAGTCAGGGCCATACAACACAGAAGCAAACCCTTTGGTCCAACCAGTCCATGCTGACCATAATCTCAAACTAAACTAGCCTGTGCTTAGTCTATATCCCTCCAAACATTTTTCATTCAGGTACTTATCCAAATGGCTTTTAAATGTAACTGTATGACATTGGCCACTTCTTCTGCAAGTTCATTCCACACATGAACCACTCTATGTAAACAAATTGCTTCTCATGTCTGTTCTGAATCTTTCTCCTCTCATTTCAAAAATATGCCTCCTTGTCTTGAATTCCCTCAATGTAGTAAAACAACACCTGCCATTCACCTTATCTACACCCCTCATGATTTTCTAAGCCTCCACAAGATTGGCCCACGACTGCTTACGCTCCTGTGGAAAATGTCCCTGACTATCCAGCCTCTCCTTATAACTCAAACCCTCCATTCCTGGCAACATTGTGGTATATCTTTTCTGAACCTTCTCCAGCTGAATAGTCTCCTTCCGATAACAGGGCAACCAGATCTGGGCAGACTACCCCAGAAGAAGCTCCAACAACATCCTGTACAACCCTAACATGACATCCCATCTCCCATACTCTAAGTTCTGAGCGAGCATGAAGGCAATCAAGCTAAATGGCCTCTTAACCTGTCCAAATAGGCTGGGGCTCTTTACCCCTGGAGCATAGGAAGTTGAGGGGTAACTTTATTGAGGTTTATAAAATCATGATAGGCATAGGTAAGGCGAACAGCAAAGGTCTTTTACCTAGGTTAGGGGAGTTTAAAACCAGAGGACATCATTTAAAGGTGAGAGGGGAAAGATTTAAAAAAGACCTGAGAGGAATCTTTTATCCACATAGAAGGTGGCTTGTATATGAATTGAACTTCAAGAGGAAGTGGTAGATGCAGGTACGGTTATAACATTTAAAAATCAATTGAACAGGTACATGAATAGGAAATGTTTAGAGGGATATGGAGGCAAGTGGGACTAGTTTATTTTGGGAAACCTGGTCGGCATGGACAAGTTGGCCTGAGAGTCTGTTTCCATGCTGCATGACTCTGTGATATCTTGCTCATCTTTCCTAATTTTAACAAGAAATTGTCAGACCCATACATCCAAAGCACACAAAATGTTGAGGCCCTTTAAGACTATTTCAATCTTGGTTTCTGCGGTTACCAGGGCATCATGTGGTTTGCTTATCTCACATGAGAACTTAGACAACAAAGCTGCAGCATATTGCTGTATGTTGCTGTTGGAAGCAAAGATGAAAAAAAGGTACCCAGTTCTCCACCATTTGAGTCCATTTTAACTTCCTGAAAACTTAATCTCATACAGGATTAATATTGCTGTTGCCTTACATTCACGCAAATGAATATTTCATCAGAAAGGGAAACAAGAAGAAAATAAGCCAAACCCAATATGTAGTCAGCATTGGATGAACTTAAGTCAGAACCTTGGCTAAAGCTATTAGCACGGATTGTAAGATCATACGTAGTAGCAAACTCAACCATTCGTTTCCTTGAACTGCTCTGCTATTCAACTCTAACCCAAAACATATTTGGTTCTATCCCTATAGACCTGGTTTCAATCTCGCTCATAAATGTGTTCGTGACTGCCTACTAAATGTTAGTCTAAAAATCTTAGGAATTTGGAATCAAAACGTTACCTTTGACTTGGGGCATGGGCACAGGCAAAGTGCCATGTGCAGATCCCTCCAACCCAACAGAGATGAGATCACTCCTTTGGTTAGCTTATTGACTAAGAGTATCAGCATTTACCTTTTGCATCATCTGTACGAGAAGCAAAACTGAGTGAGTTCAGAAACCCATTAGGCTTCTGTTGCTCCAAACTGGATTGATAATATAAATACCAGGTTAAAGGTAGCTCAGAGCAGTTGATGTCATCATGGAAGTTGTGGAACTTAAGAAGGTTCTCTGCTTTCAATTTACCCAGATATTTGTTGGAGGCGGTGGAGAAGAGAGGGGAAAGGTGCAGGGAAGAGAATGTCGGTTGTAGTTTGAAGACAGCTAAATATTGAAACAAAGGAAGTGGCCAGTCAGCACACATGTTGTTGCTTACAGACATTAGACAGCAAGACCTAAGGAGAAATCCCGGAGAATGATGACTCTATTTTGTGGGAAAACGATTAGGGGTAGGAATAGCTGGAATTCATGGATAGTTCAATGCAACTATGTGTGGAGTGAAGGAAACTCATTAGCAATATTTGTTTGATGGAAGTGAGAAAGTTGGAGCTCACAGAAATCCTACAACAGCTTTTGGAGCAAGCAGTTTCATAAAAGCTGAAATTTTGCAGGTAACTAGATGACTGGGAGCAGTCTTAGCAGTTTTGGGTAACTCTGTTCAGGGAGAAGAGATTACACTACTGAGGCATGCAACAGTCATTGAGGCAGTCCACGTCAGGCAGGCTTTGAAGTGTGCCAAGGCGAGGGATCTTCAAAAGTGAAGGACTGTAAATTTCTTGCAGGTAAGACAGAGTTTTAATATTGTTGCACAGTGTCTTAAACACCAGGGTGGGAGTTGCTTTGATAGCACAAATCTTTTGAAGAATAGTCTAAGACATGCTCAACCACAGTGTGCCTGTTAACTCCTTTTTACACTATGATAATTAGGAATATTATTAAAGTTATTCAATAGTATAAGTAGTTTAGAAGATTGATTTACTTGTTCAGGATACCTACTCAGTCATTATTGTTTATATTTGCTTTGTATAATAGAGATTTAGATTAGCATTTCAATTCAACCGTGGAAATTGATGTTTTCTATTATCCTTGCTTCTTCTGCACATTCTATTCATTAAAAGATTAGGGCCTATCAACACAGATTGTAATAAAGATCAGAGTTGTCTGGTAGGCTCATAACTGGGATCAGACAAATTTTAAACTTTCAACAAATGGAGAGTTTTGCAACAATGTAATTCACATTCTGGAATGCACTACCTGGGAGAGTAGTAAGGGCAGGCTGGAAACCTCTCAGTCTTTAAAAAGTACGTGAGTGACTACTTGTCATAAATAATAACATTCAAGATTATGCGCTAAGTGTGGGAGGTGGGATTAGTTTGATAGGGCAAACTATCGATGGACCAAAGAACCTCTTCTGTGCTGTACGACTCTGACTCAACATAAAACCTTGCAAGTGAAGCTAATGTTACATGTTGAGCTAAGTCTTCACCTAATATTAAACTTCAATTCATTAATTTCCAGATCATTTCATTTCCCTCAATGTTCGCAAATAGTAACAGCTAAGTTAAGGTAAAAACAAACCCGTAAAGTTAGCATAATGTCCAAATCAGAAAGGCCAGCAATGCTGCGTCCTTTCCATCTCACTACTATGACTAGTCTGCATTTAAAGGCCTAAAGTATCACTGTCACAGCACTGGATCACTGAACTGAAGCGAACAAAAATCTAGCTATTCCATTATGCCTGCTGATACAGCCTTCCAGCAGACAGTAACTATGAAAAAAAACTGCTGCCATTTTAGTTCCCAAAAACAGCATGCTGGATATCACTGATGGTGCCCCTCCTCTGCGATGGTTTGGATCAACTTAATAATCAGGATCCAGGAATTTTATGACCTGCATGACCCAGCTACTCATTCACTCCCTTAAGAAGTTCAGTTAGTTGGCAAGTATGAATGTCATTTTACTTTCAATGCCTTTCAAACACATTAGGAAATGTTTCGCACATGTGCATGTGTGTGCGCACGTGCGTGCGCAGGGTGGGGGGGGAGGGGGGGGGTGTTGGGGGGAATGTTGGATGTAGTTTGAAGCCAGCTAAAAAGATCTGGAGCTAGATTTTCATAATGGCAATGACTACTGGGAGTCTGGCAACGTCTGTTACAGAGGCCCCAGACTGCCATTTTTGAAGGACGGAGTCAAGCACTCAACCTCCGAGGATAAACCGAAGTGGCAAGAGGGCATGGGAGACATCTCCCATGCCCTCTGATGCATCCTCTTGATGTACAAAAACCAACAAACCACTACCAAATTTGACAAATCTATAAAATGCTTCTGAAACAATCAACTGAATTAACAATCGAAAAAAAAATCCTGAGAAAACAGTTTGCAACTTCAAAGTGTCAATTAACTGCAGCCATTCATAGTATCAAACGCAAAAGGTGTTACACACTTCAGATCTCTTAATATTCCATAAATAAACACACGGAGTGCAAACTCAAAGAAACAGAAGACTGCAAAATAATAGATCAGTAAAACATTTCCCTCCCCCTGTCAGCCATTTAAACATTTCTTGATAAGATCTAAGTGGATTAGACATTCTATGAACTCTGTTCATGTTGAGAATATTGAGCAACAAAAGCAGGGAGAAAAGAAAAAAACTTGTCATGAATGCTTGGTTGAACTCTAAGAACGTGTCATCTACTTAGGTGTCAGCAATATTTATGTACATGCTGAAAGGAAAGTTTGTTTAAATGACACCCTTATCTTGAAATAACCTATTTTTTGAAGACTTTTTGCTGTCTGCTTATCTTCACAAGTGTTCTGAAGAGGTTGTTTTATTAAAATAAAGCAGGATCTGGTCACAGTGGTCTGGGAACAGCTCATTGCAAATAAGTCTACAGGGGAGCAATGGAGGAGGGGGCAGCATCTAATAGGAAGGTGGGGAGAGTACAGGTCCTACATGTATCTTCAGAGGGAAATGTAGCAACAATAAGTTTATAGAACCCTGGATGCCCAGGACAATTCAGATCTGGATAAAGAAGAGGAATTGGGCTTTTAGCAAGTCCAAAGAGAACAATTCAACTGTGGCCCTAAGGAAATACGGGAAGTGCAGGAGGGAACTTAAGAAATAAATTAAAAGAGCAAAAAGGGGGCATGATAAAGGACTTGCAAATAGGATTAGGGAAAATAAGATATTTCAGAAGTACATTAAAGGGAAGAAGCCAACCCAGTAAATAGTGGGGACCATTATGGACCAAAGTGGCAACTTGTGTGTAAAGCAGCATGATATTGGAAGGATATTGAATGAATACTTCTCTTTGGTGTTCACTCTGAAAAAGGAGAATGTAAGTATGGAATTCAGGAAAAAGGGGCTGTGAGAAACTTGCACAGTTTGACACTGGACATGGAGCATAGCCCAGATACTCCGCATCCCAGGTTGCTTTGGTAGGCAAGGCAGGAAACTGCAAGGGCTCCGACACTACAGGATTAATGTAGTAGCACTAGTAGGATGTACAGAGGAAGTTCACCAGGACGTTGCATGGGACAGAGAAACTGAGGTAAAAGGAGACGCTAGATGGGCTTGGATTGTTTACTTTAGAGCTGAGAAGACAGAGGAGACATGATTGAGGTGTATAAGGTATGCACAGGATGAATAGACAGCAGCTGTTCCCTTGGTTGAGGGGTCAATTTCAAGAGGGCATAGTTTTAGTGAAAGCAGCAGGAAATTCAGAGGGGATCTGGGGGGGGAGAAAAACCTTTTCACTGTGTGTCTGGCAGGAATTTGGAATGCATCACCTGGCTACGTAGTGGAAGCTGGAAACCTTACAAACTTTTAATAAAATTTGAATGAGTGCTTCAAATATCATACAAAGATATGGGACAAGTGCAGGAAGTTGGGATTAGCACACTTTTAGGGGCAGTTACGTCAGTGTAGACTCAATGGTCCAAAGGGCCTTTTCAGCACTTACAAATCTATGATGTTAATTTATAATATCAATGTCTGGACACACTTATGTATTGTGAATGTTTTTTTGAAAAGATCATTGGGCAGTGACAGTAACTAGAGTTTGCACTTGCAAGGAAAAAGCTGTTTAGAAGACGGTAAGCCTGGAACACTGCAGAAAGGGTCTCATGACTCAGTTTATGGGTTAAAAAATAGAGAACTTCCCACAAAGGCAATGGCCTTTTCTCTCTCTCTCTTCTTTGAAATGCTTAACATGAAAATTTTAAGAGGTAAAATCCCACTGGAAGGCCTTACCACCACAAAATGAAGAATTCTTCGTGGGAAGTTTTTGAATTTATATTACTTTGACCAGAAATAGTAAATTCAACCAGCTACAAATGATCCAGGAAGAAGTGAATTTGGTTACATTACGGGGTGAATAAGTTTTTTTTTCCCCTCCAAATTTAATGGTTCCTTATTTTTCCCAACTCTTCCTGTCTTTGATGGAGTATTTTCTGACAAGTTTCACCCAGGCCATATAACACAAGGGAAAGTTATAAGCTCGGAAAACATCAATTGTATCTTAGACTACCAGGAGGTAGGTAACATACTTGACTGGCTTTCCCTCTTTGGGTGAGGTAGAGTCTTGAGTGACAAACAGATTTCCTAGAGACTGCAATCCTAGAGTCATTTTCTTAACAAGGATCCAGGCCTGAAACATCAGCTTTCCTGCTCCTCTGATGCTGCCAGGCCTACAGTGTTCATCCAGCTATACACATTGTTATCTCTGACCCCAGCATCAGCAGTTCCTACTATCTCTTTCCTACAGCCTAGATCTCTCAGGTTGAAGTCAAGTGAAATTAGTTGAGGAAATCTACTGATCTAAGTTCTAAGTTCCAAATTATGATTATAAAAACATCACATGCACATGCATTACTTTACAAGAAAGGTTGTTGGAATTATTTTCACATTTTAAACCTTTCAATGATCTTTGCACAATTCCTTGAGCAAAGTTTTTTTGCTATTCATTACATATATAGAGCTAGTATAAGGATTCTGCTGACTTGTTTCTGATACTGAGCTATATAAAACCTTATACATAATTGCCAATATCACCTTCCTTTTAAATTCAAACATTGAGGCGGCCAGTGGAGGAGTGGGGCAAAGGAAAGAATCAGTTTGCCTGCTCCAAACTAGGTGATAACACCAGATTAATTTTGAAGTGGTTATAAATTTCTGTCATTGGCCACTATTTCATGTGGAACAAGTGAATGCCTTTTATTTTGTCATTTATGACTTGATACTCGTTCCCCTATGGTTCACGATTCCTCTAAGTCCCTTAAATGTATTTACTTACGAAAAAGAAGACTGGATAAAAATGTTATGGGGATAGGGATTTGAAATGCCAGCAAGGGTGAAGTGCTGTGTGTCATCCGGCTGCCAAACCCTTCCCTCATGGCGGCCAAAACATCTTAAAATATGAGCGAGGTGTGAATCCTGGGATTGGGAGCTGCCCACCATTTTTGAAGAGCTTTGCACCAATGCAACTGAACAAAATCTGTCTCACTGAGAACTTTCAGGCCCTTTCTTATACTGGTGAGGAGTTAAGGAGACTTCTGGCAGCTAATGATTTTCCTCAACTTTCTCCACTAAGGGAGGAGAATAGTCAGTCACTTAATCTAGAAATGCAGCAGTAACAACTGGTCAGTTATTTTTATACTCACAATATTCAATCGATAAACAAAATAACTAAGGCAAACATAATTTGTCTTTAAATTATTGCAGGACTGCAAACTATTAATAATCTGTTGACACCTTACAACATTGCACATGGGAAGTCAAGACCAGGTGTTGTCTTTAGATTGTGGAGTTACACTGAAGGAGATAATTAGGTCAGTGTGTGTACGTATCATTCAATTCGTCTTTTTAAAATCATTCATTCAATTCTTAATTTTGTGCGCTATTGTATTTGATGCTTCCTAAATCTTTTATCCCCCTGTACACATTAGTAGTAAAATGAGTTTTCATATACCTTCACTGGCAGGAGAATGCAACTACAGTGTGACAACACTTTAATAAGCAGTTTTCATTATAATTAGATAGGTGATACAAATTGCAAGGAAATATAAATTTTTGAAAACAGCTCAAATTGTTCAAAATTCCAATATTATTTGGCACAACATGTTTGCCACATTGAAATTAATCGTTAATGCAAGAATGAATGTTAATAAGTTGTATAACTGGACCCAAATAAGAAAAACTCAGCATACGTTGCATAATTTTAACAAGTATGAGGAAGTGAAACTCCATAAATTGAGAGAAATGGGAGGCTCCCAATTGGCACCTACTCTGCCTATACTGGACTTGGGTCAAAATGCACAATTTATCTTTTGTTTGTACTTTAAAAGAAGTGCTAGTACATGTTGAGCTAATTTTATATGGATTCTAACCTCAGTTGTACTGCCAGTGTGAGCCAAAGCAAATGGAGACACTGCTGACTGTGTAAATGCCAGTACAAAAACGTAATTATGTTAGCACCCAAAGAAAAACACAAGCATAGTTTTAAACTGAGAATGGTGTTAGTGCCTGTACATTCCTCACTTTCTGGAGTGGTTATCCACTAGAGGGCAGCAAGTACTAAGTGGTGCATAAGGGCACTGCAAATTCTGAACTCAAAGAAAACCACACAAGAGAAAAATGAACACAGGTTTTTTAAGAAATTCATCTTGGTGATTGCTGCAGCATTGCAAGTAGCATTCACAAACCAGGCAAATTTAACCAAATGCAATGAGAGTGCATTAAGAATTAATTCTTCTCCTCCAGCACACCATACTTCAACTGCACAACTTCATTCAATGCACACCAACATATAAATGAGTTATAAGTCAACACATACAGTATGATGATGAACTAACCAACACCCACCGTGCAGACATATTACTGGTATTAAGAGCACAGTATTGTATAATTGCATACACTTTAGATTAAATTGACAATGGACCTACATGATTTCATATTATGTGACATTCCAATAACTGCCTCACTTCCAGTGTAATGGAGTCACTGTCGTGTGTTCAGTTAGGCATTTGTGTACATGAAATATAGTTTCATCAGAAAGTACAGAATCCAAACTATGCATAAATTTGTGCTATTACAGTAGCGTAAACAGCTAGTGTTGTTAATAGGAATAGCAAGAACTGCAGATCCTGGAGTCAGAGACACATCACAGGAGCAGGAATATTAAGACAGGGTCCTGACCCAAAACATTAAATTTCCTGCTCCTCCAGTGCTCTTAATAAATTTTCAGACATCTCTCATCAAGCAACTCGTGTTTGTACTATGTGTTATATGAGCAGCACTCAAACTGGCACTAGTATTGACCCAAGAAGCCAAGTCATGGCAGCACAGAATAGAAGAATTTAGCTGTGGCATTTTCAGTATTCATGGAACAAAAAGTTAACTGTGGAAAACTTGGTTCACTTATGGTGGATGAGTTGATGAATATGGTTGATGAATCTGTAATCATCCATATTGATCGCTGGTTGAAGGAAAATCTGAGGATGCCAAAGGTGTAGAACATACTCTGGCTGGGGAATTTCAATGTACATCATCAAGACTGGTTTGGTAGAAACATGGCTGACTAGATTTGTCGAGTCCTGATGGACATAGCTGCGAGGCTGGACCTGTGGCAGATGATGAAGGAACCGACAAGGGGAAAAAGCATACTTGACCTCATTCTGACCAACTGGTCTGCTGCAGTACACCTGTCAATGACAGTAACAATAGGAATGACCGCCACACAGTGGCCACAAAAGTTCTTTCTTCATACAGTGGATATCATGAACAGTATTGTGTGGTATCAGAACTGCATGATCAAGCCCACTTGATTGACACCACATCCACAAATATTCACTCCAATTAACTATGCACAGCAGGAAAAGTGTACCATCTACAAAATGCACAGGAGAAATTCACAAAGCCTCCTTAGAAGGTCTCTTCGAAACCTACAACCACTATCATCTAGATATCAAGAGCAGCAGATGCATGGGAATGCCACCACCTCCAAGATCCCCTCTAAGCCATTCACAATCCTGACATGAAAATACATCATTGTTTCCTTACTGTAGCTGCGTCACACTCCTGGGACTGCCTCACTCCCAGCACTGGGGGCATGGTCAGCAATGGTTTAAAAAGGTAACTCACCGCCAGCTTCTCTAGAGCAACAAGGGAAGGGCAAAAATTAATAAATAAAAGCATCACAATCTTGGAGACTTACAGGCCATAATGGCATTGACATTGCTGGACAGTTTGTGTGGTCCTAATTGCAACATATACTGTGTCCAATAATTTTGACACTAAGTGAAAGGCAACATTGTACTGTACCAGGAAACACTGTTTGCACTGTACTCTCAATGTTGTACTAATAGGCATTTCAATGGCCATCCCACATCACTTTCTTTGTACAAGAAGGCCAAAAGCTGAAAATGAGAAAACCAGTTCCAAGGCATCAGAATATCCATCCTGTCACTTGAAGCAAACATATATCCCATTGAGATCATAGTAGTAAATGCATGGAGTCAGCTAATTAGATGACATTTGGTTTTGTAATCCCAGCAACTCCAGACTATTGGCCGTTTCCAATGGAGGTCGTCGCTGGTGCCAAACAAACATCGAGATAAGTGTGGGGCAATGTGCCAGCTACGGACTGTAAAGCCCAGATGATGGGTAGCGAGATGGAGTGAGTAAAGAGGAAACTTGGGAATGCTGTGGGGAGGGAAACTGCCTCCAATAGGCATAGTGAACCACAAAAGAGGTGCCTCTAATTCCCCAACACCTGCATTAAGGTGGACGGACACACCTACCCTTCAGTCTGTGGGTCATATTGATAGCTACTTAAGGGTTTCATCCAGCCCCACTGCTATTTTACCCACACCAGAGTCACACCCATGCCTATGCCCATGCTGTGCAGGCAGGTGTTGAGAACTTGAAACTCTTTAGCAACTCTGCCGTGCCTACAGGAGGCAATTCCCCTCCCCTCTGCATTCCCAAGGAATAGCACACAGTGCATTTTCCTTCCTTCAAACCCCTGGCAGGGTGTTGTAAAACACAGCCCTATGTTTTATTTTGCCGGAAAATGGTTATCTTGAATTACATAAAACACTAACCACTCCTTTGGCGTACTAATAAATTCATCAATAGTAGTTCAAGAACAGTTCATAAAGGAAACATTGTGGAGACCTGTCCGTTTCTTGGGGGTGAAAAAGGCAGAAAAGAAACAGGAAATAATTCCAGGAGTGACAGCCTGGCTTTTGAGAAGCTACTTAACATAGAAACAAATACAGAATCTAGGAGCAGGAGTAAGCCATTCAGCCCTTTGAGCTCAGTCCACCATTCAATGTAATCATAGTTGATCCTCTACCTCAATGCACATTCTTACTTTCTCCTTGTGCTCATTGATGCCTTTGAAATTTAAGAAAATGTCTCTTGAATATATTCAGTGACTTGGCCTCCACAGCTTTCTGCGGTAGAGAATTCTACAGGTTCACTGCCCTTTTGAGTGATGAACTTTTTTCCTCACCTCAGTCCTAAGTGTCCTACCCCATAATCTGAGATCCCTGGTGCTTGATACCACAAGCAGGGGAAACATCCTCCCTGCATCTAGCCCATCCAGGCCTGTTTGAAGCATATAAAATGCTATAAGATCCCTTCTCATCCTTCTACACTCTAGTGAACACATGCCCAGTTGAATCAATTTCTCCTCAAACAATGGTCCTGTCATGGCATGCAGAGGAAGTTCACTAGGCTGATAATGGGGAAGGTAAATATATCCCTTCTTAGGTAGGGATACCAGAACTGCTTGCAATACTCCAGATGTGGTCTCACCATGCCACTGTATAACTGCAGCAATTGACTTTTGTAGAAGGACACCTAGATCCCTTTATACATTCCCATTTCCCAATATATCACGATTTAAATAATGTTCTGCCTCTCTATTTTTCACACCGAAGCTTATGATTCTAAACTCGCCAACACTGTATGGCATCTGCCACATGTTTGCCCACCCAACCGTCACAATCACTTTGAAGCCTCCCTGCATCATCCTTACAAGTCACAATCCAGCTTTGCGTCATCACCAAAATGAGAAATGTTGCACTTGGTTCACCCATTCAGGTCATTCATCTATATTGTAAATGGCTGTGGCCCAACTCTGATTCTCAAGGTTCCCCACAGCTACTCAGAGAAAGATAGATTTATTCCAATTCTCTGTTTCCTGTCTATCAGCCAGTTCTCAACCTGTGCCACTACATTACCCCATTTTGTGTTTTAATTTTGCCTATTAATCTACTATACAGAACTTATTAAAAGCCTTCTGAAAATCCAACCACATTGCATCCTCATGTTCTCCTTTATTCATTCAACTTGCTGCAAACTAAAATAATACATTCATTAAGCATGATGGTCCTTTAATAAATCTCTGTTGCCTTTGTCCAATCCTGTTAATGTTTGTCAAATATTATGCTTTCATGTGTTTTACAATTGACTTTGGCACTTTGTGATGTTACTAATGTCAGGCTAACTGGTCTGTACTTGCTTTTGCTCTTTCTCTGCCTTCTCCAGAGTCAACAGAATTTTGGAAGATGACCACCAATGCGTCTAATAATTCAGGTCATTCCCTCTGCTATGCTGGGATGCAAATTATCAGGGTCTGGTGATATGTCAGCCTTTAATCCCACTAATTTCCCTATTTTCTAACTGATATCTTTTTTTTCCAATTCTGTCCCCCGCATGAGACCACTGGTTTTCTTCGAAGCTATTGTGCCCTCTTCCGTGAAGACAGAACCAAAATATGTTCTATTCTTCTGTTATTTCTGACTGTAAGGGACCTACATTTGTCTTTTCTAATCTTCTCTTCTAAGCTTTTATGATCACTTTGTTTTCTTACACACCATGCAATTTTACTCTCATTCTCCATATTTTGCATTTATTAAATTTTTTTTCTCTTTTGCTGAATTCTAAACTGCTTCCAATCGTTAGACCTGCTTATTTTTCTAGCAATTTAATATGCCTCTTTGTTGGATGTAATACTAGCTATAACTTCTTTTGTCAGCCATAGTTGAACCAACGTTCCTCTTTATCTTGTTCCAGACAAAAATGAATAATTGTTGTAATTAATGTACAGGTTCTTTAAATATTAGCCTTACTACCGTTAACCTTTTAGTAAGGTTCTCAAATTCATCCTTGTGAATTCAAGCCTCATATCCTCAAAACTACTTGTATTTAGACTCAGGGCCCAAGTTTCAGATTCAACTACTTCAATCTCCACCCTCATGAAGAATTTCACCATATTATGGTCACTCTTCCTCAAGAGACCCCACACAATAAGATTGTGAATTAATTCATTCTCGTTGCACTATGCACAGCCTAGAACAACCTGTTCTCTTAAGGTTCCTCAATGTATTGGTTTAAAAACCATCATCTACACATACTAGTGCAGAACTGGAGGAACACAGCAGGCCAGGCAACATCAGAGGAGCAGGAAAGTTGATGTTTCAGGTCAGGACCCTTCTTCAGAAACGAAGGAGGGGGAAGGGAGCTCAGAAATAAATAGAGGTGGGGTGGGGTGGGAGTGGGGCTGGGGGAGGTAGGTGGGATGGTGATAGGTGAGTGCAGGTAGGCAGATTGGTCAGTGAGGTGGGTGGAGTGGATAGGTGGGAGAGAAGATGGATAGGTTGTGTCAGGTGAAGGAGGTGGGGATGAGAGGGAGGGGTGGTCAAGGAATAAGGCCGGGGATAGGGAAATTTTGAAACTGGTAAAGTCCACATTGAAACCATTGGGTTTTAGGCTCTCAAGGCAGAATGTGAGGCGCTTCTCCTCCAGTTTCCAGGTGGCGTCACTGTGACACTGAAGGAGGCCCAGGATGGACATGTCGCCCAGGGAGTGGGAGAGCGAGTTGAAATGGTTCGCGACCATTTGTCACGAACAGAGTGTAAGTGCTCTATAAAGCAGTCTCCAAGCCTCCGCTTGGTCCAACCAATGTAGCGAAGGCCACACCCCCAGCCCCATTCCCCGCCCCCATTTCTGAAGAAGTGTCCTGGCCCAAAACGTCAACTTTCCTGCTCCTCTGATGCTGCCTGACCTGCTATGTTCCTCCAGCTCCACACTGTATTATCTCTCACTCCAGCATCGGCAGTTCTTACTACCTACACAAACTAATCCTACTCTGTAACATCATTACTAGTTTATCTATATGTAGATTAAAGTCACCTATGGTTACAATGTCACCTTTATTGTATGCATCTCTGATTTGTTCACTGCTTTCCTTTACATCTCTGTTACTGTTTGGAGGCCTATTGACAACCCCTAACAATGTTTTCTGCCCTTCCTGTCTCTAATCGCCACACATACAGTTTCTATATCACGATCTTCCAAGCCAATAGCCCTCCTCTAACCATTTTAGCCAACCTCCTTTTCCCGTTTCTCTGCGGTTCCTAAGTACTGAATACCCATGTTCAGATGTTCAGTTCCCATCGCAGGTCACTCTGCAGCCATGTCTCTATAATCCCAACGATATAATAGCCATTTATTTGTACTGCTAATTCTTCCACTTTATTGTGAATTAAGGCACAAAGCCTTTAAGACTTACAGCACATGTTAAGAAGAATCATCTTCTTGTAATTTTTTTACAACAAAATATTCAATAATGTAAATGACGAATAAATAGTTAAGATTGGTGCTCATTTTTCTTTCTGCCTGGGCAATGCATCAATATGTGGGTGAACTGGTGGATTGCCGATATTGTACAAAATAGTTGGTTGAATACACATAAAAAGGGTAATTCTGGATCAAAATTTCATCAAATTTCAGTTAAAACTAACTCATCTGAAATCATCATTTCACAACCCATCTAATAATTCAACAACGTAATTTAAAACATTATGCAAATTATAATTACATAAAGAGACAAATTAAATTTATTGCAATAAATTTAATAGATTACTTACTGAGACAAATGCTTGGGTCAATGAATGCAATAAAGAGCTCCTTTGGTTTTTATGGACACTATGAACTCATATCATGGACTTGCAAGGAACAAGTCTTCAATATTTTTGCACTGCAAGACTGCAACAATTTTTCAAAAACAGTGATAAATCATATTGTGGAAACTATCAAGTTATTTCCCTTTGTCCAAAGCAGAATAAGTCCTAAAGGGCATTCTCCTAAATCATTTATTTCCCATGGTCAGCAACAAGCAAGTAATGGTGTAGATTCAAGAGTTTTCAGAGGAACCTCCAATATAAAACCTTGAGGTAAAGGAACAGAAATAGGTCATTAAGCCCATCAAGTCTACTCCACCATTCAGTGGGATGTGATAACTCACAACCTCACTTTCCTGCTTTATCAACCTGAACACAATCATACATAACTGATACCAGCATACCATATTTCCATTGTTATTATACAGCAGCACCAGGAAAGACCAGTTTACATAATTCATTCTAGTCACAGCACAGAAAGCCCATTTTATTATGTAGTCATGAGCATCTGCTGTAGCAAGAATCCAAAAAGGAAAATGTCATTGATTTCCTTCTGGAATGGTCACTTCAATTATTGACAAATATGAGATTTTAAATTAACAATCTACATTTATAGAAAATATTTAACATATAATATTCCAAGTTACTTAAAACAGTGATGGCAATAAAACATTTTTCACAGTTAGCCACATGAGAAAATTCAGAACAAATGAACAAAGGCTTATTGAAGAGATAGCTTAAATGAGTTTTACGGTATAGAGTGTTAGGGAATGAGCTGCAGAACTTGAGGTTGAGTGGTATGGACCAGACTAAACCCCCTCAAAACATATTAAGATGATATCTTGGACCCTAACTTCTACCTATTTTAATAGTAAGGTATTGCATTCCAGATGCAGTTTCATTGGTCAGCATTAAGCGAAACATACCTTATTCACACACTATAGGCAAAACACAACGAAAGAAAAAATAAAGAATTGGCTTAGCACATTAGTAAATCTATCGAAATGTTTAACAAAATAATAGATACAGTATTTATTAAAAACTGTTCCAATATAGTAACATAAGCATAAACACACCGTTGAAAAAGACTAAATCAGAAAAACAGATTGTTTCAAATGCGACTCCAGCAGTAGGAAAATACCAACAGAAAACTCAGAGTACATCAGGGAGAGATGTGCTGCAGCTTCCAACCCCTGCAGAGACCCCAGCAACAGCTGCATAAAGCGAAAACTAAAAATCCTGATTCTATGAAAGCTTGGCCCCACCCATTCAGGCTGCTTTGACTGTTCCAATTTGAAAAAAAAACCCAGACTTCACAGGCTGTTTACAAACTTTCACGAAACAACTCAGCACCTCTGCCTTAAAAACCTCTCTTCCAAAAAAAGACAAAATACACCTATTAAAGCCAAAGCACCATCATATAAGGTGTAAGTGAAAATAGTGAAACAGTTATAATCAAGGATGTTCATGAACTCAGAAGCGGAAGTGTTCAAGGATCTCAAAAGTTTACAGGGCTGGAGAAGCTGCAGAAAAGCAAGGGGAGAAGCTTTAGCAGAATTTAAAAACAAGAACAAGTATGCTAAAACTGAGACATTGACAGTCAGGAAGCCAGTGAAGGTCACCAAAAAGACAATGCCATGTGAATGAATGAGTTAAAATGTATTAAGACGAGGGCTCTAACCAAAAACCTATTCATATGGATTGGGAGATTAGGTAATAGTTCATTTGAGTAGTGGATCAGTAAAGTTACATAGAAACAAAGAAAACAGGAGGAGTAGGGATTTGGTCCTTTGAGTCTGCTCTGCCATTCAATCGTGTTTGGTGATCAACCATAGTACCCTGTTCTTGCTTTCCTCCCCACATCCTTCAATCTCTTTAGCTGCAAGAATCATATTTAACTCCTTCGTGAAAACATTCACTTGCTTTGCCTTCAGCTGCTTTCTGTGGCAGAGAATCCTAACTGATCCAGTTCTCTTCATTTAGCAGTCCTGTCAAAAGTCATGGGTGAGGATTTAGGCAGCAAATGAACTGAGGCAGGATGAGAGTCAAGCCATATTGTAGCGATCAAAGAGTAGGCAATCTTTGCAAATTTGCAGAACCATGATCAGCAAATCGGGTCAACACAAGATTGTGAATTGTATTGCTTAGCTTAAGGCAGTCACCAGACATTGAAACAATGGAAAGGAATTAGGATTGTACGGGGACTAACAACAATGGCTTTACCCTTCCCGATACCCAATTACTCCTCGCGAACTATTGTTCATCCTATACTGGATTTTGATTTGCAGTCCAGCACTTGAAGAGGATCAAGGAGGTGGTGGTGAGAGTATTGTTGGCTTACATGCAGAACTTGGATGACACTGCTGAAGGGTACCACATAAATGTGAAATAGAAGAGGGCCAAAGGATAGGTAGACCTTTGGGGAATTCCAGTGTCAAGACAGGAAAGTTGGGAAAAGAATCCATTACACACAGTTCTCTGACAAGGAATTGATGGATAAATGAAACTAGTTAATTGTAGTTTTACCCAGTTTGGATATCAAACCAAAGTTGTATTTAACTTGTCAAAAGTTGCAGTTAAGACAAGAAAGATGGCCAATTAAGAATTGAAGTTATGCACCTCATCAGCTGTACTAACTGCCAGCAAGAGGTCTCCTGTTTGAAGTTTGGATAACTACTTTTGAAGCAGGCAGAAGCAAGGTCACAATGTCTCAGTTACTCTGGACAGAAACAAAGACACTAATTCATAACAGCACTTGGATATAAGAAAAGGAAATATAAACAAAATTGACAGCATGATTATGTTGGCCACCAATTGACAGTTGGAAATAATTTCAATACACCTTAAAATCCTAAACAAATGGAATCCATGACGTCTTTTGAAAAAAACGCGTAACATTATATTAAAATTTTACTTCCATATTTAAAATTCTGTCTTGAAAGGCAGAAAATAACCAAATAACTCACATGGATGTGATTACAATCGGATCCCGCATGTTGGATAATACATTCAACTATAAAAAGAACAACAAAGCTTTCAGTCCCCATAGGAAATAAATTTTGGAACCAAATGATGCAGTGCAGAAAGGGTGCATCACACCTATTCTTTGAAAGAATTAAGATCCTATCTAATTAGACCCATCTTTGAGCCATAAGCCAACTGCAAAATTCTGGTCTGTACGTTCAAGTCCGGGTCATCAATGCATACCAAAAAGAGCAGTGATCCAAACCCCAGGGAGGCAATCAGTTGCATACTTTCCACCTTCCTCTTAAAACCAAAGGCTGAACACAACCATTCATTATGATTTTCTGCTTTCTGTCCCTTGAGCAACTTCATATTCATAAAAATGTTCTGTTAATCTCATGGTATTCCACCTTGCTAACAAGTGACTTATTTTTTGAGGCACTCACTTCTTTGTGTGTTTCTAATACGTACGTGTTACAGTAGTGTGACATTTTTCATTTCTATGCTAGTCAATCTTTTATGCCTACAAAATGAGACAGTCAAAATAGTTCCAGTGATATAGATTTATGCATGCTATCTGGGATGATGGCTGTACTAAATTTTTTTTAAATGAGTACCCTTACAGTAAGAGAGATGAGATTTTAATCTCTTAAATTTGAGCTAGATCAGAACACAGATTTCAAAGAAGGAAAGATAACCACAATACCAATGGAATCAGTCGTAAAATTGCCTTACGCTCAAGCCAACTAAGTATTGCTGATCTGTCATGAGAATAATTCTTTGAACAATAGTAAGCAGAAGAACTGCCTCAAACGTAAAGAAATCCAAGATGTCAAGAAACCTTTAGTCCTGAAGAATTCAGCAGAAGTATGTGAAAAAGATTCCTCTACGGTAACAATCTTTTGTTCATGTCGGCTTTGTGAACCGGACAGCATGACATATTTAAAAACTGAAAGAACTACGGATGCTGTAAATAAGAAACAAAAACAGAAGTTGTCTTCCTCTGGGGAAGGGTCACCAGACCTGAAATATTAACTCTAATTTCTGTTCACAGATGCTGCCAGAGCTGCTGCACTTTTCCAGCAACTTCTGTTTTTGCTTCAGCATTGCTTATTTAGTTAGACTTCCAGCTATTGCAATATCTGCATGTGAACTTCAATTAACTAAATAATAATCCTTGAATTAAACAGAGTTGCTACTCTGCTTCTTGAGCTTATCATCAAAGTTCTGGAATTCAAAATAAATAATTAACCGAAATTTTTCTGAGCGTTGAAAATCATGGTCTCAAATATCACAAATGCAGATCACTTCAGGGGTCAAAAGGTCATCACAATATATGTTCTGAACAGACATGCAATACTGAAATCCAATAGACCTACAAATAAGACAAGTATTTTCTATATCAGCCATTTTAGAAATATTATTCAACATCTCTGGAGCAAGTGGGAATTGAACCAGAGTCTCCTGGCTCAGAAATAAGGACACTACCACTGATCTCAAAAACCCCTGTTTAAATAAGATGGAAGATATTTTCTAATAAAACTGCTCAGACATATCATGACACACCTTCAGAGCAGGTGGAACTTCAATGTGGGTCTCCTGGCTTTGAAATAGGGACATCACCATTGTGTCACAAGAGGTGTATCAACTGAAATGAAACCTATTTTTTCCAAATCAACCTGTTCAGAGATGTTATTACACATCTCTCACTTGAACCCTGGCCTCCGGGTCCAGGGGTAAGGACACTCTCACTCTACCACAACAGGACGCGAAAATACAATGGAAGTAACTGGGATATTATCATTTGCATCTGGACCTAATAGATAAAGGCAATACAAGGAAATAGCTGGAATACCTCAAAAATGCTCCTACTCCAGAAAGCAATGTCCAAAGAGATGTGTGGAAATAATGCAGATTAATAAATTCTTTTAATGCAGCTTAATGCATCAATTTTTTTTCATAGATTGCTTCCTTCATTTTTGGTGAAATAAGAGTCAGTTTTCACCAATGGTGCTTCCCAGTCGGATTTGAATTAAATATCCATCTGATCTGATGTCACTTCCCAGCTAACCACCCTACTATTTCTGTTCACAACATGATACAAAATTGCCACCAGTCTTGTTGTGGGGCTTCTGCATTGAGCTCTGCAATTTAGAAAATTAGCAGTTCTCAAGTAAACCCAAGAATGGAAGTTGGGTGCAAATTTGGTAAAGATATTTAAACTAAGGTATTCTGGAACTACTTGGCACATGAACCATGGGGTCACCAACCAACATTGGAAGAAAAATCAAAGTTTGCTTAAAGAATGAGGTATATACATTCACATAAGGTGCTTGGATGAAAGCGATGGCTGTTCTGCCATCCTTTTAGAACCAAATTCTGAAAAAATAAAATCAGCATTGCTACAGAAATCATCTGTTCACATCTATAGAATTATCAAATCAGGAATGCTTTATTTTTTTCTGTAAGTACTGAAAGCACAGGTTTGTTAAGAGGATTAATTTATTCATGAACTCAGTGCAGGTTTTGTTAAGGTCCAAACTTCCAAACTCTCTGTGAATATATCAAATTAACATATTTAGATTTCCTATGCATGCAAATTATAATCTGGCTCAGGCTTTATCAGTAGATGGCACTATTGTCCACCTTGATCATGTTTAGCTCTCAGGGGACCACTCTCTCACCATCAATGGTGATCCTCGACATTTGCTTACAAAGTCAGTTACAGATTTCAGTTAACGTCATTGTTCTACTAAAGCAGATAATGAGTATAAATTGGAATAAACGAATACTTCAAAACTGAAGAAAGAACGAACTTCTGTAGACTCATTTTAGAACACGGAACGTAACAGCACAGTACAGGCCCTTCGACCCTCGATGTTGTGCCGACCTGTCATACCAATCTCAAGCCCATCTACCCTACACTATTCCATGTACGTCCATATGCTTGTCCAATGACGACTTAAATGTACCTAAAGTTGGCGAATCTACTTCCATTCCCTTACTACTCTGAGTAAAGAAACTACCTCTGACATCTGTCCTATATCTTTCACCCCTCAATTTAAAGCTGTGCCCCCTCGTGCTCGCCGTCACCATCCTAGGAAAAAGGCTCTCCCTATCTAACCCTCTGATTATTTTATATGTTTCAATTAAGTCACCTCTCAACCTTCTCTCCAATGAAAACAGCCTCAAGTCCCTCAGCCTTTCTGTGTAAGGCCTTCCCTCCATACCAGGCAACATCCTAGTAAATCTCCTCTGCACCCTTTCCAAAGCTTCCACATCCTTCTTATAATGCGGTAACCAGAACTGTACACAATACTCCAAGTGCGACCGCACCAGAGTTTTGTACAGCTTCACCGTAACCTCTTGGTTCCGGAACTCAATTCCTCTATTAATAAAAGCTAAGACACTGTATGCCTTCTTAACAGCTCTGTCAACCTGGGTGGCAACTTTCAAGGATCTGTGTACATGGACACCGAAATCTCTCTGCTTATCTACACTACTAAGAATCTTACCATTAGCCCTGTAATTTGCCTTCCAGTTACTCCTACCAAAGTGCATCACCTCACACTTGTCTGCATTAAACTCCATTTGCCACCTCTCAGCCCAGCTCTGCAGCTTATCTATGTCTCACTGCAACCTAGAGCATCCTTCGTCACTATCCACAACTCCACCAACCTTTATGTCGTCTGCAAATTTACTAACCCATCCTTCTACGCCCTCATCCAGGTCATTTATAAAAATGACAAACAGCAGTGGGCCCAACATCGACCCTTGCGGTACACCATTAGTAACTGGTCTCCAGGATGAACATTTCCCATCAACTACCACCCTCTGTCTTCTTTCAGCAAGCCAATTTCCAATCCAAACTGCTATATCTCCCACAATTCCATTGCTCCGCATTTTGTACAATAGCCTATTGTAGGGAACCTTATCGAACGCCTTGCTGAAATCCATATACACCACATCAACCGCTTTACTCTCATCTACCTGTTTGGTCACCTTCTCAAAGAACTCAATAAGGTTTGTAAGGCACGACCTTCTCTTCGCAAAACTGTGCTGACTATCCCTAATCAATTTATTCTTTTCTAGATGATTATAAATCCTATCCCTTATAACCTTTGCCAACACTTTACCAACAACTGAGGTAAGGCTCACTGGTCTCTAATTACCAGGGTTGTCTCTACTCCCCTTCTTGAACAGGGGAACCACATTTGCTATCCTCCAGTCGTCTGGCACTATTCCTGTAGACAATGATGAGTTAAAGATCAATGCCAAAGGCTCGACAATCTCCTCCCTGGCTTCCCAGAGGATCCTAGGATAAATCTCTTCCGGCCCAGGGGACTTATCTATCTTCACCTTCTGAAGGATTTCTAATACCTCTTCCATGTGAGCCTCAATTCCACCTAGTCGAGTAGCCTGTATCTCAGTATTCTCCTCGACAACATTGTCATTTTCTAGAGTGAATACTGTTGAAAAATATTCATTTAGCGCTTCCCCTATCTCATCTGACTCCACACACAGCTTACCACTACTATCCTTGATTGGCCCTAATCTTACTTTCGTCATTCTTTTATTCCTTAAATACCTAAAGAAAGCCTTAGGGTTTACCCTGATCCTATCCGCCAACAACTTCTCATGTCTCCTCCGGGCTCTTCTGAGCTCTCTCTTTAGGTCTTTCCTGGCTACCTTGTAGCCCTCAAGTGCCCTAACTGAGCCTTCACATCTCATCCCAACATCAGCCTTCTTCTTCCTCTTGACCAGAGATTCCACCTCCTTCGTAAACCACGGCTCCCGCACTCTACAGCTTCCTCCCTGCCTGACAGGTACATATTTATCGAGGACACACAGGAGCTTTTCCTTGAATAAGCTCCACATTTCTAATGTGCCCATCCCCTGCAGTTTCCTTCCCCATTCTATGGTCCCTAAATCTTGCCTAATCTCATCGTAATTGCCTTTCCCCCAGCTATAACTCTTGCCCAGTGGTACACACCTATCCCTTTCCATCACTCAAGTAAACATAACAGAATTGTGATCGCTATCACCAAAGTGCTCACCTCCTTCCAAATCTAACACCTGGCCGGGCTCATTACCCAGTACCAAATCTAATGTGGCTTCGCCCCTTGTTGGCCTATCTACATACTGTGTCAGGAAGCCCTCCTGCACAGTCTGGACAAAAACTGACCCATCTATAGTACTCGAACTATAGTGTTCCCAGTCAATATTTGGAAAGTTGAAGTCGCCCATGACAACTACCCTCTCTCACTCCTATCAAGAATCATCTTTGCTATCCTTTCCTCTACATCTCTGGAACTATTCGGAGGCCTATAGAAAACTCCCAACAGGGTGACCTCTCCTTTCCTGTTTCTAACCTCAGCCCATACTACCTCAGTTGATGAGTCCCCAAACATCCTTTCTGCAACTGTAATACTGTCCTTGTCCAACAATGCCACACCTCCGCCCCTTTTACCATCTTCTCTGTTCTTACTGAAACATCTAAATCCCGGAACCTGCAACAACCATTCCTGTCCCTGCTCTATCCATGTCTCCGAAATGGCCACAACATCGAAGTCCCAGGTACTAACCCATGCTGCAAGTTCACCCACCTTATTCCAGACACTCCTGGCATTGAAGTAGACACACTTCAATCCAACTTCTTGCTTGCCGGTGCCATCTTGCTTCCCTGAAACTTGATTTCGGACCACCCTACTCTCAACTTTTTCTACAGTCGAACTACAATTTTGGTGCCCATCCCCCTGCTGAATTAGTTTAAACCCAATAATTCAGCAGGGGGATGGGCACCAAAATTGTAGTTTGACTACAGAAAAGGTTGAGAGTAGGGTGGTCCGAAATAAAGTTTCAGGAAAGCAAGATGGCACCGGCCATTTTATATTCAAAAAGTCTAAATCATGGCCATTGTCTCAAGTTTCTTAACTAAAAAAATCTTTTGCACAATGTTAGGGTTTCGAGGAAAAAGTGCATCACAACTAAAATTCTCACAAACTTAACTATTCTCAGAAATTTGTAAGATTTGTTAATGCTTCTTAATTTTGAGTTTTCTGGTTTGGTTTACATGTGATTTAAGTACTACTTTTGCTCCATGCTGAACATGTACAAGGACAATAATGGTATTGCTTATTTTAAATGCTTCAGCATGAGTGAAGTGTATCTACAGACTGACTTTTGGAAATCAGATAGAAGATCAGATTGATGCACAATTGCCTGAAGTCAATGTCTGCAAATGTTTTCTTCTCCCCCGGTTTCTCAGTTACTGCCACCCACATAAACAAGAATGAATGAGATTGCACAAGGAGACAAAACTAGGAGCAAAAAGGAAATAATAAGTCCTGAAAAGTCAAACAATTAATTTGACTGAGATACGTCTTGAGTTTTATAAAAATTTCTTTTGACTCTTCAACCTAAGGTATTCAACTAAATTATACAACTTTGATTGTAATTACATAATGACTCTGAGAAGTGTTTATTAACTTGGCAGTTTTTTATTCAAAGGGGAAATAAAACTTATCACTTTAGGGGAAATTAAAAACACAGATTTATCTAGCACCGATCACAAGATCAGACAATTACAACTCTATTCACAGATGTACTGCTGGGACATACAGCATACAATGTGCCTGCAACAAAGTTGTACAAGGCAGCAATATGATAAATGACCAGTAAATCAAGTTTAATCATTTAGGACTGGGGATAAATATTTTCAAGACTCCAGGACAACTCTTGTCTGAGTAAAGAAGCGGGATCTTTTACTGATCTCTATGAAGACAAATTCTGTAAAGGATAACACCGCCAAATAGCAGGATTATACTAATGATGACTTTAAATATATTATAAAGCTCTGTGCTATATACATGGTGGCACTGCAACACTTCCCTCAACTAGCTTAGGATGAGTTTATATTTTACTGTACAGACTCTCTACAACTTGAGCCACCCCAGCAACAGATGCGTCTTGGGGCATCATCAATATTAATCTGTTTAAGGCGATTGTCTTTTTGGTCCATTATACCATACAATGTGAACTTCTTTTTTAGGACTATTTAACTCTTTGGATCACTGTTGGCATGGAAAAACTAAATATACAGCAGCACTGACTTTAGGCTCCGCTTCCAAAATTGCTCTCATCATCAAATGCACCAAACACACTTCCCCACGCCCAAAGTTCCAAAAACCTAATAAATGGCCTTTTGCTGTGAGTGCAGCACCTCTATGGAGTGTTCTATTATTTTCATACTTGCATCCCATGTGACCTTGGGTTGTTGTCAACAGTCTCTTTATAGCAGGAAACAGATGTCAATTGTCATATCCCAACAATAATCAAAGCTCTGATTAATTTAGCATAGCATCTGAGCTACAAACTTTCCTGCTCTTTATGGGTCACTACCTCAACGGACAGAATATTTCATTTCAAGCAGGTACTCACATATTTTCTAATCGCAAATTAGACTTTTAAATGTGAAATATAAACAAAAAATAATTGGATTTTTGTACATTCAGACACACCTTAACAGACATAAATTAGAAATAGAGACTCACCTTCACATTTCAACCCCTGACGTACTAATCCCCATAACATTTCTCCGCAGTAGTCACAGAAAGTTGGGGCTTTGTAAGAGTGCACATAAAGAGCGTGTGGTCGGATTTGGAAATCTTCAACAGTAGCTAGTGCTGGTTAAAAAAAAGAGAAATGTAAAATTAATCTTCTTGGGAAAAAGTGCCTTTTAGTATTTAAAATATTATTAACTTATTTCTAAACAGTGGAATGCTATGTTTCCGATCGAATTGTTACTTAGAATAGAAAAATGAAATCTGGTACCATAGAAATCCAAAACAATGTGAGGATTCTATCAGTGATAATGGGAACTGCAGATGCTGGAGAATCCAAGATAATGAAATGTGAGGCAGGATGAACACAGCAGGCCCAGCAGCATCTCAGGAGCACAAAAGCTGACGTTTCGGGCCTAGACCCTTCTTCAGAGAGGGGGATGGGTGAGGGTTCTGGAATAAATAGGGAGAGAGGGGGAGGCGGACCGAAGATGGAGAGAAAAGAAGGTAGGTGGAGAGAGTGTAGGTGGGGAGGTAGGGAGGGGATAGGTCAGTCCAGGGAAGACGGACAGGTCAAGGAGGTGGGATGAGGTTAGGAGGTAGGAGATGGAGGTGCGGCTTGGGGTGGGAGGAAGGGATGGGTCAGAGGAAGAACAGGTTAGGGAGGCAGAGACAGGTTGGACTGGTTTTGGGATGCAGTGGGTGGAGGGGAAGAGCTGGGCTGGTTGTGTGGTGCAGTGGGGGGAGAGGACGAACTGGGCTGGTTTTGGGATGCGGTGGGGGAAGGGGAGATTTTGAAGCTGGTGAAGTCCACATTGATACCATTGGACTACAGGGTTCCCAAGCGGAATATGAGTTGCTGTTCCTGCAACCTTCAGGTGGCATCATTGTGGCTCTGCAAGAGGCCCATGATGGACATGTCATCTAAAGAATGGGAGGGGGAGTGGAAATGGTTTGCGACTGGGAGGTGCAGTTGTTTATTGCGAACTGAGCGGAGGTGTTCTGCAAAGCAGTCCCCAAACCTCCACTTGGTTTCCCCAATGTCGAGGAAGCCACACCGGGTGCAGTGGATGCAGTACACCACATTGGCAGATGTGCAGGTGAACCTCTGCTTAATGTGGAAAGTCATCTTGAGGCCTGGGATAGGGCTGAGGGAGGAGGTGTGGGGGCAAGTGTAGCATTTCCTGCAGTTGCAGGGGAAGGTGCCGGGTGTGGTGGGGTTGGAGGGCAGTGTGGAGCGAACAAAGCAGTCACGGAGAGAGTGGTCTCTCTGGAAAGCAGGCAGGGGTGGGGATGGAAAAATGTCTTGGGTGGTGGGGTCGGATTGTAGATGGCGGAAGTGTCGGAGAATGATGCGTTGTATCCGGAGGTTGGTGGGGTGGTGTGTGAGAACGAGGGGGACCTCTCAGTCTCCATCTCAGGCAACCAGCTTGTAACTGATGTCCATTTCAAGCCCACCGACTCCCACAGCTACCTAGAATACACCTCCTCCCACCCACCCTCCTGCAAAAATTCCATCCCCTATTCCCAATTCCTCCGCCTCCGCCGCATCTGCTCCCACCATGAGGCATTCCACTCCCGCACATCCCAGATGTCCAAGTTCTTCAAGGACCACAACTTTCCCCCCACAGTGGTCGGGAACGCCCTTGACCGCGTCTCCCGCATTTCCCGCAACACATCCCTCACACCCTGCCCCTGCCACAACTGCCCCCAGAGGATCCCCCTCGTTCTCACACACCACCCCACCAACCTCCGGATACAACGCATCATCCTCCGACACTTCCGCCATCTACATTCCGACCCCACCACCCAAGACATTTTTCCATCCCCACCCTTGTCTGCTTTCCGGAGAGACCACTCTCTCCGTGACTCCCTTGTTCGCTCCACACTGCCCTCCAACCCCACCACACCCGGCACCTTCCCCTGCAACCACAGGAAATGCTACAGTTGCCCCCACACCTCCTCCCTCACCCCTATCCCAGGCCCCAAGATGACTTTCCACATTAAGCAGAGGTTCACCTGCACATCTGCCAATGTGGTATACTGCATCCACTGTACCCGGTGTGGCTTCCTCTACATTGGGGAAACCAAGCGGAGGCTTGGGGACTGCTTTGCAGAACACCTCCGCTCAGTTCGCAATAAACAACTGCACCTCCCAGTCGCAAACCATTTCCACTCCCCCTCCCTTTCTTTAGATGACATGTCCATCATGGGCCTCCTGCAGTGCCACAATGATGCCACCCAAAGGTTGCAGGAACAGCAACTCATATTCCGCTTGGGAACCCTGTAGTCCAATGGTATCAATGTGGACTTCACCAGCTTCAAAATCTCCCCTTCCCCCACCGCATCCCAAAACCAGCTCAGTTCGTCCCCTCCGCCCACTGCGCCACACAACCAGCCCAGCTCTTCCCCTCCACCCACTGCATCCCAAAACCAGTCCAACCTGTCTCTGCCTCCCTAACCTGTTCTTCCTCTCACCCATCCCTTTCTCCCACCCCAAGCCGCACCTCCATCTCCTACCTCCTAACCTCATCCCACCTCCTTGACCTGTCCGTCTTCCTTGGACTGACCTATCCGCTCCCTACCTCCCCACCTATACTCTCCTCTCCACCTATCTTCTTTTCTCTCCATCTTCGGTCCGCCTCCCCCTCTCTCCCTATTTATTCCAGAACCCTCACCCCATCCCCCTCTCTGAAGAAGAGTCTAGGCCTGAAACGTCAGCTTTTGTGCTCCTGAGATGCTGCTGGGCCTGCTGTGTTCATCCAGCCTTACATTTCATTATCTGAGGATTCTATCACTGAGGTCACTCAAGTGTTGTGAACATTCACTTCTTTTCCCTAGGAATGACGAAAGTGCTTCCAAGTCTAGTCAAGTTTCTTTTTAACTACCCAAAAGCTTTCCAATCTCTGGGTTTATTTAAACTAAAATAATCAAAATAGAAGTACATCGCAACAATTCTGAATATTCACTATCGGACACTAATTTTTTTTCTAGCAGTTTCAAAGAATAGTTTCTGGGTTGCAGGAGATCATAGGATAATCGAATCCCTGCAGCGCAGCAAGAGGCCATTTGACCCATTGAGCTTGCACTGATCCTCAAAAGAGCAGCCCAACTAGACCCAAGTCACCACCCTATCCCCATGACCTTGCATTTATCTTGGCTAATCCTTCTAGCCTCATATCCCTAGACACTATGGGACAATTTAGCTTGGCTAATCCATCTAATGAGCACATCTTTGGACTGTGGGAGGAAACCTGACCACCTGGCAGAAATCCACACAGACATGGGAAGAATGTGCAAACTCCACACAGACAGTGACCCAAAGCTGAAATCAAACATGGGTCCCTACCTCTATGAGGCAACAGTGGTAACCACACGATAGTGTCTTAGAGTTATACAGTCACACAGAGGGCTACAGATAGAAGTGAGCCCAGAGAGAGTGAGAGACAGTGTGAGAGTAAGAGAGAAGAGAGAGGGAGAGAGAGAGAGAGGGAGAGAGAGAGCGAAAGAGAAAGAGAGAGAAAAAGAGACAGAGAGAGAGAGAGACACACACACATATTTTGCCAGACAAAAGAGATGGATGATTATGAGCTAGCAAAGAAAAATTGACAATGGGGACCATAAATAAGTGAAAATGGGTTGGCAGTGCAGAAAACCCATGTTATGATAGGGTCAGGGATATGTGATAAAGAGGTATCGGAGATACATTTCTGAATATGGCATCAGTTGCTAATTACGAGCCACTTATTTTAAAATAACTTGTATTTGCAACCAAATATCAAAACTGCTTAGAAAATTTGGCAAACAATTCAAAAGCCATTGTAACACTAGGTATCAATATTCTCAACTGCCAAACATAGTCTAGTTTACAACACTACTGCAATGTAACGTTTCTGAATTTTACACCCTTTAAATTCTCCTTAAAATAACGTTCACAACCAATTAAAATCATCTTATTTGTGATGAAGCACTGTAACACAAATGTTTTCGTAAATGACTAATGTTGCAAATTGTATTGTGACATCATGAAATTAGCATGAATCAATCAGCTCATTTGGGGAAAAATAAGTTTTTTTTGTTAGGTATACAAGTAAAGAAATAAATAAAGATGCTTGAGTCAATGAAAGGATTCAACAATTCATGATAAAATACATACATTTTTCCAAAACATCTTCAACTCAGTCTCTGCCTTCAATGTACTATCAATAGGCTTAGCTGCAGGCCAATGTTGTGTTCCCAGCTTAAGTTACTAATAGACAAGTCAGATACCAAAATGAAATCTGGCCTGATGCATCATATTTTATTTTCTAAGTTAACTTGGTGGCCTTTCATTGACACATTAGCACAGAAGGTTGCAGACTAGTTTTTATACAATAAAACAGAAGGTTGTCACACAGAAGAGACAGAACTAAAATAAAACACACCAAGCTGTCTAAACATAACAGTTCAAAAGATTTCAAAACACACGGCAAAACAATATCTTATTTCCCAAAATCATTACTTTGTAGCTAATCAAAATTAAGTGAAATTTCTCTTCTCTGTCCATTCTTCATGTTTCACTTACTGTTTTATTTCCTTCACAGCTCCTGTCATGTGAGCCATGAAACCTTTTCCTCAAATCCTCACACAACTGAGATATTAGACTTTCTTGGCTTTGAATAATCAAAGGGGATTTTTAACCAAACACTTCTAGTCTGAAGTACCACAAACTATGCTCTAACACTGAGATGGCTTATTTCTTTAACTCTTGTGAACAATTTTTTTTCTAGGAGTGACGAAACTTGCTCCTGACTCCAGTCAGGTCTTTTTGCGAAGTGGCCAAAATTTTCCAATGTCTGGGTTATCTAAGGTAAAATTAATCCATAATTATTCTGAACACAAAAGCAAGCCAATGTCTTTCAATTATTTCTTTCCTCCAGTCATAAACCCCTTCAATAATAACAATACTTGTGGCTCCTGTTTGCTACCAAGGACAGGCCACTTTTGGAATACTGCATTCAATTCTGGTCTCCCAGCTACGGCAAAGACATGGTGAAATTTGAGAGGGTTCGGAAAAGATTTACAAGGATGTTGTCAGGGTTGGAGGGTTTGAGTTACAAAGAAAGGCTGAATAGACTGGGGTTATTTTCCCTGGAGCGATTCATAAGGGTATCCTTATAGAAGTTTATAAAAAAATCACGAGGTGCATGAATAAGGTGGATAGTCAAGGTCTTTTCCCCAGAATAGGGGAGTCCAAAACTAAAGGGCATAGGTTTAAGGTGAGAGGAGAAAGATTGAAAAGAGGCCTAAGGTGTGACTTTTTCATGTAGAGGCTGTTGTGTGTATGAAATGAGTTGCCAAAAAAGGTGGTGGAGGCTGGTACAATTGCAACATTTAAATGGCATGTGGATGGGTACATGGACAGGAAGGGTTTCGAGGGATATGGGCCAAATGCTGGAAAGTATGACTCAATTAATTTAGGAAGTCTGGTCAGCAAGGTCGAGTTGGACCATGGTGTTGAAGGCAAAACCACAGTCAAAAAGTAGCAGCTTGACGTAATATCCTTGTTATCCAGATGTTCCAGGGATAAGTATCGGCCAGGGAGCTGGTTTCAACTGTGGACCTGTTGCACCGGGAGGTAAATCACAAAGAATTAAGGTAATTTGGTAGGCTGAAGATGATATAAGCCATTACTAGACTCTCAAAGCACTTCATAGTTATGACGATCAGAGCCACAGGACAGTAGTCATTGAGGCATATTGCATGATTTTTCTTTGGCACTGAGATGATGGTGGTCTTCTTAAAGTAGATTGGGACTTCAGATCGTAGTTAACGAGAGGTTAAAGGTATCTGTGAATACTCCCACCAGTTGGTCCATGCAGGATCCGAGTACACAGCTGGGGACTCCACCTAGGCTAGTTACTTTCTGTAGGTTCACTCTCAAGAAGGCTACCCTAATTACTGCAATGGTGATTCTGGGCAGAGGTGCATCTGAGGTGGTTAGGATAGGTGACATGGTTTCACTGACCTCCTGTTCAAAGCAAGTGTAGAATGTATCAAGCTCGTCGGGTAGGGATGTACTGCTGCCTGCAATTCTGGTCTACTTCACTTTGTTGTCCGTTATGGCATGTAACGAACAAAGGGTGTCCGGTTGGTTTTCTGGGTTTCAAACTTAGTTTACTATTGCCTCTGGTGTCTCTGATAGCCTTAGAAAAGGGCCTGCTTGTATTCTTTGTTTGGTCAGGGTTGCCCAACTTTACATCTCGGACTCAGAAGCACCTGCACCCACAGTCACCGCCACAGAAGTTAGATTGGTCTTCTTGACAGTGACCCCACCGAAAGTGACTGGCCCGATCCATATGACAATCCTGGGAAGTATCCCAAAGTGTTCAATGATGCCTTGGTGTGACCATGCTGTGGCTTTAAGAGGTGTGTTTTGTCCTGGTTTCGTTCAAGAGAGAGATTGAATGAGAGGTATTCAGCAGTCTGTAGTAATGTAAACAGCCTGTGAGGCCTTGGGAATTTTTTAAAAGGTGGAATAATAGAAACAGGTTCGATGGATGTTGCCAGATCTCATAAACCTGGATTTCTAGTTTTTTTAAAAGCTTTTAGATTCAGAAGCTACTGGAGTTCTGAAGAAGTAGAAACTATTTTTTCCCCTCTTGGTTACAGCTGGAAACTAGAGTTTCTCTTCCAACTGTGGGCAGTGCATGTGAGAAAATGCAATTTCTGAGTTTGACTTCTTGCCAAGGCATGCGTTTAAGGCGATGTTACTATATTGGAACAGTTAATTAGTAATAATTACTGTGTATTATTCTGTTAAGTTTTCCAAAAGAGTTAAGTTATTCTAAGTTCTTTCTTTTGTTGTATTTTAACTATAGAGTTTGAATAAATTGTGCTTTGTTTAACATCAAGTAGTTTGACTGGTCAAATCACATCTGGAATACAACACTTTATATGTGCCTTTGAAATAAGAAGTCGTTAGGGTCTTGGCTGTATCCTTAAAGTATTTTGAGAGGGTCTGGTCTGGTCCATAACACTTGAGAAGATAAAAGCTGCTATGGCCAAGCTTTACACAGATTCTGCAAAATATTTGGAGAGTGCAGAGGAGGTTTTTTTCCTATGGCTGGCATTTCTGTAAAGGGAAAACTATTCTGGGTAAATGACGTGAGGAACCTTAGGTACAAAGTTAACAAGGACGGACTACACAATGTGGGAGAGAAGGCAAAGGCCATAAAAAGGGCTCTGTCTCCAAGGAGCACAGTGAAGTGAAATCTTTTCTCGGTCTCATGAATTATGTGAAATTCATACCAACATCCTGCTGGTACCATTCCACGGCCTGCGCGAAAAACAGTCAGAACTAGTCGTGGCAAATGCCACAGGAGAATGCCTTTGCAACCAAACAACAACTACTGTCAACAAGTACATTAGCTCATTATGACCCCCAAGACCACTCAGTGTAACCTGTAATGCCTCTCCCTTTGGGATAGGGGTGGTATCATTGCACCACTGGGATGATGGGACAGAGCATGAGGCAGAAAGGAAGTATGCCCAGATTGAGAAAGAAGGTATTCGCAGTGAAGAAGTTCCACCAGTATGTCTCTGGTCAGCATTTCGCCATAGTAATTGATCATAAACCTCCACCTAGCCTCTTCAAAGAAGAGGACATGATTCCACCTATGGATGATTCCACCAAATCCAATGCTAGGCACTATTTAGTGCCTACGAATATACATTGAAATGTTGTCCAATTAGACAAATAGCCAATGCAGATATGCCTCGAGGTGCCTGGCGCCATCTACCAGCCTACCTTCATCCCCAAAACTGGATGAAGTCATCATGACATTGAACTTCATGGACACAGTACCAGTATCTACCAAGCAAATCCAGGCTTGCGCCCAAAAGGACCATACAGTGGTTGAACCCATGTCATATAATCCTACATATTAGACCACAACGATGTCCTACAGAGAACTGAAACCCTTTATCTCAAAATGTCAGCAGCTGGGTACAGAAGGTATTACCTGTGAGGAACCTGGGAGGTTGTCTCACACCCGGGGCAGCGATCAACACTTCAGGAATTGCACGATGGCCACTCTGGAATTTCTAAAATGAAAATGTTCTCAAGGAGCTGTGTTTGGTGTTTTGGCAAAGACACAGATATCATAAAACTGGTCAAGCGGTACAAAATCTGCCAGGAAAACCAGAAACCCCACCAGCAGCCTCATCGTACCCGCGGAAATGGCTGGGAAAACCCTGGTTGAGAGTATAGGAAAATTTCACAGTATCATTTATGGGCTTTACGTTCTTAATTCTTATCAATGCTAATTCAAAATAGACCAACATGCGCCAAATGGCCTCCATTACCTCTTAAAATGCCATTGAAAAACTCTGCCAATCTTATTGTACACATAGTATACCCAAGGTCCTTGTAACAGACAAATGGCACCCTGTTTACTTGTGGGGACTTTCAGACTTTCATGAAGATAAAATGGAGTAAGGCACATCTGAACAGCACCCAATCAAGCATTCTCAAATGGTCTAGCTGAGCAGTGGTCAAGATATTCAAAAGTAGTAAGAGAAAGTAACTACAGGTTCTGTGGACATGAAGCTTGATGTTTCCTCTTCAACTATAGATCAATGATGCATGTAATGATGGGACTGGTGCCTGAGGAGCTATACGAATTGATGGACTGACGGCTTCAGACCAGACTCAGCTTGACTTTTCCAATCTTGGGTGCCAAGACTGAATTGAATCAACAACACTAAAGAAGTGCCACGATGGGCAAAGGCTGCATAGATTTTAAACCGGGAGATATACAGAACCTGTAGTTTGCTTTCTCTTGCTACTTTTGAATACCTCAACTACCAGTCAGCCAGGCTATTTGAGGATGGGTGAAAGGGTACTGTGAGGAACTTTGGTTATAGCTCTCCGTGAATTCCGGGAGTTATCCTTATAAAACGGGGGACTGGAATCATGCAGAATTAAAACGGAGGAGAACACAGAAAAAAAAAACCACATCAACCACATCTGTTGGTAGAAACTTTCCAGAGAGGCAACTGACATAACATCATCAGCAATCTTCACACTAACCTGCAGACGGGAAATTCCACCCATTAAAAGCCTCTGAGCCAGTCCTGAAGATCTGGAGATGGAGATAGAAGCAGCGGAAGGTCGGTGGGAGGTAACTACTGAGTTTGAGCCCCCTGCATTGACCCTTTGTAGGTTTTCATGGAAGAGATATTTGCCTATTGATTATAGGCCCCTCCAAACACTCCCAGACAGCACCAGGAATGGGGCCATCTGCAAAGCAATGCCAGAAACATCTTCATCACAGGGACGAGGGGGGAGGATGTGATAACTCCTACAAGGCCCACAGGGAATTACTAATCAATGGTAACAAACAATGGCCTGCCCAGCTGATACTCATCACCAACACCCTTTATAAAAAGTAGACTCAGGGTAGCATCTTGGTTCAGTGGTTAGTGCTGCTGCCTTGAGGTGCTCGGGGTCTGGGTTCGATTCCAGCTGTTAGCAACTGCCTGTCAAAACAAAGTAGACCAAGAGGGCCCTCTTGTGGCACAGTTGTAGAATCTCTACGTTTGGGTCAGGAGGTGCAGGTTCAAGTCCCACCTGCTCCTGAGTCTGAATAGGTTGATTAGAAAAATAGGTTAAAAATAGGAAAAATAGGTTTAAAAAAAAAGTAGACCTAGTTGCCTTTACGGGCTTTGCTTGAAAATGTCTAGCTGGGTACACGGGTGATTACTGATGGTAGTTAAAGTGAAAAAAGAAACAAAACAAAAATTTGCAGTGATTTTGGTGGTGGGAAAGTCAATAAGTTGTGCATAGTTGCACTTCTGGGTATTTAAAAAAAAAGAGAGACCCAGTTGCCCTTAAAGGGCTTTGCTTGTAAATATCTAACTGGCTACACAAGTGTTTTACTGGCGGCAGTAAGCTGCAAACAAAAACACAAAAAAATTTCATGGTGGTTTAGTGATGGGAAAGTCGCTCATTTGTGTGTGAGAACATTTCTGAGTATTAAAAACAAAATAATGCACACCCAATTTTGTCGTGTTTTTGCATGCACTTCACCCCCACACTCCTGGTCTTTAGTCATCTGGTGCGGAGAGGATGTGGGAGATTGGAGGACCTCCTTGTGGGTCTGATCCTGGGCTATAAATAGTTCCAAGCAGCATGCTGTACAGGGAGTCAGATCTGCTGGCTGTGTGCTTATCTTCCATAGTTACATTTGTACTATACTAGCAACAGGTGACGATTAAAAATTTTTTTAAATTTTAAAATGCAAATCCCGGTCATGGTGATTTGGTGGGGGGAAAACTGTTCAGTTGCATATGTTAACAATTCTAGCTATATGTTCAAAAAAAAAAGCCAACCCATGGACCTTTGATAACTGATCGGTATTTATGTGGCCTGAATATTACCTGACAATGGCCACCTTTAAAAAGAGAAACGAAACCACCTCTCCAGTAAGTGCTTCCATACAAGAGTGTGAAGAATCAGTACTAATACACAGTAAATAAAAAAAATTTTTGAAAGAGACACTGTTCCTACATCTTGACAACCACCTCTCTCAAAAGGCCACCATTGACACAAAGATCCAACACCAACTGAGATAACAAGTTGTAGAGCTGGATGAACACAGCAGGCCAAGCAGCATCAGAGGAGCAGGAAGGTTGACGTTTTGGGCCTAGACCCTTCTTCAGAAAATAAGCTGGGCTGTTTAATCTTGCATCATTTATACCAGCAGCAAGTTTAATGTCTCACAGTTAGTATGCAGTGTAACTTTAAGACGCATACTCACAATGGCATCACTGAGAACTGAGGGTATAATGGTCTCCGACCCCATCTTAACTAGGATCACTTGAAGGACAACATGCTGTTGAAAATGTGCTACTGTTCAAAAATGGAAAACTTAGTATAGACTGAACACTGAAGCATCTGACTGTACTATATGTACATAAGAGGAGCTGCAAGATATCAAATCTTTCAGTATTACATTACCCAAGTCTTGTTATGGGAGGTAACTGAGGTATTATGTCATCAGGTAACATACCTACTGGAGGTAAATGCCCACATTGTTGTGCAGATGAGCAAATGTTTGACACTACAAACTTCCACAATCAACAAAAACCCAAACATACAAAACATCAGGTGTCACTTCATTCTTGTCTTGCAGTGAGATCTAAACTTCGCATTTTCAACACATAAGACCAGAGAAATTCTACCAGCAATGCCTGCACTGTATTGTCTGGGATTGGATGTAGTGTACTGACATCATGAATAGAGGCCTGGTTGGCACACAGGAAACAAAAGTGAAATAAATGGGTCATTTTTTGCATGAAAGCCAGTGACTAGTGGGTATCACAAGGATCAGTGCTCAGACCCAGCAATTTATATTAATGATTTAGATCAGGGAACTAAAAGTAATATCTCCAAGTTTGCAGATAACATAGAGCTGAGTGAGAGGGTAAACTGTGAGGCGGATGGAGAGATGATGCTTCAGTGTTATTTGGATAAATTGAATGAGTGGGCAAACGTATGGTTGCTGAGGCATAACGTGGATAAATGTGGCTTTAGCCGCTTTGGTAGCAAAAAACAGGAAGGCAGATTATCTGAATTGCCAATAGCTTGGGCAAGGAACCAACGCAAAAAGACTTGGGTGTCCTTGCACACCAGTTACTGGAAGTAACCTTACACAGTTACAGCAGCAAATGGTATGTTAGCCAGAGGATTCAAGTGCCACAGACCATAGGAAATAGGAACCCGAGTTGGATCATTCAGCCTGTCAAGCCTGCTCAGCTGTTCAGCAGGATCATGGCTGATCTAACATTCCCTGTGTCTACTTTCCTGCCTTTTCCCTGTGTCTACTTTCTTGCCTTTTCCCTGTAACCCTGGATTTCCCCTACTGATCAAAGATCTATTAATTTCAGCCTTAAATGAACACGAGAACTCTGCCCCGACAGCTCTCTGTGGCAAGAAGTTGCAAAGAAATGCAACCTTCCGAAATACAAGATTTCTCCTCATCTCAGTCTTAAAGTGGCACCACATTATTCTGGGACTATGCCCTCTGGTCCTATTCTCTCCCATGAGGGGAAACATCCTCTCAGCATCTACCTCGTCAAGTAAAGTATGGGAGTAGGGATGTCTTACTGCAATCATACTGGAAATCTCAAAGAAACTTATTAAATTCTGACAGGGTTAGATGGAATAAATGTCGGAAGAATACGCCCAATGACCGTGGCATCTGGAATCAGGAATCACAGTTTTTGTATATGGATACACCACTTAGGACTGCAATGAGGAGACATTTCTTCACCCAGAGAGTGATGAGCCTGCAGAATTCTCCGCCACAAAAGAGGTTGAGGCTAACCCATTGAATGTTTCAAGGAGGAGTTAGATATAGTTCTTAGAATTAAAGGGATCAAAAGGCATGGGGAGAAAGCAGGAACAGGACACTGTCTTGGATGATCAGTCAGAATCATACTGAATAGCAGCAGACTCGAAGAACCGAACAGACTATATCTGTTCTTGTTTTCCATTTTTCTATTCATTGGTCTTTGCTATCAAGTCTTCAATTAGCTAATAAAACACGTTGGGTGTCATGTGGTCAGAAGGTCACATGGCTTAATTCCAGAAAAGCCTCCAGAATTGACAGCCCTCCAAAAAGGCATACTGCACAGTGTTGATTCAAGAAATTTTGCATAAAAGCAACTGCCACGTTGTAGTAGAGAGATAATGGGAACTGCAGATGCTGGAGAATCCAAGATAATAAAATGTGAGGCTGGATGAACACAGCAGGCCAGGCAGCATCTCAGGAGCACAAAAGCTGACATTTCGGGCCTAGACCCTTCATCAGATGAAGGGCCTAGACCCTCTCTGATGAAGGGTCTAGGCCCGAAACGTCAGCTTTTGTGCTCCTGAGATGCTGCCTGGCCTGCTGTGTTCATCCAGCCTCACATTTTATTATCTTGCAACGTTGTAGTGCTGGATTTGAAGATGTCTCACATGCATGTCCATGTACTAAGAACACAAATCAAAGTATGGAGCTTTGTCAGCATTGTTTTTTGTGCTGAGCTTTGAAAACCTGGGTATGCCACATCTGTGTTAAACAAGTGATTTCATTCAAACATAACAAAATGCAAAAAATACACGAGAATCACTAACACGGTTTACTATCATTGCTGATCATCCAAATGACTCAAAGTGGAGTATAAAACAAGTTCTAACATTAATTCTCAAGGTACACAATAATTCTCATTTCAGCATCCAGGTTTTCCTAATTTCTGTTCCCTGGCCACTCACATTGCTTTCAATATCATGCGCATTCCATACATTTTTGAAAACAATTTTACCTTATCAAACGTCTACTGAAAATCCACAGGAAATCCATTTCATACATATACAGAACTGCCACTGACATGTCAGTTCAGTAATTTCTGAAAGTTTGCCACCAAGGCAGATTTAGGAACATTTGGATTTTTAACATATAAAAGATCCCGGGGTTAATGCCAGTTTCACATAAAAGTGATGGCAAATATGGATACTTCTGTGAAGTTCAGGACAGTGTTTCAAGCTCTAAAGTATTGTATGTAGATTAAGTAAAATGTCTTGAACTGCTTAATGGAAGTGAAACCTAATTTACACTGTTTGTGCATTCAAATATTTACAATGCTCAAATGGGTAAAGAATCAATTTATTATATGGCTGTTGTGAAACAGGCAGAACTTAGCAAATAGTGAAGGGCATAAAACAGCTCCTCACGTAAGATGGCCTAGATTGTCTTGGTGAACGAACCAGGACATTTATTACTTAGCCCCGACTGTACTTGAGGTGGTGCTGGTGAGCTGCCTTTTTGAACCACTGCAGTGCACGTGCTGTAGGTTGAGCTAAAATTTTCTTAGTGAGGGAATTCCAGTGTTTTGACCCAGCGATACTTAAGGAACATTTCCAAGTCAGGATGTTGAGTGGCTTGAAGATGAACTTTCAATTGGTGGTGATCCATATATCTACCACCCTTGTTCTTCTAGGTAGAAGTGGTCATAGATTTGGAGGGTGCTGTCTAAGCCTTGAATTCCTGCGGTGCATCTTGTAGATACCACACGTTGCTGATTATGTGTCAGTGGTGGAGGAAGTTGATGCGGTGCCAATTAAGGAGGTTGCTTTGTCCTGGATGTGTCAAACATCTTGAGTATTGTTGGAGTGTACCTATCGTGGCAAGTGGACAGAATTCCATCACACTCCTGACTTGTGTCTTGTAGATTATGGACAGGCTTTGGGGAGTCAGGTGGTGAGTTACTCACTACAGTATTCCAAGCTTCTGGCCTCCGCTTATAGCCACTTTGCTTATGTAGCAAGTTCAGTTGAGTTTCTGATCAATGTTAACACGCAGAATGTTGATAATGGGGGATTCAGTGTTGACAACAGCACTGAATGACAAGGGGAGTGGTGAGATTTTCTGTAATTAGAGATGGCCATTGCCTGGCATTTGTGTGGCGCAGATGTTACTCACTGCTTGTCAGCCCAAGCCTGGATATTGTCCAAATCTTCTCGCATTTGAACATGAACAGCTTCAGTATCAGAGGAGTCACGTATTATGCTGAACATTGTGCAATCAATGGTGACCATCTGACTTTCTGATGGAGGAAGGGTCATTGATGAAGCTGCTTGGGACTAGAACACAATCCTGAGGAACCCCTGCAGAAGTATCCTAGAGCTGAGATGATTGGCCTCCAAGAACAACCACCATCTTCCTATGTGCCAACTATGACTCCAACCAGCAGAGAATTTGCCCCCAGTACACAACAATTCCAATTTTTCTAGGGTCTTTGATGCCACTTCAGTCAAATGTGGCCTTGATTTGAAGGGCTATCATTCTCATCCCACGTCTGGAATTCAGCTCTTGAGGAAGCATACAAATGTCCTTGAGAGAGTGCATTGATTCAACAGATTGATTCCAAGGATGAGCCATTTTAATTCCAATCTCAGGCTGGAAAATTTGCCTTACTTCTCAACGCAGCAGCAGACATTAAGGAAAGGTATGACTGAAGTATGCAAATTGCAACAGGATTAGAAGGAGGAAGATAACGAATAGCTATTCCCTTTAGGTGATTGTATAAAGACTAAGATCACAGATCAAAGAAATTTTGGGCAAGAGAAGTGGAGGTTGTGACATGTACAATTCAGGTAGACCCGCTACAAACATTCATTCCTCCACCATGGATGCTCAGGAGGAAGAGAATGTCTTATTTACAGATGTCCTGTAACAAATCACTAAGGTTTATTAGACAGACAAACCTGTACCACCTGCAAATTCCTCTCCAAGTCACTCACCAACCTGACCTAGAAGTACATCACTATTCCTCCAGTTGGGCTGGATCAAAATCCTGGAATTCCCTCTTTAATAGCACCATGGGTACACGGAAACCAAAAGGACTGCAGTGTTTCAAGAACGCAGCTCAACTCTGTTTTCTAAAGGGCAATTTAGGATGGGCAAAAACTATTGACCCACATAAGTAAGGAAAAATTCAACTGAAGTTGCGAACCAAAAATGTCTGAAAGAGGTCTAACAAAAAGAGGTATCTAGATGTCTTCCTCAAATCTTTGCATTTGAAAGGAAGACAGAAAATACATTCAAGTTTCTGGCTGCTACTTCACCTAGGCTGCCAGCTGGGGCTGAAGCTCATACTAAGAAGCAAATCTTACAGCGCAAGTGAAAGGGATGAAGATGGCTTAGCAAATTAAAAGCTAACCATTGTGTTTCAATCACAATTAATTACTTATATGGTATTAACATGGTCTGCACAATAAGATAGCTTCTTTACTCAAGTAAACATCGCACAAAAGACACAACCAGCTGTAACATAAGGAAGTTAGTTAAAAAGCCCTGATGTGGTCTGATACAGGAAACTGTTGAGCTAGAAGGCAGCAAGCCATGCACTGCCGTTTCAGTACAAACTTTCTACTAAACACCTGATACATTACCCCAGCAAACCCACACAGCAGCTGCATGAGATAAAGGAACTTGTGGGGTTGAAAAACATTATTACAGATATCTGTTCTGGTTTTGCATCCTCATTCATTCCTTCAAAGCAAAACGTAGCTTGCACTGCATCATCTAAAGCAATGCTTGTGTGCTGACCTGTATTGCAATTGCTGAGAAGATGGTGGGTGTAGACTCAAGAGTAACTTTCAAATGGAAATTGTATATATACTTGAAAAAGAAATTACCGAGCTTCTTGAAAGAGGAAGGGAGCACAACTGCTTGGAAAGTTCTTCCAATTAATCAGTACAAGCATGTTGGGTCAAAAAAACCCCTTCTGAGCAGTATAATTCTATTAACTCTGAAAATAAATAGCCTGCTCTTGAGTTTCTGCAAATTCTGAACCAGTCGTCAAGAAGTCATCATCACTGAATCCCAACAGTGTGGACACAGGCTTTTCGGCCTAACAAGTCCACACTGACCCTCATTTTATCCCTCTACAACCCACTGAATCTACATATTCCTGAACACTACAGGCAGTTTAGCATGGCCAACCCAGCTAGCATGCAAATCTTTGGAGCGTGTGAGGAAACTCACGCAGACACGGGGAGAATGTGCGAACTCCACACAGGCAGTCACCCAAGGATGGAATCAAACCCCGGGTCCCTGAAGTACGAGGCAGCAGTGCTAACCACTGAATGACCATGCCGCCCTAACCATTGAATGTCACAGTACAGAATGAGGCTAATTGACCTATCATGTCTATATCAGATCCTAAAAGAACTACCTTGCTTGTCCCATTCTCAGCCATATCTCCGTCACCCTCTAAATTCATTTCTTACAAATACATATCCAGCTCTCTTTTAAAACTTCAGATTGAACCCAACTCTACCACTTTCCCATTCAGTGCATTCCAAATCTTAACAAGTCTCCGAATAAAGAGGCTTGCACCTAGCTCTCTTGCTGACAGTCTTGAAATTGTGACCCCTATTTACTGACATACCAACTAGTGGAGACAGAATATCCTGTATTTACCCTATCAAAATTGCTCATAATTCTGAACACCTCAGTAAAGGTCGCCTCTCAATCTTCCCTCCTCCAGGGTGAATAAGCTCAATTTCTCTTATCTTTCCTTGTACCTAAAATCCCTCATTCCTGGTGTCATTCTAGTAAATCTTCTTTGCACCACCTCCAGGGCTTTAACATTCTTCTTCCTGTAAGATGCCCAGAACTGAGCTCAACACTCAAAATGTGGCACGATCCATCGAGGAGTAGCATCACTTTCTTGCTTTGATAGTCAATGCCACTACTTATAAACTCAAAGACCCAACAGCCTTAACAACTGTGTCAAATTGCCTGATAATAAAATGTGAGGCTGGATGAACACAGCAGGCCAAGCAGCATCTCAGGAGCACAAAAGCTGACGTTTCGGGCCTGGACCCTTCATCAGAGAGGGGGATGGGGAGAGGGAGCTGGAATAAATAGGGAGAGAGGGGGAGGCGGACCGAAGATGGAGAGTAAAGAAGATAGGTGGCCTGGTTTGCTTCAGGACATGGTCGAGCAGTTTCAAGGCCGAAGAGATCCTGTGTCAAATTGCCTGTCCACTTTCAGAGAATTACTTCTATGAACCCCAAGAACTCTCTGCTCCTGTACTCCCCTCAAGGTTGTACCATTGAAACTCTATTGTCCCTCATTCTTTCATCTACCTAAAATGCATTACCCTCACATTTCTCTGCATTGAAATTCATCTGTCAGTTGCCTGCCCATTTGGCTAAGTTGTCAATGTCTCTCTGAAGTCACTCAGTATCGTGCTCACAATTGACTGTACTCCCCAGCTTATTATCATACACAAATTTAGGGATTTTGCCCTCAAAACCCTTTTCCAAATTGTTTGCAAAACTGGGAAAAGCAAGGGTCCCAATACTGATCCCTGGAGAACACCACTTTCAGTTTGTCTCCCATCTGAGAAATGCCCATCCATATCTACCCTCTGTTCCCTATCTTTTAGCCAACTTCCAATCCATGCTGCCAAGGACACAGAGAGTCATACAGTCACGCTGCGTGGAAACAGACACTTCAGTCCAACCAGTCCATGCCGAACATAATCCCAAATGAAACTAGTTACATTTAACTCTTCTTGCCCATATCCGTCCAAACCTTTCCTATTCATGTATCCACCCAATTGTCTTTTTAAATGTTGTACCTGCATCCGACACTTCATCAGGAAGTTCATTCCACATATGAACCGTTCTTGGTAAAAGAATTTGCCCCTCATGTCTATTTTAAATCTCTCTCCTCTCACCTTAAAAATGTGCCCCCTAGCCTTGAAATCCCCCAGCCTAGGGAAAACATAACTATCATTAACTTTAGTGATAATGGGAACTGCAGATGCTGGAGAATCCAAGATAATAAAATGTGAGGCTGGATGAACACAGCAGGCCCAGCAGCATCTCAGGAGCACAAAAGCTGACGTTTCGGGCCTAGACCCGATAAGTTATTATCATTAACTTTATCCGTCCCATCGTTACTTTGTTAACTTCTATCAGGTTGCCTTACAACCTCCTACACTTCAGTGAAAAAAGTCCCAGCCTATCCAGCCTTGGTTTCTAATTCAAATCTTTCGTACCTGGCAATGTCCTGATAAATCACATCTGAACCCTCTCCTGCTTGATAATATCCTTCCTATAACTTGTCAACCAGAACTCGACAGAGTATTCCAGAAGAGGTGTCACGAATATCTTGTACAACCTCAACATGACTTCCCAACCCCCACTGAGCAATGAAGGCAATCATGCCAAAGACCTTTCTAACCATCTGTCTGTATGTGATGCAAACTTCAAAGAATTATGCATGTGCTCCCCTAGGTCCCTGTTCTACAACACGGCCCCAAGGCCCTATCATTAATTGTATAAGCTCAACCCTTGTGTGTTGTACTATAATGCAATACCTCACATTTATCCAGTTTGAACTCTGTCTGCCATTTTCAGCCCATTGACCTATTTGAACAAGATCCCTCCCAATTCCAAGCATTTCAAATTTATGAACTAACCTGCCATACAGCACTGTATCTAATGCTTTCTCAAAGTCCAAATATACAACATCCACAGCATTACCCTAATCTATTGCCAGTGACAACTCAAAGAATTCAATTGAATTTGTCAGACAAGACCTAGCCTTGCCAAGGTTACGTTGACTGTCTAGCATTAGCTTATTTTTCTCTAATGGTATATTTACGGCTCCCATCAGTTTTCCCACTATTGATGTCAAAACTGAGAGGTCTGTAGTTTCCTGGATTATCTTTTGTCCCTTTCTTAAAGAACAGTGTCACATTCGCAACGTTCCAGATCCCCAGGACTAATCCTGTGTTGAGACAGACATAGAAAATTTCTGTCAAGGACTCCACACTGTGCTCCCTTGCCTCTCCCAACAATCTAAGATCCATCCCATCCAGTCTGAGCTTCTTCACTATCTGGAGTCCTGCAGCCTTTTTAGCACCTCTTCATTGTCTATCATTACACTGCACAGTTGCTCAACACCCATTTTCAACTGGGTCATTGTTACCATTGTTGCCTGTCTCTGTCTGAGACAACAGTTAACCTCAGTCAAAATGAATATACAGGGCAGAGAGCATACTTTAACTTAACCAATTCACTATTTTACTCTCAAAAAAATGTCAGAAATATTCCCAAATAAGTATCACGAATAGTTAAGGGAAACAATGCCCTTTTGCTAATTTAATACCGCACTTGATTGAAACACATTACCTGGGAATAGTCAGCTATCAAGGCCGAACGGTTTTTTTGTTGAAAAAACAGAAATTGCTGGTAAGGTCAGCAAGTCTGGCAGCATCTGGTGAGAGAAATTGAGTCAAGTGACTCTTCCTTGGAATTTTTTTTTGCATCCTTTGTTGTCTTCACCCCACCTCCTGGCAAGGAGTTGATCCAAGCTGTTATTCTCTGGTGGTGCAGTGTAGATTTCCGGTCAAGCTCTGTTTTATCCCTGACCCTCTTGTCAATATCTTCCAACGGAGACGTCCATGTCTTGCTGCTAAGCACTAGATCCTTCAATAATGTACCAGGACTACAATCCCTTTCCTCTTTTGGTCTGGGTAGCAGCCACTGTGCATGTGATGGTTACCACGTTCACCTTTTGATACTTGTTCAACTTGAGTAACTCGCAGTCTCTTCATCCGAACTTTAACTAGTTCCAGCCCTGGCAACACTATCTTCTAGACTGGTAAAGACAGAAGTAAAATATTCATTCAGTACCTCGACCATACCCTTTATTTCAGTGAGCAACTGATCCTGTATGTTCCTTATGGGCCCCACTCTATCCTTCACCTATCTTTTAATATTAGTAATGTTCAAAGAACATTTTGCTATTTATTTTAGCACAGCCTTCCATCCTTTCCTCATGCTTCCTCTTCGCCTTCCTGATTTCAGCCTTACCCTCTCTCCTAAGTTTGAGATATTCTTCGTGAATTCTACTGCTATTATAAATCTGGTATGCATCAAATTCTTCTTTTCCTTCCTTTTTTAAAAAAATCAATATCCTTAGTCATCCATGGTACACTAGCTTTGGATACCCCATATTTATTTCTCATGGATATATACCATGGATATAAGGTTGCACCTTATTTACCTCTCTTGAAATTTTCCATTTTTCATCTTTTTTTTATCTAACTTGCTCCATTTCAACATTTTAGACACCTAATATCTGCCCTTTTCCAGCCTGGGATCTCAAACCTGAACTGATTTCTATCTTCTTCCAATTTGGGATGGCACAGTGGCTCGGTGGTCAGCACTGCTGCCTCACAGCACCAGAGACCCAGGATTCTATTGCACCCTTGGGTAACTGACAGTGTGGAGTTTGCACATTCTCCCAGTGTCTTCCCCTCCCCCCAGTGCATCACAAAACCAGCCCAACTCGTCCCCTTCCCCCCCGCCACTGCATCACAAAACCAGCCCAGCTCAACCCCTCCCCCCACTGCATCCCAAAACCAGCCCAGTCTGTCTCTGCCTCCCTAATCTATTCTTCCTCTCACCCATCCATTCCTCCCACTTCAAGCCGCACCTCCATTTCCTACCTACCACCTCATCCCGCCTCCTTGACCTGTCCGTCTTCCCTGGACTGACCTATCCCCTCCTTACCTCCCCACCTGTACTCACCTCTCTACCTATCTTCTTTTCTCTCCATCTTCGGTCCACCTCCACCTCTCTCCCTATTTATTCCAGTTCCCTCTCCCCATCCCCCTGTCTGATGAAGGGTCTGGGCCCAAAACGTCAGCTTCTGTGCTCCTGAGATGCTGCTTGCCCTGCTGTGTTCATCCAGCTCCACACTTTGTTATCTTGGGTTTCCTCCATGTTTTCCGGATTCTTCCCACAATCCAAAGATGCGCAGCCTAGGTGGATTGGCAATGCTAAATTGCCCAGTGTTCAGGGATGAGCAGATTAGGTGGGTTATAGGGGGATGGGTCTGGGTGGGATGCTCAGAGTCAGTGTGGACTTGTTGGGCTGAAGGGCCTGTTTCTATGATTAATATTTATTATTATTATATTGTGAATTCTATTTCCCAAGTGCTCCTCACTCTGACATTCTCCACTTGTCCTGTCTCAATTCCTAGACTGGATCCAGCACAGGTCCCTCCCTGGTAGGACTGGAAATGGAAGAATTTCTCCCTTTCCGTATCCCATACACTCCTTTTTTCCACCCTAGCGTACTCCAGATTAATGGAAATCACCAACTATCTCAACACAACTTGTCCTACAGATTTTAATAATTTACCTACAATTGCTCTCTTCTACTTCCTCCTCCCATTTGGAGGTTGATAATAAATACCCAACAAGGTCACCTTCCAACAAAATCACTCCTTCCCTGGTTTTTCAATGCTACTCATATAGATCTAATTTGGTAACTGCTTTTTGTTCAAGATCAAAGACTACTATATCTCCTTTTTCACCCACTCTTTCTCCCAGAAGCCTTATAAACCAGGATGTTAGGTATCAAGTTCTGTTTTGGCTTAAGCCAAGTTTTGGTCAATGCTACTACGTCAGCGGACAAACATTCTTCTGAGTACATCTAAATTTTAACAAAACATGAAGTGAGAAATGTCTCGGTCAGAGACATTTCAGCAGCTGTACAATGAATCAACATGTGAAATAACACAAACAGTTGAATATTTGACTCATTCTCTTTACTTGCTCATTTGTTCAAAAGGCAAAAGATAACAGAAAAGAACTGTTATCTTAAATGATTTCACAACTACCCAATCACTTTACAATCAAGGAAATGTATTCAAAGGGCAATCACTATTTTAGAGAAATACAACAGCTAATCGGCAGACAGCTTTACATACGTGTCACCTGCTGGTAATTTATTTCTGTACCATTCAACCTGTTTTGGTATCTAACTTCTGACGTGGTATTAATAACCAAGCAAGAGGCTTTTAAAGTTAAGAAAATACTGCTGGAAAGACTGCATCTGAAGAATTATGGCTCCTATCTTCAGCTGTAAAGAGGTTTATATATCTAACCATATCTGCTTCTGTCAAAAAGATATTGAACTTTGTCATGTGGAGAGCACATTGTTTTGCAAGAACAATAAAGCACACAAAGTATCAGCATTCTTTTCCTTTTTACATTTCTCAAACAACTTGAAGAGCCAGGAAACCAAGAACTAGCTGCTGAAAGGCAAGCTATCTGTCCAATTGTACTTGATTGAACCTTCTCTGACGGAGCCTAGGGATTAAGGATGATTTGGCTCCACATCAGCTCGATGTGTTCAGAAGTGGTTGATTAGTCCAATACTTAAACTGCAAACATGTGGGGCAGGTGGTGCTTGGAGGATTGGAGAGCAGAGATTCTGGAGTTGTATGCGCTTTGTTCAGCCCCTTAATTTCACCTCTGCATGTTTCCAAGTCTTGTAATGTGTCTGGTGTCTTTTCAATTGAGTTGCCTCTAGTTCGTCAGTCAGATTGCTATGATTCCAGCTGATGTTATTACTGGACAAGTCAGATCCCACACTAAAATTTGGTTTGAAGGATGAAACTTTATTTTGTTTTGGCTTCACTAAGATGGTTCCTCATTGAAACGTAACCAGGTATACTGCAGAGATAATGGGAACTGCAGATGCTGGAGAATTCCAAGATAATAAAATGTGAGGCAGGATGAACACAGCAGGCCAAGCAGCATCTCAAGAGCACAAAAGCTGACATTTCGGGCCTAGACCCTTCATCAGAGAGGGGGATAGGGAGAGGGAACTGGAATAAATAGGGAGAGAGGGGGAGGCGGACCGAAGATGGAGAGAAAAGAAGATAGGTGGAGAGAGTATAGGTGGGGAGGTAGGGAGGGGATAGGTCAGTCCAGGGAAGACGGACAGGTCAAGGAGGTGGGATGAGGTTAGTAGGTAGATGGGGGTGCGGCTTGGGGTGGGAGGAAGGGATGGGTGAGAGGAAGAACTGGTTAGGGAGGCAGAGACAGGTTGGACTGGTTTTGGGATGCAGTGGGTGGGGGGGGGGGGGGCGGGGGAAGAGCTGGGCTGGTTGTGTGGTGCAATGGGGGGAGGGGACGAACTGGGCTGGTTTAGGGATGCAGTAGGGGAAGGGGAGATTTTGAAACTGGTGAAGTCCACATTGATACCATTAGGCTGCAGGGTTTCCAGGCGGAATATGAGTTGCTGTTCCTGCAATCTTCGGGTGGCATCGGTACGGCACTGCAGGAAGCCCATGATGGACATGTCGTCTAAGGAATAGGAGGGGGAGTTAAAATGGTTCGCGACTGAGAGGTGGGGTTGTTTATTGCAAACCGAGCGGAGGTGTTCTGCAAAGCGGTCCCCAAGCCTCCGCTTGGTTTCCCCAATGTAGAGGAAGCCACACCGGGTACAGTGGATGCAGTATACCACATTGGCGGATGTGCAGGTGAACATCTGTTTGATGTTGAAAGTTATCTTGGGGCCTGGGATAGGGGTGAGGGAGGAGGTCTGGGGGCAAGTGTAGCACTTCCTGCAGTTGCAGGGCAAAGTGCTGGGTGTGATGGGGTTGGAGGGGAGTGTGGAGCGGACAAGGGAGTCGTGGAGAGAGTGGTCTCTTCAGAAGGCAGACAAGGGTGCGGATGGAAAAATGACTTTAGTGGTGGGGTCAGATTGTAGATGGCGGAAGTGTCAGAGGACGATGTATTGTATCCGGAGGTTGGTGGGGTGGTATGTGAGGACTAGGGGGATTCTCTTTTGGCGGTTAACGCTGGGACGGGGTTTGAGGAATGAGTTGCAGGAAATGCGGGAGACATGGCCGAGGCCATTTTCGACCACCGTGGTGGGTGGGGGGGGGGAACATTGCAGTCCCTGAGGAACGAGGACATCTGGGATGTGCAGGAGTAGAATGCCTCATCCTGGGAGCAGATGTGACGGCAGCGAAGGAATTTGAGCTTCTTGATTTCAGAAGACCTGTATTTTCACTTCTGATGAGAACTGAGAGGTGCAGGCCTAACCAGCCCTGAAACGTCAGCTTTCCTGCTCCTCTGATGCTGCTTGACCTTCTGTGTTCATCCAGTTCTACACGTTGTTATCTCAGATTCTCCAGCATCTGCAGCTGCTACTATACTTGACGGTAATATATTTCAACAAACCTCTCTTTTCAAGAGCAACACTTAATACATCCACATTCATGCGGGAACTTCTGTATAACTGGCATAAACTCAAACTAAGGAAACAAATTATGTTTTCATGCTATGGGTGCTTCCCCAGTCCTAAATAAGTGTCCAGAAATTTCTAACAGAAACCCAGATGTATATTTGTTCACTTTGTTCAGTTGTAATCTCTCCTAATATACATAGACATTGTTTTAAAATAAATCACCGTGGCTTCAGAAATAATTACAAGTTAATCATTAAGCTCTCCAAACATGGAAAACACCCATATCACAAATTCAAACATCCAAACATAAAAATAAATTATATTGAATTATCTATAATTCACAACAGCCAAGATCTCATGCAGGTTGGTAAGTATGATCGATCTCTTTAAGGATGTCCTAAGACCATAAGACCACAAGACATAGGAGTGGAAGTAAGGCCATTCGGCCCATCAAGTCCACTCCGCCATTTAAATCATGGCTGATGGGCATTTCAACACCACTTCCCTGCACTCTCCCCGTGGCCCTTGATTCCTTCTGAGATCAAGAATTTGTACATCTCTGCCTTGAAGGCATCCAACGTCCCCGCCTCCACTGCACTCCGCGGCAATGAATTCCATGAGCCCACCACTCTCTGGTTGAAGAAATGTCGTCTCATTTCAGTTCTAAATTTACCCCCTCTAATTTTAAGGCTGTGCCCATGGGTCCTAGTCTCCCTGCCTAATGGAAATAACTTCCCAGCGTCCACCCCTTCTAAACCATACATTATCTTGTAAGTTTCTGTTAGATCTCCCCTCAACATTCTAAACTCTAATGAGTACAATCCCAGGATCCTTAGCCATTCATCATACGTTAAACCTACCATTCCAGGGATCATCCGTGAGAATCTCCGCTGGACATGCTCCAGGGCTAGTATGTCCTTCCTAAGGTGTGGGGCCCAAAACTGGACACAGTATTCTAAATGGGACCTAACTAGAGCCTTATAAAGCCTCAGAAGCACATCGCTGCTTTTATATTCCAACCCTCCTGGGCATCTCCTGACTTGGCTGAATTTAAAGCAGTACAGCTGTTTTAGCTATGTCATATCCTTCCAGGTGGAGCTAGTTTTGAATGATTGATATTAAACACAATGACTTGGAAGAAGAGGTTGCTGTTGGCTTGGCTTTCTTGCCACTGGATTTGGAGGAACTTGTGAAGGCGCCATTTCTGGTACTTCTTCAGTGCTTTGAGGTCCCTGCCATAACATGTCCTAACTTCCAAAGCATAAAGGTGTATGGGGATCATTGTTGCCCAATAAAGCAAGATTTTTTCTCAGGTTCAATATCCTGGTTCTCAAATTCTTTTTTTCCTTAATCAGCTAAAGACTGAGCGTGCACTTTGGAAACAACGAAGAATTTCTTGGTGAATCAGCAATTTCTGGAGCAGAAGTCTTATGGATGATGGCTGGAATGTAGTCAGGGCCCATAGCCTTTGCAGTACCCAGTGCCTTTAACCATTTCTTGATATTGAAAGCAGCAATTCAAATGGCTTAAGACAGGTATCTGTCATGTTGGTGACCACTGGAGATCAGATGGATCATGTACTTGACACTTCTGCCTTCCCTTGAATACTTTAGCTTTTTCCTTTGTACTGATGTGTTGGGATCTTCTATCACTGAAGATGGGGACATTTGCGGAGCCTCCCCCTCCACAGAGTTGATTAAATAATCCACTACCACTTACAACTGGATGTGGCGAATCTGCAGAACTTAGATTTCACCCTTTGTCGTGGGATCACTTAGCTCTGTCTGTCACTAGCTATTTATGCTGTTTGGCGTGCAAGTGGTCTTGTTTGCTAGCTTCACTAGACATCTTATTTTTAGGTTTGCCAGGTTCCGCTTGTAGCATGGCCTCTTGCACTATCTGTTGAACCATTTATATTTGATCCAGTGGTTTTTGTTTCACTTAGTTCTGTCTATCACATGCTGCTTCCACTTTTGATATGCAAATGGACGTTTCTAACTTCAACACATTGGCATCTCACATATGGATGTGCCCGAAGCTGCTGGAGAACACTTTACTGAGTCAGATTGATCCTCTGGCTTTATGGTCACAGTAGATTTAGGAATAGAGATAGTAGGAACTGCAGATGCTGGAGAATCTGAGATAACAAGGTGTAGAGCTGGATGAAAATAGCAGGCCGAGCAGCAACAGAGGAGAATGGAGGCTGACATTTCGGGGCTACACCCTCCTTCAGAAATGGAAGAGGGGAAGGGGGTTCTGAAATAAATAGGGAGAGCAGGGGAGGCGGATAGAACATTTATAGAGGAGAAGATAGGTGGAGAGGAGACAGACAGGTCAAAGAGGCAGGGATGGAGCCAGTAAAGGTGAGTGTAGATTGGGAGGTAGAGAGGAGATTGGTCAGTCCAGGGAGAAAGGACAGGTCAAGGGGGCGGGAGGAGGTTAGTAGGTAGGAGGTGGGGTGGGTTTTGAGGTGGGAGGAGTGGATAGGTGGGAGGAAGGACTAGTTAGGGAGGCGGGGACGACCTGGGCTGGATTTGGGATGGGGGTGGGGGGAGGGGGGATTTTGAAGCTTGTGAAGTTCGCATTCATACCCTTAGCCTGCAGGGTTCCCAAGCAGAAAATGAGTTGCTGTTCCTGCAACCTTCGGGTGACATCACTGTAGCACTACAGGAGGTGCAGGATGGACATGTCATCTGAGGAATGTGAGGGGGAGCTGAAATGGTTAGTGACTGGGAGGTGCAGTTGTTTAGTGCGAACCAAGCGTAGATGTTTTGCAAAGCGGTCTCCAAGCCTCCGCTTGGTTTCCCCGATATAGAGGAGGCCACACGGGAACAGCAGATGTAGTATACCACATTAGCAGATGTTCAGGTGAACATTCCTCTTCCCAATTCCTTCGCCTCCGCCGCACCTGCTGTCAGGATGAGGCATTCCACTCCCAGACATCTCAGATGTCCTCGTTTTTCAAGGACTGCAACTTCCCACCCTCAGCGGTGGAGTACACCCTCGACTGTGTCTCCTGCATTTCCAGCAACTCATCCCTCACACCCCCTCCCGACATTAACAACCAAAACAGAATCCCCCTCATCCTCACGTGCCACCTCACCAACCTCCGGATCCAATGCATCATCCTCTGACACTTCTGCCAACTGCAATCCGACTCCACTACCAAAGACATTTTGTCCGCCCCACCCTTATCTGTTTTCCAGAGGGACCACACTCTCCATGACTCCCTTGTCCACTCCATACACCCCTCCAGCCATACCACACCCGGCACTATTGCCTGCAACTGCAGAAAGTGCTACACCTGCCCCTACATCTCCCCCTTCACCCTCATCCCAGGCTCCAAGAAGATTTTCCACATCAAGCAGATGTTCACCTGCACATCTGCTGATGTGGTATACTGCATCCACTGTACCCGTTGTGGCCTCCTCTACATTGGGGAAAACCAAGCGGAGGCTTGGGACCACTTTGCAAAACACCTACACTTGGTTCACACGAAACAACCGCACCTTCCAGTCACGAACCATTTCAACTCCCCCTCCCATTCCGCAGATGATATGCCCATCCTGGGCCTCCTGCGGTGCCACCCAAAGGTTGCAGGAACAGCAACTCATATTCCGCTTGGGAGCCCTGCGGCCCAATGGTATCAATGTGGACTTCACAAGCCTCAAAATCTCCCCTCTCCCTACTGCATCCCAAGATCAGCCCAGCCCGTCCCTGCCATCCTATCCTGTCCTTCCTCCCACTGATCCCCTCCTCCCACCATAAACCCTACACCCATCTCCAACCTACAAACCTCATCCCGCCCCCGTGACCTGTCCGTCCTCCCTCAACTGAGCTATCTCCTCCCTACCTCCCCACCTACACTCACCTTTACTGGCTCCATCCCTGCCTCTTTGACCTATCTGTTTCCTCTCCACTTATCGTCTCCTCCATCCATCTTCTAATCGCCTCCTCCTCTTTTCCTATTTATTTCAGGATCCCCCTCCCCTCCCCCATTTCCGAAGAAGGGTCTAGGCCCAAAATATCAGCCTCCATGCTCCTCTGGTGCTGCTTAGCCTGCTGTGTTCATACAGCTCTATACCTTGTTATCTCAGATTTCGGAATATGTTGGATCAGGGTGTAGTTGAAGACTTCAATCCTGCTGCCGGTAACTCACAGAACTTCACAGATGCCCAGTTTTGAGTTGCTGGATCCGTTTAAAATCTATTCCCTTCAGCATTATGGTAGTACCACACAACACTTGAGGGTATCCTCGATGTGAAGATGGATTCTTCGCAATGTGAAGTTTTGTGAAATGCTGTACAAAAGGAGTAAAAACTACCACTTGACATTTAAATGGATTTAAGTTAGAATTTCTATCCCATCCCCATTATATGGGCATTTCTTCAAACTGAAGTGTTTACCAGTAACTCTAATTCAATTCCAGAATTTTATATTTTACTTCAAGTTCAAAAGACATTTTACAATCTTACACCATTGAGCTGTATCATGAATATTATCAGGATAAGCATTTTCTGGTCCCTTTGGAATTCTAAATCTGAAAACAATCATTCTACCTCTTAGGTGTCTTTTCAGTCTGCAGATTGTCCAATTTACACAATCACTTTTCATGATGATATTCCATGATCCACTTAATCATTCTGGATGTTTTCTCATGCAACCTTTCAATATCTACAATGTCATTGTACGTTGTGGTGACCAGTTGATTAGCAAATTGATTATCGAACGCCAAATATATGTTCAGGCATTTGGTTAAAGCAATCTGGTCAATAGACTGAAACAGCCAAGTTAAAAATTCAACAGAATTTCTTGATTCAATAAAAGAAACTACAATATCAAATAAGATATTTTTGTTGTCATTTTTGTGGGTACACATCAACTCCAGAATAAAACAGAAAAGGTTGAAAATATTCACAAAGTCAGGCAGCACGTGTGGTAAGAGGAAGAGAGTTCACCTTTTAGGCTGATGAACTGTCATCCGAACTGATAGAAGCGAGTGAACTAACACGGTTTGAGCAAGTCGGCTGGGAAAGAAGACAATGGGAATGAGCAAAGAACAGAAGAAAAATATAAATCTGTGACAGGATGAAGGCAGGATGGTGATGAGATAAGAGACAATAAGATGGATCTTGAGGAGGTGAAAGCAGGAACAGCAGAATCATTTTCAACAACAATCATACCAAAAAGAAAAATTAGGCAACTTAAAAAGGTTTTGCACAAACTAATTTGAAGTAATTTGCTTCTTCCCATTTTTGGGATAACCTGTGGAAGGAACGATTCCCCAATCAAGGAAACTGACATGAAGCAGTTGGCCGCTTTGTAGCCCTCCCACCAGTGCCGATGATTGCAGCAATATCTGCCTTGCCATCTGTAAAACATACTATGCGAGTCCAAACGTTCTGCACTACCCTATTATTTCATAATCACACACTGGTTTAAAAAAACACAGCTGAGTCAAATCTGAAACAAAGCCAATAAAAGGGGTTGGACTGAACTCAAACAATTTCTGAATCTCAACAAACTGTGTTCAGGTTTCATTGGATTCTAACTCTTCAGAATCAGTGCTGTCCAAATCAGACAACAATCAGCATTGTCCAAAAAGCAATCAGTCCAAACCATACAAAATCAATGTCTAATGTCAAATAAAACAAAATCAAGTAACAAATCCATTTGGAGACAAGAAAATGGTGTGACAGATCTATAGTGCACAGTTTAAAAAGTGACCACACACAACCTCCCTTGGATATCCACAGTGGCAATTATCATGTGACTGGAAAAGAGCATCTCTCAAGTTCAATCACAAAGCATTTACTGTCCAAATTAAATAAAACATCATGAACAGAATCGATTTTGCTGAACAATTAGACCTCGTGCCAATAAACCTGATACACTCTGCAAAAAAAGAAACAATCTCAGTAGAAACAATTTACTAACATGTTGCCTACACAACAACTCTCAAGTATGAAATTTCTACACTCCATTACATTTTGTGTTATTCCATCTTCATTCTATAAGTTAACTTTCTTAATTAAGAGTTGGTAAATGCAATGTATGTTAACAAGAAACAATTTCCACCCAAAAAAGTGGCCAGGTTCTGGCAAAGACTCTGAAAATACAGCCAGATGTGGTGACTGGGAAATTATAAGTTATCCATGTTTCCAAGATCATTCAGGTTTGGAATAGGTTTGGGCGCCAGTATTAACACACAGTTTATATCACTTTAAAACAAAGGGACTGGAAAATATGCTTACTTGAATACCAAATGAAAAATCCAGCAGTGCTGTGTTCATTTCCCTTTCAAAAACATTGATTGAACCTGCCTCCACTACATTCTCAATACAGATCCATTGGCTGAGCAAAAATAATTTTACTCACAGTAACAAGAGTCAGACATTCAATCCATCAACCACACCTTACCATTCTAGATTACAGTGTATCATATCATTAGTGCCATTTTTCTGCACTCTCTCCATGTTGCATAATGCAATTGATCTCTAGAAATCTACCCAGTTCAGTCTTGAACCGACTCAATAGTTGAGCTGCCAACCCTCTGGGTTGAACAATTCCAAAGCTTTAGAACACACTGAGTGAAAAGTCATTACCTCCAAACTCCTGGTCTCAGACTTTTGGCTTCATACCACCCAGCCTTGGAGCTCACTGCCTTAGGCTCACAACCTTGGAACTCTCAGCATCAGAATTTCCACCCTCAGCAAAGACCCAACGAGGCATCCTCTCAGCCTGTTATGGCGTTCTGCCAGCCCAGCATGGCTTCGGTGTGGACTTGTGTCTCAAGGTGATTTCAGAGCATTCTTTTAGCCTTGCGAACCCCGAGCTGAAGCCTGGTGTGGTCTGGAGTCAAGAGCAGGAGGCTAAGTGACAGCATGGACTGGGTAGGAAGACCGTTGTTCTGAGCTTTTTTCTCCATTTTATAAATTATTCCTGTAATCTGCAGTGCTGGACTTTGTTTTTTAATCTCTATTCTTCCAAAGACCTGCAACTGCAAAAGCTGTACTTTGGGACCTAGGTACCTAAGCGGCACAGTAAGCGGCAATCTCAACAGAGGTCGAACAACTGGTTGAGAGGAAGAAAGATGCCGATGTCAGGTTGAGAAAACAAGGAACGGAAAAGGCTCTAGAGGGATACAAATTATCCAGGAAGGAGCTGAAGAAAGGGCTTAGGAGAGCTATAAGGGGACATAAGAAAACCTTGACAGATAGGATCAAGGAAAACCCTAAGGCTTTTTACATGTACATGAGGAATAAAAGAATGACCAGAGAAAGGGTGGGGTTGATCAAGGACTGTAAAAAGAATTTGTGCACAGAACCTGAAGAGAAAGGAAAGGTCCTTAACGAATGCTTTTCTTTGGCAGGCTCAGGCTCGTAGGATAGAGGAGGTCGATGTTAGTAAGGAAGGTGTGCTAGAAATTTTGAGGAACTTGAAGATAGATAAATCCCCCAGGGCCTGATGGGATTTATCCAAGGATTCTATGGGAAGCAAGGGAAGAGATCGCAGGGCCTTTGGCGATGATCTTTTCATCCTCACTGTCCACAGGTATAGTGCCGGACGATTGGAGAGAGAGGCAAACGTCATTTCCTTGTTCAAAAAAGGGAAAAGGGATAACCCTGGAAATTACACGCCAGATAGTCTTACGTCAGAGGTGGGCAAATTGTTGGAAAGGGTTCTGAGAGATAGGATTTACGATCACTTGGAAAGGCACAGTTTGATTCGTGATAGTCAGCATGGATTTGTGAGGGGTAGCTCATGCCTCACAAACCTTACTGAATTCTTCGAAGGGGTGACCAAACACATGGATGAAGGTAGAGCAGTGGATGTGGTATACATGGTTTTAAGTAAGGTGTTTGATAAGGTTCCCCATGGTAGGCTCATGCAGAAGGTAAGGAGGCATGGCATAGGGGGAAATGTGGTAGATTAGATTCAGAATTAGCTGACCCTTAGAAATCAAAGGCTGGTAGTGGACGGAAAATATTCAACATGGTGCTCAGTTACAAGTGGTGTACCACAAGGATCTCATCTGGGTTCTCTTCTATTTGTGATTGTTGTAAATGATTTAGATGAAGGAGTGGAAGAGTGGTTTAGCAAGTTCGTGGACGATACAAAGGTGGGTTGCATTGTGGACAGTGCACAGGGCTGTTCTAGGTTACAAAGGGACATTGATAGGATGCAGAGCTGGGCTGAGGAGTGGTAAATGGAGTTTAACCCTGAAAAGTGTGAGGTGATTCATTCTGGAAAGACAAACTTGAAAGCAGAATACAGGGTTAACAGAAAAATTCTTGGCAGTGAGGAGGAGCAGAGGGATCTTGGGGTTCATGTCCACAGTTCCTTGAAAGCTGTCACCCTGGTGGATAGTATCAGAGATAATGGGAACTGCAGATGCTGGAGATTCCAAGATAATAAAATGTGAGGCTGGATGAACACAGCAGGCCAAGCAGCATCTCAGGAGCACAAAAGCTGGTAACTTCTTCAGGTTAGGCATCCCTGGAAGAGGCTTCGCAGTGAGGTTAAAATAGTATCAGAGATAATGGGAACTGCAGATGCTGGAGATTCCAAGATAATAAAATGTGAGGCTGGATGAACACAGCAGGCCAAGCAGCATCTCAGGAGCACAAAAGCTTTTGTGCTCCTGAGATGCTGCTTGGCCTGCTGTGTTCATCCAGCCTCACATTTTATTACCCTGGTGGATAGAGCTGTTAAGAAGACATATGGTGTGTCAGCTTTCATTAATAGAGGGATTGAGTTCAAGAGCCATGAAGTTATACTCCAGCTATACGAAAGCCCAGTGCAACTACATCTGGAGTACTGTGTCCAGTTCTAGTTGCCTCATTACAGGAAAGATGTGGAAGCATTGGAAAAGGTGCAGAGGAGATTTATCAGGATATTGCCTGGAATGGATGGAAGGTCTTACGAAGAAAGGTTGAGAGCGCTACGGCTCTTCTCCTTAGAACGACGAAGGATGAGAGGTGATCTGATAGAGGTGTACAAAATGATCAGAGGTATAGATAGAGTGGACAGCCAGAGACTTTTCCCTAGGGTGGAGGTAGCTATTACAAGGAGACATAGTTTTAAAGTGAGTGGAGGTAGATATAGGGGAGACGTCAGAGGTAGGTTCTTTACTCAGAGGGGTCAGGGCATGGAATGCATTGCCGGAGAGGGTAGCGGAGTTGGCCTCATTAGGGGCATTTAAGCAGCTGCTAGATAGGCATATGGATGATAGTTTAAAGGTAGACGTGGAGGTTAGATAGAACTTAGGATTAGGGTAAAAGTTCGGCACAACACAGTGGGCCAAAGGGCCTGTACTGTGCTGTACTGTCCGATGTTCTATGGTACATAAGCTCAGTCTTAAATGGCGTGCTCCTTATCCTGAGATTACATCCCCTGGTTCTATAGTCACCAGTCAGGAGAAACATCTATATAGAGACTGTCATGCTCTGTAAGAATTTTGTAAATTTCAACAAGATCTCCTCTCATTCTTCAAAACTCTAAGGAATCCAAATCCAGTTCCCTCAATCTCTCAACATAAAACAATTCCACTATTTTAGTGATTAATCTGGTAAACGTCTATTGCAGTCCTTCAAGGCAGGTATATCCCTCGTTCAACAAGGAGGTCAAAGCGGTAGACAATAATCCAGGTCAAGTCACAGCAATGTTCTACAGAACTGCAGCAAGACATCTTTACTTCTGTACTCAAATCCCCCTGAAACTAATGGCAACGTATTGTTTGCTGTACTTACCTATTAACTTTTACTGACTCATGGACATGAACACGAAGATCACTCGTATACCTACAATTTCCAGCCTTTCACCATTAAATGAACATTCTGCCCTTCTGTTTTTTTCTACCCAAGCACTACACTAATTTACATCATAATCTATCTGTAATGTTCAAGTCCATTTACTTAACCTGCCCAAATCCTCCTTGCACTAACCTCTTAACTTATATTCTTCTCCAGCTTGGTGCCAACAACAAATTTGGAAGTATTACTGTTAGCCCACACACCCAAATCATCATAATTTGTTGTGAACCTAGCAGCGACTCCTGCAGTACCTTATTAGTAACAACCTGTCATTTGTTAATGATCCCTTTATTTCTTCCTTGAACTAATCCATGCTTACATATTTCCCCCATGCATGTACTCTCATTTTGTTAACTCACCTCCTTCCTCAGATGGACAGTTTTTAAAAATTCTGAAAATACACCACGTTGCTTCCATTGTCAAGGAAGATCTGCCTACCGTGTCAGCAAGGGAGTAGTCACCTCATTAGGGGTTTACTACAGGCCCCCCAATAACAGCAGGGAGATTGAAGAAAGCATAGGTCGGCAGATTTTGGAAAAGTGCGGACATAGTAGGGTTGTTGTAATGGGTGACTTTAACTTTCCCAATATTGATTGGAACCTCCTTCGAGCAGAAGATTTGAATGGAGCTGTTTTTGTAAGGTGTGTTCAGGAGGGTTTCCTAACTCAGTACATTGACAGGCCGACGAGGGGAGAGGCCATTCTAGACTTGGTGCTCGGAAATGAGCCGGGGCAGGTATCAGATCTTGCGGTGGGAGAGCATTTTGGTGATAGTGACCATAACTGCCTCACATTCTACATAGCTATGGAGAAGGAGAGGATTAGGCAAAATGGGAGGATATTTAATTGGGGAAGAGGAAACTATGCTGCGATTAGACATGAGTTAGGAAGCATGGACTGGGAGCAATTGTTCCATGGTAAAGGCACTATAGACATGTGGAGACTGTTTAAGGTACAGTTGTTGTGAGTGATGAATAAATATGTCCCTCTGAGACAGGCAAGAAGGGGTAACAGAAAGGAACCTTGGATGACAAGAGCGGTGGAGCTTCTCGTCAAAAGGAAGAAGGTAGCTTACATAAGGTGGAGGAAGCTAGGGCCAAGCTCAGCTCTAGAGGATTACAGGCAGGCGAGGAAGGAGCTCAAAAATGGACTGAGGAGAGCCAGGAGGGGGCACAAGAAAGGCTTGGCAGAATGGATTAGGGAGAACACAAAGGCATTTTACACTTATGTGAGGAGTAAGAGAATGGTCAAAGAAAGAGTAGGGCCAATCAGGGATAGCATAGGGAACTTGTGTGTGGAGTCTGAGGTGGTAGGGGAAGCCCTAAATGAGTTTTTTGCTTCTGTCTTTAGGAAAGAAACAAACTTTGTAGTGAATGAAACCTTTAAAGAGCAGGTGTGCATGCTGGAATGGATAGAGATAGAGGAAGCTGATGTGCTGAAAATCTTGTCAAACATTAAGATTGACAAGTCGCCAGGCCCGGACCAGATTTGTCCTCGGCTGCTTTGGGAAACGAGAAATGCAATTGCTTTGCCACTTGCAAAGATCTTTGCATCCTTGCTCTCCACTGGAGTCGTACCTGAGGACTAGAGAGAGGCAAATGTAATTCCTCTCTTCAAGAAAGGAAATAGGGAAATCCCCGGCAATTACAGACCAGTAAGTCTCACGTCTGTCGTCTGCAAGGTGTTAGAAAGGATTCTGAGGGATAGTATTTATGACCATCTGGAAGAGCATGGCTTGATTAAATGCAGTCAACATGGCTTTGTGAGGGGCAGGTCATGCCTCACAAACCTTACCGAGTTCTTTGAGGATGTGACTAGAAAAGTTGATGAGGGTCGAGCTGTGGATGTGGTGTATATGAACTTCAGTAAGGCATTTGATAAGGTTCCCCATGGTAGGTTCATTCAGAAGGTCAGGAGGAATGGGATACAGGGGAACTTAGCTGTCTGGATACAGAATTGGCTGGCCAACAGAAGACAGCAAGTGGTAGTAGAAGGAAAATATTCTGCCTGGAAGTCAGTGGTGAGTGGTGTTCCACAGGGCTCTGTCATTGGGCCTCTACTGTTTGTAATATTTATTAATGACTTGGATGAGGGGATTGAAGGATGGGTCAGCAAGTTTGCAGATGACACGAAGGTTGGAGGTGTTGTTGACAGTATAGAGGGCTGTTGTAGGCTGCAGTGGGACATTGACAGGATGCAGAGATGGGCTGAGAGTTGGCAGATGGAGTTCAACCTGGATAAATGCGAGGTGATGCATTTTGGAAGGTCGAATTTGAAAGCTGAGTACAGGATTAAGGATAGAATTCTTGGCAGTGTGGAGGAACAGAGGGATCTTGGTGTGCAGATACATAGATCCCTTAAAATGGCCACCCAAGTGGACAGGGTTGTTAAGAAAGCATACGGTCTTTTGGCTTTCATTAGCAGGGGGATTGAGTTTAAGAGTCGTGAGATCTTGTTGCAGCTCTATAAAACTTTGGTTAGACTGCACTTGGAATACTGCGTCCAGTTCTGGTCGCCCTATTATAGGAAAGATGTGGATGCTTTGGAGGGGGTTCAGAGGAGGTTTACCAGGATGCTGCCTAGACTGGAGGGCTTATCTTATGAAGACAGGTTGACTGAGCTCGGACTTTTTTCATTGGAGAAAAGGAGGAAGAGAGGGGACCTAATTGAGGTATACAAGATAATGAGAGGCATAGATAGAGTTGATAGCCAGAGACTATTTCCCAGGGCAGAAATGGCTAACATGAGGGGTCATAGTTTTAAGCTGGTTGGAGGAAAGTATAGAGGGGATGTCAGAGGCGGGTTCTTTACACAGAGAGTTGTGAGAGCATGGAATGTGTTGCCAGCAGCAGTTGTGGATACAAGGTCATAGGGGACATTTTAAGAGACTGCTGGACATGCATATGGTCACAGAAATTTGAGGGTGCATACATGAGGATCAATGGTCGGCACAACATCGTGGGCTGAAGGGCCTGTTCTGTGCTGTACTGTTCTATGTTCTATGTTCTATATTCACTCTGACCCTTTTGTTTATGCTACAAGTACTATCCTTTGGAAAAAAAAACTCCAAGTTTTTAAGCACCATTTTCCCTTTAGAAATCTACGTTGATTCTGCCCAATTTTTCTATCCTTTTCTAACATTAAGTTATCATACCCTCTGCAATATATTCTAACATTTCCCCCAGTGTAGATGTAAAGATAATAAGTTTGTAAGGTTTCACTCTCCCTCTTCCTCAATTTTTAAATGGCAGTTACGTTTGCCAGTTTCCAATTAGCAAGAACATGCCACTGTACACAGAAATACCAAAGATAACCACCTATGCATCCATTATATCTACTGCTACTTCTTTTAACACTTTGGACTGAAGCTCATCTAGGGTCAAGCCTCAAATCGGTTAATTTTTACAGGATTAGCACTTTATTAAAGCTAAATTCTTTTAGTTCTTCACAAGTCTCTTGATCACCTGGGATCTCAGAGGTTTTCTGTATCTGTATTTTTATTGTATTATTCACTGTAAAATGCCAGTGACAATAAATAAATCATTCATTCATATCTTTTCTACGAAGACCAATGCAAAGTAACTGTTTAGTTTCCCTGCAATTTCCCTGTTCCAAGCTCTAAGTTCTCCTGTCTCAACCTGTAATGGGCCCACATTTATTCTTGCTAATCTTTTTCCTTTCACATATTGATAGAAGCTTTATAAAGCCCATCTTTAGACACCTCATTAGTTTGTATTCATATTTTCTTTTTCTTTCCCATATCAGTTTCTTGGCGCTCCTTTGCTGGGTCCTAAATTGCGCCAAATTCTCAAGCTTACCACTATTTCTGGCATTCTTATAGGCCCCTTTCCCTGTCATTTTGCTATCTCTAAGTTCTTCCATTAATCATGGTTGATCACTTTTACCTTTGGGTGTTTGTTCCCAAGAAGAATATACATCTGTTGTAGGCCTTGTAGTATTTCTTTAGTACTACATGGTCTACAATGGTGTTTTTTCAATACACCACAGTGAACTTAACCATCATATAGTTTCTATCTTCATAGCTTCCTTTGATCCGATTTAAGACCCTAATCTCAGAATGTTGATAACCCAAATTTGAACCGTGAACTAATTTACATTCAAACTTCTTTTAACATTCTATCGTATTACAGTGATATTTCCCAAAAGGTTTCTTTACAAAAAGGTTCACAACTAACCTTTTCTCATTACACAACACTGAATTGAAAATAGCCCAGTCCCTAGTTGCCTTCTCAACACAGACTTTCAGAAACCCATTTCTTGTACACAACAGGAGCTATTCTCCACAACTTCAGTGCTGAATTTGTTATTCAGCTTATTTGCAGATTGATGTTACCCATTATTCTGCATTACCAATGTTCCATGCATCTCTAATTCCCTGATTTACAGCATAACCAACATTACTACTAAAGTGTGGAGTTATCTAAACAATTACCAATATTTGCTTCCCTTGTTGTTACTTAATTTCACCTAAATTGATTGAACAACTTGATCCTTCAATCAAAAATCCTTTTTTACTTAAACACTGACGTCATCTCTTAATGGCAATGATATCCCATCTCCTTTTCCTATTCATCTATTGCTCTTAAATGTCCATGGATACCCAGTTCCCAATTCGGTCACCACACAGCTATATCTCTAATGGCAATTAAAGCATATAAATCTGCATCAACTTGTCCATCAAATAATCAACCTTTTATGAATGAAACACACACTCAGACAGAGAGTCTTTAATTATTATATTGTTCTCTATTTTGTTCCTATTTGATGCTTTATCGGTCTTCCATTTTTGCCGACTACTTTTCTACAGCCTCGTACCACTTTTGCTTCTTTGGAATCTGAGGTCTCTCGTAGCTTCCCAACCCTACTGTCAATCTGCCAAAATCTTCCCAATAAAATTCCCTGTGAAGATATTAGCCCAATCCCTACCAAGACACAACCTTCCCATCTTGTCACAGAATAGTCCCAATGCCTCAGAAATCTGGCATCTTCCTTCCTATACCAGGTTTCCAGCAATGTGTTGAATTGCTCAGTTCTTCTGCTTCCCTGTTCAATCCCTGGGATTGAGAGTAGTCCTGAGATTACTGCTTTGGAGGTGCTGTTTTTTTTTTCCTTCCTAACTTCTTGAAATGTGTTTTCAGGACTTCATTCATCTTCCTACTTACATCATAGTGCCAACAAGCAGTATGACCTCTGGCTCTTTGCCTTTCGAAGAATGCCCTGCAAGCAACACCACCTGCAAGCTCCCCTCCAAGCCACTCATTATTCTCACTTGGAAATATATCACCATTCTTTTGCTATCACCAAGTTAAAATCCTGGCATTCCATCCCTAACGATATTGTCAATCCACTGACAGCATATGGACAAGAAGGCAGCTTACCATCACCTTCACAAGGGCAACCAGGGACAGGCAATAAACTCTGGTCCAGTAAATGATCTCTACCTCCCATGAGTGGATAAAAAGAAGATGCTCTTTGATATCCAGGACCATGGCACAATGAAGGCGTGTATTTGAGACACTGTAGGTACTACCTACAATGAAGGCAACATACCATCCTGGAGACACATTTACAGCCGTATTCCTAACTGAAGTACTTTTCCACTCTTCTTTCTCCCTGTACAGCAGATCTGCCTATGGTGACAATGACTACCTTTGACTGCAATCTTCTTAGCAGCCATTACAGTCACCAGTATTTTGTAATTCCACACAAATAGAATTATGCACTTCCAGGTTTGCGATTCTCAACAGTAGATGCAAGTAAAAATTTGATCATTTGATTCGCTGGATAACTCATCCCTTCTTAATTGCCACAAGTACAAAAAAATGTAGTAACAGTATTATTGTCACTTATTGAGCTTAGTCTTTTCTATGTTAAGATACTAGATGTTAATACGATTGTACCTAAAAAGAAACACGTGCATTTATGCATCAGATATTGAAGATGTTCTTCTTAAGAGGTTATAATTCAAGAAATATGCAAAAGCAGATAAGACAATTCCTGTCAGATTTGTAAATGCCAAATTTTGTTTCGTTCAGCTATCATAATTGCACCACATATTAGCCTGGCACACAGGGTCATACCATAGAACACAACTGGAGTCTAATACAAAGACTGGTAATTATAGAAATTCTTTCAGGTGCACAGAGTAATTTCTTACTATCTTTGAACATAGTGAGTAATGACATTATCGAGGAGCTGAATATTCACAGCTGAAGGACTACTGAATTAATTCAGATCCACAGAATTGAATCTATATTCAAAGAAATAAGCAAAAAAAAAAAGGGTGTTCATAGTGATAATTTTTTTGTGGTAGAGAAGGAGGGATGAAGAATCATCTTCAACTTTCAAACTCATTCCTGAGCACCACTGACAAAGCCAATATTTATTATATAACACAACTGCCCTGAAAAGATAGTGTGTAAGTACCTCTTGAAACCATGAAATTGATATCAATACTGTTAGAAAGGCAGTTCCAAGATTTTGACCCAGTATTACTCAAGAGATGGTGATATAGTTCCAACATTGAATGATGTGAGCTGAGGAGGGGAACTTGCAGTTGGTGATGTTCCCATCTGTTGCTCCCATTCTTCTAGGTGGTAAAGATTTCAGATGTAAAAAGGTGCTGTTCAAGAACCTTGGTGAGTTGCTGTGGTGCATGTTTTGGATGGCACATGTTGCTTCCATTGTGAACCACTGGTGGAAGAGTTGAACATTTAAGGTGGAAATTGGGGAATGGATCAAGTAGCTGCTTTGTCTTGGACATTGTTGAACTTTTTGGGTGGAGCTGTTCTCATCCAGGGAAGTGGTGAGCATCCCATCACACTCTTAACTTGTATACTGCACATAGTGGACAAGCTTTGGAGACTTAGCAGTTACTTGCTGTAGATATGATGCGCTGGAGGTTGGGAACTTGCCAGGAGCATATTTAATCTTTGATACTGAGATAAAGGGGTTGAGGCTGGGGAATGTTTGCTGAAGGCTAAGTAGAAATCTTTAGGTGAACCAGAAACCTTAAATATTATCCATGTTCTTTTAACAGTCCAGTGAATTTTCAGTTCAATTATTCACGTTGAGTTGTGTGACACTTATGGATAATATGTTGATAATAAACAGATGTTTCAGTGTTTCTTGGAAACCAAGAAACACTGTAAGATCTGTTTATAATTAGCACTGCTGCTGTAACTTTTACTCACACTGATTACCTTAAGGCTGCAAGTCTGTCCCCTCATTTATGACAAATGGAGGGACAGAACATTATAGGTAAAGGAACAAAATATGTGCATCATCTTTGCTATTGTTTAATTCTTTTTATGGAAATAAGACATACACCAGTCCTGTGCCGGTTCTTCCTCATATAAATCCAATATTCCTGGCATCGTTCTCTTTTAAGTACTGCAGCAAAACTCCACCACCAATTCGGCAAACCGTCCAAAATATCTTTCAATACAATATTTGAACAAAACACAGTTCCCTAAAGCAGTGATCTGAATATTAAGCAGAAGTGGTTATCAGCTGCTTTTAATTAGCTGGATAGACGAGCTGGAAATTCTCTTTGTGAAGGTATTCGTTAATTTTCCTCATCGTTTCCGACAGAGTGCATTTTGTTTTGAAGACAATGTGGCGGATTGAATTCTGTACAAGATCCCAAAGATCTAAATATTTAGTCACGTTATAACATTGGAGGATGCACTCAAAAATACTAATCTCACAACATTGCAACGTCAGTACTGATTGAAAGCAAATGACAATGTGCTAAATAACTGTCAGGTTAGAGCCCACTAAATACATAATTCATACATTTACCAATGATAACAAAAAAAGTTTCTTCCTTCTTTCAGATTAACGATGACGTCCATCAGAACCTGGCCTGATTCTCTCTCCAGACATGCTGCCCGATTTAAGTATCTGCAGCATTTTTTGCTTTTATTTCCAGTTTCCAGCAACTGGATTATTTTGCTTCTATATTATAGCTCCTTTCTTCATGTTTTACACAGTGTTAACAGGCTATTTAAAACTCTTAAATCCATCGTCTACAGCACATTAATTCCCACAAACAGCCATATGAGAATGGCAGATAATCCTTTTTTTTCGTATTTATTGAGGGGTTAAGCAAAGGCTAAGACAACAGAAATAAGTCTGCTGCTCTTCAAATAGTGACAAGGAATCTTTTACATTCACTAGAGGAGATGGATGAGCACCCGTTCTAGCATGTCATCCAAAAGACGGTGCCTTTGACAGTGTGGCCACCTTCAGTACTGCACTTGATAGTCAGTCTTGACTATAGTGCTCAAATCCAGCGGTGGGACTCAGACCCACAAATTTGTAATTCACAAGAGTCAGAAGGACTACCAACTGAGCCATAGATGACATTAAAACAGAATAGGTAACAATTATAAGAAAACAGAAGATAGGTGCACAGCTTTTAAAAAAGATGCAGTTTGGCACTACCAAAATGAAGATACAACAAAGTAATGCAATACATTTGAAACAGAAATACAAGATGGGCATCTGCATCTGCCTTGTCCCTTTTCATTACAGAAGAGGTGACAGTTAAGGCAGAAATTTCCAAAAGGCATTTGATAAAGTTCAAGGGCAACTGAAAATCTCAGATTTATGGAATTTTTGGCACAAAGAATAATCTGGAAGCAGAGGTGAGAAAACACAGGTACTGTTTTGTAGGGACAATGTTAAGAGCGGTGTGCACCTGGGTTCAGGATTAAGATTACTGCTGCTTCAAATTTGGATCAGTAACTTCGATCCATAAGCTCAATGCAACTAGCCAAACTTGCAGATGATACCAGCAGCAGACCAGCAAAGCAGTGGAGTTACAGAATGGGCTCATCAAAATGTGAGAGGGCCAAATAAACAACAGTAAATTAATTTAATGCAGACAAGTGTAAGACTCTGCACATCAAGAAGAGAATTGGACAACACATGAACTTTTTGGATGATGGGCTTAAACCTTAATCTACAGGGTGTCATATGAAAGAATGCCAATGTGGATGGATGTGGGGTACGTTGCTGGGTGCCCATGAACAGTACACAGGGATGTTGGTGTCTAGTCTCCAAAGTGGAGGTCCTTTACAGCAAACAGTGAGTTGGAGTGACAGGTACCTGTTCTCCATGTCAAGAATTCTCAGCATCTGGCTTACTCATGGTGGGCAATAGAAAAAGAAGTTGCATATTAATAAGGTGATATGTGCAATTAATAAGGTTGTTAACAAGCTGTAGCCCCTTTAATTGGCAAATCATAACTCTCTAGTTTTGACATCTGGAATTTAGCTAAAAGAAGCAGCAAGTTGCACTCAACATCGAGATAGGCCTCTCCAGGCTTGAAGTGATTCTGCCACATTTCTCATTGCCCACATTGCTTAGTTCCCAAATAATCCATCCACAGTGAATTTTTCATGAAAACATTTTTGCATAAATTTTATATGAACAGACATTTCATAAAGTTATTTAAATAGAAGCGTTGGCTTTTGAGCAGCAAGGTTCAGTATTGCTATTTCTGTGCACCAAAATATAATTTATGAACGATTACAAAAATACCTCAATTTTTCAGGGTGAATTCCGAATTATCCATGCTATTAACATTATCGCACTTCAGACAAGATCCTGAGCTTAGGCCTTGGCTGAACGTTCACCAGAAAGCAGCTAACTATAACGTGTGATTTTAAAATGTGAGCCATAGTGAGATTTCTCATGTTATTTTCCAAAACTCATCAGAATACCAATGCATCAGGTCTCTATGTCACCCCATTGATCCTATCTTACTATTTGCAACAGGTGAAAAGACATGCAATTTCCAGCACTTCGGTGTTAAAACCATTTTTAAAGACCAGAGGTGTATACAGACAAGCACTGCCTGCCAGGTGTCCTTCACTGTGGACATTGTGGCAAGTAACAAAATGAAAGCCTTCTCAGGATACAAAATTGACACACTGACAGTGCATTAGAAATACAAGTGCACATTTGTAGAGGTAATATGATTTGATCACATAGGTACCCAACCTTAGCATCATCCTGCCTCACTCTATCTACGGTAATACTATTCTTTCCCCAGTGCCACGTGTAACATCTTCTCATTTTCAATGTGGGATCATTACATTCTGGAAAGCTTTCAAATGACTGAAAACCATTACTTTTATTCAGCAACAGCAAATGTGAACAAAAACAAACAAAACTTACATTTGCTTCTCGGAAAACCGACTGGATCAATGGTCTTTCAAGCATAACAAATTCACTAATGAGTGATCATTGCACCCAGCTCATGTCTATTGGATTTGGCTGTCAGTTAAGACCTACCTGCCTTGTTGCACTAAGTATGTTCCTCATGCTTAATGTTCTCATCTTCCTCCTTGAAAGACAGCTCATTCTCTCCCAGCTCTTCAGAGACCATCACATTCCCTCTTTGCTTGCTTCAATTGCTCAGAGCACAACATGCTAGAATTATGCAGCACACTTTCTGGACTGTACTGCATGGCATGCCCTGAGCCCAGGCCCATCCAAGCATTGAAAGCATAACATCAGCAGGCCTCTTGTCTATTCCACAATGACCTTGGTTGAAGAATGAGTTGCTTTGTACCTGTACTCAGCCTCAGTCATGGAGTTACGTAATGGAGTAATCAACCATGCTTGCAGAAGGTAGCCCTCATTTCCCAGTAACCATCTTTGTAAGAGATCCAGTACTCATCAGTTTTGCATATTCCTCCATACAATGGGCATGGAGGACTCTGGCAAGAAAGGCCATGAAATTACTCTATGTACACCTCTGGCATAGAAACCTGATTCTGATGAATGCATCATAAGCCACGTCACACAGATATAGTAGGAGATTTTATTGGCTGCATGATTACTGATACCTTGCCCACTCTATGCCCTTATGCAGCCAATGAAATCTTGGACTGTTTGTGAACAATGAGTGGTCCATGGTTGTCACTTTTAAGGCTGCCTGTGACTACTTCTGCTTCACAGATATGACTATCTTCCATGTGCATTGACCAGTAGCTTGGCCAAGATTGCATGCTACCAGAATTTATATCACACACAGCTGGATAGGGGTTTCAATTTGTATTATGAAAGTGCTGATTAATGCAATTACTCAGACTTAAATCCACTAATTCAGGAGGTAGTCACAGCCACTTTCTATTTCCAGGGCAAATTTGTGATTTCTGCGAGTATGGTAGGCAACACAGGTCATGCTTGGTGCAATTAGTCACAGGTTCAGCCCTGTTTTGCCATGTTTCTTTCTTCCTGGTGTACTCCATCAAGTCCATCAGTAATGAGCTTACATACGTTCCTATTCACATCTTTGCACTACAACTTCACCTCCCAGCATTATTTTCTGACCCACGAACCTACAACTTAGTGGTAGCATTGTGTTATGTTCTCCTCTGTATTTCAGCATGCTGCCTCTAAATTCCCACCATTGACTTCCCTAATTTCCCCACAACAACTATGGCCCAGATTTTACTGAAGAGCTAAGTGAAAGGGTTGATGAAGACAATGCAGTTGATGTGATCATGTGGACTTCCAGAAGGTGCACAACAACGTGCCACTCAATTGACTTGTGAAAAAAAAATTAGAGCTTATGAAATGAAAATGAGCTGGAATCAGAGCTTCAAACATTGCAACACATCCAGGAGAGGGAGAAGTACCTGGACACTTTGTTTCAGGAGGCAGTCACACCTGGTAGATTAGGTAATTCCAACTTGGTCAGTGGCCAGGGACAGCAGGTTGTATGTGAGGCAGGTTGAGGGATCGTGCAGTCAGGAACACAAGAGCCTCAGCTCTTGACCTTGTCCAACAGGTACGAGGTACTTGGACCCTGTGTGGATGTGGAAAAGGGACGCAGAGACAATGAGCCTACTGATCACTGAACAGTGGTACAGGAGGCCATTCAAGAGTGGGGGGCAAAAAGACAGGAGGTAGTTGTACGGGATTCTATAAGTAGGGGGATAGACAGTATCCTTTGTAAGTGGGATCGAGAGTCCCACATGGTGTGCTACCAGCCCAGTTCCAGGATAAGGAATATCTCTAACTGGTTGGAAAGGATATTGGAGTAGGAGGTTTGGGGGGTGGGGGGAAGCCAGTTGTTCTGGTCCACGCCAGAACAAACTACATAGGCAAGACTAGGAAAGAGGACCTGTTCAGACATTAGCAAGAGCTAGGAACCAAATTAAAGAACAGGTCCTCAGGGGTTATAATCTCCGGATTACCACCCGAACCACGTGCTAATTGGCATAGTGTCATGAGATTAAGGGAAGTAAACATGTGGCTAAAAGAATGGTGTGGGAAAGAGGGGTTCCATTTCATGGGCCACTGGCATCAGTATTGGAACAGGAGGGATCTGTACTGTGGGGACAGCCTCCACCTGAATCGAGCTGGGACCAATCTTCTAGCGAAAAGGGTAAATAGGCTGGTCCACAGGACTTCAAGCTAGAAAATGGGGTGTGGGAAGGAATGGTGAAACTTGTCCTGGTGGGAAACGAAGCAGCAGGTCAATACCTATAGTGGTGGATTCATCTAAGTGGAACAATATGAAAGAAATGACAGGGAAACAGAATTCAAGAGAAGTTTTTCACATCTCCAGCACAGACATAAATAGGACAGAGTGTTTGGAAAAGGCTACTAATCAAACACTAGAAAAATGAATGAAAATGTGAAGAGGGAGGGTTAATACAGGACTGAAGGTGTTATATCTAAATGCATGCAGTGTAAGGAATAAGGTAAATGAGCTTGTGGCACAGATCGAAACTGGCAGGGCAGACATGGTAGGCATCACGAAGATGTGGCTATAAGGGAATCAGGATTGGGAACCGAATATGCAAGGATATACAGCCTATCAAAAAGATAGGCAGGTGGGCCGAGAGGGTTGGGTTGCTTTATCAGTGGGAAATGAAATAAAATCAATAGGAAGAAACAAGTTAGGTCAGATGGTGTAGAATCTGCGGGGGTAGAGCTGAGGAACCGCAAAAGGTAAAAAAAAAACCTATATTTGGGGTCGTGTACAGGCCTCCAAACAGTAGTTAGGAGCTGGGGCGCAAGATACACCAGGAGATAGAAAAGGTGTGTAAGAAAGGCAAAGTCACAGTGATCATGGGGAATTTCAATATGCAGGTGGCCTGGGAAAATCATGTTGGTAGTGGATTGCAAGCAAAAGGGGTTTGTGGAATGTCTATGAGATGGAACAGCTTTTGGAACAGCTCACGGTGGAGCTCAGAAGGGAACAGCCAATACTGGATTTAGTGTTGTGCAATGAGGCAGACTTGATAAGGGAGCTGAAGGTAAAAGAATCCTAGAGGAGGCAGTGATCATAATATGATTGAATTTGCTCTGCAATTTGAGCAGGAGAAGATAGAATTAAAGGCAATGGTGTTACAGCTGAAATGAAGGCGACTACAGAGGTACGAGGGAGGACCTGGGCAGAAATGACTGGAAAAGGAGCTGAGCAGCAAAGACAGTGGAACAGCAATGGCAGGAGTTTCTGGGAGTATTTCAGGAGATGCGGCAAAAATTCATCCCTAGCAAAAAGAAACATGGTACAAGGAGGATGAGGCAACCATGGCTGACAAAGGAAGACAGGGATAGCATAAAAGGAAAAGATAAAGTTTCTAATGTCGTGAAGGGCAGTGTGAAACCAGAGGACTGGCAAGCTTACAAAGATCAACAGAGGACAACAAAAAAAAATAAGGAGGAAGAAGGTTAAATAGAAGGGTAAACCAGCCAATAATATAAATGATGGCCGTAAGAGTTTCTTTAGGTATATAAAGGGCAAAAGAGAAGCAAAAATGGACACTGGACCACCGGAAAATGACAGTAGAGAGATAGTAGTGGAGAACAAGGAAATGGCTGAGGAACTGAATAAATACTTCGCATCAGTCTTCATGGTGGAAGATATGAATAAAATCCCAAAACTTCAAGAAAGTCAGGGGGCAGAGCCGAGTATAGTGGCCATCGCCCAAGGAAAAGGAGCTAGTGAAAGTGATTGGCCTGAAGATGGACAAATCACCTGGATCAGATGGACTACACCCCAGAGTTCTAAAGGAGATAGTTGAAGAGATAGTGGAAGCATTCGTGGTGATCTTTCAGGAATCACTAGAGTCAGGGAGGGTCCCAGAGGATTGGAAAATCGCTAACGTGACACCCCTGATTATAAAGGGAGTAAGGCAAAAGACGGAAAATTACAGGAAAATTAGCCTAACCTCGGTCATGGGTGAGATTTTGGAGTCCATTGTAAAGGATGAGATTTCTGAATACTTGGAAGTGTATAGCAAAATAGCGCAAAATCAGCGTGGTTTCATCAAGGGGAGGTCATGCCTGATAAATCTGCTAGAATTCTTAGAGGAAATAATGAGCAGAGTAGACCAAGGAGAGCCAATGGATGTAATCTACCTGGACTTCAAGAAAGCCTTTGGATAAGGTTCCACACAGGAGAGTGCTGAGTAAGATAAAGATCCCATGCTGTTACAGGCAAGGCGCTAGCATGGATAGAAGATTGGCTGCCTGGCAGAAAGCAGAGAGTGGGGGTAAAGGGGTCTTTCTCAGGATGACGGCTCGTGACGAGTGGTGTTCTGCAAGGTTCAGCGCTGGAGCCACAACTTCTCACTTTGTACATGACTGGTCTTGATGAAGGAACTGTGGGCATTCTGATTAAACGTGCAGATGATACAAAGGTAGGTGGATGGACAGGTAGTACCGAGGAGGTGGCAAGGCTTCAGAAGAATTTGGACAGGTTAGGAAAGTGGGCAAAGAAGTGGTAGATGGAGTACAATGTGGGAAAGTATGAAGTCATGCACTTTGGTAAGAATAAAAGCATGGGCTATTTTCTAAATGAGGAGAAAATTCAGAAGTCTGAAGTGCAAAGAGACTTGGGAATTCTCGTCCAGGATTGTCTCAAGGTAAACCTGGAGGTTGAGTCAGTTGTCAGGAGGGCAAATGCAATGTTGGCATTTATTTTGAGAGGACTTGAATATAAAAGCAGGGACGTACTACTGGGGCTGTATAAGGTTCTGGTCAGGCCACATTTGGAGTATTGCATGCATTTTTGCACACCACATCTCAGGAAGGACATATTGGCTCTGGAGCGGGTTCAGAGGAGGTTCATGAGAATGGTCCCAGGAATGGAAAGCTTAATATACGAGGAACGTTTGAGGACTTTGGGACTATACTCATTGGTGTTTAGAAGGGTGAGGGGGGAATCTAATTGAAACTTTCAGAATACTGAATGGTCTGGACAAAGTGGCTGTTGGGAAGATGTTTCCATTGGTAGGAGAGTCTAGGACCCGAGGGCACAGCCTTAAAGTAAAGAGAAGAGCTTTTAGGACAGAGATAAAGGGAAACTTCTTCAGACAGAGTGATGAATCTACGGAATTCACTGCCGCAGAAGGCTGTGGAGGCCAAATCATTGAGTATATTTAAGACTGAGATGGATAGGTTCTTGATAATCAATGGGATCAAGAGTTACAGGGATAAAATGGGTGAATGGGGTTGAGGAACTTATTAGCCGTGAACAAATGGTGGAGCAGACTCAATGGGCCGAATGACCTAATTTATGCTCCTATGTCTGATGGTCTTATGGTCTTAATTTCCCTTGGACAATCAGGAATGGACAATAAACACTGGCCTTGCCAGAAATGGTCACATCACTCGAACAGACTTAAAAAAAAATCTACAGAGTATGACCATAACAACCCATTTGACAAAGTGAACTGATACTTCAGCTGCACTACTAGAGATTATCACAAAAATAAAGATTCAATCCAATTACTCAGAAATCCTCAGTTTATCTGCCTGATGGATTGGAGTTAACAGCAAACATTGACCAGCTTTCTGTACTTAACATGAACTCTATTTGTTACAAATAAAGATTATCACAGGCAAGTGAAGATATGAATTATCAACATACAACGCTACTGGCCGAAACTCAAACGCCTCCTAAAACACCACATATACATACCGGCACACAAACAAACATGGATGACATGGACAGAGGAAAAGATACCAGGGAAACAATTACAACAGCACCAGTCCACAGAATGCAATCAGAGATAATGGGAACTGCAGACGCTGGAGAATCCGAGATACCAAAGTGTGGAGCTGGATGAACACAGCAGGCCAAGCAGCATCTCAGGAGCAGGAAGGCTGATGTTTCGGGCCTAGACCTTCATCTGAAGAAGGGTCTAGGCCCGAAACGTCAGCCTTCCTTCTCCTACGATGCTGCTTGGCCTGCTGTGTTCATCCAGCTCTGCACCTTGTTATCACAGAATGTAATGAAGTCCCTTTGGCTTGTTCCAAGTCCTATTGATCTGGGATTTCCTTATTTGCAGATCCTTACAGTTCATGGCTGAAAATACAGGGCAGTTGACCCATTGACTGCTCAGTCTTTCAGTCATAGGTTAGATGGAAGAGTTCATTGCAAATGGTACGATAGATTAGCTACCCTTCAGTTCTCAATTACTTCACTGGAGAGACAGAGAGAAAATTGCTATCTCTTGTTGGATGTAGACCTTCTGCTTCTGTATTATTCACCTGCTCAGAAGTCAGAGAGTTGTTGCCATGCTGATGATACTTGGTCCACACAACTGGTCTTAACTGTGAAGTCAATCAACCGCGTCTCTCACTGTGCCAGTACATACATGTACACACACGCCAACTATGGGTTCAACAGCATTACCTCCTCACTACACTACCCACAGGGGCACAAAGACATCCAGATGATCAAAGAAACCCTTGTGAAATGCCAAGGGACAAGGACAAATGCAAACCGTGCCTTATTGTCAATCTGAACCAGAAGTCTCAAGATTGACGAATGCAGATTTTCTGAATGGAAGAGAACATAAATCTGCTCTGCCAAACAAAATACATCCTCTAAGTGACCAGGAGTAAGTAAAACATCAAGTCTGTGCTTTCCCTACCCTATGGCTGTAACCCTGCATTTTCCACGGTTAATCCACTAGCCTGCACATCTGCTGACACTACAGGAAATTTTGCATGCTTAATCCATCTAAACTGCACAACTTTGGACTGTGGGAAGAAATCAGAGCACCTGGAGGAAACCATGCAGACACAAGGAGAGCGTGAAGACTTTACACAGACAGTTGTCCGAGGAATTGAACCCAGGTCCCTAAATGTTGACAGGTGGCAGAGCTAACCAATTATTTGCCCTGCTTGGGAACACTTTTTAATGCCCGGAAATAAATTTATGTACAAGTGTTTCAATAGGCAACATTTTCACAGCTGCGCCCTAATAAGCATATAGAGAACCAGTCTGTCTATGCATCATTTCAGAGATAGTAGGAACTGCAGATGATGGAGAATCTGAGATAAGAAGGTGTACAGCTGACGAACATAACAGGCCAAGTAACAACAGAGGAGCAGGCAGCCTGACGAAACGTCAGCCTTCCCGCTCCTGTGATGCTGCTTGGCCTGCTGTGTTCATCCAGCTCTACACCTTGTCTATGAATCATACTGGGTCATTTGAGTAGTGTGCTTCTTCTAGTAAAAACAATTTGATTGCATCAAAGGACTGCCTAAGGAAGAGGAAACGAGTATTTGAATAGGTGATGAATCTGTTCCATTCGAGAATTGAGAGTCCTGAGGTGACTAAACAGTTCAATACTGGATTTGAACACCCGACCACAAATGGGCAAGTGAAGTAGGCAAAGAAAGGAGCAAGGGATGTTTGGGTTTTTACAGCTTCTTCTACTGTTTGAGTTTGGCCTCTGCCTGGGCCTACAAACACAAGAACTATGAGCAGAAATCGGCCATTTGTCAGTTCAATCCTGTTCTTCCATTCAGTAAGATTATGGCTGATTGGTTTGTATTCCAAATTCCACGTTCCCATGTATCCCCAACAGTCTGTGGCTTCCTTATCTAGAAAGAATCTGTTTGCCCCTGCTTTAAAAATATTCACTGACCCTATTTCCAACATCTTCTGAGGCAGCGGTCCATAACTCAGCAAGCTTTTGACAGAAAACATTTTCCCTCCTCTCTCTCCTAAAAAGGAAGCCACCAATTTTAAAACATTGTCACCAAGTTGTGGGGTCATCCATAAAGTAAACATCCTTCTCATGTTCATCTTATCACTATCATTCAGGACCTTATAAACTTCAAATGACTCAGTACTTGCTCTGTTGAACTCTGCTGAAAACAAACCCAATCTGTGCAATCTCTCTTCATAAAACTACCTGCTCATTTCAAGTGTCAATTGAGTAAACCTCATGTGAACTGCTTCCAATACATTTACATTATTCCTTAAACAAGGAGACTAAATTATAAAGTCTACCACATGTAGTCTCACAAATGCCCTATATAACTGAGGCATAGTATCCCTGCTTCTTTGCTCAATTCCTCTCATAATCAATGCAGCTATTGTTTTAATGAAGGCAACTAATTTAATTCCTCTAAATATAAACTGTGTATGCACATAGCGCTTCTCAATGGGATTACACTTTTCTGCTTCAAGTTATCTCGTATAATTAATAGAAATAGGTTTGAGCATCTGGCCTTGCTGAACTTAGTGGTTTTCTTTGCTGCCTTCAACAGGGTAAGAAATCCACTTTGATTTTTTCCAAATAACACACTTCTCCTGCTTCAGGAGATCAAAATTATGTCAAATACTGAACTGAATGCTTTTCCATTACCATGAAAGAACACCCATTTATACAGTACAACGTTTTCCAGCCATATACCAGTCAAAACTGGTCAATTATATAATTTATGGAAATATTTTCTTAAACTATAATTTCTACACTAGCCAAGCATGGAATCCATGTGTATATCAGAACTGATGTCGTTCTAAGTGCAAATTTATGCAATCTACGTCACATCCAAGACTTCCGTCAAATTTTATAATTGGTTCCACATAAATTGGTCAGTAACAAGGATCCGTATTGCGTCTGTATCCAATATGCAACAAGTATAATTGTACATGCTGTGATTACAATTATTACTATTTCTGTACTTTTTCTGCTGTCCTGGGAGAAAGGCTGATTAAACCCCAATGTGAATATACAAGAATAATTGGAAAAATACTTTCTTCCAGACCAAGATGAATCAGTTCTTTCCCTTTCGTCTATGGTATCCATTTTTTTTTGGAGGTAACAAAAGTACTAAGAAACTTGTGTGAATTTTTTTTCTCCCGTGAAGAAGTGTCTCGACCTGAAATAACAAAGTGTGAAGCTGGATGAACACAGCAGGCCAAGCAGCATCTCAGGAGCACAAAAGCTGATGTTTCGGGCCCACAGCCTTCATCAGAGAGGCGGATGGGGAGAGGGTTCTGAAATAAATAGGTAGGGGAGGGGGAGGTGAAACTGATGCCCATTTCAAGCCCACCGACTCCCACAGCCACCTAGAATACACCTCCTCCCAACCACACTCCTGCAAAAATTACATCTCCTATTCCCAATTCCTTCGCCTCTGCCGCATCTGCTTCCAGGATGAGGCAATCCACTCCCGCACATCCCAGATGTCCGCGTTCTTCAAGGACTGTAATGTCCCCCCCGCAGTGGTTGAGAACACCCTCGACCGTGTCTCCTGCATTTCCTGCAAAACATCCCTCACACCCCGCCCCTGCAATAACCGCCAAAACAGAATCCCCCTCGTCCTCACATACCACCCCAGCAACCTCCAGATACAACGCATCATCCTCCAACAGTTCCACCATCTACAACCCAACTCCACCACTAAAGACATTTTTCCATCCCCACCCTTGTCTGCCTTCCAGACAGACCACTGTCTCCGGGGCTTCCTTGTCCGCTCCACACTCCCCTCCAACCCCACCACACCCAGCACCTTCCCCTGCAACCGCAGGAAGTGCTACACTTTGGGGGGGCTTGGGGACTGCTTTGCAGAACACCTCCGCGCTGTTCGCAATAAACAACTGCACCTCCCAGTCGTGAACTATTTTAACTCACCCTCCCATTCCTTAGGCGACATGTCCATCTGGGTCTTCTGCAGTGCCATAATGATGCCACCCGAAGGTTGCAGGAACAGCAACTCATATTCCGCTTGGGAACCCTGCAGCCCAATGGTATCAATGTGGACATCACAAGCTTCAAAATCTCCCCTTCCCCCACTGCATCCCAAAACCAGCCCAGCTTGTCACCGCCTCCCTAACCTGTCCTTCCTCTCACCCATCCCTTCCTCCCACCTCAGGCCGCACCTCCATTTCCCACCTAATAACCTCATCCCGCCTCCTTGACCTGTCCATCCTCCTCAGACTGACCTATCCCCACCCTACCTCCCCACCTGTAGTCTCCTCTCCACCTATCTTCTCCTCTATCCATCTTCGGTCCGCCTCCCCCTCCCTCCCTATTTATTTCAGAACCTTCTCCGATGACGGGTCGAGGCCTGAAACGTCAGCTTTTGTGCTCGTAAGATGCTGCTTGGCCTGCTGCGTTCATCCAGCTTCACACTTTGTTATCTCGGATTCTCCAGCATCTGAAGTTCCCATTATCTAGACCCGAAATGTCAGCTTTCCTGCTGCTCTGATGCTGTTTGGCCTGCTGTGTTCAGCCAGCTCTACACCTTGTCATCTAAGAAAAGTGTAAATTGGGATTTCATCATCTTTACAAAGCTGCCCTGTCCAACAATAAATATAATTTGTTAAATCTCTTCTATAGTTAGTGGTGTGCTCCCATACCTCTGGGCCACTGGTTCAAGTTCAAGTCCCACTGGCCACAGAGATCTGTCAAAACACATCCAAAAAGCTTGATCAAAATAACTATCACTGATTTGCTCCACTGTCAGGGGACAATAGTGCACAGTGGTGGATTGCACAAAATGCAGAGGCTCATGTTTTGGTCCCCAAAATTATTTTTTAAAAAAGATAAAGCTTAAGAGAAACTATACAGTGATTTACCAACATAATATGAAGAATTTATAAGTTGCAAATGCCAGGAAAGATTAAAATGGGCTGGGTTGTTTCCTTGAGAAATGAAGACTGCAGGATGATCTGACAAGATTTGAAAAGATGGATATTGGAAAATATTCTAATTTTCTCTGTAGGTTAAAGAGTATGAGATGCCATAAATAAAGTTGTCTTTAATAAATGCAATAGCGAATTAAGGAGAAAATTCTTTATCAAAAAAGGTGTTTAAAATTTGGGACTTAGCTCCACAGATAAGAGTCAAGGCTAAGACCAGAGATATATTCATGTGGATAAGTGCAAGGGAAAAAAAAGCAGAGAAGAATCTACTGACAGAAAGGAGTATGAGAGGTTTGTATGAAATGTAGAAACGACAGACATGAGCCTGTGAAGCTGAATAGCTGTTCCTACACTGTAAATACTTTATAAGATGTGTCTTGGAACAGTGCATTACAAAATGAAAAGCAGGGATCCGCTAATAATCAAGGGTAAATATCTGAATTGTACTAAATAAATTCAATCGAATATGTCTCTCCCCCTCTGTCTACAAATAATTAGCTAACTTTTGTTGGATTGTACAGAGCAACACTTAAAATATTGAACTGAAACCTACAAAATACTTAGAAAGAATAGACAGGGTAGATGTAAGTAAGATGTTTCACAATGTTTGGGGCGTCCAGAATCAGGAGGGCATAATTTAAAAATAAGGCGGATGCCTTTTGGGACCAAGATAAAAAGAATGTTTTTTAAAATAGTTCAAAGGGTTGTGAAACATTGGAACCTTCCAATGATCCTAGAGGATTATGGAAGCTCAGTATTTAAGAATGCTCAAAGTAGAATTGATAGATTTCTGATTATGAATTGCATAAAGGATTATCCGTATTAAATGGTGGTACAAGCACAACAGGTTGAATGGCCTACTCTTGTTCCAATGAAGTGCTTAGCAAAATCTACTACTGCATGGCACAGGGCTGACACTGAAGTGCAGAAATTTTGCCAAGATTGAACATTAAGTATTGTGGTACAGCAGGATGTCAGATTTTGTCAGACCTCGTGTGTTTCTCCAGCACTTTGTCTCATCACACAGCATTGATAGTCCTGTGCTTAACACTTGTTCACTATCAGCTAAAATTCTTGATGGCTGCAGTAGATGAATTCTACCACAATACATAGGTTTTCTTAAACCTTTAAGGGAAAACTAAAAGCAACATTTCTCTTACAGGCCATGGAATTTTGACAAAAAAGGGATTGGAAGGGATTTGAATCAAGGTAAAAAATTTTGATAATCTCTAAGTATGTACATACAGTTAGGTGTGAACATGTGTACCGATTTGAAAATGACTAAATAATAAAGTCAAGTGTACTAACTTGGAATGTAGAGCAGAATGAACACGACTTTATTCAGAAACATATCTGTAAAAATAGTATAAAGGCTTCATACAAAATTGGAGAATTGCGCACCATTTTTGATGCCTTACTTCCCATACATGCATGAACAAATGCTTAAATAAAGAAATCTAAGACTCGTTTAGTCTTTTGAGGATTAAGAATTTTCCCTTTCAGGGTGGATGTACATATAGTCAAAAGCAAAATACTGCAGATATTGGAGATCTGAAATGAAAACAAAATGTTGGAGAAATTCAGCATGAGAGAAAGAGTCTATTAAATTCCATTTAAAGGTCAGAAGATGATAAAGTAATAAGGCAGAAAGTGAGGTGGTACTCCTCCAGGTCAGTGAACACTGATTTATATTCTGCTATTAACACCTAATGTAGATCTGTGTCGCTTGCCCTCATGGGAGAGTCTAAGACCAGCAGGCATAGTCTCAGAATAAAGTGGTGCCAGTTTAAGACTGGGATGAGGAAAAATTTTTTCTGAGTTGAGTCTTTGGAACTCCTTGCCATACAGAACTCTGGGACCACAGCCTTTGTGAATATTGAAGGCCGAGTTGGATAGATTTTAGATCAATGGGAGAATCAAAGGTTAAAGGGAGGAATGGCGGCTCAGTGATTAGCACTGCTGCCTCGCAGTGCCAGGGACCCGGGTTCAAATCCACCATCGGGCGACTGTCTGTGTGGAGTTTGCACATTCTCCCCTGTCTGTGTGGGATTACTCCAGGTACTCCAGTTTCCTTCCACAGTCCAAAGGTGTGCAGGTTAACTGGATTGGCTATGCTAAATTGGCTGTAGTGTTCAGGGGTCTGTAGATTAGGTGGGTTTTTGGGGGGGATGGGTTTGGGTGGGATGCTCCAAGGGTCGGTGTGGACTAGTTGGGCCAAAGGGCCTGTTTCCACACTGTAGGAATTCTATGATTCTATGAAATATCATTCCCCTTGCATTTTGTAATGTTACACTGTTGATCTCTAATCTCTCTCATTCTTTAACCTTTCCCCGACATTCCACTCCGTTCCATTTCCCTATTTTTTTTTACTGCACAAAAGTCATCACTTCTTCACCCCTCCTTATTTCTAAAGTTGAGCGTCAACAGAGAAAGGAGCTTGTGGCAATGAGAAGAACATCAATAAAAATGACCTTTCGGTGAATATATGATCAATTCATTCATTAAGGATATCATTCCAAAAGATCCATACACATTCCCTACAACAAAACCTCAATTTATGTTCCTACTTCTACAATATCTGCCATTAAACACATGACTGAAAACTAGGGCCAACTCCTTGTACAGGAGAAGTATGTGTTGAAAATTTCCATACATTTTAAGTTGATTAGAAATGCGATTTTTGGCAAATTCTCTTACTTAATTCTCTGCTATGCATCAATTGTACATCAACAGCAAGTTAATGTGTTGAAATCTCAAACATTTTTCTCTAAATGGGATGAGAGTACCACCACAGTCTTTTATGGGAGACCTGGTTCTGGAACTGCCTGCCGCATAAAGCTAATGTTAAATGATATGATTAGCCATTCGAAGGTCCATACTGCATCCAACAATAGTTGCAACAACTATAACAATAATTAGGACTTTCACTTCAACCTCAACAGTGAATAGACAGCAAGGTAAGTAATAATTCTTTAAACACATTTGAAGGCATGAGGCCTGGCATGTCAATAATAAGATGTAACAATCAATCTCTGTGAGAAAGTAGGAATGTACATCAGGGCTTGGCAACATCACTCCTTAAAGATACCACCAAGTTGTCTTAAGATACCTGATACAAACTTCAGTAGCTATCATGTACGACTTAATTGACAGTAAAAATTAGTTCAGTTGGGGTTATCATCCTTATGCAGGCAAGCTGTAAAAGGTCAATGCATCTAGGCAGGAAATATCACTATCATCCACTTTCTTTCCATCATTCTCCACTCTCACCCTAAATGCACGTTTAGTTACATCTGATTAATCAGAACACTGGAAGAACTTGGTGCTTCATGTGTTGCTTCTACCCGTTGGCTTATTTCATAGCTCTTCCGAATATCCAGTTAAGAGGCCTCAATTCTTCAACTCCAATCCACGGGAATAGGAGTTGACTGGACTGCACAGCTTGCTAATTTCAGTCATGAAATTCGTAAAACCAACAGTAGCATATGGCCCAAATACCCAGTCAGACAGAGAACAATGTACTCTCACTCTCATGAATAAATAGTTGCAGTTTTGTTGCGATGACAGGTCAGAACTGCAAAGCATTTTGGACATGTTTTTTAACTCTAATTCGAAAACGTATTTTTTAAAGAGAGGATTGCTAGAGAGACCATAAGTGCAGTTTGCAAAAAAATGGAACGTCAGCTTTTGTGCTCCTGAGATGCTGCTGGGCCTGCTGTGTTCATCCAGCCTCACATTTTATTATCTTGTGTCCTTTGAACATAGGATACAACGTTTAAAAGAGATCAAAAAAATTTCAAACAAACTGGACCGTAATCTCCTGTGACTACTGAGATAGTAAGGAGCTGACAAAACACCGTTCAACTAAAATCCACCCCTTTTGGATTTTGTCCCAAACTACACGCATGTTTCTTTTCTGAAGGAGGGTCTAGGCCCAAAACATCAGCTTTCCTGCTCCTCTGATGCTGCTTGGCCTGTTGTGTTCATCCAGCTCTACACCTCGTTATCTCTACATGCATATTTGATGTTTTCACTTTGAAGAATGCACAAGGACAGAGATTAAAAAGACAGTTACTACACTGAGTTGGTGGGATTGAATGCTCTTACACGTATTAGGCTAAGGTTTGTATTAGCATGAAGGTAACAGTTAAAGAATTTTCCCCTAGTTGCCTGTGCTGCGAGTAAAGACCCTCTATAACACTGCTAAAAATCGGTAAAAAAGGAAACAGGATAACAAAGCACTCTCCTGTATCCTGAATGCGAGAATTCAACCAAAGTGAAAGGTATCCAAACTACCGGTTACCCTTCATCGCAATGGCTGCAATATTCAAAAACACACTCTTCATGATCAATATATCAGAGTTTTTAAACTTTTATCTTCTTGGACTCTCATTTCTAGTCTATACTGATTCTTCTCATATTTAGTATTTACTAATCTCACACTTTGTTAATTCAGGAAAGCCTGGGACATTGACTCCTATTAAAACACAAGATTATTTGGGTTGGGAAGAAAGATGCCCACAAGAGAAAGGAACCTTTCTAAATTAACTTTGTCATGACTAACTGAGGGGTAGGTGAATAAAAAGGGAGCTGGTTCATCCCTCATCACCCAGGAGCTCAATAGGTTGGCATATTGCGTCTGGAAATGTAAAGAATTATGATCCTTATCTGGGGTCTGGTCATGACAAGTTTGGCAAGTGCAGGGATAAAAACAGGAATTCACAATGACAAAAGGAAGTAAACAAAAACTTTTACATTTAACTTTCTTAAAACAACTTACAGCAAAAGTACAGGTCGTGACTATTTTAAACTCTGTTATCTTGGTTCTTAATGTTGTTCAAAGTGTGTGGCTGGATGAACACATCAGGCCAAGCAGCATCTCAGGAGCACAAAATCTAAGGTTTCAGGCCTAGACCCTTCAATCCTCTTTTTTTCTGACAAAGGGCGTGGCCCGAAACATCAGCTTTTGTGCTCCTGAGATGCTGCTTGGCCTGCTGTGTTCATCTAGGCCCACACTTTGTTATCTTGGATTCTCCAGCATCTGCAGTTCCCATTATCTCTGATCACAACATTAAGAACCATTTGCTTATAGGGAACTTGAATGAAATGCATACAAAATAGATCACTACAGAGAAATATACCATCTAATTAAATGAAAATGTAAAGGTTTCCAAGTTGTGCTAATATTTTGGAGAGGTACTACTTTTACAAAGTTGAGTTTGGGCAAATTTTTCTCAATACAGGCTTCGATTGCTGAAATTCAGTGGAATTATATTAGCCGCTTGCATACAATATTGTTGGAATGAGAAGATCATAAAGCTATATTTTCTTTCCAAAAAAGAATGGTTTCCTAAACAGTGTTCCAGCAAGCCAACCTGACTTCATAGAGTCAGGCAGCATAGAAGAAGTCTTTCAACCCATCGATTTCTTTTTAATATTCCAAACTCAAACACTGACCACATCAGTGAAGTGCCTATTACTGGGTTTTGCAATTTATTCTGCACAGGGTCCAAAAATAATTCACCCTGGAAACTATTTCTCAAACAGCCATTATTGCCAAAATCAGTCAAGTCAGAGGCAATCAAAGTCAACTCAATCTAACTAATCAATGGGGATTTAATTAACAAGACTTATTCTAAACATGCGTTATGAACGAGAACAAACTCCTCAAAGTATTAAGACGACAGCCTAAGCACTAAGATAACAAAGTGTGGGGTTGGATGAACAAAGACCATAACCTTTTATTTAAAGTTAAGTTTAAGGCATTGTGCTCCAGATGCAATTTAATTCGTCAAACTACTCAACTTCAAGTAAAACACTTTATTTTTACGCTACAGTTAAAATACAGACAAAATATAAACAAAAGAATTGGCTTAACTGTAAGTCTATTGAAATGTTCGACAAAATAACATATGTAATTACTGCTAATTAACTGTTCCAATGTAGTAAAGTCCCATGATAACACCCTTGGCAAAGGCAAATTCAGTAAAATGGACAGTCTTGCATGCAATTCTACCAGCAGGAAGAGAACACAGCTTTTAGCTGTAACAAACAGAAGAATAAGAGTTTCCACAACCAGCTTTAAGACTCCCGCAACCGCTGAAGGCTAAAACTAAAAATCTGTGGCAGATTGGCCGCACCCATTTAAGGTGCTTCTATTGTTCCAATTTTTAAAAAGCCAAGGCCTTACAAAGGCTGTTTACTGGCTTTGAACAGACTGCTTTACACCTCATTTGCAACCTACCTTCAAAACCAAAAGGACAAAATACACCTCTTAAAACCATAATACCAATACACATGACACTTAAAAAAAGCAATTTGATTAACTTCTAAACAAACTTGCATTTCCTCAAATCACTCCCAACAGTATTTGGCATTGCTTACAGAACCAATACCCGCTACAAAAAATACTTGTTCATTTAACCTGCAAAGAAGAATGTGAATACCAGAAAACATTACCTTTGTACAATAGAGAAAACATCATAGAGTGTCTCCTTACGGCAAAAATATTGTGAAGATGGAGCCCTTGTCTCACCAAAATAACAAAGTAAAAGGATAACTTAAAGTGTTACATAAATCCTATGTGCAATTAAGAAGCAAACGGCAACTTTAAGTCCAAAGTTCACAACTGCGGCAAATTAAATTAGTTAGTACGGCTACCTACCAGAAAGGACAACCTCAATCAAGTCACCTTCATGAATTTCTTCTGCTGATATCAACCTCTGTAGGATGTTTTCAGAACTGAGGTCATGGCGAAAGAGTAAGATCTTGTCATACATTCCAAAAAAGCCACATTCTGGGAACTAAAATAAAAACAGATTAGATATTTACAGATGCCAAATTTTCCTAATCTGATAAACAAGTTACCTTCAGTGTGACTCAACAACACGGATTTTCTCTAAAAACTTTTAGACATGATGAATGGCCTTGTTTTTAATCACTGTCACAACAAATACCCAAAAGCTGTTTCCTTCTAATTAAAAGTGTATATAATAATAGTTAGGTTTATAAGTACATCAAAATATATCTGGTAGTACATTGATATGTTAATAAATACTGGTATTATAGTATATTGACATATACATTGAGATTTTGGACATGTTTTGCTGAAGCTTTTCCGTTTGCCAATTGACGTAAAATTGCAATCAAATTCTTAGTGATCGCATAAAACTGTCACCATTTTGCATTGATAATCTCAGAGAAGTAGGGGATAATTTTGCAGAAAAAATAATCCTACGTGTGTCGACTTATGCCTCAAATGCTCATTATTTACAACTAGGTAATTTCCTTAAACAAAATTTTTTTTTCCTCTAGTTACATATAGCAACCAAGAAAAGTAATGAATCCTTGAATGGCCTACAGTATAGCTCAAATTGGGGCATCTTGAAAACCGAAAGGTGCCACTAAAATGTATGCACACTCAAGAACCTTTGAAATATTTTAGATATTTAACGTTACATATAATTTGCTGACAGAACAAGCATTTATAATAGCACAGTTATTGCAGAAGGTATTCCAAGGTATCTCAGAGAAGAGATGAACAATAATCAACATTACAATTAAGAGATGTGACCAAAGTTTGGAGGTGCAGCAAACTTCTGAAGTTGGAAAGCATCAGATGAATTTACAGACAGTGTTCGAATACATGGGCTAGATGACAGAAAAGGTCTTCTGCTAATGATGAGGTGGAAATAAACACCTGATTAGAGTTTAATATGACATTTGAACGAGGGTAAACAGTATGTGAAATTTATAAATGAGGATAAATATTTCAAACTCACCAACTGGGAGGTGGAATTTTGAGAGAGAAAGGACTATAAGACATAGGAGCAGAAGTAGGCAACTCAGCTCATCAAGTCTGCTCTGTCCTTCAATGAGATCATGGCTGATTTTACAACTCTTAAATCTACTTTCCTGTTTATTTTCCCCATAATCCTTGGTTCCCTTATTGATTAAGCATCTAGCAATCTCAGCCCTGAATATACTTAACACCCAGGCCTATGGCCTCTGTAGTAAGTATTCCATAGATTCACTAACCTCAGAAAAAATAATCTTCCCCAACTCTGCCTTAATAAGCAGTCCTTTACTGTGAGATTACGCTTGCTGGTCCTTGTCTTTCCAACAAAGGAGAAACAACCTCTGTACAAATATGCTGACAAGCCCTGTAAGAGTCTTGTGTGGTTCAATAAGGTCACTTCTCATTCTTCTAAGTTCCAATGAGTACACGTCTATCATAGTCAACCTCTTCCCTTGAGATGGGCCCTGCATATCCAGAAATCAGCCTTGTGAACCTTCCCAGGACTGTCTCCAACGTCCATATATCGTTCCTTAGGTATGGGGCCCAAAACTATTCACAGTTTTCCAGCCTTGGTCTGACTACTGCTTTGTATCATTTTAGCAAAACCTCTCTATTTTTACAGAGATAATGGGAACTGCAGATGCTGGAGATTCCAAGATAATAAGATGTGAGGCTGGATGAACACAGCAGGCCAAGCAGCATCTCAGGAGCACAAAAGCTGACGTTTCGGGCCTAGACCCTTCATCAGATGATGAAGGGTCTAGGCCCGAAACGTCAGCTTTTGTGCTCCTGAGATGCTGCTTGGCCTGCTGTGTTCATCCAGCCTCACATCTCTATTTTTACACTTGTGTCACATTGGAATGAAGGCCAACATTCTAATGCCCTTCCCTTATCACCCACTGAACATGCTCCTGCTAGCTATTTGTAATTTACGAATGAGGACTTCTAAATCCCCTGTGCTGTAACTTTCTGCTGGAACTTAGAACAGCACAGCACACCACAGTACAGGCCCTTCAGCCCACGACGTTGTGCCGACCTATTATCCTAGTGTAAGATCAACTACCCTGCATACCCTACATTTTATTATCATCCATGCACCTATCCAAGAGTTGCTTAAAATGACCCTAATGTATCTGACTCCACTACCACCACCAGCAGTGCATTCCACGTACCCATCACTCTCCTGTAAAGAGCCTAACTCCGAGATCTCCCCTACAGCTTCCTCCAATCACCTTAAAATTATTCCCCATTTGTAATAGTTATTTCCGCCCTGAGGAAAAGTCTCTGGCTATCTACTCTATGTTCTTCCTATCAAAATACAGACACTCATTTCCCACAAGATTCCATTTACCAAGTTTTTGCCTATTCATTTAAGCTGTCTATATCCCTCTGTTGTCTCTCTGTGTCATCTACAGCACCTGCCTTCCCACCTAAATTTGTGTCATCTGCAAATGCATCTATAGTACTTTCACTTTCCTCATCCATATCATTAATAATCAGTGTAAAATAATTGTGGTCCCAGCAATGATCCCTGTGGCACTCCGTGTGTTACAAGTTGACATCCTGAAATGCTCCCTAATCCCAACTCTCTATTAGTTAGCCAATTTTCCATCTTCTATTGCACCTTTATGTATCATATATTGCATCCCCTATGACTGGAACATTTTTCCAATAACAGACATTATGCTACCTGGCCTAGATTTACCTGCTTTCTTGACTCCTTCCTTTCTTTAAAGGTGTAAACATGGTTTTCCAATCCTCTGGAATTTTTCCAAAACCTAAGAATTCTTGGAAGCTTATTAGCAGTGAATCCACTATCTGTATAGCTGCTTCCTTTAATATCCTTGTATGCATCGCATCAGGTTCAGGGGAATATTCAGCCTTCAAACTCATTGGCTTTGCTAACATTTTTTTCGTTCACGGTATTAATTATATTTATTCATGAAAGCAAGAGAGTATGATACACTATGCCAACAAAAGCTCATACTAGTTGAAGCTGAACTGCTGCATGTAAAGATCTAAGAAGTGAATGCAGCAGAATTAGGAGGTTCAATAAAGAAAGCAAAGCAGAGACTGGCATTGTTAGAAAGGTGACAATCGGAATTCTCAGGGTTAGACAGAACAGTGGGCCTGATTTAATGGTTCTCACTTCTCAATGTGTTTGCTGTCATATTCAGATATGGAGCTCATTATTGTCAGACATCATTCAGGAGTAAAATAACCTAAAATAACACTGTTTTCTAATGTACCAATTTAGATTGCTGTCTCTCTTGCACATCAATTTCCAATGAAGTTCCAATAAATAGCTGATTTGATTTTGTCTTAGTCTATCAACAATTCAAAATGTTATATTTATTTATTTCATGCTCAATTTTACTGTTGTGCCATACTTGTTCTATATGCATCAAACTACTGGAACGGATTAAAAAGCGTGGAAGCATTAAATTTGGCATCAACACATGGGGTTTCACTCCAGCACGGACAGAGACTATATGTGGCACGGTGCACAGTTGCTACTACTTCAGTGCCAATGTTTAAATTGCATGTGGAATAAATTATAAAGCTTTTGGGAATTACTGCATCACATCTAAAAACACAAACCCTAAATTGATTGCTTTCATAGAATCACAGAATGCCTGCAGTGCAGACAGAGGCCATTCAGTTCATGAAGTCTACACTGACCCTCTGAAGGGCATCCCACCCAAACCCATACTCTCAACTCCACCATATCCCCGTTACCTTATTTACCTTAGCTAACCCCGCTACGACAACACAGGACAATTTGGCACAGCCGATCCACCCAAGTTGCACACCTTTGGACTGTGGGTGGAGAACAAACAGAAATCCATGCAGACATGACAAGAATGCAAACTCCAAACAATCTCCGAAAGCTGGAACCCCTGTACTGTGAGGCATCAGTGCTAACTGCTGTGTCACTGTACCACCCCAGGACATATTACAAATCAAGATCTTTTCAATGTAAATTTTTTGCGATTTTTTTTAGCAATATGTAATTTGAATTGATACTAAATCTTTGAAATTAAAAATGGTTTCAGAGGTTGCCCTTTACCACCTATCAAGTACTAATGAATCCCAGATGCCATGTTAATGGTGGATACAAACCGACACACAAACTTTGTTGGGAGACTCAAATGCAAAGAAAAAGGTGGTGTAATTTGTTGGTTTGATAATTCATGATCAAATATAAACAATCAGGAGCCTTATTCTAAATAACTATTCATCTGGTTTAATGCAAATCTACTGGAAACTCCTAACATCCATTTCCAATCAACACCAGTAACATGTGAGGAAGGCACCAAGGGTTTAAGGTCGTTACATTTTCTTCAGAAATGGGGAAAATTCAGAATCCAAATTTTTTAAAAATTCAGTCAAAGAATGTGAGCTTCACTGGTTGAGTCAGCATTCACTTTTCATCAGTAGTTGCCTTTGAGGTAGAGGTTTTGGTGAGCTGTCTTTTTGATCATTGCAGTGCACTCACGTAAGTACACTTAAGATCCTGTTGCAGAGGGAATGTCAGCGTTTTGACTCAGTGAGACTGAGGGAACGATTGTGTACTTTCCCATAACGGTGGTGAGCGTTTGGAGAGGAGCTTGCAAATGGTGGTGCTCCCGTGTATCAGCTGTCTTTGTTCCCCTAGACAATAACGGTTGAGGATTCAGAAGGTGCTACGTAAGCGTTGCATCTTGATAAATGGTATACATTGCTGTTACAATGCACTCGTGGTGAAGGGAAGAAATGTTTATGGATGTGGTGCCAATCAAGCAGGCTGTTTTGATCTGATGGTGTCAAGCTTCTTCAGCTGCACTCATCCAGGCAAACACTGGAGTATTCCATTACATCACTGGTGTCTGTCTGGAAGATGGTGGACAGGATTATAGGGGGAAGTCAGGAAGTGAGTAACTTCTCGTACCCCCTGCTCTTTTAGCCACAGCAGTTATATGGTTAATCAAGTTCAGTTTCTGGTCAAGGGTAACTCCCAAGATGCTGATTGTGATAGAATCAATTTCGGTAAAGCCACAGAATGGCTTGATTTTGCTGAAGAAATGATAGGCTTTTCCTTGAATTATAACAGTTGAAGAGTACTTCAGCAGAACAACCAATTCCTTTCCACCATCAGCATTGTCAAGGTCATCCTCTCATATCAGAGGAAGGCAATGGCCTAGCTGTATTATTGCTGGACTATTAATCTAGAGACCCAGATAACATTCTGGGACCTGGGTTTGCATCCCGCCACAGCAGATGGTGGAATTTGAATTCAATAAATATCTGGAATTAACAGTCTAATGATGCCTGTGAATCCATTGTTGATGGTTGGAAAACCCATCCGGTTCACCAATGTCCTTTAGGGAAGAAAATTGCCATCCTGACCTGGTCTGGCCTACATGTGACTCCAAAGCCACATCAATGCGGTGGCCCTTGGCAATTAGGTACAGGCCTAGGGATGGGCAATTAGGGATGCTGCCTAACCAGTGACAGCCTCATTCCAGGAAAAGAATTTTTTAAAAAATGCAACCTGAACTCATCTGTTAAATTATATTGGCAGTAACTCCCATTCACCTTTCAAAACTAAGGCTCTAGTTTCTATATGTGTTGAATCCCCAAGGTCAGTCTTCACTGGTTTCCTAAAGAAAAGTCTTAATTCACACTGACCTAAACCCCTTAGAAGTTTCTACAGTTAACTGATTTTCTCGCTGGTAACTCCTGATAAGTCCCAGTTCTACATACTTTATGTTTTCCTAACTTTTCTGGAAAACTGAGGATAAAATGATAATATGGAAAATGAAAGCATGGACAATGTAAGGATTAAAGTCACACAATAACTCGCCCGAATGTTATACAAATAAATTTCGATGTGACCAAAAGAAAACAAACATCCGGTAGTTAAAAAATTTCAAAACATACCAAGAAGCCCAGTTTTTCCAGGATATGACCAGCACAAATACAAAGTCACTTCCTATTCTGCAGTACTAGGACTTCCCTGCTTATCACTGCAAAATACAATTAGACAAACAATTCTGACCTTATAAGGGTCAAATGATCTGCAGCCATTGCCATAGCAGCTTTCCAAACATTATCCCTTTTAAAAACAATTGATCATTTGTAATACAGTCTGCTACAGGAAGACCTACATCATACATCCCTACATGTATACACATTTGTCCAGACATGGGGTACAAATACACACCCGCAAGACTGTTGTAAGATCGCTTGCAAAAGTGATACAGTTGACTCGCTAACTAGAAAGTATTTCCTTTTTTAAGTAAAATGGGTGTGGTGGTTACCCTGGCTTACAAAGGAATCAAAACAGATTGATGTACATCCTTACTTAAGAAAACTGCATCAGAAGCAGCTCAGAGAAGGTTCACACAACTCATGCCAGGATTAAGGGCATATTTTTTGAAGAATGATCAAATAGGTTGGCGTTATACCCAGTAGAATTTATAGGAATGAAAGGCGATCTGACAGCAGCATATTTGATTCAAAGGGAACTTCGTAGGGTGGATTCTGAAAGAATGTTTTCCCTTGTTCTGCAGTCTAAAATTAGGGGACACATTTTAAAAATTGGAGCTTCCATTTAGGACCATAGGGAAGAGATTGTTATTTTTCTCTAGAGTCATTAGTGTATGAAATACTCTTTGATGAACTCTTTGTGGAGGTGGGGTTACTGAACATATTTAAGGATTTTTGTTTGATTTAACCTGTTTTTCAAATCAAACTGGCAGAGATGTTATTACACACCTCTGGAACAGGTGTTACTTGAACCTAAGCCTCTTGTGCCAGAAGAGGGCTATTGGTTTTTTGATTAAGGGAATTGACGGATATGGGGAGGGAGTAGGAATGTGGAGTTGAGGTCATAAAACAAATCAGCTATGAAATTATCAAATGGTAGAGCAGACCTGGGAAGCCAAATAGTTTGCTCCTCATCTTGTATCTTCTTGTGTGTTTATGTTACATTTTAAAATGTGTAGTAAAGTTACTACAATGAGAATTAGTTGCACGTGGCAGGGAAATTACTGTAACCTATCACTCGTGGATAGGATAAATGAGCATTTGAAGTATAAACTGATCTAAGGGATTAGTATTTGGGAAAGGCAGATCACACCTAACTAATCCAACTGAATATTTTCAGAAGATCACAACAAAAACCCTGAAGTTATACTGCAACTTTAATACAGTAAAACATCCAAGGTGCTTTACTGTAATCAAACAAAAACAGATCTAAAGACTGGGCTAAAGAAGGATGACTGCCTAATAGCTTGGCCAAAGTGGTTGGTTTTAATGACTAACAGCTGACATTTTAGGAACAGAATTCCAAAATGACTAAGGCATGAACATCAATGATGGGGAGAAGGAATTAGGGGTATCCAGAAGACTAGTGAAATGTCAGGTCTTTGAAGGATTGTCAATATGGAAGAGGTAAGACAGATAGGCAAGTAGATATAGATAACGCAGTGTGGAGCTGGAGGAGCACAGCAGGCCAGGCAGCATCAGAGAAGCAGTAAAGTTGACGTTTGGGTCCCGACCCAAAATGTCAATTTTCCTGCTCCTCTGATGCTGCCTGGCCTGCTGTGCTCCTCCTGCTCCACACTATGTTATCTCTGGCTGCAGCATCAACAATTCTTACTATCACTCAGCAAGTAGATAGATCTGAACAGGGATGGTGGAACAGGCTTATGTGACTGAACTACCTCATCCAGTTCTTCCAGTTTGCTTATCCTGAATAGATACAGTTAAAAACATACCAATTCAACTTTGATTATTGCTTTATGTCAAAGGTTTCAACAACACAGGTCGTATTTCTATACCAGAAAAAGGTCTTATTTTTCTGCCTTTATCATTCCTCAGCAGAGTTCCCAGGTTCTCTTTACGCAAATTGCTGTTAGGAAAGCAAGAAAAATCCAAAGTCTTACTAAGAGGCAGAAATTAATTGCCCCACAGGGGTTCCATCACTTGGGAGCCCCAATCACTTCCAATGGGTGGGCTCCAACAGAATTAAGTGCCCTCGGTTGCGTTATATTTCAGTCAGTCTGCAATATAGCTTTAGGAGACATGCATGTGACCTGAAGGTAAAAAAGATTCCACCTTATCTGCACGTATTTGAAGCTGGCATACTGATAGAAGCACAGTACTGTTATAATCAAACAGTTTAATATTAGCCCAGACACTGAAGTGGCCATGACAGTATGGATATATCAGGCGTTGCCATAAACACGTGCTAAGCCTTTCAGTACAATGGTAGTCCACGCCTAGTTCTTATGTTATGGGAGCTGATATAATTGCTACACAAAGTATAAAAACAAAGCAGGAGGCAATGCTGGCACCAAGATAGCGGGTGACACCTCAGGCCAAGAAAGGGCCTTCCTCAGATTTACAGCCTTGGCAGCAGGAATCCCAGCTAGCAGCACCATATTCAAATTATTTCCAATAAGAATAGTAGTAGGTCCTGGTAATCACTAAGAGATCAAAGGACAAGGTGAACGAATGTAGAATGTAGAACAGTGGTGAGAGTTTTATGGGGTGCACCCTGCCTTCTATCCTAGATACCTCAATTGGGTACAGTGCCTTGACAAAGACAAAAGACACAACCATAGTCATGTGACTCTAAAATGAATCATCAATAAATTGCATTGGGCACAGAGATAATGTGTTGTCTTATGAGGAAAGGTTGGACATGTTAGCATTGTATCTGCTTCAGTTTAGAACACCAAGAGGTGACTGGTCAAAATTAACAAGATCCGAATAGATCTTAACAGGTTGGATGTGGAAACCATGTTTTCTTTAAAGGCAGAATTTACACCTGCTTAAAAATAATGCTGAGCCCATTTAAAATGGAAATTAGTCGCTTTGTTTCCTCTAAGTGGGTTGAGTGTCTTTGGAGATCTTTTCCACAACAGGTGGTGGAAGCACCTATTGAATATTTTTAAGGCAGAGATGGATAGATTCTTGATAAGCAAGGAGGTGATAGATTATCAGGGTAGATGGGAATGTGGATTTAAGGTTACAGTCAGATCAGCCATGGTCTTCTTTAATGGCAGAGCAGGTCCAAGAGGCCAACATTTTCTTCTCCCGCTCTTTATTTGTATACCTGTTTTTGATGGGTGTGCCAAACCAACATATTAATACATATGGCACAGCACATAGGAAACCCATCATATTGCATTACTGTCTCATTTCATATAGAAAATCAGTTCAGTAAAGCACAAAGCTCTCTTACTTTTAGTGGTAAACCTCGGCTTTTAAAATCTATTATTTAGGCCCTTACTTTGCAGGGCTGTCACTGCTATATTCAAGTAATTTGAATCCAAAATAGCTTCCAACCTTGATCGTTAATGTAAGAAACTACAATTCAAGATTGAATAAAACTTTAACAAACAAAATAGCTGTCACTGGAGTCAAAAATGCTTCCAATGTATTTTTTGGCAAGGTCTTCTCTTGGAACCCAAAAAGATGACTTTCCATCCTTATGGGCAATCTGTTCTGAAGAAGGAGGAGTTATGTAATTTGAAGAATTCAATTTTTTTTCAATTCCTCATGCATTTTCTTGAACTAGACTCAACTCTGTACTGTGTGGACGAGCAAAGCAAAAATCCTCTGGGCATCATCCAATGTAGTTCTGAAACTGGACTCTAGGAGGTGTATAATCTTCTATCTCCAATATTTATTTCTCTTACTTTGGAGTAAAACAGCTAGGCCTCTGCTCTGTATAGTATCAGGTTAGCGCAACTGAGATTACATAGATCTGATGTTAGGAGCTTGAAACAGAAATCCTACTTTTCACTAAACAGCACAGTCATTCCAGTAGCACCCAGGAGAAACATGGGGGAAGACTAAAACACATGGCTCTGCCTTGTAAGATCACTGAAGTTCCATTTCCTACTGCATATCTGATCAGACTATATTGTTTCATAAGTCCTTAAAATTATATCATCAATGTGCACTTTCAAAAATGATTTGATGTAGAATTACACAGCAGGTTGCCTAACACTTCTAAATCATCATCCATTAGAACCCCACTTTACATGAATTAACACAGTGACTCAGCAAAATGCCTTTTAGAAAGATGCAAAGCCACTTCCAGTTCTGTAGCAGACACCAGGCTTTACTACTTTTGTAGGGCTGCTATAAGAAGCCTTTATCACAAGAAGCAAATGATAAATTTTGGTATGAACAGTACCGCATTAATTAAAGCAAAATATTGCAGAGACTAGGAATCCAGAACGGAAACATAAAGTAACTCAGGAGGTCTGGCAGCAACAAGGAGACAGAAACAAAGTTAAAGCTTCAAGTCCAATATGTACCTCCTTCACAACAGAAATTGTACACCTATAGTATATATCTTGAAACATCAACAATGTCAAAGTGTTGACTAAATCAAAAACCTCAAGTCATGCTCTGAAATCAGTGCTATACATTAATTGCAAAAGAAACTTAAACATGAACCACTGACAATCACCCCAAACCACCAAAACCCCCAGCGACTTAATACACACAAGTCCTCACTTTACATGACTATGTTTGTTATTACAGATATTTCAAATTTCCATTTTAAAAACTATGCGTTTGGAAAATGGAGAACTCTTGAAGTCTGCACACAAGCTTTAAAAGTTCAACTTGTGCCAAAACTGTTATTTGTGAAACTTCAGCTATGAGGATAGGTTGAAGTTTAGATTGTTCTGCTGGACAGAAGAAAATTGAGGGGCAATTTGATAGAGGTTTACAAAATCATGAGCAGGCTGTTCAGATTAGACAGAGAACCTACCCCCAACCCCCCACATCATTAAAAAAAAACAAGAACAAAACAGCACAGATTTAAAATGACATTCCAAAGAAGCAAGGGTGGTGCAAGTAGTTAGAGTATGGAATATTTTTGTCGTACAGTCACTATCACAATGTACAAAATGAGGCAGCTAATATACGCATAACAAGATAGGACCACAGAAATGAAGAGGGTCATTCAGTCATTCTTGTCTATACCAGTCCAAAGATACCCAGATACCCTTTCTAATCCCATCTTCCCATGGGTTAAGAGCCCATAGTCCCGCAGTTTACAGCACTTCAGGTACAGATTCAGGTACTTTTTAAAAGAGTTTAGGGTCTCTGCCTCCACTACCAACTGCAGCAGTGAATTCTAGAAACCCACCACCCTCTGCGTAAAAGCATTTTTCCACACATTCCCCCTAATCTTTCTGCTACTTAGCTTGAATCAATGACTCCTGGCTTTTGAACAGTCTGTCACGGGAAACAGGGTCCTCCTGCTACTGTATTTCTACCCCTCACAATTTAGTTTACCTCAATAATGCAATCCCTCAGCCTTCTCAGTTCCAAAGAAAACAATCCCAACATCTCCAATCTCTCCTTGTAGCTGCAAGTCTTCAGCCCCATCAACATTCTAGTAAATCTTCTGTGCACTTTCTCCCGTGCAATTACATCCTTTCTATAATGTGGTGACCATAAATACACACTGGACTCCAGTTGTGGCTTCACCAGTATTTTATACAGTTTTATCATTATGACCCTACTTTTGTATTCTATACCTCTTACAATAAAGGGCAGTATTCTACATGTCTTCTTCTCAACCTTAACTAGCTGTACTGCTACTGAAATCCGACAAACTGCAATGTAATTATCTCTTCTTATCATGTTGAAGGAAGGATATAACTGCTCCAAGTCACCAGAGATTAATCTTCTGCCTTTGTCAAAAGGAGGCCATGGGATCTTTTGCAATCATGTGACAGGAAGATAAGGTCTTAGTTTAACATCTCACCAAAAGATATAACCTCTTTCAACAATGCCAGACCAGATTCCTGTGTTCAAATCCTGAAGTGGTCTCAAACCCACGACAGTCTGATTCACAGGAGAGAGTGCTGTCAAATGAATTGGCTAAAGCACAAGACTTTGTGTAAACATATATTCCCACTTAAAAGAAATAAAATAATGGCTGCATAGCGATGTTGTACAATCTGTGCTTTGAAAAGGTGGACAGTATTGGATGCGTTATCAATAAATTTTATGGCTGTACAGTTTAAATTTCATGTGAACAACTTAACATTCAAATAGTTCAGCAAATGCTCAGAAACACACAGGACCGGGATTTTCGTTAAGGTGTGACTCATTGATGGGTGAGTTGAAGAGTTGGTGAGTAGTTAATAGCTAAGGAAGCAAATCCTGGCAAAAAAAAGTAGATAAAATATACTTTAAGCTATATTAAGCAAACTGCACCAAGTATCACATTTAAATATATCAAGGAATTTTTAAAAAATATTGCATTCTAATACACTGCTTTCACTGGTTCATGGCAAATTTTGCATTTGTTAATGAACAAGTTAGTTTGAGTAGGAATTGGAGGAAGACATTTCTCAAAACTAATGAAAAATGTCAGGTGCATCTTGAATGACTTTCTTGCATGCACTGTTTTTGGTTGCATAAAGACCTTCACTTAAGTGAAATAGGAAATTTGATTCACTGGTAGAGAAGAGTTGCTTAAATTTGATGAGAAATGGCATTTCTACATAGCAGAAATCATCTAGACTTCTAGAGAAATCCCATTATAGATACTGGAGAATGAAACTTAGAATCACAATGCCATTAAACCAAGTACATAATAAATTTCACATTTGGTGGCCAGGAAGTAATGTTTTGAATCAATGCCAGCCACCAGAATTTCAAACTACTCCGTAAACGAACACAAATCTCACTATATTCCATTTCAATCAATTGATCTTTCGATCATCAAAAGGATTGATATTAATATACTGATGAGTAAATTAATTGTAGAAATAAACACCGATCATCACAAGAGTGCAATATAATGAGTGATTTGTTTAGTTCCACCATTGAAGATGGGAGAGTAACGTCTGTTAGATTGTTTACAAACAAAGAGACTTACTCAAAAACTACTGCATGAATTTCAATGATGCAGAGATCAGCCCAAAAGAGCAAATTAGCTGTTGGCAAAGACACAGATCCAGATCCTGATCCTAGAATGTTTTGCAAAGGATCCATTCATATTAGGAGGAGATTCAGCAATCAACTGTGTGTTAGAATGGTTTGCATTGTCTCAACTGCAAGTTGCTACAGCTGTCAAAATGTGAGCACAACTTGCACAGCAAGTTACTGGATGTGAATTGGCTCGAAGTAATGGGAGCTCTTAATAAACATTTTTTTTCAGCTTTCTAGTTGCAGAGCATCAATCAGGTAAAAAATCTCAAAAGGGAGAACTGCAGAATGAGGAAACACAACACAGCAGAGATTTTTGACTTTTCACTACTTTGTCATGGGATCATGATTGTCATCATTGGCCAGACCAACATTCAGTGCCCATTACTCATTGCTTTTGAGCTGTGCAGTTTGCTAAGCCATTTCAGAGGACCAATAAGAGTCAACAACATTACTACAGATCTGGAGTCACATGTACACCAGGCTATTTGAGAAGTCAACATCTGACAATGATTTCATTAATCATAATTCCATTGTTAACATTTACAAATATTTCCACATGAAAATTAAACAGTCACAAGCAAATACTTTTTTAAATATCTGCAGTCATGTGGCCCAGACAAGTAATTTAATTCTACCTCTCCCCTCCCCACAACATGAGAAGAAAGAAAGGCTGCAATAAATGTTTGGAAAAGTTCAGCTGATTTAGTATGCGGGAGCTCATAAACTTATAATCAGCACAGGAAATAGGCCACCAGTACTGGAAATAAAAATATTGTACTGGTGTCTAATCTGGGAGCCAACTGTTTGCAGGAAAGTAGCAACATTTCTATTGTAAACATTACCTATTTCCCACAGCTGTTTCAATCTTTAGTCTTTGTATTTCTGATTGCGAAGAAAGGCTTTGGCCTTTGTTTTTACAAGTCAGTCATCATTATTCAAAATGAAGAGAAGGAACAAGTTAAGCATCTTAAAAAGTGAACTTTGAAAAGGACATGAACAAAATAGAGCTAGTAATGAAGTAGATAGGGAGGTTAACGAGAACAGGAGAGTATTTTTTTATGGGGCACTTTTAAACCTACAGGACAAGATTGAAACATCAGAAAAATTGTTCCTGACAGGACCTTCTGGGGGTAATCCGGGATGCTCAGTTGAAATTCACCTCAAGCAAGAGCATACTAAGAGACGATAAGGCAACCATGGTTGACTAGGGAAGTCAGGGACAGCATAAAAGCAAGAAAAAGCATACAAATGTGAAGATTACTAGGAGTCCAGGGAATTTGGAAACCTTTAAAAGTCAGCAGAGGACAACTTAAAAAAAAGTAATAATGGGGGAGAAGATGGAAAACAGGGGTAAGATAGCTATAATACAGAAGACTGCACAAGCATTTTTTAGAGCTATAAACGGTAATAGAGAGAAGTGACAGTAAGCATTTCACAGCTGGAAAATTAGGCTGGAGAAGCAGTAATGGGGAACAAAGAAATGGAGAGGATATGAATAGTTATTTTGCATCAATCTCCATAGTGGAAGACACCAATTGCATTCTACTACTTCAAAAAGAGTCAGGATGGAGGTGAATGTAGTGGCCGTCACCAAGGAGAAGGTTCTGGGAAAGCTCAAAAGTCTTAAGGTAGACTAGTCACCAGGACCAATCAACTATACCTCAGAGTTCTGAAGGAGATAGCCAAGAAGACATTGGTGGTGATCTTTCAGAAACTCAGGGAGGGTCCTAGAGGACTGGAAAATGGCTAATATAACACCCCTGTTAAATAAATGAGAGAAGTAGACGTAGAAGACAGGAAATTATAGGTCAGGTAGCCTGATCTCAGTAATTAGTAAAATTTTAGGGTCCATTATTAAGGATGAGATTGGAAGCGCATAGTAATATAGGGCTGTCAACAATGCTTTGTCAAGGGGAGGTCATGCCTGACAAATCTGTTAAAATTATTTGAGGAGGTAATGAGTAAGTTATACAAAGGAGAGCCAATGGATGTAACTTATTTGGATTTCCAGAAGGCCTCTCACAAAATGCACAGGAGGTTGCAAAATAAGATAAGATCCTACGGTGTTAGGGGTAAGATACTGGCATTGATACATGATTGACTGACTGGCAGAAGGCTGTGAGTGGGAATAAGGTGTCTTCTTCAGGACAATAGCTCGTGGAGTTCCACACAGGATCAATGTTGGGACCACAACTATTCCTGTAATGCATTCATGATCTAGATGAAGGAACTAAGAGCATTGTTGCTACGTTATCAGAAGACATACACATAGGTGGAGAGGCAATTCGCATTGAGGAAGCAGGGAAGCTGCTGAAGCACTTGGACAAAGACTAGAACAGTGGGCAAAGAAATGGTCGATGGAATACCATATGGGAAAGTGTGATGTTAGACACTTTGGTAGAAAGAATAGACGTGTAGTCTATTTTCAAATGGGGAAAGGCTTCAGAAATTTGAAGCACAAAGACTTGAGAATCCTAGTTCAGGATTCTCTTAAGATTGCCATGCGGGCTCATGTGGCAGTTAGGAAGGCAAATACAATGTTAGCATTCATTTCATGAAGGCGAGAATACAAGCACAGGGATGTACTATTGAGGCTGTATAAAGGGTCAGGATCTGACTGCATTTGGGATATTACAAGCAGTTTTGCTCCCTAAGCAAGGATATGAGCGCATTGAAGAGGGCACAGGATGTTCACAAGAACGATCCTAGGAATGAAGGGTTTATCATATAAGAAGCAGTTGAAGATGCTGGGTTTGTACTCAGTGAAATGTAGGAGGGAGATCTCATTGAAACTTACAAAATACGAAGAGGCTGGTAAAGAGTGGACATGGAGAAGATGATGTTTCCACTAGTAAGAGGGACTGGGACCAAGCCTTAGAGTGCCAAAGACACAGCCTTAGAGTGAATACACGACCCTTGATAACTCTGATTGAGGAGGAATTTCTTCACCCAGAAGTGATCAATCTGTGCAATTCATTGCCACAGAAGGCTGAGCAGTCCAAGATAGTGACTATTGTTAAGGGATATATTCGTTCTTAATTAGTAAGGGGATCAAGGGCTGTAGGAAAAAGACAGGAGAATGGGGTTGAGAATCTTACCAGCCATGATTGGATGGCAGAGCAGACTTGATGGTTTAATTCTGCTCCTACATCTGATGGTCTTATGGCCATTTTCAGTAGCTTTAGTGCAGCAACATTAGTGATTAGTCTAATTGGAATATTCTTAGATCTATAATTTCTCTCAGGACTTGAAACTTGTTTCTCAAAGTATCCTTCATCTTGAATTCAATACAAGAAAGCCTAGGGTACTTAACTTAAAAAGAACTGCCTTTAATATTTGATAACAAAATGTGAGGCTGGATGAACACAGCAGGCCAAGCAGCATCTCAGGAGCACTGAAGCTGACGTTTCGGGCCTAGACCCTTCATCAGATGAACTCTAGGCCCGAAACATCAGCTTCTGTGCTCCTGAGATGCTGCTTGGCCTGCTGTGTTCATCCAGCCTCACATTTCATTATCTTGGATTCTCCAGCATCTGCAGTTCCCATTATCTCTGCCTTAAATATTTATTTGCAAACACTCAGCCTCTATTTTGAGCAAAAAAATGTATTTCCCAATCCCAAATTTTATTGCCATTTACCTGTGTTTCAACAATTAGGCAAAGAGAGGTAGGCTTGCTACTTTCATTTTAGTATTTAAAGCTAATGGGCAGCAGCAGCAAGATAAATACAATAGCATAAACGTAGGTATGTATTAAAAGTGCGTCAGCAATCTTCTTCTGACAGATCCCTACATATATCACAGAAATCATTGTGTAACTGAATACTTCAGCATCCTAGGATACTGGACTGTTGACTGTATTCTCAATAATCAAGACTTACTGACCATTTGTGCTACAAATGCCACGTTCCCTTCTGAAATATCACTTGAAGAATTTGTCATATAATGCTCATTAGAAAACTGCTCCAAAATCAACAGGCTGTTAACACAAGTATGAAATCCATAAAATCTGCTTATATGATTTATGTAGTCTCCTTTGCATCACATGATTGAAACGGGAAACTCTGGGCAGGATTGTGAAAAGAGGATTGTGCTAATGACTCAAGTCTCATTAATCTATGGCATGACGTGTACATATAATCCCTTCAACAGCTCTCGAAAACTTTCATTAAAAAAACTGTTCAAATTACAGTATTAATAAGTGAAAACTAAACAATTCTGGCTATACATCAATCAAATAACATCTATGGTATGGATACATTAGACAATATTACAGTGTTATTTATATTTTGCTAATTTGATTTGTGTTTTATTTTAAAGTCTGTTACTTCAAAGTTGCGAGCCTACGTGACTTTTCATCAGAGCATCATCTGATTTTGCTCTACCTTATTTGATCAGAATCAACCAGAGGGCACAGACTTCAAGAATTGGGGCAACATGACGTAAATCATCTTCTGGTACACAAATATTCAGGATTTGGATTTCATTGTTTTGTGGTGGCAATGAATACAGATTCAATAGCAGCCTTCCGAAGTGAACTGAATAAAAACTTGCATTGCAATTATAGGCAAAAAGCAAGGAATTATCTGGATCTCACGAAGTTGGCACAAATCTGATAGGCTGAATGTTGTACTTCAATAAGACACACCACATATTCCTACGTCTGTGTTTATAATGTTAATATTGACTTTTGCACATGACAATGAAACAAATGCATATAACAATAAATACATCATTTCTAATGCATTTGTAATGGAAACTGTTACATTGCTTTCTAAGTGATGCTACAGTACTTCACTAGTTGGACAGGTCTCATTGCAGTTTGATACTGTGGTAATGTCCATTATAGATGCCAACACAATTTTATAATGATAAACATCGAAAATGTGCATTGATGAAATATATTAATAGCCAATTTCTCATTGCACCATTTACAGCAGTTGGAGAACACAAGATGTCTCTTGCCGATCTAAACTGTTTGGGGTTTCTCTCCTTCCCCTCTTTGCTATGCATTCTCTCTTTTTTCTTTACCATTTCCTTGTATGGCTTCTCTTGGTTTACTTCTCCTCATGGTGTTTTTCATCCACCCGTGAGGGATGGTGCATAATTTAAAGGGAGCTAACAAAAGGCAGCTGGTGGACCTAGTGTAGCATTTTCAAGGAAAACCTGTGCTCTATTTTCTACCTGTTTGCCTTTCACTACCATCTACTACATAGTCAATACCTTTATGTGCACACTGCCTTTTCATTCCCCTTCTCCTCCATACCACCAAACAATTGTCAACCAATATATTCTCACTCCTCTATTACTGCCCCGTAATGTGTGGCAGCAGACCAGATTGCCTCATTTTTGACCAAAAGACCCTTAGTTTTCTTTGAAAGAAAACTGTAAATAAAATCAATGAAGAAATTTTCCTTCATCCTATTGCATCATTTACCTTTCTCGTGACCACTAGCTAACAAGTATGATACATTAGAATCTCTGCCTCAAAAGGTGTAATCCATTACTACTGACTTCTTCATAATACCAACACAGGTAAGAACCTAGCAACAAAGCTCCATCATTAAAATACACAAAACTATTAAAAGAAAAAATACTCCTTGCATTCCCTCACTGCTATCATGCTAGATTCTCTTCTGAAGGTTTTAAGTATATAATTAGCCCACATTTTTCCTTTCGCATAAACATATGTTCAAAGTTTTGGCAAAGATCTGTAGCTTGGGTTGTGGGTGAGGTTGTTGCTTGCTCGCCAAGCTGGCTTGTCCTCGTTCAAATGTTTTGTCACTAGGTGATATCATCAGTGGAGTCTCTGATAAAGCAGTGGTCTGCTATTCTGCCTGGAATTTGTACTATTTGGTCCGTTATGGTGAGTAGTGTCATTTCTGGGTTTGATCTGTATGAGTTTGTCTACGGGGTCCAATTCTAAGTGCTTATTAATTGCATTACAGGTGGAGAGCCGTGCCTCTAGGAACTCCCATGCGTGTCTATGTGTGGCTTGGGCTACTATGGCTACCTTGTCCCTGTTAACCTGATGGCTTTCATTGTCTGACTGTAGCGATATTAAGGAGAGTTCGCCATGTCGTTTTGTTGCTAGTTCATGTTCATGAATTCTGATGGTTATTTTCCTTCCTGTCTGCCCAATGTAATGTTTTTGGCAGTCATTGCATGGCATTTTGTAAACCAGATTCATTCTGCATGTTGTGGGAATGGGGTCTTTAATCCTTGCAAGTGTTTGTCATAGAATGGTTGTGGGCTTGTGGGCCACCATGATTGGTAGTGGTCTTAGGAATCTTTTTCTCAGTTCTGGTATGTTCTTGATGTATGGCAATGTGGCCAGTGTGTTAGGGTGCACTGTGTCCTTCTGTTGTTGTTGGTTTAGAAGGCACCAGTGGATGAAGTTGTGGGGATATCTGTTTATAGCAAGGATTTTATATATATGCTCTTCCCCTTTCCTGTGTAGTTCCAGGGTGTTACAGTGTGTCGTGGCCCGATTAAATTGTGTCCTAATGCAGCTTTGTTGGTGGGCATTGGGGTGGTTGCTGTGGAAGTTAAGGGTTGCTTTTCTGTGTATTAAGGTTTAGAACTCCCTGTTGATCTAACTCTCAACTTTAACATCCAGAAACTGTAGTTGATTGTTGTTTCCTTCTTCCCTTGTGAATTCAATCCCAGCGAATACACTTTTGATGAGGTGGTGGGTCTCCTCTAACTTGTTGCATTAAAGTTGTTTTTTTGTGGTCTTCGAAACAGCAGTTGCCATGCCACAATGCGATGCATCCAGACAGGATATTTCCTTTGCTGCATCTATGAAAATTGGCAAGAGTCCTTGCGGAATTTCCTTAGCCTCCTGAAGTAGAGATGTTGTTGTGCTTTCTGAAGCATCACATCAACATGGGTGGACCAGAACAGACTGTTGGTGATCATCACTCGCAGGAACTTGACACCGTCGAGCATCTTCACCTTGATCCAGAAAGAGACACGCCCTCCACTCCACTTCCTGAAGTTAATGGCTAGTGCTGTAAGAGGGGAAAATTTAGGATTTTGACCCAGCAACAGTGAAGGAATAGCAATACAGATCCCACAGGAGGATATGCTACTTGGAGGGGAATGTCCAGGATGTGGTGTCCCCATGCATCTGCTATTCTTGCTTTTCTAGATGATAGGTCACAGGTTTGGAATGTGCTGTCAGAAGCACCTTAGCAAGTTACTGCAGTGCATCTAGACAATGAAACACACCCTGCCACTGTGCATCAGTGTTGAAGAGAGTGAGGTTCAAGGTGGTGGAGGCAGTGCCAATCAGGAAGGCTACTTTGTTCTGGATGCTGTAGAAGGTCATTGGAGTTGCATTCACCCAACGAAAAGAAGAATACTGCATCATATTTTTGGCTTGTGCCTTAGAGATGATGGACAGTCATTGGGAGATAACAGGCAAATTATTTGCTGCAAAATTCTAAGTTCCCATGTGCTCTTGTAGCCATAGTATTTATATGGTTAGTTGAGTTCAAGTTCTGGTCAATGGTTGCAGCTAGAATGTTGATAATGAGTATTCAGCAATGGTAATTCCATAGAACTTCAAGGAGCAAAGGTAAGATTCTCTTGCTCAGGGATGGTCATTACCAGCTACATCATGGCACAAATGTTACATGCCACTTATTAGCTCAAGCCTGGTTGCTGTCCGGGTTTTATTGCGTTAAGACAGAAAATACTCAAGTGTCTGTGGAGTTAACACTAAACCTATCGCAGGTGAGTGGCACTAAATATTGTGAAATCAGCAGCAAGTATCTATACTTCTGACCTTGAGAGGGAGGGAAGATCATTGCCGAAGCAGCTGAAATGGTTAAGCCTAAGACACCACCATAAGGAATTCTTGTCGTGATGTTCTGGAGGGAGATGACTGGCTCTGATGGTACCATAATAAATGTCACCAAAGGTAGTTCAATGGATGAGAAAGACCACTTTACAAATTATGTAATTACTCATTTTGGTTAAACTCTTGCTTTGGAAATTATGAAAATTGAATAAGAAAAGTTCCTTTAAGTTAGGTTTTTCCCCATTCTAATTCCAGGCACAGTAACGTATTCAGGAAAAAAGCTGAAAAAATGTGGCAAGATTTTGACATCATAAAATCCAGTGCCAGATAGAAGTAGCACCTGTGAACACTCAATTAGTACAGTTTTTTTAATGATTCCTTACAGTAATTGTGGAAAAATGAGTCCAAGAGATCACTCTGTAATGATGATATAAAGTCACATGACTAGAGTGAGATAATGTTATGCAGACAGACATCATGGACAAAACACTCAGCTCATATAGAACCCTTGCAGTGCACGTAGAAAGTGTATAAATAAAAGCCTGTTGCTGAAATGAACACAGACAGCTCGACAGTCATTTGAATGACAGTCAAGGCTCCATCACCTCAATCTAAAAGCAAAATAGTAACAGAGTTCCATTCCTCATTTCCAATTTAAAAAAAGCTTGCTGCTGTGATGCAATTTATACATTTTTAATATTGTTTTGTTTCAAAGTCTGGATTTAGTACTAGTGCCTCTAGGGTTTGATCTGTATCTATGAGGGGACTTAATAGATCAACTTGTTCTTCAGCACAGTGGTTAGCCCTGCTGCCACATAGTGCCAGAGACCCAGATTAGAATCCAATCGTGTGTGACTGTGTGTGGAGTCTGCACATTCCTGCTGTGTCTGCTAGGGTTTTATCTGGATGCTTCAGTTTCCTCTCACAGTTCAAAGATGTGCAGGTTAAGTGGGTTAGCCATACTTAAATTCCCTGTAGCTTGCAGGCTAGATGGATTCGCCATGGTAAATGTGACTTGACAGAGAAGAGCAGGATACTCTTCAGAGGTTTAGTGCAGATTCAATGGGCCAAATGGCCTCTTTCTCACTGTAGGGATTCCATGATTCTTCTGTAGCCATGATGATTTCTTTCAGAAAGCAAAATGGGAGAGACAATTCTTAGAGGCTAATAGGGTTTTAGAAACCCTAACACTATTATAGGTGAGTTTTATGAGCAGAGACAGTAAATAGCTGTGCCTTTGGTTTCAGTTCAGAAAGGTCATGGATTTTTTTATTATTAGAAGAAACACTCATTTCTTGAAGAAAACCCCTTTAGTTAAGGCTTGTAGCCGGGTGAGCATAACAGTCACTCTAGAAGAAAAAAAGGTAGTTTTGAACAGTTAAAAATAGGTTGTTATCTCAGTACAAAAACCCAAAGTAAAAGTTCCAAACCAGAAGTGTTTGGTTAAAACATTGACAGAGTTATTTAAAACTTAGAACGTTCTAAATTCAGTTATATGAAGACTGCAGGAAGAGGCTATCATATTCTTAAAGCTGAGAATTAAAGCCAGGATTAAATCAAGGCTAATAGGTGCAATTGAGAATGGAATTCTCTCTGTTGCGAGTATTATAAAGGAATGCTATTTGGATTAATGCAATTTTGCTTTACAATGGTTTCAAAATATAACATGTTATTTGTAACTAGTTTGGTTTGTTCTATCTTACCTCCATTTCTTTTCCATAATGAACCTCTATGTTAACTGTTAAAAATATATCTGCAGTATTGCATGCCTGCATTCCAGCGAAAAATCACTCATTAAATCTAACAAGACAAATCGATCTATTGAAGCCGATGTCAATCTGTCACATCACAGGTCTCATTGTATTATCAGCTGTAATCATAACAATTAGGGTCTTTTGGGTGGATTTGGATTTGAATTTACTGGATTTGAGAGAGACAGGTGTCTTTCTTCCTAAAATAATGGACAAACACTGGCTCCGGATATTAAAAGCTACATTGCACTGACCTTGACTGAACAAAATTTAAAGATGGCTTTGAATGCTGCCAAAAGTTTACTTGAAGCAGAAAATAAAACAGTGGCTTATTTGAAATCTGACTAAAACTAGAAACAGTTAGCAGATAAAGTGAATTTAAAAGTAAAAAGTTTAAAGGCATAAAAATGAAATGGTTCAAATGATTATCCAACATTTAGAAGTGGAACAATAGAAGCCTGAAATTGTGATGTCACAGCTGGACTTTGTCAAGCTTTTCTTAGAAATGAAAAAAAAAATGCTTAGAAGAGACAAAGGTTAAGGGATAGCGAGGATAAAGAAAAACAGAGTAATGGGAAGGGGCAGAATGTGAACAAAATCTGAAACAGAAAAGGAGGACGAGATAAACAGAGGATGATTTAAAACAAAATGTAATTTAAATGTCCCATGAAACTGGGAGAGGATTTGGAAATTTAGTTTCAAACATAATTTTTAAAATTTAACAACAAATTATGAATGCAAAAGAATGAGGCTGACATGTTTAGCCCATTTCTTTAACAGAGATGCAACAAATAAATTTGTATTTAATTGAATTATACCAACCTACTAGAGGCTGAATCTGAAACAACACCTTAGTGCTATTACTTGATACCTTGTTTTTCAATGACAAAACAGAAACCACTTCATTTGTTGCAATTTACCACTAGAGTTGCTCCTAAATGAGTCATTTAGTCTTAATATGGACATAAGGTGACAGCAACATTTAAAAGGACACAGAAATTGATAAAGTAAAGCTTTATGTTTCAAATTTCAGAGAAAAATTGAACAATGCTCAAGTTGGCTAAAAAGCATTCGAAGGCTGCTATAAGGGAGTGTTGTTCAGATTAACAGAGTTGTAATTTACTGTGTGTTTTGAAAGGTTTAAAATGTGGGTTCTCTGTAAACAGTTTGGTTATTCTGTCTTCATTTCTTCTGCATAATAAACTTCAGTTTTACGGTTAAAACCAAATCTGCAGCATTGCATGCTTGTATTGCAGTGAAGAACCACTTATGTAAAATAAAAAGTTATGATCTGTCACGCAAGATTACAGTCTGGGATCTGACTTACCCAGTAATGACATCTGCTGAGGTCATAACACTTCTAAACAGATATGGTTTTAACCAGGTGAGGTGCGTGCTTCAGGTTCTCCTCGCTGTTCTCTTACCTCCTTGATCAATTGCAACAAAAACTTTTAACACTTCTTTTCAGCATACAAGCATACGATACTTCAACTAAAATAGCACTCGTTAAAATTAATACACCAACTGCAAATTGTTTTTTTTGAGTGAAATGGAGGGAATTTCATTACCTAACAAGTCTAAAAAAAAAACAAAATGTGACAAAGTACACACACAGAAGCACAGGCATAAAGTTTAAAAAGGAGAATTTGTTTGGTACAAAAGAAAGGTCAAGTACGTGCAGTTTAAAATATATAATTAGAGTAGTAAGGGAATGGAACGCTTTGCCTGCAACGGTAGTAGATTCGCTAACTTTAGGTACATTTAAGTCGTCATTGGATGAGCATATGGACGTACATGGAACAGTGTAGGTTAGATGGGCTTGAGATCAGTATGACAGGTCGGCACAACATCGAGGGCCGAAGGGCCTGCACTGTGCTGTAATGTTCTATAACCTAATCTATTCTATTAGAGTCCTTTAGGTGCTGTATTTTTAATCTAAGACCACAGTTACTTAACTAAGATCTTTTAGAGCCATATAGCACAGAAACAGACCTTTGGTCCAAACAGACCATGCCAAACATAACCTCAAACTAAACTGGTCCTAACTGCCTGCTCCTGGCCCATTTCCCTTCAAACCTTTCCTATTCACATACTTATCTGTGTGTCTTTTAGAAGGTGTAAATGTGGCCATATCCACTACTTCCCTAGGAAGTTCACCAACTGCATAAATAATTAACCCCTCGTGTCTTTTGTAAAATCTTTCTCCTCTCACATTAAAAATATGCCTCTTAGTCTTGAAATCCCCACCCAAAGGAAAAGACATCTACCATTAACCCTTTCTATGCCCTTCCTTAGTCTTGTATCCTCAAATCTGAAAGTGTCCTCAAGCTCTTCTTGAATGAATGTTTCTCCAATTTGCATCACCAGGCCCTGTTTCAGACTGAGAGATAGTAAGAACTGCAGATGTTGGAGTCAAAGACAACACAGTATTATGAAGATGAAGGGGACCACTCACTCCATGATTCCCTCATCTGCTCCAGACTCTGCACTAACCCCACCACCCCCGGCACCTTTTCCTGCAGCCGCAGGATGTCCTACGCCTGCCCTGACGCCTTTCCCTCCCAGCTCCATTCAAGATACAAAACAAACCTTCCATATCAGACAGGGGTTCACCTGCATGTTTGTCAACTTGGTCTAATCTATCCACTGCTCCCAATGTGGCCTTCTCTACATCGGTGAGAACAAGTGTAGACTCGGAGACAATTTTGCAGAGGATCAGTGCTCTGTACGCAACAAAACAACAACACCTTCCTGTCACCAACCATTTTAACTACCCCTCCCACTCACTGGGTGACATGTCCATCCTGGGCCTCCTCCAGTGTCACAATGACACCACCCACAAACTGGAGGAGCAGCGCCTCATATTCTGTCTTGGGAGCCTACAGCCTGATGGCTTAAGTGTGGAATTCACCAGTTTTAAAATCTTCTCACTCCTGGCCTCATCCCATGTCCAAGTCTCCCTCTCATCCCCATCTCCTTGAACTGACACAACCTGTCCATCTTCTCTCCCACCTGCTGTCCCTCCCATCCCACTGACCAATCCCAACCACTGCCTACCTGCACTCGCCTATAACCCTCATCCCACCCACCTTCCACAACCCCACCCATTCATCTCTATTTATTTCCCACCTTCCTTACCTCTTCTCATTTCTAAAGAAGGATCCTGACACGAAACGTCAACTTTCCTGCTCCTTTGGTGCTGCCTGGCCTGCTGTGCTTCTCCAGCTCCATAGTGTGTTATCACTATTTCACAATCTTGGCTCAAGCTGGTCAGGCAATCTCTGTCCCACCTGTTGTCAGGATTTTCTCTTCTTTTAAAAAACAGAAGAAGATTTTAGTCCCAGCAATTCTCAGGTAATAGAATTAGAAGATGGAAGTTCAAAATTGGCAGTTCACATTTTATGACTATTGTGACAATATGTTTACTCCTACTTTAGCTCATCAGCAACATAAATATTAGACTCAGTTGAACTTGAATTTTATTTCCACAGCTACCACTCACTCAGCCATGTGTATCATATTTTTATTTCCCCTAACACATAAAAGGCATATCCTAATTGGAGTCAAAAGTATCCAATTGACTAATTCAAGTCAGCAGTCAACAATATATGAATTCAGTGGTGACTTAATTGTATTTACAGGGTTTACCGTGGTTACGCAGACTGCTTGATTATCTTAAATATTTGATCAACCGATACACTCTTGGTCCCATACGTACTGGTTAATAAAAGGTTTGCTGTATCAGTTTTCATTAATTTATAAATGAGATTGATTGTATTGTTATACACATGCTTGCAACTTTTAGGGCAGGTTATTCTCTTGATCCCCCAGCAGAATATCTCAAAAGTCCAATAAATTGGCACTAATAAAAAACTGCAATTATAATTATGATTCATGTTACACAAAAAAGGGCTATCGTCTGCTATTAGAGTGTCATAACACTTAGTAAAATCAATGGTCTAAAAGAGACAGAAATGATGCAAATGGATTAAATGCTTAATTTCATTAAAATGTATCCAGTCAGATTAAAGATAAACAGCTTAAACTATTAAATATACCACTGTCATACCTGTTAATAGGGCACAAAATAATCGTTTTCTCCCCCAAAGGCTGCTTTCTAGAATTTCCAGAGGACTATTTTTCGATTTTAGCATCTACTTTTTAAAGTTGTGTAAACTCCTTTAAAAGGTGATGCAGTCTGTGACAATGCATGGTCAACTGGACTCTCACAGAAGGAAATTTAGAAGAATTTATCATTCACCTCATTTAGCATCAAATTATTCATTAAACTAAAAGCCACAAAGCAAAAGGAAAGCATGAATTTCCTAGACAGTATTTAATTTGGTACAAGGCAACAATCATAAATTAGCAGATTTTCCCCTCAAAATAATTGCCACACACTTCTACACTGAAAAACCATCACTTTAAACACACGTTCCAGATTGATGAGGTCACAGTTAGCATGTTTTCATCATGTGTTTACAAGCTTAGAATATTTTAACAAGGTAGTTATTGTAATAGATTGCAGCTCAGATATTAACTGTGGATTTAAATTCCACAAATTTTAAATTGTTAGAGTGCTCATTATACAGCATTCAATATTTTTCCCCCATATTCTAATTCCTTATCATACCCATCCAGCCTGAACCTGCAGATTCTAAATTCCTCTGCAAGTAATTCATTGCCACAGTGAGTTTAAGTTGACAAGTTCATGGGTAGCTGAGTGTTTCTTTGATGAACGTTTGACACAGTCCTCTCTTTGTAGTCAGTTTCTTTCCTTCTTTGCAGCCTTCCTCCCCAATCACAAAAAACAACTTTCTTCTCACCACTCCCTTGCAGCCAGTCCAACTCCCCTCAGCTTCCTTGCAACACTCTCTGGTTGGCAACACCACCATCTGCCCCCGCTGATGTCCCACAGTACCTCCCAAACTCCATACATTCCCCATAGGCTTGCAATCTCTGTTTCTTCCCCAGGCCTCTTGTGATCTTCCTAACTATTCTAAGAGCAGCAAGCTTGGGAAAGAACCAGCTTGCAATTACAGAACAGCACCTGGCTATTTCTTTCCATTCTTTTCATGAGGGGCACTCCTCTTACATGAACGAATCTTCCCATTAGATTTGAGGGCTCTCTGATTAGTATTAGAATTAGAATTAGAACTCAGATTAGGATTGGGGTAGCATGGTGGCTCAGTGGTTAGTGCTTCTGCCTCACAGCATCAGGGATCAAAGTTTGATTGTACTCTCTGATAACTGGGTGTAGCTTTCACATTTTCCCTGTGTCTGCATGGGTTTCTTCCGTGTGCTCTCGTTTCCTCCCACAGTCCAAAGATGGGCAGGTTAGATGGATTGGCCATGCTAAATTGTCCTTAGTGTCCAAGCATGCACAGGGTAGGTGGATTAATCATGGGAAATGCAGTGTTATAGGGATAGGGAAGGGGGGTGGATCTGAGCAGCATTCATGTTTGGAATGTCAGTGTGGTCCCGATGGGCTGAACAGACTTATTCCATACCATGGGATTTTATGATCTATTTATCCACTGCCCCAAGAGAGTTTCAGTACCAGCTCTTAATCTGCTGCATTGACTTGGCTGTGATTTGACCACTTCCACAAAAAAAACTTTTTTTAAAATTTATAGTATCTTTTGTACAAGTTCGACTTTCAAAAATTTTCTCCCTCCTTCCCCACCTACGAATAATCAATATGCAAATGAAGAAATTTGCATTGTCCATTCCACCATCCTGGAACCAATCGTCACACTTGTTCAGTAGTTTCATGAGTGGCATCAGCCTGCTACAGGTAGTTCACCTAAAACATGACAGCTGTGTTTTTTTGCGATCTCGAACAAACAAAAACATAGGAATTTGCAACATAGTTGCTACAGAAAGTTCTTATACTGTACAGTAGAAAGTTCATGTTATCTAAATAGTGTCTACTATTCATCAATCACATTACAGCCAATTTGCATTAACAAAACATGCATTATAGCAGAATTACCTAACGTTGTTTTTTGTAATCTGTATTCTACGTGAACCCAAACAATGCATTGGTGGGTAGTCTGACCTTAAAAGCGTCATTGCAGGACCAAATCTTGACATCTTTCAATCCTAAATCCTCTTGCCAGGAAAGGAAACCCAATAATAAATGAGACTGCAACATGGAAGTCAAACATCCCATAGTATCCACAGCTTCCTGCCCGATAATAGGTGTAGCTAAAACAATTCACGACTTGTTTTAAAATCGTAACTTTATCTGAACCTAAACGGTTCAATTCTACACCGCAGCATGTCATCAGGCAACAAAATTCTTCATACAACTTACAAACAGCAGGATTCGGACCATACCCGTGAATCAGATGCATTTACTTTGTGTCAGTTATTCCTTGGATCACTTAAAGTGAAATAAAATCACATTATACTGTAACATGGAACTGTGCACTTCAACAATGGAACTGCCATTTTTCAGGCAGAACGAAACTGAACTTTTCAGTCATGCACATTTTTACACTAAGTCCGCATTGACTTCACAACACAAATATGCTTTTTCTTATACAAATGTCATTAGAAATTAAAACAACAAAATTGGAACAGCAGTTCTCAATTCCAAAATTGAAAACACAATATTGGCTCCTTCCCTCATGTCTTTGATCAACAACAAATTCCAAAGTGTTATTTCAATACTGTTACAGTACTTGATATTAGATCCTAAATAGTAAGAAAGTAGGAGACTTGGAATGCTTTATCCTTATATTGTTCTCCTCTCACCACAATTTCCTCAATTCCTAAGAATGCTCACTTAAATTTGTAACAAAGCACATTTTCTTCGACATCCCAAGATCACAATTAATATATACAATTCCAAATTCAAATGCAATGCAATCCCTAGCCACCATAGAAACTATAGATGATGCAAGTCTTATTTCAGAAGCAAAGGGAAGCATTTCCCTCCATTCCTTAGATTCCAATGTGTAGGCTCAAACCAGCAATGCTTTCATGTCAAGGTCTCTATCCCACGGGCATCATTCACTTTACCAAAGAAATTCAAGCTACTCAACATCATGGAGATGGGTATTTTTTTAAATTGTTGCAAAAATTTAGGCATTTATTTAGCCCTGCACACGAAGACTTTATCATTAATGATTAGTACATGTAAACTAATGTCCTTAATCGTAAGATAATAAAATGTGAGGCTGGATGAACACAGCAGGCCAAGCCGCATCTCAGGAGCACAAAAGCTGACATTTCGGGCCTAGACCCTTCATCAGAGAGGGGGATGGGGTGAGGGTTCTGGAATAAATAGGGAGAGAGGGGGAGGCGGACCAAAGATGGAGAAAAGAAGATAGGTGGAAAGGAGACTATAGGTGGGGAGGTAGGGAGGGGATAGGTCAGTCCAGGGAAGACGGACAGGTCAAGGAGGTGGGATGAGGTTAGTAGGTAGGAGATGGAGGTGCGGCTTGGGGTGGGAGGAAGCGATGGGTGAGAGGAAGAACAGGTTAGGGAGGCAGAGACAGGCTGGACTGGTTTTGGGATGCAGTGGGGGGAGGGGACGAACTGGGCTGGTTTTGGGATGCGGTGGGGGAAGGGGAGATTTTGAAGCAGGTGAAGTCCACATTGATACCATTGGGCTGCAGGGTTCCCAAGCGGAATATGAGTTGTTGTTCCTGCAACCTTCGGGTGGCATCATTGTGGCACTGCAGGAGGCCCAGGATGAACATGATGGATTCTCCAGCATCTGCAGTTCCCATTATCACGTCCTTAATTGTAAATTGAGTTGGCTTACAGGAATTGTTTTGTATTGCAACGCTCAATTAGTTTGCAATATGCACTTGCACCTTACAGTATCAATGAGGCAGATATAGAAACATTTTTTTATAGTATACTTAAAACCATAAGACATCTTAAACTATTTTACGAAAGTTGTTAAACTGACAGCTTCATAAGGAGCTATCAAGTCAAATGACAAAAATTCTTGGTTTAAAAAAGGCTTTAAGGAGCACCTTAAAAGAAGGAACAAGGAGCAGTGAAGTAATTACAAAAAATAGGTCCTAACGGCAGCTGAAGGCACAGCTACCAATAGTTAGGCTGCTAAAATCAGGAATGCTCTTTAAAAGTGAGGATACAAAACGTATAGCTGGCAACTTTTTTCAACACATTTTGCTGGTAAACACAGAACATTAAACAATACAGAACAGGAACAGGCCCTATGACCCATCATGTCCATTACACTACCATTACACTGTTCTCAACTAATCTGATTTGACTGCACATGGACCTTGACTCTCTTTTCTCTGCTTGTTAATGTGTCTGTCTAAATGCTTCTTAAACTTTGTTACTGTACCTCCTTCTACCACTCGCTCAACAGCACATTCCAGGCACCTACTACTCTGTGTAAAACACTTTTCTTTAAACTTTCCCCCTCTCACCTTAAATGTCTACCCCCTGTATTTGCCCCGAGGAGACAGACTCCAACTATCCACTCTATCGATGCCCAAACACTCAAATTTTTTTTGTTTATTCGAGCTAGAGGGAGTAACATTCCTTCTCTGATCACAATGAACAGGCTTTACTACGTCACTGCTACTAGCATGCGCTACGGAGCTGTGACTTTTATAATACGTCATAATTGGTAGTCACATGTCTACTCCCGAAATTACCATTACTTAATGAGCACATCTTTTGGGTAAAAACATTCCTGTCAAAGTTAGTAACTGAAATGCACAATGGTATGATTGGACTGAGATAAGGCATGAATTGTATTTGTTTCTAAAAAGCATTTATTAACTTTTTTTTAAAAATTACATTGTATACCCTGCATCACCTTGCCGAAGGGAACTGCTGTAGGAAATACACAGACCGGAATGTCAGGACTGTGTGAGAATATATGCCAGAAACACTTCATGGGACAGGGTTAGCAAAGTGTGGAGCTAGAAGTACACAGCAGGCCAAGCAGCATCTTAGGAGCACAAAAGCTGACGTTTCGGGCCTAGACCCTTCATCAGAGAGGGGGATGGGGAGAGGGAACTGGAATAAATAGGGAGAGAGGGGGAGGCGGATCAAAGATAGAGAGAGGAGAAGATAGGGGGAGAGGAGACAGACAAGTTAAAGGGGCGGGGATGGAGCCTGGGGAGGTAAGGAGGTGATAGGTCAGTCCAGGGAGGACGGACAGGTCAAGGGCATGGGATGAGGTTAGAAGGTAGGCAGTGGAGGTGCGGCTTGAGGTGGGAGGAGGGGATAGGTGAAAGGAAGAACAGGTTAGGCAGACGGGGACGAGCTGGACTGGTTTTGGGATGCAGTGGGGGAAGGGGAGATTTTGAAGCTTGTGAAATCCACATTGATACCATTGGGCTGCAGGGTTCCCTAGCGGAATTTGAGTTGCTGTTCCTGCAACCTTCGGGTGGCATCAGTGTGGCACTGCAGGAGGCCCAGGATAGACATATCATCCAAGAAATGGGAGGGGATTTGAAATGGTTCAGTACTGGGAGGTGCAGTTGTTAATTGAAAACCAAAAACGTAGGTGTTCTGCAAAGCGGTCCCCAAGCCTCTGCTTGGTTTCCCCGATGTAGAGGCAGCCACAACGGGTACTGTGGATCCAGCTGTGTGGTACCACATTGGCAGATGTGCAGGTGAACATCTGCTTGATGTGGAAAGTCTTCTTGGTGCCTGGGATTGGGCTGAGGGAGGTGGTGCGGGGGCAAGTGTAGCACTTCCTGCGGATGCAGGGGAAAGTGCCAGGTGTGGTAGGGTTGGAGGGGAGTGTGGAGTGGACCAGGGAGTCACGGAGAGAGTGGTCCCTCCAGAAAGCAGACAAGGGTGGGAATGGAAAAATGTCTTTGGTGGTTGGGTCAGATTGGCGGAAGTGTCGGAGAATGATGCATTGGATCCGGAGGTTGGTGGAGTGGCATGTGAGGACAAGGGAGATTCTCTTTTGGCAGTTATTGTGGGGACAAGGTGTGAGGGATGAGTTGCGGGAAATGCGAGAGACACGGTCGAAGGTGGGGAGTTCGCCTACGTCTATGACATCACCCCTGCCCACTTCCTCCTCCAGAACTTCCAATTCCCCAGTCCCCAACACCTGATTTTTACTATAGACGTCCAGTGCCTATATACCTGCATTCCCCATGCCAATGGCCTAAAGACCCTTCGCTTCTTCCTGTCCCGCAGGCCCGACCAGTCCCCCTCCACCGACACCCTCATCCTCCTAGCAAAAATCTTCCTCACCCTCAACAACTTCTCTTTCGATTCCTCCCACTTCCTACAGACAAAGGGGGTGGCCATGGGTACCCGCATGGGCCCAAGCTATGCCTGACTCTTTGTAGGTTACGTGGAACAGTCCCTCTTCCATACCTACACTGGCCCTAAACCCCACCTCTTCCACCGTTACATTGATGACTGTATCAGCACCACCTCGTGCTCCCAAGAGGAGCTTGAACAGTTCATCCACTTCACCAACACCTTCCACCACAACCTCAAGTTCACCTGGACCATCTCCAACACATCCCTCACCTTCCTGAACCTCTCCGTCTCCATCTCAGGTAACCACCTGGAAACCAATATCCACTTCAAGCCCACCAACTCCCACAATGACCTAGAATACACCTCCTCCCACCCACCTTCCTGAAAAAATTCCATCCCCTGTTCCCAATTCCTTATTCCATCCCAATTCCCAATTCCCCTGTTCCTCTGTTCCCAGGATGAGGCATTCCACTCCCGCACATCTCAGATGTCCTCGTACTTGAAGGACCACAACGTCCCCCCGCAATGGTCGAAAACACCCTCGACTGTGTCTCCCACATTTCCCGCAACTCATCCCTCACACCCCGCCCCCGCAATAATCGCCAAAAGAGAATCCCCCTTGTCCTCTCATACCACCCCACCAACCTCCGGATCCAATGCATCATCCTCCGACACTTCCGCCATCTACAATCTGACCCCACCAAAGACATTTTTCCATCCCCACCCTTGTTTGCTTTCCGGAGGTACTACTCTCTCCGTGACTCCCTTGTCCGCTCCACACTCCCCTCCAATCCCACAACACTTGGCACTTTCCCCTACACCTCCTCCCTCACACCCATCCCTGGTCCCAAGAAGACTTTCCACATCAAGATGTTCACCTGCACATCTGTTAACGGGGTATACTGAATCCGCTGTACACGTTGTGGCCTCCTCTACATTGGGGAAACCAAGCAGAGGCTTGGGGGCCGCTTTGCAGAACACCTTCATTTGGTTCGCACTAAACAAGTGCGCCTCCCAGTCGCGAACCATTTTAACTCCCCCTCCCATTCCTCACACAACATGTCCATCCTGGGCCTCCTGCAGTGCCAATACAATGCCACCCAAAGGTTGCAGGAACATTCTGCTTGGGAACCCTGCAGCCCAACGGTATCAATGTGGATTTCACAAGCTTCAAAATCTCCCCTCACCCTACCGCATCCCAAAACCAGCCCAGCTTGTCCCAGTCTCTCTCACCTATCCCCTCTTCCCACTCAAGCCGCACCCCCATTTCCTACCTAGAAACCTCATCCCATGCCCTTGACCTGTCCATCCTCCCTGGAGTGACCTATCCGCTCCCTATGTCCCCACCTACACTCATCTTTATTGGCTCCATCCCGGTCTCTTTTACTTGTCTGTCTCTTCTCCACCTCTCTTCTCCTCTACCCATCTTCAATCCGCCTCCCCCTCTCTCCCTATTTATTTCAGAACCCCCTTCGCCTCCCCCATTTCTGATGAAGGGTCTAGGTACGAAACGTCAGCCTTCCTGCTCCTATGATGCTGCTTGGCCTGCTGTGTTCATCCAGCTCCACACCTTCTTATCTCTGGTTCTCCAGCATCTGCAGATCCTATTATCTCAGCAACAGCAGCAAGTGTTTTTGTTTATAAATTCCAAATGCAGTCTCTGGCGAGGGGATTTGTATTACTTTGTTGAAGTGTAATCGAGCCATAAATAATATGGGTTACACATCAGAGTCTTTTCAACACATGAATGAGGTGTGCCCTTCTGAAAATATTTAAATTCAGAGATATTGATGTTTGTCATCCTGATTCACTCGGTTACAAGATTTTTACAATAGTCACACAGATTCATTACTACTGCAGTCCTGAATTACTTCGGAAACTTTATTGGAGTTTAAATTTAAGCAAATGAGAAAGCCAAAACATGAAACATTGTAAATGACTCAATTATGAACCAGGATGTAAAGGTATATGGCCAATAGAGTCTCCGACAAGATTAGATTGGGCTTATTGTGAATGCATAACTCTGGTTACACACATCAGCAAGTAAATGGCTGCTGTGCATGAAGAGATTTGTGCCTCATTTTCTGAAAGTATAGAATCATTTTTCAAATAAAGCCTGAAAAATAATTCACAGACACACTTCATTGGTCAATTATCCCAGTACAGACTCCCACTACCAGTCTTGAGGTGAAGTCCAGTATGGACTCCCTGCTTTAGAAGTTCAGGACTGTCATGCTCAACTTTTACCTTTATTTCTTTATTTTTCTAACCTATACCTCAGATTTTGTAAGTAGGCATCTCTGTGCCCAAGATGGTGCCAGAAATGGCAACTTTGTACACTTTTCACTGTACTTTGGTACCCCTGTACTTCAGTACATGTGACAATAAACCTAATTCTAATTCTAGTTAAGTTATCTAGAGTGGAACTGCGTATCTACTGACATGTTGGTGTTAAAAATATCCAAATGCAGCAATGTAGTATGAGAAACAGCCAGATGATTTTATGACACAAATAGCAGCAATGGCAATAACCCAATAACAGCAGTTACAGGATAGTGTAAATAATCAGATTGTATATTATTACTATCTTAGTCATAATTTCACCTAAAGTGCACTTCTTCCAACACATTCAGTGAAAATAAAATCAATGAATGCATTAAATATGCATAGTTTTAGCAAGATTAGAAAACAAGTAGTGTGCTTCCCAGCAATTAAACCCCATAATTCTGATCAAATTTAATCCATCATAATCTTGCTCACATAACCTCATGTAATCACCAGATCAAAATGATTAAGTAACTGCCATAGCAATCAGCAGAAGTCCATTCATTATTCCAAAATTAACTGAATGTCAGGAGAATGTCAGAGAAAAGCATGAACTAAAAACCGAAAGAACTGCAGATGCTCTAAATCAGGAACAAAAACAGGAGTTGCTGGAAAAGCTCTGCAGGTCAGGCAGCATCTGAAGAAAAGTCAGAGTTAACATTCTGAGGAAGCGTCACCAGAAGCAAAATGTTAACTCTACGTTCTCCTGACAAATGCTGCCAGACCTGCTGAATCTTGTCAGAAATCTCTATTTTTGTTCATGATCTCTAACATCCGCAGTTCTTTGTTTTACCTGCAATATGCGGCTATATTCCATTATTCATAGAATCAGTGTGGAAATAGGCTATGCAGCCCATTGAGTCCACATGAACCCTCTAAAGAGCATCCTACCCCCCTTCCCTATCCCTGCAATTCCCTCAGCTAATCCACTTCGCCTGCACAGCCCTGAACACTACAGGCAGTTTGGCTTGGCTACTCCACTTAACGTGCACATATAGCAACCAGAGGAAACCCATGCAGACACAGGGAGAATATGCAAGCTCCACACCAACAGTCACCTGAGTGGAATCAAACCCAGGTCCCTGGTTCTGTTAGGCTAACAACTGCACCGCCCATTACTGCAAACAACAGACTTGCTACTGTGTAAATTTTCTTCTGTTAATAACCATACCCTCTTTCAACAACCCTTCTCAGAAGCCATATTAATTCATATTGAAGGCAGTGAAATCAGAAGTAAGAGGTTAACTTTGTACTTTAATATTAGATTTATTACAAACTGCCATGTTACACATGCCTGCACTAACAAAGTCCCAGAAGTTCCTCATTTTATTTGCTCAAAAAGTTATTATGTCCTTCACCTCTTTATCCTTAATTGATTCATAAAGAATGAAAACAGACCCTTCAGTCCAAATGATTGACACGATGTTGTTTGCGAACTATACTAGTGGCCTGCATTTGGTCCATTTGCAGCAAAATGATTCATTTTCAAGAATTTATCCAAATGTATTTTAAATTTTCTAACTGTACCTGCATTCACTACTTCCTCTGGCTGATCATTCCACACACAAACAGCTTTGTGTAAAAAAGTTGTCCCGGTGTCCTTTTAAAAACTCTCTCTTCTCACCTTAAAAATATGCCCCCTTGTTTTGAAATCCCCCATCTTATTTACCTTATCTATGTACTTCATGAGTTTATAAACCTTCGTAAGGTCAACGCTCAACCTCCTCCCTTCCAGTGAAAATTAAGTCCCAGCCTATCCAGCCTATTTTTATAACTCAAACCCTCCATTCCTGGCAACATCTTGGTAAATCTTTTCTGAACACTCTCCAATCTAATAATATCCTTCCCATAACATGGTGACCAGAACTGTACACAGTAGTCCAGGAAGTGACCTCACCAACATCCTGTACAACCCCGATATGACATCCTAACTCCTATATGCAATGGTCTGAGCAATGAAGACAAGCGTGCTAAACGTCTTCTTCACCACCCTGTCTACCTGTGATGCAAATTTTAAAGAATTATGTACCAGAACTCCTAGCCTCTCAGTTCTACAACACTATCCACAGCCTGACATGCAGGGATAAAGAGGAGTGAAAAGGAACCAACTGCACAGCTCTTTCAAAGAGAGCTACACAGGTACAATGGGACAAATGGACTCCTCTGCTGTATGATTTGAAGTAAATGTTGCATTGTCTGGTATTGTGTATTGCCATAGCGACTGGGGCATTAGTCTGATACTAGGAATTTGATTTGTGTATCACTCATTTTATCTATGTTTTAGATGTAGACAGAACTGTCAAGTCAAAAGTAATAAGTCCTGATGAAGGGTCCAGACTCGAAACGTTGCCTTTCCTGCTTCTCTGATGCTGTTTGACCTGCTGTGCTCTTCCAGCTCCACATTTTAAAAAGTCTGAAGTAAAGCTGATTTCAGAAAATTGCTCTTGAATAACTGTTACTTGTTCATCATTGCTCACCTAAATGTAATGAGTAATATTTTGTTGCAATGCATCATGAACAACTGGAGTGTCAAGCTCTTGTCCCCCAATGCTTTCGTCACAAGCTGAAAAGGTCACGAATCTTTGAAAATTACATAGCAACAGTTTTTATCTATTAACACAATGAATTTCCAAGGAATCAATTGTAGGAACATTTCTTGATGAACTGTTAACAGCGACATTACCATTCTAACTCTCCCATTAAAGTAGCTGTGCCATGATTTATCAACAAATGCCAATGCAAACATTTTGAAAAACATCTGACCCACTCCTAGTTCCTCCGTAACAAAAAAATGTTACAGTCACAGACAAGAAACCTACTGTGGAATTTCAGATCAGATTGAACCTCATAATTTATCTCATTTGTATCAGTTCTGTTTTACTCTAAAATTTATGGCAACATCAGAATTTCTGGAGCTGATTGCAATTTTGTAAACATTTGCACATATGCATTATTTCTTCCAAATCTGCGATTTTGCTCAGACAGCCACTGTTATAAAGGTGCAGATTCAATAATAGTCAGATTTATGTTTCAGACTAGAGAGACCAACCACTTTATACGGAAGGGCAGTTCGAACAAAAGGCAAGGAGAAAGAAAAACCTGCAATCAGCTCACCCACGTGTATTTCACTTTACCTTTGAATGCCGTGAATTAATCTTCCCTTCTAAATACTTTTAAATGTCCTAGCAACACAATACTTTCAACATTTGCATTACCGCAGTAATTCTTTTTAAAAGGTACAACAATTAATCTGTACACTGAATCAAAGAATAGCAGGTGGTGGCTGTGTCTTTTTGCCATTAACAAAAATTGGTGTTTGAAGATTCTTCTGCAAGGAGTTTCAGGTGTACTCTATTCAGAGCAAACAAAGCTTGACTTCAGTGAAGCTTCACTGAAGTCACTGCTGTTACTATCCATTGCCTCGCAAGTCCTGAGGGTGGTGACTAAAAGATATACATTAGTTTCAACTAGTTACTTAACAAAGGTTTTCAACCAAATTCTGAGTTTGCAGCAGGTGAGCACTAAACAGACATTCTGACTTACAGGCAATCAGTTCATTCTAATCTTGACTGTACAATCAAATTGAGAAAAGAATTACCATTTTACAGCTACGGTTTAAAACAGTAAAGGAACTAGAGTTCCTAAGCTCGGTCAACAACCCAACTAGGAGAGGAAAACATCCAACCCTCCGAATTGGAGACCACACTGCCTCTGACCAAATTCACTGCACCCTGACAGATGAGCTCCCAACTTAAAGAACAGGGTTAATCAGCACAAACTGTATTTCACCTTAAAGCCCCATCAGGCAGGTTGGAACTGATCTATCCCACATGCCACTCAACAACAAAAAGGGCCAGCAGGTGGAAGACGCACTAGCAGTTCCAAATCCTGCATGAAGGCCACTCAGAACATTGTTCATTTTGATAGTGACTTAGAAAGGACATCACCACTCAATACCAGCCTTTCTGAAGGGCAGCATCCTTAAGATTTGCTGGCAGGACTGCATAATAAGCAATGAAGTTGTGGAACTGCCAATATCATCAAACATACTGGGTGGGTCACATTAACCAGTTAGATGACAGTTGCCAGCTCTGCACAGCGTGGCATGCAGAGCTGACCACTGTTAAAAGGAACAAACCTCTCAAATGTTTCAAGGACTCCCCAAAGACTCTCTCCGTGTGCTACATCAAAAATCACCAGCACAAAATATAAACCAGAAATCATGATGCTACATCATGATTGCTGTTGGGACCCTCAAGACTGAGCAAAGAGCCCTAGAGAGAAAAGGAGAAGTACACAGCCAGATGTCCACAGTGACTAAACTGCATTGGCCAGCAGGTGGAAGACACACCAGCAGGGCAGCACGGTGGCTCAGTGGTTAGCACTGCCGCCTCACAGTGCCAGGGAACCAGGTTCAATTCTAGCTTTGGGCGACTGTCTATGTGGAGTATGCACATTCTCCCAGTGTCTGCATGGTTTTCCTCCCACAGTCCAAAGAGGTGCAGGATAGGTGGATTGGTTATGCTAAATTGCCCATAATGCTCAGGGATGTTTAGATTAGGTGGGTTAGGCTAGGGAAATGTAGGGGTAGGGGAATGGGTCTGGGTGGGATGCTCTTTGGAGTGGAGGTGTGGACATTGTAGGGCCTAATGGCCTGTTTCCACACTGTAGGGATTCTATGACTCTATGAACTTTCACTTGCACTCACTGTGGGGAACAAAGAGTTTGCAAGTTACAGACAGGCCTGAATAGCCACCAGTGAGTCTGCAATCAATGGGTTTCTTAAAACTTGTCATCCAAAGAGACATGCTAAAAGGCAAGTCTACAGAATGTATATTTTAAAAGAACTTTTATGACAAAAAGTCATGATTACTGCAGTTTCGATGTCCCTAAATAAGAGCTGGGTGCTTTTAAAGTGTTATGAATGACAGATAGAACACAGTACACAGGTTGTGTAAAACCAATTCCAGTCACTTACAAATGTGCGGTTGCTCAGCATAACGGGTGGGAAATTATCTCATCAGATACATTGAGGTCCAGATGTTATTACATGCAAGTATTTCAGGTAGGAGCAGGAGCATATCTTTCAATGACATGGCTGATGTATATCTTAACACCAAAACCTGCCATGGGTGCATTTCCATTTATATCATTGAGTATGTTACAAATATTACATTTAGAAAATTTATTATTCAGGGCTGGATCTTAAAATTTACGGTAAAATGAACAGGATCATGAGACCTCTTCTTCTGAAATCTGCCTAACAACAGGGCTAAGTGCTTGTCTTTTCAAAGGTTCTTTTACTAGGAAGATGCTGTTCACATACTATGACAATGACAAATGCAGCTCTGATAATAGGGTATAGGCTGTTAGTCGCCGAAGTCCTAGAATGGTGTTGAGAATGCAAACATTATTGCTTCATATTGCCCATTCAATTCCAAGGTGTAACAGAGTTAGTATCTCAAGGACAGCTAATCAGCATTTCCACATGAATACTCGGCCCTGTGATCCATGTTGCTCTGGAGATGGGCTTTCAGAGTGGAAAATCCTTAGGAAGCTATTACGAGATGCACTAGACATCTCAAAAAAAAACCTCAGACAGTTGCCTGCCACTTCAACACGCCATTTTTTTCCCTGGACAACATCTATCTCAGGCATGCTGCAGTGCTCCAGCGAAGCTCAGCAGAAGTTGGAAGAATAGCAGTTCATTTTCTGCTTGGGAACTCTACAGCCTTCTGAACTCACTATCAAGTTCAACAATTTTAGAGCTTGAGGCACCTTCTCCCATGACCTTACCCCAACCCACACTCTCCATGCCTTGTTATCACATGGTCTGCGGTTATATACAACTCATTGTTAGCCACTAATAGTCTTCATTGGTAGCTAATCACTCCCTTAAGCTGATTGTTATCCACTCATTTTTCTGTCCAACTTTTCTTCTCTTTCTCTTTGGGCTCTATCACCACTTATTGCTTACTCCTTACCCCCACGCCCCACCTCTATCCTCTACATAAAAAACGACTTTTTCCAAGCTACCATCTATCTTGACAATGGGCCATTGGACCCAAAATGTTAACTCTGATTTCTGTCCACAGATGCTGCCAGACCTCCTGAGTTTTTCCAGCAATTTCTGTCTTTGTAACCTCACAGACAGTAAGACTGCCAATATCCAGGGCAGCCAGCAGCTAGAGGTCAAAATTCTCAATGGTTCACCTAGTGTAATTCGAAATGACAGTGCAAACTAGAAACCTTTCAACATCAGGAAAATCTCCAAGAAAAACTTTCACAAAGCAAGATATTTCTAGGGTTAAAGGGAAAGGAGTGACAGCAAATAGTCAGGAATTGAAACAGTCACTACAGGCTGGGTCTAGGAAAATCAAATTACTACTTAAGGGACAGTGTAAATAATGTCCGCCAAGCATGACTTTCAGTTCTGCAAGGTGAAAGTTCTGGTCATTTAAACTATATTAAGACATATTGTTTAGTCAATGGTTAGTTACAGAAAATTTCGTAGAAATATGAAATTTTATGTCATCTTTCCAGCTAATCACCAGGAGTTTGAACTTCTACTTAAATATCCTCAATCACAGATCTGAAATTACTAATTGAATTAGCATATATTGCTTTTGTAGCAGACAGAATTCCATACTTGTGCCTCCCTTTATGAAGAAATGTTTCCTAATATCTCTCTAAATGGACTGCTTCAGATATTAAGGTTATGGTCCATTGTCCAAGACTAGTGTATGACACTGAAATTTAATAAAAGGTTGTCAGAAATGCAGGGAATGGGTGCGAACATTGCGACAATTGGTGTTGATGACACAGGAATCATGTTTTCTCATCAGCATAAACTGAGGTAATAATTGCTGATTAGGAATTGAGTGAAGCAAGTTCATAGGAATAACAAATGAGGGTTCAAATGCTCTGGAATATATTTGAAGATCACAGAAACAGTGTATGTGTGAAATGCTGATTAGAAATATTGTCAGAAGAGGGAGTAAGTGGAAGTGAAAGATGAATTTGGCTCAGGGGATGTAGAAGTGGCTTAAAAGAAAAATGAGAATTTGTTCATTTAAACCTTACAATTTGCGAATCAGTTATAGAAACCAAACAGAAAGGAGTTCTAATGCACGAAATTTGCAAATTCAGTTATTAACCGAGCACTTTGTCATCACTGAAACAGTTATTTTTGTATTTACTGGAAACGGTACACACTATTCAACAATGCAAACCCCCACAGTACTGCCTTTGAATTTCCTCGCCAAACCAGACTTTTATTTGACTTATATCAAATTGTTTCATAAACGTAAACTGAAAGAACTGCAGATGCTGTAAATCTGGAACAAAAACAGAAGTTGCTGGAAAAGCTCGGCAAGTCTGGCAGCATCCGTGAAGGAAAAAGAATCAAGAGTTAATGTTTCAGATCTGTTGACCTTATCTCAGCTTTTCCAGCAACTTCTGTTTTTGTTTCATAAATATGTTGGGGAAGAGTTAAAGAAAAAGAGACAATCAATCAAGTTTCATGTAGTCAGGATAATCTTTATTTGATAACTATAAAAATAAATTCTTGAAATCACAGATCTGAATTTTGGAATTCAACTAGACAGTTACACAATACATAACAGCACTTTTCACCATCATAATAAATAGTTTATGTTCTGAAAAATTCATATCTTAAAGATTCCATTAAAATTACATTTCTAGCATGGTTTTGAATATTAAAAGCTGTCAGCGGCTAGGAGCACGTGGCAATAAATGTTCATGCTTGGACCATTCCACCCACATTCAAGCTAAACCAAAGCAAAAACAGAAATTCAAACTCAAAAGCCAAATAATAAAAGAATACTTTTGATAAAATCCGTCTATCATTAATGAATTTATTTTGTAAATATGCAGAAAGCACGAAGCTAATAAGCAAAGTTCATTGATTGTGCATTTTAGGTTGACATCCTGGGCCCTTTATAATGCCAGTTACTTATAAATGCTGTAATCATTAACAGTCAAAAGGTTATATTTTCCAAAACTTTGCACATAAATACACAGAGCATCTAATGTCATTGTATCCTTCACATCGGAAAACAGAAAGTCATGATGGTGCACTTGTGAAAGTGATAGTTACTGTTGAGTCAGTTGTTACCCATATCTTCTCAGTGACAGGTTGAGGTTTTAAATGGCATCTGGGGGTAGGCACCTTCTGGTCTAATGAAAAGAGTCTTAAGGAGTAAAGAGATGTTTTTAAATTGTATCGCTACAATAATTACATCCTATTTTGCTGTTCCACCAAGTCCTCATGACATCATCATTAGCGGCTGACGTTCATTGCACTACATCAAGTATTAATCTTTTCAGATCTTTCCAGACATACATACAACAGTTGCCACTTACATAGTTTGGAAAGTTACTCCTAAATGATCATCAATTTCTAAAATGTAAATTGGATTTACAAGAGGTAGATCTAATCCATTTACGTAGCGGAGTGATAGCCTAGAGTGCAGCAGGCAATGTCAGAAGCAGCACCTGGCATACGTAAAAATGAGGTGGTAACCTGACAAAGTAACCAAACAGGACTACTTGAATGCCAAATAGTACAAGGAGCAACTAATAGAGAGAGCTAAGCAATTCCGCAAGCAACAGATCAGATATAAACTGCAATCCTTCCTCAGCCAGTCACGAATAGCTGTGAACAATCAAACAACTCAATGGAGGAGAAGCCTCCATAAATATTCCCCTCTTCAATGATGGGCAAGCCTAAAACATCGTGCAAAAAAGGCCAAAGCATTTGCAACAACCGTCAGCTGGAAGTGCCGAACAGCAGCTGCATCTCAGCCTATTCCAGAAAACCCTAGCATCGCAGATGTCAGTCTTCAGCCAACTTGGTTCAATCCACGTAACACCAAGTTATGGGTTTGAGACACTTCACTTTTCAGCAATAGTACTGAAGATGTACTCCAGAATAGGCCATGCCGTGAGCTTAGCTGCACCTGCTCAACAATAATCTGCTCAGTGATGCCCCAGGTACCATGAGGGTCAGTCAGCTGCTAGCCTCATGTCAGCCTTGGTTCAAACTTGGATAGAAAAGCTGAATTCCAGAGGTGAAAGTGACAGCCCTTGACATCAAAGGCACATTTGATGGAGTGTGACATCAATAAGCCCTAACAAAATGGATCAACAGGAATTTTGGTGGGGTTGGGGGATCTCTGCTGGTTGAAGTCATTCCTGGCACATTGGAAAATAGCTTTGAACACTGGAGGTCAGTAATCTCAACTCCAGGACATCTTTGCATGAGTTCCTCAGGGCAGCCCAACCAGCTGCTTCATCAGTAACCTTCCCTCTGTCATAAAGGTTGGTAATGTTCACTGATGACTGTAAAATGTTCAGCAAAAGTGTGTGACTGCTCAGATATTGAAGCAGTCCATACCCAAATGCAACAAGACCAGGTCAATATCTAGGCTTGGGCTGAAAAATGGCAAGTAACATTCACGCCTCACAAGTGCCACAGCCTTTGAAATTTAATGGCATAATTATTATTGCTTGACAGACACCACATCCACCACTAACAGTCAGTAACAGCAGAGTGTACTATCGACAAGGGGCAGTGCAGAAATTCACCAAACACAGCACCATCCAATTCCACGACCACTACCATCTAGGAGGACAGGGGCAGCAGATACTTGTCAACCACCGCCTGCAAGTTTCCCTCTAAGTCACTTACCATCCTGACTTGGACATATATTGCTGTTGCTTCATTGTTCCTGGGTCAAAATCCTGAATTCCCTCCTCAAAGGCCTTCTGTGTCTACCTACAGCACATGAACTGTTACAGTTCAGGAAGGCAGCTCACCACCACCTTCTCAAAGTAAAGTAAGGATGGACAATAATTGCTGGCCCAGCCAATGACAAGTGCACTCCACAAGGGATTTGTGTACAATTGCATACACTTGAACACATTTGTGATATTACTATGATACTCAAAATTGTCCCAGAAAACCATGCTCAGCTGGCTCATTAGAGACAACAGGTGGTGGTTCAACCTGAAGGTCACCATACCTCATGCGAGAAGCAAGGTCAGAAGGTGGGACCCTCATGGTGACCTCACTCAGTATGAGAGCTAAACTTGTACAGTTGGCATCACTCCGCTTTGGAAACCAGCCATCTAATCACCTGAGCTAACCGACCCCCACAATATTACTATACTCAGCAATGAGAGAAATTCTTCCTTTCCGAAAGTCTAAATAATGCTTCAATCTAACCACTCACTATCCCTCATATTTATGCCTTAAAAAAGGGCAGCACTATTTAAGTTCTTAAATAAGATTTTCAAATGTAATTCAGCAGCTTTGAAGCAAACTTTAGGACTGAAATAAAAACAGCCAACACTGTAAATAATTAGCAAATATGGCAGAATCCGCACAGACAGAAAGCAGATAACGTTTTAGCTCCGTGACCTTTTATCAGAATTAAACCCATGATTTCATATGCTACTCCACTCTTATTTTGCCTTCTTTCTTATTTTGAACTTGCCAAAAACTAGCAGTCCTGTGGAAATACTGTTGAAAGTGCTCTTATTCAGTGTAGCCAAAAACCACAATCAACAAACTACACAGATGTGTTTCCTGTAATCAGACACTGCTTTACTTTTACTAGTTAACATAGAACATAGAACATAGAACATAGAACAGTACAGCACAGAACAGGCCCTTCAGCCCACAATGTTGTGCCGACCATTGATCCTCAGACACATTAGTTGAATAAGACACAGCAAATTTAAATCTTGCATTTGAAAAAGAGTCAATGCACCCAACACGCTCACTTCTCCCACGTAGTGCAGGGATTTGGATTTGAATCTAACCCTCCCTGTTGGAATGAAAACAGGGTGCAAAACACTCAAAGTTTAAAATGTGTTCAGAAAATGACAACCAACTTTACATTCTGTGGATCTGCAGCATAAAGCTGTCTTTGTTTATGCTTAGCTGGTCAATACCACCCAGATAGGCAGTAGGAATAATTTTCCACTGCTCATCCAATGAATGGAAATTCTACTTAGTTCTAGAAGGGAAAGGTCTCCAGGGAGGAAGCAAAAACACACTGAACACTATTCAATGAGCCTTCCTCTACAGTTGGCTGTGCTGTACCAGACCTGGGAGCATTTGATGTCAACAGTGGACTCCAAAAGGGAAAATGCACCAATTTCCCATGCTTGTACGCTTCAACATGGTTAGCACTCCACTATAGAATATAAGTGTAAGTTCATCACTGAAGTAAACAAAGTGAGACTATTTAAATAGCACAGCAAATCAAGAGAAATAAAGGGAGCAGGTTCTGTAATTACAATTTATGAATTATATTTTGACAGCAAAATGCACAATCTATCTTCATCGTACTAACAATTTCTCAGATCCAGCACTTGAACATGATGCAAAGATACCTTTATTGGTTGCCAGGTTACACAGCATGCCACCACTTTAAAAAGTCTTTCTTTCTGTGTTCTGCTTTTCAGTGCTATAAGTTCTAGCAGGTCTCAACAACCTTCATGTGACAGCAGCAGTGTCAGAATGGCTTATAACATTTGATGTATAATATTTGTGTCCCAAAAAGGTTTTAAACATGAAAATCTATAAAACAAAACTAATTCTTCCATTCAACTTCTTATCTTCCTAACATGCATACACACCAGCTGGAACCGCCCTGTTTGCCAGAAGATTCAGAGCAATTTCTGATTGCAAGTTTACTGCAGTTCACATCCATTCTCTCTGTTTGAACCATTCCAAATGATAAAGCCATCAATCATCCACAGGAGTTCAGCTCAAGTCTCACTGTAAATCCACAATAACAACCAACATAAGGCTTATCGCAAATTCTATTTACTAAGATTTTAGTTCTCCCATTTTCTTTTAATCTTTTTAGTTCACAATCAATTACACCAGACTTCAACTTCATGATACTGTAAAGCACAGCTTTATCATCGAATAATTATAAACCAGGTCTCACTGCTTGATGTTGTCAGTTACTTGGGCTCTTCTATGTTAATACACTGTTTTAGAAGGCAAGAAACTATACAATCTCTATTTTCATTTGAATGAGTGAGACAGATATCAAGCACTTCCTGCGAAGTTAGAGATAAACAATAAAACCCTTCTTTTCCAGATGAATTAATGCAGTATTACCTGTCCAGAGGCTCCAAATCAGACAGTCAACCATCATACCTTGTGTACAAATGTAGTCACTTCATTGGGCAGCCCACATTCCCCTGCTCTGATGTGTCATTGGTCTAAATCAAGCTCAATTGGTCAAAGCCAACATGTCACAAACAGTGGTCTCAGGACTGGATTGGTTAGAACTATATTCATTGCAGTTTAGATGAATAATTTTCCACAAGTAATGATATTAAGATATTAGCTAAATGCATTCGTACTTTAATTCAATGTTTCATGTGAATAAATCCCAACATAGCCAGGAATATTTGTTATTCTATATGTCTCCATGAAAACTTGCAACACTAGGTACCAAGAACCCCAGCGAGAGTTTTACAACACCATTCTCTGCAATCACATTGTGATTCCATACAAAATTCAGCATTGATGAAATTTTGCAGGTACAACTCAAGACAACCACAACTTTAATCATTGGTCTGTTTCAAATTACCTGAACTGATGTGACAAGGGAATAGATTTCCATGTTTTTGGGCTTGGACATATGCAAAATAGCAAAATCTGGACAAATGATAAAAACATTGATAAACACTGCCCTGTTGGAAAAGTGCGTGTACATGGATATCAGTTGGAACAGGACCAGGCTCAGGTTGCATGGCCAAACAAGCTACAAATACTCATGAACTATTCAGCTATTTGTATCACTTTGCATAACATGACATGTATAGCGCAGAAACAGCACGTATGATCTAATATATTTGTGTATGTCTTTATTTCCCACACAAACCTCATGACTATATGACTCGCTCAGTTTTTTGTTGTTCCTATCAGGGTGCTGAAAATAAACACTAAATGTGGCATAACCAACCTTGCACCTGACCTGTGCTCAAACAATCCTGCCTTAACCCATCTTAAATATTTATTTTATAATGTTAGCTGTGTCTCTAGAGTGCTATAACACTCATGCACTGCCAGAACTGCAATAACCACCCCATTTAGCAGTTAATTGCCAGCTGTGTGCGCACATGCAGGTTTTTTTTTAATATTTCCTGCTGACTGCTGGAAGCAGCGCAGGTTTTTTTTCATCTTTGCATGATAAGATCAAGAACAATGCTGCAGGTTGGATACATCCTAATTGTCAAACTAATCACAGACATCTCAGAAAAATAAGGGACCATGGAAACTTCATTTCCCTAACAAACATTACAAGAAATAACAGTACTCAGCGGTTTGATCAGCACTCAAAATCATAAGCAACAATGTTATTGTTAAAGGGCAGCTGGTGAAGGGCAAATAAATTTTCAATTAAAAAAGATAACTGGCAAAAAATTGTAACTTTTAAAACAATGGGTTATTGATGAGTTGGAGAATAGATAATGTTTGGTTGAAGAAGAGTATGGGGCAGAGGGAAATTAAGGTCAGAAAAACAAACAGCACTCTAGCTGCCGTCACTGCCACAACTTGGATTTATGCAGTGCTTTTAGTGTAATAACATGGCTCAAAGCATTTTACAGATGCATCATGAGCAACTATTTTGTGAGCCATAAAAAGCAATATTAGGACAGCTGACAAAATTCTTGGTTAGAGATAAGTTTTGAGGATAATGGAAGTCTTAAAGGGTATAAAGAATTACAGAGTTACAGCAGGACAGGCAGAGAAGATTACACAGGGAACTCCAGAGATAGGGTACTGCAGACACAACTGCTAACAGTGCAACAATTATAGATAGACTAACATAAAATGCCAGAATTCTTGAGCTCAGACACTTCCGAGGATGGTGAGGTTGGTGAAATTTAGAGGTTGGGAAGGGTGGGGTGATGGCAGGATTTGCAAAAGAGAATGAGAATGTTAAATCAAGGCAATGCTTGACCAAGAACTAGCATAGATCAGGAAGCACAGGGATGATTCATGAATGGAATTTGACACAATTAAAGAAGCTGGCAGTAATGCTGTGGTTGACCACAAGTTTATGGGGTAACAAATGCCGAGACACCAGCCAGGAGTGTCTTGAAATAGTCATGTTTAGAAGTAACAAAAGGTACAGATGAAGGCTTCAGCAGCAGATAAGCTCGATGCTATGGAGGAGAAAATAGCCAGGCTTAGGTGATTGTACGCACTTATGATTGGAAGCTCATCTCTGGGTCAAACATAAGAAGTTACAAGCAGGACAATAAAGTCTGTTTGCAAATAAAGAGATATAACAATCAAAGTATGGCTAAACAGGGCACCACAGTTTACGTTAGAATTGTTCAGATTTATATTTTACTGGTGTGCTTCTACAGTGAAACTTTCAACTTATTCTGTTGATTGTTGTTTCACAGTGGTTGGATGCGTTGAGTTCTTTCAACTTCGTTGTTAGCTATTTCAACATCATTCATGAAGAACTTTAGGGTATCTACTATGGCTTAACAGTAGCAGTCTCATCTCGAATTTGAAGGTTGTGAATTCTGCACTGCAGCTATAAGTGCAAATTGTGGGCTGAACAAAGCAGAGCTGAGGAAGCACTGCATTGTTAAAGGAAGTATGTTTTGAATAGAGTGTTAAATTAAGGCCTATTCAATCTCTCAGATCCCATGGTACGATTGCCACAAAGTCTTTTCTCAATGCCTTGAACAATTAACACCAAAATTTGTCCTTGCTCAGTACATACTGGCTACAATAGGCTTCCTAGAAGTGACTACACTTCAAAAAGCATTTGATTGGTTTGAGATCCCAATATACTATTCTCACACTGAATAGCCTAACTAATGCACAGGATGGGGGGAAAGAATTCTTTGTATGGTTTAACTGCATATTTGGTCTCCACAAGCTGGTTCAAGGGACATAATTTTTTTAACAGTAAACTAAACCACTGCATGGTTTCTACAATAAAATGTCCAAAAATGCATGCATGCTTGTATCCTCTTGAAAAACAAAGGCCAGTCTTCAACTTGAACTAACTTAACAACAAGTCCCACTACGGGCTCAATGTCCTGACCACGCGAAACACTCACCACTCAGATCCATACTCTGTAGACCAACCAACTGTACAAAATGCTAGTGCGGCCTCATTTTGAATATTGCGTGCAGTTCTGGTTGCCCCATTACAGGAAGGATGTGGAAGCATTGGAAAAGGTGCAGAGATGATTTACCAGGATGTTGCCTAGTCTGGAGCGAAGGCCCTATGAAGAAAGGCTGAGGGACTTGGGTCTGTTCTCACTGGAGAGAAGGAGGCTAAGAGGGGATTTAATAGAGACATACAAGATGATTAGATAGGGTGGACAGTGAGAGTCTTTTTCCGAGGATGATGACTCTATGTTCATATCCAGTCGTAAATGATGGTGAATGCTTAAACAATTCAATGGAGATGGAGGCTCCACAAATAACCTCATCCTCAATGTGGGGAAGCCCAGCACATCAATGCAAAAGATAAGAGGGATACATTTGCAACAATTGTCAGCATGAAGTACCAATTTCATGTTGGCCTCTTCGAGGTCCCCAGCATTACATTATCCAGTCTCCAGAAATTAAGAAATGACTGATTGAACTGCAGATTGCAAATTCAAGATAAATCCAACCCAAAAAATTAAAGACCCATCAGTCTACTCAAGATCCATCAATAAAGTGAAATAAAGGGTCATCACCAGTGCTATTAGGCAGTCCGTGTTTAGCAATAATCTGCTCACTGACACAGTTTGGGATCCAGTAGGTCAACTGAACTCCAGAACTCATCACAGCCTTAGTGGAAACAACCTCCTTGCTTCTGTCTTATTTGTTCCCTTCATAATTTTATATGTTTCCATAAGATCGCCCCTCTCATTCTTACGAATTCCAGCGAGTATAGTCCCAGTCTACTCAATCCATCCTCCTAAGCCAACCCTCTCAACTCTAGAATCAACCTAGTGAATATCTTCTGTACTCCCTCCAGTGCATTTACACTCTTTCTTAAGTGTGCCAAACTGTACACAGTGCTCCAGCTGTGGCCTTACCAGCAGCCTATACAGTTGCAACATAACCCCCCTATTTTTAAATGCTAACACTCTAGCAAAGAAGAACAACATTCCATTTGCCTTCTTAATAACCTGCTGCGCCTGCAAACCAACATTTTGTGATTCATGCACTGGGTCACCCAGGTCCCTCTGCACAGCAACATGCTGTAATTTTTCACCATTTAAATAATAGCCCATTTTGCTGTTATTTATCTTTTACCTGGATGAGTGCAGCTCCAACAACCCTCAAAAGATCTTGGCAACATTCTAATGCAACTCACAGAATAGGCGCCACATCCAAAAATGTTCAATTCCTCCACCACCAATGCACAGCAGCAGCTGTTTGTGCAATCTACAAGATATACATCAGAAATTGATTAAGGCTCTTCAGACAGCATCTCCTAAACCCATGACCACATCATCCAGAAGGACAAGGGCTGCAGATTCATGGGAACACCATCACCTCCAGGTTCCTCTCCAAGCTACTCATTACCCTGACTTGGAAAGATTCCAAGATGAAGGCAATGTTCATAACAGCTACTGGAACTTCAATTCAATAAACATTCTGGGTTTAAAAATCTAATAATGGCCATGAAATCAGTCGATTGTTGCAAGAACACATCTGGTTCATTAACATCCACTCAGGAAGGAAATGGCCATCCATATTTGGTCTCCCCTATATGTGACTCTAGGCCCACAGAAATGTGGTTGACTCTTAACTGTCCTCAAATAGCTGACGAAGCTTCTCATTTGTATCCACGGGCAACAAGGGATAAACAATAAATTCTGGCATTTCCACTGATACCTAAAACACCCCAAAAGGGAATTGAAAAAAAAGGAAAAACCATGGGCTGCAGTGGCCGCAAAAGACGTGTCACTGCCACCTTCTCAAGGTCAATTAGGGAGGACTAATAATTGTTCACCATTGACTCAACAAAGCTCACATCCCCTGAATGACTAAACCTTTGGTGCAGAGGTGAATACTTAAAGGGTTTCAGAAAGTGGGGGACAGCACAGTCATTTGAGTTGAATAAGCAGAGACCGAAGCAAAAAAAATGTTGACTACAATTAACACATTTCAGCTGATTCAGTTGGTAGTATTCTATTCTTGGAGCCAAATGGTCATGCGTTCAACTCCCAGTGAAAGGCTTGAGCAGGTCCCATTTTGCTCTCCCTGGGTGAACACTTAAAATCTTAAGGGCACTATTTGGAAGAAATACTGTGACTTATTCTCAATGTCTGGGCCAAGGTTTATCCTCAAACAACATTAAAAAGAACAGATCATCATCACATTGCTATTTGTGGGAGTTCGTTTTGCAGAAATTGACTGCAGCATTTTCTACATTACAATAATGACTGCATTTCAGAAGTGCTTCATTACTTACATATATAACACTTTGGAGCAAGTAACTGATATTATACAAATCTACATCTCTTCTTCCTTTGATCTTGTTGAGTTGCTTTATAACATCAATGTTAATGGGCCAGACAGGCATCAATGGATACTTCAATAACACAATTTGGCACATCATCCATTTGCCGACTTGCTGGACACATCTGAAATGGATTTTGTTATCCTTAAGAATTTAACTACCCAGTTAGGAAACAACATATGGATTCTTAGCACTACTGAACTTAGTGCATCAACAAGGAAGACTGGCACACAGTTTATAGGCCTGTTAGGAATTTTCCCAATGATGTGGTCAAGGACTCACACTTGACAACCTTCACCATATTTTAGGGCAGAATTGAAACAACTAGCATTGAATTCATGCATCGTGAATGGTCTTAATGGGGTGCAATAGTGGTTCAAGTAGGGAGGAGGTCAGGGCAAGAAGCATCAGTAACCTCTTATCTGCAGCTGCTCAAAACAAGCAACAAATCAGCTCCCAAAAGTATGCAGTGCCTTGAAGCTGCATAAGGAAAGGCTATTTTCAGCGAGTCAATATCATCTTGATATTCAATATATGAGAGTCAGGGGTAAGAAAAAGAATAAGAAGGTCCTCATTAAACTTGCCAGAGGCTTCCAAAACTGGCCTGCTCTGATGGTACTTCTCACAGTATGTCACAGCAGAAGGACAGCATTTACAAGCAGACTTTACAAAAGAGAAAGCAGTCATCTGCCAAATGGAAAACTGTATATTTCCATGTTATTTTTGATAAAGCCAACAGAGTTGCTTTCAAAACTAACATTATTACAAAAAGCAGTATTGAAAGTGGTCATCAAGATGAAATATCACGGAAAGCCAGCATAGCTTTGTTAGAAGGAGGTCATGTTTAACAAATTTGCAGAATTTTTCAAACTGGTGGTCAGGCGTGTAGATGAGGGTGGTGAAGTTCATTTATGGATATCAGAAAAGCCCCTGATAAGGTCCCATGGTGGGACACTGATAAAAAAGGTAAAAGCACATGGTAGAGATAATAGGAACTGCAGATGCTGGAGAATCCGAGATAACAAGGTGCAGAGCTGGATGAACACAGCAGGCCAAACAGCATCACAGGAGCAGGAAAGCTGACGTTTTGGGCCTAGACCCTTCATCAGAAAAGGGTCTAGACCTGAAACGTCAGCCTTCCTGCTCCTCTGACGCTGCTTGGCCTGCTGTGTTCATCCAGCTCTACACCTTGTTATCTCAAAAGCACATGGCATCCAGGGTAACTTGGCAAGTTGGATCCAAAATTGGCTTAATACTAGGAAACCAGAGGGTGGTGATAGAAGGTTGAGAGACTCAATGCCAGAGTCCAATGATGTACGACAGAGATTTGTGCTAGGTCTCTTACTGTTTGTGACATATTATTAACATAGACAAGAATGTGGGGAGACAAGTAGGTTTGCGGATGACAGAAAGATTGGCTGGTTGGTCAATAGTGGAGAAGTTGATATTAGGTTAGAGGCAAATATAGGCAGGCTTGCCAGATGGGCTGATACAACTTACCGCTGAAAAGGGTGAAGTGATGCACTTTGGAACAAGTAACAAGACAAGGGAGTTCTCAGTGAATGAAAGGACAATCAGGAGCAGAGGAATAATGGGGTGCTTGTTCACAGATCCCTCTGGTGGCAGGACAGGTTACCAGAGTAGTCTGGGACATTTACTTTTATCAGCCATGGCACAGATTCTAAGAGCAGGGAGGTAATGTTGGAACTGTACAGTACTTTTGTTAGGCCGCAGCTGAAATATTGTGTATAGTTCTGGATGTCTCACTCAAGGCAAGATGTGATTGCACAGGAGGGATGCAGAAGAGATTCACTAAGATGATGCCTGGGATAAAGCATTTTAGCTACGATGAGAGGCTGGTTAAGCTTGGGTTGTTTTCTTTAGAGCAGAGAAGGTTGAAGGTGGACCTGACAGAGGTATATAAAGTTATGACAGACCAGACAGAGCAGTTAGGAAGCAGTTGTTCCCCGTAGTTGAAGGGTCAATAACAAGGGGGCATAATTTTATGTTGAAGGACAGGAGGTTTTGAGGGGATTTGAGGAAAACTATTTTTCACCCCATAGAAGGTGGTAATTTGGAATGCAATGCCTGTGAAGATAGTCAAGACAAGAAACCTCACTACGTTTAAAACGTTCATGGATGAGCACTGGAAATGTGAGAATATTCAAGGCCAAGTGCTGAAAAGTGCGATTAATGAAGATAGGTAGGTGCAGACTCAAAGGGCCAACATGCATCTTTTTCCTGTATGAATCTGTAACCGAGTTCTACTGTAGCTTTCAGAAGAGATATACCCTCACCCGATTCTTAAGATGCTAGTAATTATGCATTACCAAATGTAGTGGTACTTGCTGCTATCATGCAAGAACCTGTCTTGTTACCGACAAACAGTCCCTCATGTGTACACACACTGCAATGGTACATCCTCTGCCACCGATTGTTAAATAGGCCCAAGATAAAAGACAGGAAGGAGAATTAGTGGCAACAAACTACCTCAAATAACCCTTACCGGGTAATACCACATACTGGCAGAGGTGGAAGTACCACATGGTACCAGCAGTGATCAAGAACAAAAACAAAATTGCTGGGAAAGCTCAGCAGGTCTGGCAGCATTTGTGAAGGCAAAAATGAGAGTTAACATTTTGAGTCTCATGACCCTTCCTCAGAATCTGTTACCAGCAGTGACCAACTGGGAAAATAGATTATAAATCCCAAGACCTGCTGTCACACTTGATACCAGGTATTATAAGGCAAACTGCACAGAATGCAAAGTCTATTTCCTGGTACGAACTGTAAAACTCAACAAAAAAAACTGAATTCATTAAAGCTAACACAATGTCACTACATGATAAAACAGTGACACTGTGACTGAATAATATGCAGCAATGTAATAAACAGGACACAGATTTACAGTCATAATTGAATGGAAAAGGTGCAAGCGACAGAAGAGGAGAATTTTTTTTTCATTCATGAGATGAGGGCACTGTAGCATTTATTGCCCATCCCGAATTGCCCAGAGGGTATTTAAGAGTCAACCACATTGCTGTGGGTCTGGAGTCACACGTAGGCTACTCCAGGCAAGGATGGTGGTTTTCTTCCCCGAGAACTGATTCATGGTCATCATTAGATTCTTAATTCCAGATATTTATTGAATTCAAATTCCAACAGCTGACATTGCGGAATTTGAACCCGAGTCCCCAGAATGTTATCTGAGTCTTTGGATTAACAGTCTAATGATAATACCACTAGGCCATCACGTGCCCTGTAAACAAATAAAAGAGCAAACAGGCCAATACACTAAAAAACAAATTCACAGGTGACCAAACATCTGTCAGAGCAATTGGCTAAATCAAATTTGAATTTGCATTTAGAAATCATTAATGTGTGAAGACTTCCAGATGTCATTTGCTATACGCAGCTGCTATAACTGATATTCAGTGAATACTTCAAATTAGGAAATACCTATATTTTATTCTAGCATTATGATGATGAAAGCAGATTCAGAAATGCCGGGAGATAATAGAAACGGTCCATGCTGGAGTCTGAGAATAGAAGATGTGGAGCTAGATGAACACAGCAGGCCAGGCAGCATCAGAGGCCGCCTGGCCTGCTATGTTCATCCAGGTCGACAGATCTGCTGAAATATTTATAGAGAAAAATAATATAAATTTTGGAAGAAATGACAGCCGCTGTTATGAATACTTATGTAAGCTCATGTAACACATTTGTGTTTCATATCTAATTTCAAAGGATCAGCTGTATTTACGTATTGCCAACATTTGAATTACTAGTATAATTGAACTGCAAGCATGGCTATTGACAATCCACGTTTGATTTGTTTCTTTGCCTCAGAAAATACTTCAGGTATACAAGAAAGCACAATAGTTACACTGACCTATGAGAACCTCCTTTGCTTCAGCTGAAGCAACACTAGGTAACTGCTTTTGATGAATTCCAAACGGAGTTGACTAAATGCAGAGTAACAGAATAAAGCAGTTCATTAGCAGTGCCCAAAACATAGTCTCTATCTGTGAGCCAGGGCGTCTGGGTTCAAATCCCATCTGCTCCAGAGGTGTGTCATAACATCGAACAAGTCGATTAGAAAATATCTATAGCAGTACGAGTTTACGATGTTATGAATATGTGAATTACATTTCATAATTAGCTATAAAAGACATGCTAGATTTATTATGTTGCTTTTACAGATGAATATTGAATATAATGTTGGCTAAAAATGTACTCTCTACAATTCTAAACCTTTGAATGTGGATCCATTTTGTACCTTCTAAGTATAAAGAATAACAATATTAATAAATTTGCCTACTACTGTGAACTCTATCCAACACAGATTTGCAGATATATCAGATGTCCTTCACTTTCACAATGCAAGATGCCAACAGGCATTTCATTCCCTTGCTAATAACATGTAATTTATGATATCCGGTGACTGCCACAGTTCATTGGCAGATTTACATCCAAATCCTTGTTTATTTTAATTGCATGGGGGTGGGGGGTGATGCAGAAAAGAGCTACTTAGATGAGGTGACATTTCTTGACAGCCTAGGGAAGTATGCCCTTAACTTTTGATACTTTACTCACAAGCAATGCTCTTGATCTCTAGGTTTTGATTTGGAAGTACACATCTAAAATACAGTAATTATATTTTATGTAATCAATTCATTACAGGCACTTGGTAGTGCTCACTAGATAGAATCAGGTTGTTATTGTTTAAAATGCATTCAAAAATGTTATAATACTAAAAAACCTACAAGGACTGGCTCCCATGACAACAAATTGTTAGCTAAATTACAGCTACACCTGAACAATACTCCGTCATAGAATAATATTGAGTAACAGCTAATACTCTTCCTGCTAATAACATACGTTTCATCTGTTACTTCATTGCAGCGAAATCCTATCATTCATGGGGATTACATCCCTGGAAAATGTTGACAACAGCAAACATATACACAGGGAGTCAACTAATAGGTTCTAAACATCAAGATATTTGGTAGGTACAGTATTTACAATAGATCAAAGGCAATAAAAAGTGCTTCAGTGCATGTAAAAGGTGGGGTGCTGCAAACAATATTTACTAAGAAATAGGAAAATTCGTCTCCTATTATATAGTAAAGACTGTAGAGCAGAATGCCTTAATCATAAAAGTAGTATACATACATGCAAACAATCCAATTAGCAACAATACAGTGCAAGATAGCACTTTTTTTTTCCCTTTTTGGACTATAAACTGCAAAGAAAGTCAATAACTAAACTAAATTTTGTACAACCAAAATACCAGGAGTGGTACAAATTTCTAGTCATGCCAGAATGCTCCGCTTTTGGGGCAGTGAGATTATTAGGACAGAACACCACCAGGAGTCTGAGTTGACGAAAACCTACCCAATAAGCATTCAGATCATTTAAGTTCCAGTTTCCTACAGACTTGAGAGCAGTGAAACTAAAAGCATGGAGAGCAAGCAAATGAACAAATAAAACCATTTTCTCCTTCGTGAATGAAAAGACAAAAAAAACTCCTAAGAATGCATTTTAATACGAGGCTTAGGTCCACCTGTTCAACCGTCAAATCAAAGATCAGCCATCATTCTACAGACAACAGAGGTAGTAGGAACTGCAGATGCTGGAGAATCTGAGATAACAAGGTGTAGAACTGGATGAACACAGCAGGCCAAGCAGCAGAGGAGCAGGAAAGCTGACGTCAGCCGGGATGAACACAGCAGGCCAAGCAGCAGCAGAGGAGCAGGAAAGCTGACGTCAGCTCTCCTATTCTACAGACAACGCCATGTTATCAAAAGAGCTTTCAGAAATAACTCTTCACCCAGTGATCTGGACTTGCAACCTTCAAAACTTTGTCTTCCCTGTCCATATTTTCATCTGTCTTATTTGTGAATGAGTGCCCACTTTGGGTTTCAAAAGGCTCTATTTTACTTTGCATAGTAACAGATGGTCTGTTAAAGAATAAATTCAGTAAATTTACAATAGATATTAATGACAAAATCTGGTGAGACTTCTTTATCTTGAATAGCAGTCAGTCAGTCAGGCAAATTGATCAGCTTGGTGGTTAAATGGGTATTTACACTTTTGTGATGGCTTGTGGAATAATCAAATTTGATATCTGAGCATTATTTCCAGCTAGGTTATAACAGTAAATAACACATGCAAAATGTTCACTTTCTTGCCCAAGAAATATAGGACAAATTCCACGGGCTCCTTTCATATCTTAGTCTCTTTGATGTTAGTTTAAATAATTTTCCATTTTGATAATTACCCCTCTCCCAAGATTTGCCCCCCAACCATCAGATACAAGTGAATATTGGACCTGCAATGGGAAAAATAATACAATGTTTTCAATGGATAAGAAATTTTATCAATGAACTTTACTGTATAAGTGTGCAAAGCCGTTGCATGTGTTCACTTTCAGAGCAAACATTAAATTTCATACTCTTTCAGGCAGACGCAAAAATAGTGCAAGAAGCACTACATCATTGACAAGCAGGGATTTATTCCAGTCAACATATCCAAAAAACAAATTCAAGATTATCTGTAATATAACTGCACAGCTTTGTCAGTCCACATATGGGTATATCCTACATGTTGCAATGAAGGATTTTATACCAGATGCCATGCGGATAGATCAAAAAATTGTTCTGCTCAGAAAACTTAGTATTGGAATGTTACAATAAAGTTTTATAATATCTATTTAACCAGCTGTTTCCCAAAGGTACAGAACAGCAGAGTTCTGCAGAATACCGAGCCAGAAGTATCTATAAAGAAAGGGTCACAAATTTCAGAGCGGTCATCAGATCAGAGACAAGGGACTAGATGTTCTTAAGTAAGTCTCCCTCTGTAGGTTCACTGGAAAAATTACTGATCACTAATGCTTCCTGAACTTTCACTCCATAAATCCATTCCAACACTGTATAGGGTTCTCTGTCAGTGTATGGTGCATTCTATGGCATCAGTGGGGTGGACAGGCAGGATTGCAACCATACCTACTGAGCCAGAAAGGTTAACACATCTTAAAAGGATTGAGGTTGCTCCGTTTGGTATGTCAGCCCTAATTTGGATTTTGTTCAGGCATAAATAAACAAACAATCCTGTTGAATTTTAATTAAATGATTTAAGATCTTTCATCTTTTGTTAGAGAGAGGCTGGAAACTATATAGATCCCCTGAAACAGTATGCCGATCTTGGGATAAGGCACATCTCCGTGTGTAATAGGTTGTTGGGGGAATTATTTTTATTGAAATATTTTGGAAATAACAGTTACAAATGTCATGAATATTTTCATGGGAGAAAAAGGTTCCTAAGGTGGGGAAAGAGACTGCTTTCCAATCTCCCTTTCAGACAGATGCATTGACTCTTGCTGAGCCTCAACTCAAAACAAGTCTATGACACCAGACTCTGTCCTCGGCAGCCTGTTCCTAAGGACTCACATCAGGATAAATAACAACCAGAGTCGTACACCCATTCAATCAGTGAAAGATGCTCTTCAGTCTAAGATCTTGCTGATCGTCCAGTGCAGAATTGTCCCTAAACAAGTGTTACAAGCTGGCACATCCTCAATTCCAGGGCTGCATAAATGCTTGGGAAACAGCCAGTGTAGTGCAATATGGAAAGTCCACTGTCTAAAGGCCAAAGTCTGCAGCACAATACACTAAGGAACTAGAAACTGTGTAGAACTGCTTGGGCTACAGACCAGGCATGGAGCGTGCATTGTAAATATGAAGCATATTGACACTGCATTTGGGCCTCTCAAAGTGACGTCTCTGCGGTTTGGAGAAAATTTGAATTCTATAGCAATTTTTGTAATTTTGGTATTTAATTTTACAAAATTTTTTTGGGGAAGATTAGATTGAATGACTTTTCAAATGGCATGGGAGGACTGGCATGGCATGAGACAACATATTAAAATGGCTACAAATGCTTTGTGCATCTTTGCTGGTAAAAAACAGATTTTTTCATTCATTATTGTTTTGAGGACTTCACATGTACAAGTCGGCCATTAAATTTCTTAAATAGTGACTACACTTCAAAACTATTCAATCTGCTTCAGGGTGTCCTGAGGTCATGAAAGGTGCTACATTCGAGCAAACATATTTTTCTTCACAGTTCCGCACTGTACATAATCGTACAACGTACCACACAGGAACACTATTTGGAAAACTATAACGGGAGCGGATGCGGTGGAGAGTGGCCATGGGTACCCGCATAGGCCCAAGTTATGCCTACCTCTTTGTAGGTTACGTGGAACAATCCCTCTTCCGTACCTGCACTGGCCCTAAACCCCACCTCTTCCTCCGTTATATCAATTACTGTATCAGCACAGCCTCACGCTCCCATGAGGAGACTGAACAGTTCATCCACTTCACCAACACCTTCCACCCCAACCTTAAGTTCATCTGGACCACCTCTGATAAGTCCCTCTCCTTCCTGGGCCTCTCTGCTTCCAACTCTGGCTACCACCTGGAAACCGATATCTATTTGAAGCCCACCGACTCCCACAGCTATCTAGAATACATCTCCTCCCACCCACCTTCCTGAAAAATGTCATCCCCTATTCCCAATTCCTTCACCTCCGCCACATCTGCTCCCACGATGAGGCATTCCACTCCTGGACATCTCAGATGTCCACATTTTTCAAGGACCCACAACTTCCCCCCTCAGTGGTTGAGAATGCCCTTGACCATGTCTCCCGCATTTCCCGTAACTTATCCCTCACACGCTCTCTCCACAATAACAACCAAAACAGAATCCCCCTCATCCTCACGTACCACCTCACCAATCTCCGGATCCAACACATCATCCTCCGACACTTCCGCCATCTGCAATCCAACCTCACCAAAGACATTTTTCCCTCCCCACAGTTATGTGCTTCCCAGAGGGACCACTCTCTCCTGCGCTCCCTTGTCCGATCCACGCTCCCCTCCAGCCCCACCACACCCAGTACTTTTCCCTGCAACCGCAAGAAGTGCTACACCTGGCCCCACACCTCTCCTCTCAACCCCATCCCAGGCCTCAAGAAGACCTTCCACATCAAGCAGATGTTCACCTGCACATCTGCTAATGTGGTACACTGTATCCACTGTTTCCATTGTGGCCTGCTCCACATTGAGGAAACCAAGCGGAGGCTTGGGGACCGCTTTGCAGAACACCTATGCCCAGTTCGCACTTAACAACTGCACCTCCCAGTCGCGAACCATTTCAACTCCCCCTCCCATTCCTTAAACGACATGTCCATCCTGGGCCTCCTGCAGTGCCACAACAATGCCACCCAACGGTTGCAGGAACAGCAAGTCATATTTTGATTGGGAACCCTGCAGCCAATGGTATCAATGTGGACTTCACATGCTTCAAAATCTCCCCTCCCCCAACTGCATCTCAAAACCAACCCAGCTTGTCCCCACCTCCCTAACCTGTCCTTCATCCCACCTATCTCCTCCTCCCACTCAAGCCCCACCCCCATCCCCGACCTACTAACCTCATCCCACCCCCTTGACCTATCCGTACTCCCTGGACTGATCTATCCCCTCCCTAACTCCGCACCTGCACTTACCTTTACTGGCCCCACCCCCGCCTCTTTGACCTGTCTGTCTCCTCTCCACCTATGTTCTCCTTTATCCACCTTCTACCTGCCTCCCCTCTCTCCCTATTTATTTCAGAACCTCCTTCCCCTCCCCCATTTCTGAAGAAGGGTCCGAGCCCGAAACGCCAGCTTTCCTTCTCCTCTGATGCTGCTTGGCCTAGTGTGTTCATCCAGCTCTACACCTTGTTATCTCTCTTCCGGTCTTTTACATTTTTGTGATTTTGTAACAAAGGGTGGATCTGCAGCGTCCATTTAATTGTTTAAAAGTGTAAAAAGCGTCAAAAAGAAAATTGACGTCAGGTACATTCTGATATAAAATGTAAGTAATAGTACTGCAATAATTACCACACTCTTGTCAGTGCACTTGGAATACAGCTTTTGATTATCTTCATGGAGGAGTGTGTGCACGCACATGTGTGTCTTTTGGGGGAGGTTGTTGGCCTCGAGCACACAAATTTCACCATAACCTTGATGGAATTCACCAGACCGATATCAAAAATGTGGGAGATATTTTCAAGCACTGTCCCAGTTATGTATGAGGCCTGTTACATCAGTATTTTCCAAGATTTTTTACATGGTTGAAAATTCAATTTTGCCATTTAGGCTGACCCATATACTCAAGTCAAGATTGTAGAATTCTGCTGACAGTGTTAGCTTGAAAATGCTCTTCAAAACTATACATGTGTGGTACACAGGCATTTGTTTTTCACATCAAAAATATTTAAATTACTAAGAAACCGATTAATGCACACTAATTAAGTTATCAATTGTGTTGCTTTTTAACAGTTTTTTTAAGCAATTTTACAACTGGTTATTCACAAGTAGAGACCTAGATAATTTTTAAAATGCTTACTTTTGGTGAGAATCCTAATTTTAGCAGTCTTAAAACAACTGCACTAGGTTACCTTTCTTAAATACAAAGGAATACTTTATAATAGAATGAAGGAGAATAAAAGGAGGAACACAACAAAAAAGCTCTCTGTTACACTACCTGATTGTGTGAGCCCAGAGTAGGTTTTAATATTGCAAATTGTACAAATTAATTTATGTGAAGCACAATCTAATCAATATACGTTGGGCACAAGCTGGCATGGGAACGTCTACCCCCATCTGTTTATAATGAAGTCCCAGAAAGCTGTCAACATTTGCTATTACTTAACACGGTTTACTACAAAATAAAGTATCTTTCTACAACATTTTAAAATAATTTTGTATTCTCTTCGATTAAATGCTAAGAACTATTAACTTCAAGTTTGATAGGATTTTTACGGATCATCTTCAGATTAGACAGAAGTAAAATGGATTAAACCCACAAATCTCTCAAGGGCTATGGTACAATACTTGGCAGACAATGTTTTAGAAACAGATTTAGCCTTTCACAATCACCAAGAAATATTGCAACATGTAAAAAGAGAAACAGCCTTTTGTAGGGAGATTGAAAAAGGTGGGTTGGTTGTAGGAGAGAATTGGGAATTATTTCATCAATAATATTCAAGATAAATCGCGACAAAGTGTATTTCATTAGAAGTACCGAAATACAATGTGCCCATATTTGAACCATTAGTGTCAGAATAGAAGCACGTGCTAACATTGAAGCCTCTATTAAATAATTAAGTCTAACAAGAACAAGGTTAAAATTCTGCAAAAATCTGACTATTTTTCCCGCAAACTTAGGGTACTCCTAACACACAGTGTGAACAGCCTACCAAATTGATGAATTGATATTCATGAAATTAAAAGGAAGATGTTTGGCCTGTTGTTCAATCTTCATTGTATTCCCAAACATGTCTCTTTTCTATTTTGTTAATACAGAACTACTGTAAATGCATTAAGTATAGGATTTAAACTTTCCTACGGTATAAATACTACATTTTGCTATTACTTTGCAGAAATGACGTGTGGATTTGTTGTCCAGTGAATATTAACCACGCTTGAATTTGTTAAATAATAGATCATGAGGAATACACTTTCAGGAAAAGCTTGGTTCGATCCTGGATATGTGTTGAATTAGCTTCTTTTCAGCAGAATAGCAGAGGTTTGTTACAATTAGTCCTGCAATTAAGCAGAGGCAGTCCAGCCAAGTTTGCCACTTGCAATTGGAATCATTGAAATCCTGCTGAAAGTGCAAGTGCAAGCATTTCTGTTGAAGTCAAATTCAGGTCTGATTCCTTTACTTTCCAGTAATCAACCAACTGTTTGATCACCAATGATCAATGCATGAATACAAATAATTGTTAGTTTAAGAACAGCTGGTGCTTTGAGCAAAAATAACTTAAAGAAGAATTTCCTTCAGGAATAACTGCTTAAAGCTTTAGGTATGCACACTATTCCATCATCTTGGGCATGGGTTTCTAACCCATTTGAATGAAAGCCTTTAGCCCAACAAAGCACAACTATAAACTGAAGAAAAGCTTTGTGTTGCCAAAATTTGGGGCTATTGCAACTTTTAAATTCAGGATTTTTATTTAGAACTTTCCAAGCAAGGATAACGGCAGTGCACACAGAAAACAAAAGGTGTAATTCACAAACATACACACATATCTATATTGTCATACAGTGAAAATGCAGCTGGTCTGAGCAATTAAATATATTGCTGCTGAAACATATGACATAAACATCCCATATTTACTAACCAAATGAATTTTCTAAATTTTATAATTGATTTTAACTAGCCGTAAAAGGTTACCTTGGAAAAATCTCAAATCTCTTTGATATGTGTAACACTCAAATTCCACTATTTATTTAGACTTGGTTTTGCTTCCAGATTGTATTTTTTGTCTCCAGCCAGGAAGGAAACATTCAAAGGAACTTTAAGACGAAATATTCATATCTGGAGGGGCATTTCTAACTTTCTTTACAAACTTCAATTAAATCCCACTAGTCAAAGTCCCAGACTTTCTTAGGAGGTTTAGTCCATTGTAGAAAGTAGGTAAATAAACATATTCCACCTCATATAACATAATTAAATAAATAACTAAATAGCTGTGGTTGCCTAAATAAATTCCTTGAACACAGTAAGTTCAAAGAGATCATAGATTTGTACTTTCCATTGTCTTGATATTTCATTGATGGAAAACAAATACACATCCACCTTTACAGCAATGGAAATGAAGGCTTTCCATCTGTTAAATCATCAGACATTTCTGAAGAGGACAAGATTTCATGACACACTCATTTAACCAAACTTTCGAAATATGCCCCCAGCACCCCATCCACACATCGGGCCTTGTTACCACACAGTCTGCCATTACACACCACTAGTCACTAATAATCCCCGTTAACAACTGTTCACCCTTCCAGCCTGATCGTTATCAATTCTTTGTCTATCCAACTGCTCTTCTCTCTCTTTAGGATCTATCCTATCATTTACTCCCGACCCCATCTCCCTCCCTTTTTTCTGCATATAAACTCATGTTTTCCCAGCCACCAACAGTTCTGAGGAAGGGTCATCGGACCCAAAATGTTAACTCTTTTTTTCCTTCAAAGATGCTGCCAGACCTGTTGGGCTTTTCCAGCAACTTTGTTTTTGTTCCTTTCAAAATATGATTATGAATCACTGGACTCAAGGGAATGGCTTTCATGCATGTTCAGAATTCTTTTCACAAACTCTGCTTGTATGCACTCACAAGATTCATGTTGTTATGAGCTGCAGTCATAAGATACAGAAGGAATAGACCATACTATCCAAGAACTTACTCCACCATTCTTTAAGGTTAGCACTGATTCTCTGAATTAACTCCCTACCCTTTAACCCATTTCGGGTTACAAATGCTACTGATCTCATTGTTGGAAGTATTTCATCAATGGAATACCTCAAACACTCAGCGTAAGAATTTCTCATGTTAGCTGTAAAAGGCTGATGCCTTATCTGGACAGTAACTGCCTGAATACATCATTTGGATTTCCTCATGAAGTGTCAGAATGAAAATTCTGGCAAAGGCATGTGAACGCACACTTCTTATTAGCTTGCATTGACTGAATTTCTGGACAGGCTGCTTGATTCTCTGAATTTTGATTTACAGCTTGCCAATCTTCTACTTAAGCTGAGCATTTTCTGATGAACAGCAGTCATGGAAACAGTGGAATAGGAGCAGGCCAACAAAGCCTTCAAGTCTGTTCCATTCCATTCAGTAAGATCACAGCAGGTCTAGATTGAAATTCCACCTACCTGCCAAAGGTTTATATGCTTTTAGACATTTGGCTAGCAAACTTGTACTGACATCAGAAATAAAATTATTAACTCAGTTAGCCTCTACTACTGTTTGTAAATGACAGTTCTACATTATTACAACTGTGTTGAAAACCCAGGATAAAGTAGTTCTGGTTTTAAGCTTATATCCCTCAACTTCCATTTAACAGGGAAAACAAATCTAATTCAAGCAATCTCTCCTTATAATGTAACATTTAGGGCCTTGGTAATATTCTGATGATTCTGTACTGCACCCATTTCAAGGTTAAGTAATCCTCTCAAGATGCGCTACTCAAAACTGTTTACAGCATATCAGAGCTACTCTAACCAGAACTGAGATTAGCTGCTGCAAAACTTACTTTGTATTCTCGCTTTCTAGGTATACTCAGGAATAAATGAGACAAGATGTGTAGAAAAGCATGAAACCAAAAGAATGAGACATAAAATCCACCTTACTCACGCACAAGAAGTGGTTAAAGCTCTAGAGGATGACTCCTTTCTAGAGTGAAGAGTGATTAATGTTAGCCACTTTTCAGTACTTCACTCAAAAGGTGGGGAGGCTATCACAGCCAAATTCAAACCTCACTTCTGCTGCACTTTTGATCCTAAATCATTGAGTAAAATTGCAGCAGGATCACTAAGCAATTCAGGGTAAACAGCAATGTGTAGTATCGCCCCCTGTCACATGAGCCAAGATCAACAGAACAGGAAAGCAAAACTCAACTGGTAAAACGACTGGACTCGCAATAACTGCATGCATCACGAGGGCAGCGGCTTGGAGAATAAAAGTAACACATTAAGTCATTTATTTCTTAGACTCTACAATTGACCTAGAAAATTAAAAAGAGAGTCAGAAATCAAACAGCATGAGGAAAAAGGAGTGGGAGAAAAGAGAAAATAATTAAGACTAAGCACATGAAAATAGAAAATGTGTCATATACACAGGGGGAGAAATGCAAAGATACATGTACACAAGGAAACAGGGAGAGGCCGAGACAAAAAAAACGTAATACAGAGGCAGATTGAGAAAAACAAACTGACACATATAGTCTTAGCCAGACCTTTGTTATAAGAGCAGGCACAAGAGCCAAATGTGCCAAAGAGAAAGGAGCATATGAAGAAGTGTGGAGCACAGCAAAAAGAGACAAAGAGAGGCCCAGATAAACAGAAAAAGAATTCAACTAAACACATGCATTGTTTAAAATATAGATTCTCCAACCCCATGCTCCCCCGATGCATGCAGATACTGAAAATCAAATAATTTTAGCACTGGATCTCTGCATTTGAAACCAGTTAATATTTGGCACTAGGCTGAAGTAGAAAACTTCAAACTCAAATCATTATAATATTTATTGGAATGACAACAAAAAATTATTACAGATGGGGTGCTGGGTTCTCCTTTGATCCTAGCTTTTATGTTTCAGCAGATCCATTTTATCTTTGTTTGCTAGTAGTGAAGCTATTAAAAAGAAAATCAGTAAGAGTTTCACATGTTGATTTTGGCACAGCCAACTAATCCTGCATTTATAGGATCCTAGGTTCAATTTTATTTAAGTATGAATAATAAAAAGATGACAGAAAGCTATAAAATTCTCTGACACAGTTCATGTTAATCCCTTTAGCTGCCATTTATGAGATGATTCATTTCTAAAATATCAGAACTAAAAACTTTTAAAAATAATATTTAAACAAGAATAAGCACATTGAAACTTGTTGGCTCCTTAACAAGTTGTTACTACTCACAACAACCACTTAAGAAGTACCAGTAAATCTAAAACAGCACTTTCAAATACGATCCCAGGATCAATGCTCAAAACATACACTTGCAATATCTTAATAAGGCATTATTGTGTACTTCTAGAAGTTACCCTTGTTGGATATTAGAAAACCTTCAGTAATTAATATGAGGAATAATCTGTTAAGTTTGACTGCCAATATGAAGACCCACACACTGTCTAAATAATCGAATATTTCATCTGAAGAAGTAGCGACAAACTCATGACACTCCCCAAATGGACGGCATCATCACAAATGTAAATATGCAACCATTTTCAGTCTCCATCTCAGGCAACCAGCTTGTAACTGATGTCCATTTCAAGCCCACCGACTCCCACAGCTACCTAGAATACACCTCCTCCCACCCACCCTCCTGCAAAAATTCCATCCCCTATTCCCAATTCCTCCGCCTCCGCCGCATCTGCTCCCACGATAAGACATTCCACTCCCGCACATCCCAGATGTCCAAGTTCTTTAAGGACCGCAACTTTCCCCCCGCAGTGATCGATCACGCCCTTGACCGTGTCTCCCGTATTTCCCGCAACACATCCCTCACACCCCGCCCCCGCCACAACCGCCCAAAGAGGATCCCCCTCGTTCTCACACACCACCCCACCAACCTCCGGATACAACGCATCATCCTCCGACACTTCCGCCATCTACAATCCGACACCACCACCCAAGACATTTTTCCATCCCCACCCCTGTCTGCTTTCCGGAGAGACCACTCCCTCCATGACTCCCTTGTTCGCTCCACCCTGCCCTCCAACCCCACCACACCCGGCACCTTCCCCTGCAACCACAGGAAATGCTACACTTGCCCCCACACCTCCCCCCTCACCCCTATCCCAGGCCCCAAGATGACATTCCATATTAAGCAGAGGTTCACCTGCACATCTGCCAATGTGGTATACTGCATCCATTGTACCCGGTGTGGCTTCCTCTACATTGGGGAAACCAAGCGGAGGCTTGGAGACCGCTTTGCAGAACACCTCCGCTCAGTTTGCAACAAACAACTGCACCTCCCAGTCGCAAACCATTTCCACTCCCCCTCCCACTCTCTAGATGACATGTCCATCATGGGCCTCCTGCACTGCCACAATGATGCCACCCGAAGGTTGCAGGAACAGCAACTCATATTCCGCCTGGGAACCCTGCAGCCTTATGGTATCAATGTGGACTTCACCAGTTTCAAAATCTCCCCTTCCCCTACTGCATCCCTAAACCAGCCCAGTTCGTCCCCTCCCCCCACTGCACCACACAACCAGCCCAGCTCTTCCCCCCCACCCCACCCACTGAATCCCAAAACCAGTCCAACCTGTCTCTGCCTCCCTAACCGGTTCTTCCTCTCACCCATCCCTTCCTCCCACCCCAAGCCGCACCTCCATCTCCTACCTACTAACCTCATCCCACCTCCTTGACCTGTCCGTCTTCCCTGGACTGACCTATCCCCTCCCTACCTCCCCACCTATACTCTCTCCACCTATCTTCTTTACTCTCCATCTTCGGTCCGCCTCCCCCTCTCTCCCTATTTATTCCAGTTCCCTCTCCCCATCCCCCTCTCTGAAGAAGGGTCTAGGCCCGAAACGTCAGCTTTTGTGCTCCTGAGATGCTGCTTGGCCTGCTGTGTTCATCCAGCCTCACATTTTATCACCCGAATAATGTTATGGGTTTTTTGGTTTTGAATCCCACCATGATAAAATTTAAACACAATAAAAATTTAGAATAAGCAAGCACTAATGGCAACATTGTCAGAGAATTTTATCGCTTTATGTCATTTTTTATTTTCCTACTTCAATAGAGTCTAGGATCCTATAAATGCGGATTAGTTAGGTGGTAAATATTGCAAAAACCATACCTAGGACATTACATATTCTTCAACAAAGGAAATCTGCTCTCCTTAGCTGGTCAGGCCTATATGTGACTCCAGATCCACAGCAAACATGATTGACTTTTATCTGCCCTCTGTGTAAGTAGAGATGGGCAATAACCGCTCATCTAGCTAGAGATGCCCATATCCCACAAACAAATAAAAAAATTCCAGCATTGGAGCAATTGGGAAGAGATTACATGTTTTCAATCTTCATCAAGATGGTATAGAGTGAAAAATACAGTGGAGTTGTAAGGAGTCTCACTGTGCGCTTTGAGGTTCTACAATAACATCTAATGAATCAGAACATTTAACAATCGTGGATGCGTTTTAAACTTGAATGTTGACTGGCTTGTTTGCACACTCCTGCTAGTTGTTTTACATTAATCACATTGAAAACTTTGCCCCAACAGTGACCTCAAAACAACACTTCTTCCGAAGGCATCATGACATGAAATACATTTTATAAAATCTTTTAAAACATCTCAACCATGTCAAGCAAAAATATCTTATTGCTTCAAACAGAAGTGCAATAAAATTTCCACAAAACTGAAGAGGAAAACTTATACAGGACATCAGGCTAACTAAGCAGCTAAAGGAATGAAACAAATATTGATATTGGACTGAAATGACTGAATTACACAAGTCTGTAATGTTAAATGAGAACATTATTTATCAAGCAGCACTAGCTATTCACTGTCCAGGGGCAAGAAGCTTCTGTTGCACTGCTTATAAACACATGAAAGTTATCTTAAGTACTTCAGCAAGTTACTGAAGCATCAATTACAATTTTACAAGTCATTGAATCACAATTAGTACCTAGTCCAAGTTAATAAGTATAAATGACTGTCTGTAATTTATTTTTAAAGTCTGATTTCAGACTTTAACATCATTTTGTTCGATTAGTTAAATCAGCATTGCTGTGTAATTTCGACAAACTGCTTCACCTTCAACATATGTTATAACTTGCTTGTATAAGTTGCTGAATATATACTTGTTGCATTTCACTGCATTAAGTTTATTTGATCAATTTCCACATAATGTTTAAGTGAATCAATCAAGGCAGCAGTGTTAAGTCAGCAAAACAAACTAACTTGTCAACCAGGGAATCTGATGAGCCCAAGTGCCACATTCAGTTGATAAATCACTCTCCGACAGACCACACCAATGTTATACGGATGTGTAGTATTTATGTAGACAAAGCAGACTGAAGTCAGATGGAACAGAGTTCTCAGATATATCTGTAACATTCTTCATGTAGTCTCCACCCAACAACCACACATAACTGAAATCAACTGCTAAGATTGTAAGACCAGAGGAAATTGGAGCAGGACTAGGCTTTTCAGACTCTTAAGCATGCTCTGCCATTCAACAGGATCAAGGCTGATCTGCCATTCCTCATATCCATGTTCCTGTCTTTTCCCTGTAACTTTTGCTTCCCCTGTTGATCAAGAACCTATTTCAGCCTTAAGTGTACACATACATATATATGATCTTTTGTGTCAAACTGATTTCTTCATCCCAATTTTTCTCATCCTGATGTATTGCTTCTTACAAAGGTCGTTCAATTTGATCACCTTTCTGACAACAGATGAGATTTGAAATCAACATTAAGCACTAATCATATTACGTATATATTGCATGCATCCCATTGTTTGAGTCTTTATGTATTATTGGGGTTCTTGAAGATTTTTAATAGTAAACCCAGCACTGGGCCACCTGGCCACTCCATTTACCTGTTTCATTATCATACATCCTTTACGTCTGAAACAAAGACGTGTGAACTTCGAACAATAATTTGCACTTGCAAAATACCTTCAACCAGTACAACATCCTCAGGCACTTCCAAGGGATATTAAACCATCCATGAAACTCCTTAAAGAAAACACAGCCAAATTTTGGTGACACTTGGTTTTTTTGGTAATACTCCACGTGGAATTCTGTCTTGAAAGGAGGACAGTTAAGGGATCAGAGATAATGGGAACTGCAGATGCTGGAGAATCCGAGATAACAAAGGGTGGAGCTGGATGAACACAGCAGGCCAAGCAGCAGATGCTGCTTGGCCTGCTGTGTTCATCCAGCTCCATACTTTGTTATCTTGAGTTAAGGCATCAGAAAGGTAAGGAAGGGAATTTCAGAGTTTAAGACATAGTCAGCTGCAGACACAGCCATCAAGAACTTCCAAGACTCAAAAAGAGAACAGTTCAAAAGTCATGACGCAAAAATTGATGCTCCCAATCTACAAGCAATTTGGAACCTCCTTATCACCCCATAGTCTGCTGTATTGTTGAACACAGCTCACATTTTCAAAAGAAAATGACGTGGAACTAGAGTTCGCCACTTCAGATAGGTTTTTAACTAGTTTGTTAAAGGACATGATTTTTAAAAAAGAGACATTGAAGATTTTTAAAAAACTGCAGACTGTGGAATTGGCTACATTTTTAAATTCAAAATGCCATTCATTGATACAAAGCAGCATTTTCTATTTTAATCAGTGGCTTGCAATAACTGTTTTTATTGACATGCCAAACAACTGAACTTTTTTTTCCACATTTAATTAGTGCCACTCCTGTGAGTTAGTATTTTTCAAATGAATGCAAAAACAGTAATCATCAAAATGAGTCCAAAATGCTTAGCCAAAACAAAAAAATTCCAGAAACCATCTACTTCCTCAGCTGAACTATACATGACTTCAGAACAATACTGCTGGAAAGTAGTTCTTTATGGTACACATATCTGATTAAGCAGGCAATGTGGTTAAAGGATGAGTTCCAATTTATTTCCCTTCAGTGATATGTTTGTGTGTTTATCACTTAACTGAAGCTCTAAGCAAACATTACAGGAAGTATTTTTGAGATAAACACTGTCTGTGCTTTGGACATGATAACAATCTATGCCCTTAGAAGTCAGTACATCACATCACTTTGAGTTCTGAAACTAACAGCCCATATAAATGAGCTATTGGGAGAACAACGGTCAAATTATCAACTATATTATTAAATGTTTTGCTCTTTTGTGCAAGATTTAATTTTGTTTGAACCTCAAGCAGATAACTGTTAAAACATATTTTGAATTCTCAAAATGACAATAGCTTCTAAAATGTCAATACCCAATTAGCCACTTGGCACAAGGATGATTCTCTTACAGCAGGTCAGGCTTCATTATTAAAGTCACACCATCCTTTCATCGTTCATTCTGTAACAACTGGTTGTTCACAATCAAAGAAAAAAAAACTTCTTGGCATCCCAATCTACTTAGCATGGATATAGAGGTATTGGCTAACTAATAGAAGACAGATGAGGTTGCTATTTTCAGCATGTTAACCCGTAACTAGTGGAAGTATCATAAGCATCAGTGCTAGGGCCACAGCTATTTACAGTATACATTAATGACTTGGATGAAGTTTGTGGATGACAAGTAATGAAGATGTCACAAACACAGTCTGGAGAGGGAAACAGACAGGTTAAGCAAGTGGACAAAAACTTGGCAGGTGGAATATAATGTAAGGAAATGGAGTCCCTGCTCTTCAGCGGGAAGAACAGACAAGCTGAAAATTATTTAAATAGAGACAGCAGAATACTACATGACAGAGAGACTTGGAAGTCCTCATCCCTGAATCACTAAGAGCTAGCAGCCAAGTTCAGCAGGTAATAGGGAAGGCAAATAAAATGTTGAACTTGCTTTCAAAATAAATACAGCATAAAAGTAGGAGGCTTTGCTAAAACTAAAAAAGGATTAGTCAGATTGCTAGTGAGCCATTTTGGGCTCGCTACTTGAAGAAAGATGTACTGGCACTGGAAGCAGTCCAGAGAAGATTCACTAGGCTGAAGCCAGCTATAGATGGGTTGGTTAATGAGGAGAGGTCAAGTAGGTTAGGCCTGTGCTTGCTGGGATTTAGAAAAACGAAACCTTATTGAAACAGACAAAAATCTTAGGAGACTTGACAGGGTCGATGACGAAAGTTTGTTTTCCCATGTGGAACAGTCTAAAACCAGAGGGCATTATCTCAGAATATGGGGTCACAAATTTAAGGTGGACATGAGGAGGTTATTTTTTCCTCTGAGTAGTGAATCTGGGAATTCTTTAACACAGCGGGCTGTAAATGCTGGATTATTAAGCATGTTCAAGGCTGAGATGGACAGCTTTTTAAATTAGCAAGGGATTCAAGGGTTTTAGGATAAAGGCAGGAAAGTGAAGGATTATCATATCAGCCATGATCTCACTGGATGGTGAAAAAGATCCAGTGGGCTGTTTGGCCTACTTCTGCTTCTGCTGCAAGGGTTTTATTTGATGTATTAATTAAAAGAGGAGCTGGTTTTATTTTTTACAAAAGGCAAGGTAAGAGTGAAAATTCAGGAACATTTTCCAATTTGCAATTGTGCGTAATAAGTTTAGTCAATGGCTTCAACAAACTCCAAAAGACCAACATAATCCTGGTAAAAATTAGACTGAATACATCTCAGTGCCAGAAACAATACAAATGGATCATCATAAAAAGGACCACGGACTGAATTTTCCAAAAATTTGGCTGTCAATTTTGGTGAGTGTCTTGGAGCACTTCCCCCTGAATCCTGGTGACCTTAACCATGCCATTTTGGACTAGTCTATAAGTATGCACTCATCTCCACAGTACCACTATCACACAATCTTGCGCTCAGCAATGGCAGAAACAGTAACTGATGCTGGAACTTTACCGCATTTATGTCAAAGGCTCCATATTCGAACCCCAGTGATACACAATTTCAAATGTTGCCAAACTCACCTAATGTAGTTATCCATGTCAGTACACTATTCCTGCTCCAGGGAAAACATGCAGCAGTGCTACAAGAATAACCTTCAGTGTTTCACAAAGTGTCACTGTCTTCCCTTTGCTTTCTCACATTAACTCAGTCACTGCACCAACCTTCAACCAATGCTCATAGTTTACCATGTTCAATGTTGCATGCAGCATTTTCCCTGAACGGGTCTCACCCACCACAAACCACTAACCCTTCCTGCCTTCTGTGCTTTCTATTCAATCATTCCGGATACCTCACCATTCTTCCTGACTGGGAAAGAACCAGTCCCTGGACTGAACTTAGTTTGTCCTGACTGTTCCCCTTAGACTTTTAGAAATAGCCACTTTGTTGAAACACATGCAGTAATTTTTTGTCAAATAAGCTGCTGGTAGATGCTGAAGGTATAATATTTATGTGGTATGATGCCATACAGCAACATATTTGATAACTTTCAGAGTTTATAGCTGTCAAATGGGACAAGTTGTGTGGCTTTTTGTTTGCACGAAAAGGTAAGGCAGAGATATTACGAACACACAAGTAAACACAAAGTGAGTGAGTGCTAAGAAAGCAAACTAACAGCCCTGAAATGCATCCTGTTCCAATGCACGAGAACAGTTTATCCCTGTGTGTGTCATGACACGACAGCAGCAATACAATACAAGGTATCGGTAACTCCAAAGTGCTGAATTGAATTACAAGTTAGTTCAAGGTGACGTGGTGGGGTTGGCGCTTTGTTGATGGCAACATTTATGGACAGACTATATAGGTGGTCGCTGCCCATGGAGCATACTCCGAGATGTTGGGAGAAGTTGACCAGGATGGATGCCCGAAGACATCACCAATGAGCCAGAGCCACCAGATGACCACTCTGACTTTCAGGTTAGGAACTGGTGCCAACTGATTTTTCAACGATACCCAGTTTACAAGCGAGATTCTCATCCAGCTATTAAAAGGTGGAAATTTGACTTTTTCCCCTCAATCTTTGTCATACTTGCTATATTCTTCTCAAGAGTCCAGTCATTGCTCATGTCGTACAGAGGTGAAGACATCTTGAATACACATGTACTTTAAATATAAATAGTGAAGAGGAAAGGGAAAGTAGGCTTTATACTGCAGTTTTCATTACCTGAGAACATCTCAAAGGGTTCCCAGTCTTGAGTATTACTGTAGCTTACATGCAAAGTAACACTGATGGAAATTAGTTGTTAGGAAGGTCACTGGTGCCCGTGCTGTTTGCATCACTTTGCTGTGATGCATGTTTGCATCACTTTTCCCTGATGAAAGAAGCTGCTGCCAGACTTGCTGAGTTCCTCCAGAAATTTCTGTTTTGTTTGTCATCATTGATTTGTGAAAGTAGGAGCACTCTCAAATTTCCACCAGAAGACTGAAAGATCTGATTTGACTGCACAAGTCTAAACACGAAATTGAGGCTGACTCTTGGAATACTGCAGCAGTCCCTCAGTAACGCACTCAAAAAGGTAATACTTTTCAAATGAGATTTTAAAGTAATATTCAAACCCTGCTCTTCAGCAGAAGTAAAAATCCTTCAATGAAGGCAAGTTCCTAAAGACAACACTTTGCTCTTAGCTAACTTCACTAATTTCAATGATCTAGACATCATTACACTGGGCTTTTACTGTATATTAATTGGCTGTTACCGACATTACAAAAATGACTACAACATAAAGGCCTTGCGTATCCTGAGGTTCTTGAGTGATGATAGAAATGCTTGCTTTTCTTGCTGTAGAACTATTTACATAGATTTTCAGAGATACCAAGGAAAACACAAATTTTAAAATAACGACACAATGTGTGTTGTGTTGACCACTTCAACTTTTTCTCATGATAAAATTAACAAACAATTTAACTGAGTCAATAATCAAGACAAAAATTCAACATAATATTGATCACCATGTGCAACATAATACCAATAAAAGTTTTCTTGTGTAATGTAGATTACAGTCTCCAAACTAGCAGGGAAATGTATACCAGCTTTGTCATTTGAATGCACTCTGCATGCTTAATCAAACAAAACCAGTCCAATGGACAGTCCATAAGCACAGATAAGGTACTGTTTTTTGTATATAAATTTTGATTTCTGCAGATTAAAGTGGTTTGCCTGAATTTGAATATTGAACATTTCTAGATGCGTTCGAGTAAAGCTCTGAGGAGTAATCAGCACATCTGAAGAGCCAATACAACAGCACCTTTCGACTCACTTGGGTAACTCATTTTTCATTGCAGTGGCTGCAAGGTCTTGTATTTGTTCACAGGATGACGCAGGGTAACATGGTGGCTCAGTAATTAGCATTGCTGGCTCACAGCGCCACAAACCTGGGTTCAATTCCACCCTTGGGCGACTGTTTGTGCAGAAGTTGCATATTTTCCTTTGTCTGCTTGGGTTTCCTCCAGGTGTTCCAGGTTCCACACTCCAGTCCAAAGATGTGCAGGTTAGGTGGATTCACGGATTGGTCATGCTAAATTGCTCATAATGTTCAGGGATGTGCAGGCTAGGTACATTAGCCATGGCAAAATTACAGGGTTAGGGGGATAGGTCTGGATGGGATCCTCTTTTGAAGGTCGCTGTGGGCCCATAGCCAAATGGCCTGTTTCCCCACTGTAAGGATTCCATGATGATGCCGCAGGCACTTTTTTAAAAAAAGGTTCTTGCCAAAAAAACAGAGAATGTCTGATACTCCCAATGGCATTAACATCAGATATTTTAAAAAATACATTGTTGTGAAAGACCACTAACTAATAGATCTAATAACTGATTACAGAAACTAAAACTTGTAAAGCAGCAGCTTCTTTCTTTTGGACTTCCACTGCTTCAACTCAAAGCTCTGAGTTTACATGCTACTTAGTCAAATTAACTGGTAGACATTAGATATTAGCATTTCCTCTGACGCAACACTGACAAGGCACATTAAATGAACTTTAGTGTAAAATTCAGTCAGAAGCTGGCTTGTAAACCAACAATTTAAAAATACAGCAAAATTATTGCCCAATAAAAGACAAAGAGATGCCATTTTGGATATAAACAAATTGATAAGATTTTCTTGCTTACCAAAAGACAGTTGGCCTGTTATAAAGAAAATGGAACTTCACATTATTGATTATAGTATCATAATAACCCAAAGAATCCAGTAAGATGAAGTACACAAATCCATATTGAAAACTGATGAGGAAAGAAATTCAGAACCAGAGAAATCTGCCTGATTTACTTAACCACACCCACACCCTTTGACATCCTAGTCCTGTGAAGTTCAGACTCCCTAACATCTTAGCATAACTCAACTTGGTCCTTTTATGTCTGATATACGCTAGTCTTGAAAGAATGTGGCAGGTAACTGGTTTAGCCATCTACCATTATTGGACCACTTAAAATACAATTAGGCCCTACTGTCATCTGCTAAAGCTGCTCACAATCTCAGAACCTTCGCATCGAGGAATGCAAAAACTAATCCCAAGCTTCTCTTCCCTGCTTCAAACTGTCTTCTTGAACACCTCCCCCAATGCATCTCCATCCTCACCTCCAAGACTAATAAATTAGCTGCCAGCCAATTCCCTCCCTTTCACTGGTCCACATGGCCAAATGCTCTTTAATGATACCTCAGCCCTAGTCTTGAACTTGCACCGTTCTCTAGTAGCTTCTCATTTCCCTCATTCTCTTCCTGAACTGATCTTGTTTATGAAATTCACCTCCTGGTCGCTCAACTCTTATTCCACAAAACTGCTGACCATCCAACTTCCCCTCCAGGCCCCTGTTGTAAAAATGTCAATTTTAAAAATGTAAGTGGACAGTTTACATCAATATGTTGTATCACAAGATGGAGTCTACTGGAAGCTGGATCCATGGAAAACTCTCTAAGCCTTGATCTGTGTACAATTAGAAGACTGGTATTTATTAAAAAGGTAAAGTTTACCAACTGCCAAATCTTCTACAATCTCCACTGATCCTACCTGAGAACTCAATACTTTCAAGTTCCACAGTGAAGATAACAAAGTCCTATGGCAGTTGATATTATAAACAGTTTTCTCTCTTCAGATGTTATTTCTTTCTGCTTAAAATCGGTCACCAATATGCCTCTCCTCAAAAAAAAAACTTTCAACTCATTATCCTTGCAAAACGCCATTCCATCATCAAACTTCTTTTCCTTGCCAAAGATTTTGTTCATGTTATCACCTTCTAAGTCCATTCCATGAAGTCAAAGTCCTACATCACGGAAACAGAGACTTTGATCCAACTCATGCATGCCAATCAGACATTCCAATATGACCTAGTCTCATTTTCCAGCATTTGGCCATTTCCCTCAAAACTCTTCCTATTCATGTACCCATCCAAATGCCCTTTAAATGCTGTAATTGTTCTCACATCTACCACTTCCTCCGATGGCTCATTCCATATACATACAACCCTCTGCATGTAAAAGTTACTCCTCAGATCCTTTTCAAATCTATTCCCTCTCCCTTGTGCTTTGTATTTTTGTATTCCCCCACTTGAGGAAAAAGACCTTGACTATTCACTCTATCTTTGCCCCTCAGCCTCCAATACTCCAAGGAAAGAAAGCCGCAGTCTATACAGCCTTTCCCTGTAACTCAAACGGTCCAGTCCCTGCAATATTCTTGTAAATCATTTTTGCCCCCTCAAAGTGAACAACACCGTTCCTATAGAAGGGCAGCAAGAAATGTTTGCAGAATTCTAAAAGTGATCTACTTCACAAAACTCACAACTGAAGCTCTCTAATCAGATATTTAGCCTCTAGCACAATACCAAATAGTTCATATCAAGGACATAAATGACATCCTATATGAAGTTAAAGGGTAAACGTCCCACCTCCTCCTTCCAGTCCTTTCTCAAGCCCTTGAGATGATTGACACCATCCTCTTCTAATGTCTGACCAGTCATGCAATTGTGTGGACATGGTTCCACATTTGTTCATCTAATCATGGCCAGGAAATCTCTCGCAGTGGTTTTTGTCTTCTTGCTCCTGTACAATTATCATTGGTGTCCCCCAAGGATTTACTTGTCTCCCTCCCTTTTAGTACATACATGTTTGCCCTCAGCAACAGTATTCAATGTCACAGCAGTGGTTTTCACATTCTTGATGACAAGCAGCTTTATCTCATTGACATCTTTCCCAAACCCACATCATTAAGTTAATCTGTTTATCCAATATCCAACTTTGAACGAGCAGAAATAAAATGTTGTCAAGACTGAATCTCCCTTCCAAACTCCACTCCTATTGATTTCAATCCCATCCTTGTTAACCTTGGGGCGACATTTAATCCTAAAATGATTCACCGATCTCACATTCACCCCTTCATTGAGGCAACCTTTTTAAATTGCCGATCTCAATTGATCTGATTCACATCTTTGGAACCTGAGACTCACCTACACTAATGCACTCACAACTGATCCCCTGCATTCTGTCTTCTGTAAACCTGAGGCCATTTACATTTACAAAATAGCCGCACTGCCCTAAATCTGACCTCTTGCATATTTCAATTGCTCCCCCATTGGTGGCTGTGCCTTCAAATGCCTAGCCCTAGGATCACGATGTGGAACAACTTAACTACATTGCTCCATTGCTTTACCTTACTTTCCTCCTTTAAGACATTACTTTAAAGCCAATTCTTTGCCCAAGATTTTGGTTGTCTGACCAAACACCACCTTTTGCGGTTTGATGGGGAGGCAATGGCCTTGAGGTGTGATCACTGGACTGTAATATTCTGGGGACGTGGGTTCGAATCCCACCATGGCAGATGATGGAATTTTAATTCAATAAATATCTGGAATTAAAAGTCTGCTGTTGACCATTAATCAATTGTCGATCATTGGAAAAAAATCAATCTTGTTCAAGAATGTCCTTTGAGAAATGAAACTGCCATCCTTACCTGGTCTGGTCTACATGTGACTCCACACCCATGGCAATGTAACTCTTAGCTGCTCTGTGGGCAATTAGGGATGGACAATAAATGCTGGCCTGCCAAGCAACATCTTCATCCCATGAATGAATGAAAAAATGTCATTTTTTTTAATGACACTTCTGTGAACCTCCTTTGAAAATTTAATTACATGTAAGGTACTATATGAATATTATTATTACAAGCACAGGAACATGGTGTCAGGCTATTTCACAGAGCTATTAAATATCATTTAAAAGCACAAGAAATTTGTGGCAAATTAGGAATATGAAAAATATAGACTGAACAATTATTGGCAACTCTATTGTGTTTCTAATTTAAATGAGGGCTGTGGAACACAATGTTTTATTTTATAATTAGTTCATCCTCAAACTGGGATGGCTGCAGAGGAAATTAGGTAAACTTAAACTGGTCGTGACATTTCAGGTGAAAGGATAATATACTCAACAGTTAACAAATGCTAGAATGAACTCAATAGCTGGTATCTTTACTAATCAATGTCCTCACCATCAAGGAGCTTCTCCACCATGATAGTAACTATCATCCCTTCTTAAGAACACCAAGCAGTGGCTTGCTTTGCAAATAAAGTGGAAATAACTTCAGTGAAGAAAGAGCAACTCTGGAGCATTCGCTTGATAATCATTTCCTTCACAGTCCTGTCTTCAATTCATTTTGTTCACTCACTATATCCTCTCACATTTGTGTATTCATGGGCAGTCCAATGTTCAATATTTTTAAAAAATGCTTTTTTGGCATAGTTCCTCAGATTTCCCCTCTAGAATGGTCGTCTTGGCAGCTAATCTACACATTTTTTTATTATTTCTCATCAACTGTTGTTTATCTTTCTTCTACATGTTCCTAAATTTATGAATTTCCCATATAGTTTCCCTTTTACTTTTATCTGCTCCTTTGGTGCTTCACCTTCTCCCTTTCAGACCCTATTTACATTGACATCACAACTTTCTAAATTCTTTAAGACCAGACCGTACTAACCATAGTTTACAAAGTCATCAGAATTGCTAGGTTTCTTGGTATTTTTGACAAAATATGTCTGCTTTCAGTTTTTTAAAAATATCTTTCTGGCAATAGCAGTACTATGTGGGCAACACAAAACACCTTTGAAAATTCAGAATAGAGAATCTGTAGAACAGTATCCATGTTTACACTAGGTCCCAACTTAAAAGTTTTAAAACAAATTGGAAATAACAGGACCACATCACATTTCACCTTGCACAACTCTCTTCCTCATGGTCTCCTGTATCATCATCAAAAACAACAGTTTGGACCTTAATGGAATATGCTTCATGGAAAAAAAAAGGTCCCAAGCCACTTCACGGGAAACATTAGTACAGATGACTAAATGTTTAGTCAGCCAGGTCGATTTTAAGGTCTACCATGGAGGGGAATTAGGGAAGGCACAGTAGTCGATGGTGGGATGATGGAAATTGGAATTGTAGTAGAGGGCAGGATTAGAAAAGTACAGACATCTTGGAGGATTCCTACTTGAAAATATAATTTTAGTATAAGCACTTCCATGAAAACAATATATGTTTTTATAGCACCTCTGACAAAATTAACTGTCACAAGGTATTTTCCAGGAATATAGTCAGGGAACGCACAACACAGTCACAAAAGGAGATTCTGGTCAGATAACTAATAGTTTGGTAAAGAGACAGATTTTATGGAGTGCCTTAAAAGAAGAAAATGAGGCAGAGGGGAGCAGGGAGAGAATTCCACACTATGAAGCCTAGGTAGCTGAAGGCAACTAATAGCATGAATAGTTAATGATACACAATTCAGACACTGCATATATATTGCCCTGGTGTTGGTCAAATCTTTCTTGTAATCTTACAAGTGAGCATCCCCTAATGTGCGTTCGATGTAACTTTAAACAGTGAAGAACTGAAGTACAGCAGCCAAGCCAAATTAGAGAGGATGAGCAGCAGGGTGGAATACATAATTATACTACATAAAAGAAAATTACATCCTTTTAACGCAGGAACAAAACAGATTCAGTTTTTTGTGTACCCTAACAGATGAAGATTTCAAATTTAGACCAGGGTTAATTCTGATAAAATCAGGGCATTGAGAAATATAGACAGGCGAAGTAGGATAACAACATTGACATGTTAGACCATTACATATGTTTAAAAAATATGCATCACCTCAATTTATTAAATAGAAGTTTTAAAATTGTTTTCTATTCTCACAGCAATGCTACTTAGAGTTCTGTCCTGTCCACCATGTTAACATATTCCTAACAAAATATTTTTTCAGGCACCAACAATTTTAGCAGTTCCCTGAAGTTGATTCATTTATATGGAGTGGTTTTAAAGCTGAACTTTTAGTCAGCACACCAACCCATTCCTCAGTTGATGATTCAGTCAATAAGATGGATTACCTTGGTGTGTGTGTGTCTTTGGTGGGGGGGTGATTGGCAAAGAGAAAGAAATGAGATGTCATTTCAGCCAACTAGTATATTGTTGATGTGCTTTAAATGTTTCCAGAAAAGTTTGGCTCTAGTCAAAGAAAAAGCACATTTCCTAGCCATAAACTCTCTGGAAACTTTTATAACAGCTATGAAATACCAACTGGCTACAAATGACTTCATTGTTCCAGAATGCATTGCGAGGAGAAGACTCAATGGAATCATTCCCCAACCACCACCTCTCCCCTCCCAATCCCATTCCCTGGCAGTGATATAATCCACTGCAAAAAGCTATATTTCTCCACAAGCCAGCCAAACAGGTTTCAAAAAAAAGAATTAATCACTTCAGCAAAAGGACATACACTTCCAGAATAATTTCATAAGTGGTAATTGTGTGAAGCTCCTTACCCTTAACATGTACAATTGAGATACTTCTACAATATTTCATTTGCAGGAAGAACTCTGCAAGATCTGTAAACTGCACATTTTTCCAGAGGAGAGGGGTCCAAAATGTGTTGAAAGGAATCTGCATGAATTGTCTTAAGAACGATAAATGAGATTAGATTTGGGTGGGTCTCCTTTTAAATTGGAAGTTACCCTATTTGGGTTTACAAAATTAATTTAGTGCTAAATTCCCATTATGTTCTGTACTTTTCTTCAGCCACTCCTCCAAAACTGTACTTCCATTGGCTTGTCTATTCCTTTTCATTCATGTTATCTAGGCCCAACGCTTTGTAACATCTTTCGAAACACTTTCCCCTTCGTCTCTACCCTTAAAATTCGAGTTGAAGCCCACTTCTGTCAAACATTTCGTTGGCGACTGTAAAATATATGCATTTGACTCAGTCTCGTTTGTATAAAAATCATGCATCTATATTAAAAGCCACTCAGTAATTGTGTTAATAAACTAAAACAAGGAATGGTGAATGCTTGAAATCTGAAACAAAAACAGAAACTAGTGGAGAAACTCAACAAGTCTGGCATAATCTGTTGAGAGAAAGCAGAGTTAACATTTCAGGTCCAGTGAACCATCTTCAGAACTGACTTCCGAAGAAGGTTATTGGACCCAAAATGTTAACTCTGCATTCTCTCCACAAAAGCCGACAGGCTTGTTAAATATTGAAATGTTTAACTCAAATTATTCACTACTTCAGGGTGCAGAAAGATAAGATCACAAATGCAAGATAACATTGCAAAAAGAAATAACTTAATAGAAAATGAAAAAGAGGAACTGATCATTTACAGAATGCTCTTTGCAAAAGAATCTGTGAAGCACAATCATTAACAAATAGATTACCATCTATATTTGAAGTGCTTCCCAGGCTCTTTGGTTGTGAACTGGCAACAACCCTTCATTTAGATAGGCAAATGCACACCTGATTTTCAAAGGTGATGGTTCCTGTTCATTTGTAGGTATAAAATATGATTCATTCAGTGCTTAGTTTTTTTTGTGCTATGACTGCCAAACTGTAAGAGGGAGGAATTTTGAGGCTCTCCCAATTTGGGTTTAGAGGGACAAAGGTAGACAGGTACAGGAAGAACGGATGTTGCAGCTGTTGCTTTGTAATATTGTCACTTATCTTTAAATGCACATTGTCCACAGATATAATCATGACTGATCTTTGTTAAGAAGTAAAGACCTTATTACTTGTTTCAGCTTTGGGTCTTCTGAACGAGTAATATCCTTTTATTGCCTGAGACAGGTAACTGGAGTTGAGACATACATCAGCCATGATCTAACTGAATGGTGGAGGAGATTCAAAGGGGGTGTATGGCTTAGGCTTGTTTCTTTGTAGAGTATACTAATGACTCTGAAGTCAGCAGCAGTGCTAGAGGTCAAATTAGAATCATTATTCTTCAACATCTGAGGATAAAAACAAACTGCAGAAATCAACAGATACTGCACGAGGAAAATGCGACCACCAAAAACACCACGCTACTAAATTAAGGAAAATTGACTTAAACTGCACTCATTAGGCAAGAAATTTCCACAATGTGACCAATTCACAAACAGAAGACCACACAAGAACATCCTGGATCACTGCAAAAAAAGGAGTGGTTCAAAGGAAATACGCTACAGTCGATTTGTGGGGTGGCACAATGGTTCAATGGTTAGCAGTGCTACCTCACAGCACTGGGTTCAATTCCAGCCTCAGGCAACTACCTGTGTGGAGTTTGCACATTCTCCCCATTCTCCCCTTCTTCAGAAGGGCCCCAACCAGAAGCTGCTCCTCTGAAGCTGCCTGGTCTGCTGTGTTCCTCCAGCCTCACAGTGTGTTATCTCAGACACTAGCATCAGCAGTTCTTACTACCTCTGACGGATTTAATTTTTGCTCAATTGCAAAGATACTCTTGAATCTTTACTGGAAATGTAGAATTCAAAGAATTGAGATTTAATGGTTACAAACTCCTTATTGTTGAATGTATGAAGAGTTAACTTGAATGAAAAATGTGGAAAGCAGGCAATGAATAACAGGCAGAACTTGTGTCAATCTCTCTCCATGTTTCCTCTCTTAATCGTTGGAAACAACTGCATTATTCCATGACTCATACAATAATAAAGTTCATCCAATGATAAGTTCCCTTGATAGATTTATAACAGCAATTTATTGCACTCGATGATTTCAAGTCTTACTTTATTCTTTTGGAAGAGACACTGACTCTGTACTGCTCTAAAGTAGAGACCAAAACTGTATTAAAACAGTTTGTCATTTGGGAACAAAGAAAACACAAATTTATTTCAAACAAGCATTCTCACCAAACAAAAACAAAAACAAAAACAAAAACAATCTCTTGAATCATCTTGTAGACCTACAGCCTCCACTTCCTGCCATAGCTCTTTCTTGATGATCAAGGTATCCAGTTGATTTTTTTTCCTGCTCCTACCTTTGTGGCTCTTGTAGTCTGGTTTCTCTTTACACATCAACTAGGTTTTCCTAGAAATTTAGCTGAATAAGTCACATTAAGGTGACGGCTTGCTCATGGTTTTATCCTGTGAAACTACTAACCAATAATCAAGATGGCAGAAAACAAGGTTCTAGTCACCATTTACTATTTTAGGTCTTCACTATTGTATCTGCAGCCCCATCCCGGCCCCCTTTCCTTGCTTTCATCCTAACACACCTGTAACTCTACTGTTGCATGTTTTTATATACACATCTAAGAGTATGGATTCAAGATAGACCAGCTGAAAAGGAAACTGTCAAGGGCTATGTAAAGACTCAGGATTCCTTAGATCTCGGTTTATTGCACATTAGCACTAACTACGACTAAACATGGTAATCTGAGATATACCAGGATTTAAACTTTGTTATATCATTGAAAGGCTATTCTCTACATGTGCTTCTCTCTATCAACCTTTCTCACACCTCATATTAACTTACAATGCACTATTTACACCTAGTACAGTGCATCTTCACGGCATGATCGCAAGGACGTTCCAGGGTCCTAAGCCCTTGAAAAACACTCCTCCCAAGCTTTCCTTCCACATTAAAACATTCCTTAACTTTTAAACAGGCTCTCGAATGGCTAATTGGATGACTACGAACAACATTCACTGCATATCTTTGCCTTATGCCTCTCACCCTCCCAAGTCTTGACCTGATCCATCAGTGTCAGTGAATGGATTAGGAAAGTATGTGACAGCATATAGAAACGGCTGAAGCAAAGCGAGTGACCTCTTTTTTTCCTGCTGGCTTCTCTTAAATCAGAAACGTAATCAATCAATCTGGTGACCTGGCCGCCTGCCTTGATTGGAGAGTACTTGCTGAAAGAAGGGTTTTGTGTTGTTGATCTAACAGTAGAAACACATGGGAAGTTAGGTTGTCTCATTGTCAAGAGCAACTGGATTGGTTGATGGTGTTACTTCAAGAAAAGAATGATGTTGTTCATTTATACACTGCTGTTCCCCAATTAAAAGGATTTGTTCTATTGGAGTATTGACTTATTCTGCAACAAATGTATATGTTGGTTTGGAAATAACTTAGTTTAATGCTTGATATGTTCTTCAGAGAGTGGCACAGCTTTACGAAGTAACTATTATTTCTTACAATGAACACTTGTCAGCATTAGGCTGGAGAATTTTGTCTTCGCAGGTGTAAAGTATCTGAATGACATCCAAGATAAAATCCTGTCTGGGGGTGGGTCTTGGTGATGTCAGGTCAGGACCTGAGGGGTACAAATATTCTGAGGTGGTGCAGTTCAGGGGTGGTTTGTTAAATGTGGGACTAGCTTAATAGATATGCAGGAGTTAAATACATATTTACCGTCCTAACTTTTCCTAAGTATTTTACTTTGCATCAGCAGAACCATCCAAAGTCTCAATTTTAATGGAAATTTTCAGAAGATTCCAGGCATAGTGGAATTATCGTGAGGAAAATTTCCCAGGCATTCCCTTCAAGTCGTCTAGGATGGGGATTCTGCAGGATCCCCATGCACAATGCTCATCTACACTGACATAATTGCCCGGTTAGTGGAAAATTTGCCCCATTGACTAAAAGCTGTTGGGAAGCCAAACATAATAGATAGTAATTAATTCTATCTTGGTGGTCAGAACCAGATCTTGATGTTGAATCCTGGAGGATGTAAAGATTGTTGTGATAGTGCTAGAACCGAAAGTCATTAAAATTTCTATAGTTTTAAATCCTATTTTAAATATAAAGTTTGGCAGTGCTTTATGAATGTTTTGATTCGAGAGAGAATGACAGATTTATGATGGTGCACGTGGCAATTTGGGCCATCATATATGCACCAGCTCTCTCAACATTTTAACTTGGTATCAATCTTCCATCTTTCCCTGTAATCCTCCATTTTATATAAAACACACGAATACCTTAAAACCTGCCTGCACCATACTTCTACGCAGTGCATTCCATACCCTAATTATTCACTGTGAGAAAAAAGTTTTTACACTCTTCTTTGTTTCTTTTACAAAATGCTTTAAAACTGTATCCTCTTCTTGATTCACTTACAAGTAGAACAGTTTCTCCCTACCCACTCTTTCCAGCACCCTCATAATTTTGGGAACTTCAATCAAATCTCCTTTTGGTCTTTGCTGTCCAAGGAAAACATTCCCAAAGTCTCCAATTTCCTCATATCTGAAGTTTCTCCTCCCAGAACTATCTTCTTCTCTCCAAAGTATTCACATCTTTTCTATAGTGTAGCACCTAGAACTGTACACGATGCAGAGGTCTAGCCAGCACCATAGGTAAGTTCATTACAATCTCCTGGCTCTTGTACATTGTGTCTCTAAACAAAACCTAGAACACTCTTTTCTTTCTTAACAGCTCACCCTGCTTGCCTTGCCAATTTTAATAACTCATGCACACATGCACCAGTTTCTGTTCCTACATACCCTGTCGATTATAACCCATTATTTTACACTGATTCATGGTCTTTGTACCAAAGTGTACCACTTCACTGTTGTCAGCATTGAAACATTACCCTGCAACCTATCCACCCACTCAATCAATTTGTCAAGTTCCTTGAAAAATTTTGCACTGACCTCCTTACAATTTGCAAATCTCCCAAGTTTCATGTCATCAGAAAACTCTGAAATGACCTCCTACATAGCAAGATGTAATATATCTATGCTTATTCTAAGTCATCCCACATTATTCCTCGTAACTTTTAATTCTAGTCCAAACAACTGTTTCTAGGAGCCTTCCCAAATCTAAAGTACACGCACTGGTCTGTGATTACTGGGATGATCTTTGCAAACTTCTATTGAACAAGGGCATAAGGTTTACAATTCTCCAGTCTTATAGCAACAGTCCCGAATCTCTCACTTCCTTCAATGTCTTTGGATGCATCTTATCTGGTGTCAGTGCCTTACCAACTTTTAAGTACAGACAGCTTAACCAATTCCACCATATCAATTTTAAGCCCTTCTAGTGACTGGATTTCATCCTCTGTTACCATGGCCTCGGCAGCATCTGCAAAGGCAGATGCCAAGCATTCATTCAACACCTCAACCTGCCTCTTAGCTCCATGTGTAAATCTCCTTTCTGGTCCCTAAGCAGCTCAACTCCTCCTTTTATCAGTCTTTTGCTACTGATGTGCGGATGGAACACTTTGGGATTTCCCTTTGCTGTTACTCTTTATTTCATAATGATGTCTCTTTAGTTCTCTTTTCTGCCTTTTCACCATCTGAAAGTAAGATCGATTTTAATGTTACAGTATTGAAAGGGTAATCCCTCCATGTGCTTCTATAAATGTCACACAGCCCTCCAACTGACACCAGCCACACAGTTACTTTTGACCAGTGAGAAGCATGTCCACAACATCACTACCATGTTGCTCCAAGTCGTAAAGCCCTCACACAACATTAACATTTTCCACCACATTGAAAAAAAATGTCTCCACGAATGCTGCTTGATTTACTGACTACTTTCCATCGTTTTCTGCTTTAATTTCAGATTTTCAGTATTTTGCTTTGTTAGAAGGAGCAAGATAACTTGACAGATTGTTTTCATTATTGAAGAAGTGCCACTGCCTCTCCTTCCTACCCTGTTGTCTTGATTTTAAAAAAAGCACTTCAAGACACTGGTTGCTTGGTGGTATTTAAGTTTTATTACTTTTAGGTGTTGCTCATCTATTTTAGACTTCTTGTTGGTTGACTAAGTATTTTACATAAACGGGAAGAAATCAACTCACTGGTCAGGGGAATTGGGCAGAAAACAAGTCTGTTGGCTTTATAAACACAGTCTTTAACAATAGTTTTCTGCGGTGGAGGGTGCTCAGAGTAAAGAAATGGTAAAAGGTTTAGCTACTCCTGTTTTAGTATTCCAAACCAAAATAGTTTTGCTTCATCAAGTGTATAGTAAGTCATCAAAAGCTGGGCATAATGTATGAATGCACAGAACAATACAGCACAAGAAAATAGGCCTCTTAGTTCATTGGCTTTTGCTGGTTGCGACTTTCAGTTACAGTTTCTTCATGGCAGTATGCCTATTCGCATCACCAAGTCAAAACAATAATGCCTCTTTCTGGCAACACTTTCCAGAAATTGAATTGCAATGGATGTGTAACTACATTTCAGCTTAAGTATCAATACTATACAGTTGACACACACCCACACAGGCATCCGATGCAGCAGCCTTTTTCTTCCACCTGGAAGTAAATTTATGGACTTCCTTCATGTTGGATGCATCAAATTCTTATCACCAACAAGTCACATTTGACGACATACATCAATAAACAAGCCAGACAAATGTAAAAGCTGAAAAGACGCTGACAGATTATAAACACTCCTTTATGTTTAGTTAGCTACAGATTTCAGTAGTGTTAGAAAGTTATTCTTTTTAGACCTTCTGAGCTTTATATTAAATAAATATTAATTTTCCAATATCCCACACATTGTTAAACTAACAAAATACTTAATGAATCTGCAGATGTATATGAAACAGGGGTTTTCTTAGATTACATCTTACCACAGTGACCAATTGCCAGGAAAATAAGGGAAGTTTACCAAACTTTAGGGATTGAATTGGTGAAAACTGGGGAGTATTGGACATCAAGAGCTGCCTGTGTACGCTACCAAACATGGATCGAACACAAAACACATACTCAAAAATAAAAAAACAAAAAATCAATAGTATCCATGCAATAACATGGGACACAGAACAACGGCTCAAAAACAGAAGGGTTCCAGAACATCTGAGACGACTGGTAACTCTGCATCCTGGACTTAATACATCCATAACATTGTGTGAGACACCACATCATATTATATTTCATCACCGTGACATACAGTTTGTATTAATCCATTATCAATGCAATATAACATACTTTATTACAATAAATCATTTAAAATATAGAAGTAGGCTTTATTAATAAACCAATTTTCTGAATTGCTTCAAGTTCTCAGTTGGAGGATTGGCACGAGGGTAAAGTGCAAATTCTTCATCCATTGCACCAAATGTCAAATAATTTTCATTTCGAAATAAAAAAAGTCACCAGTATAACGCTGATAAACTATAGCACCAACATATCATGCCAAATAATGGCAGAATGAAGGGTAAAACCTGCAAACTTTCTAAGCTTAGGCAAGTTAAAGGGAAGTACTTCCACGCAGACAAAGAAGAGAACAATTTCTGGATCATTTGCCCTCTAATAAGAATAGATAAAGCTAAATACAGGAAGGATGTTCCCAATACCTGCAGAATCCAAAACTGGGCCCACAGTTCAAGAGCACAGATTAGGTCATTTTGGACTGAGATGAGGAGAATTTTCTTCATCCAGAGAACAGTGAGCCCATGGAATTCTCTGTCACAGAAGGGAGTCAAGGCCAAAACATTGAGTGTTTTCAAGGAGAAATTAAATACAGCTCTTTAGAATAAAGAAATCAAAGGTGTGTGGGGAGAAAGTAGGGTAGAGAGATAATGGGAACTGCAGATGCTGGAGAATCCAAGATAATAAAGTGTGAAGCTGGATGAACACAGCAGGCCAAGCAGCATCTCAGGAGCACAAAAGCTGACGTTTCGGGCTGAGACCCATCATCAGAGAGGGGGATGGGGTGAGGGTTCTGGAATAAATAGGGAGAGAGGGGGAGGTGGACTGAAGATGGAGAGAAAAGAAGATAGGTGGAGAGGAGAGTATAGGTAGGGAGGTAGGGAGGGGATAGGTCAGTCCAGGGAAGACGGACAGGACAAGGAGGTGGGATGAGGTTAGTAGATAGGAAATGGAGGTGCAGCTTGGGGTGGGAGGAAGGGATGGGTCAGAGGAAGAACAGGTTAGGGAGGCAGAGGCAGGCTGGGCTGGTTTTGGGATGCAGTGGGGGGAGGGGATAAACTGGGCTGGTTTTGGGATGCGGTGGGGGAAGGGGAGATTTTGAAGCTGGTGAAGCCCACATTGATACCATTGGGCTGCAGGGTTCCAAAGCAGAATATAAGTTGCTGTTCCTGCAACCTTTGGGTGGCATCATTGTGGCACTGCAGGAGGCCCATGATGGACATGTCATCTAACGAATGGGAGGGGGAATTGAAATGGTTCGCGACTGGGAGGTGTAGTTGTTTATTGCGAACCGAGCGGAGGTGTTCTGCAAAGCGGTCCCCAGAAAGTAGGAACAGGTTAATGAGTTGAATGATCTGCCACAGTCATACTGAATGGCACAGCAAGCTGTAAGGGCTAAATAGTCTACTCATATTCCTATTTTCTACATTCTTATGCCTCAAAACAACTGTCAAATAGCTCCTTGTAGCTGACCTTGTTGCACTGATCTGATGTGATCTGCTAAAAACAGATGACAAATGTAAAAAGATCTTCAAGTATAGGTTACGTATGCAAAAGAAAATTAGATTCTAAAATGCTACCGAATTGCACTGGTTAATACGAGATATTATACTGGTGATTATGCAACTGAGCTTGAGACAAAACGTGAGCTTTATTTCAGAAAACCAGTGCATTTGAGCACAGTTTGCACCAGCATTGAAGATTGTTCTTTGCATGGAAACTCATTGCCTCTCAAATCATCTCCATGGAGAATAGCCATCCAAAAGGGAAAAAAAGTTAAAAACCCAACATACTTGGAAAAGAAAATAATGGCTTTAATGGACTTCCCATTCTGAAATATATTAAATTAGTTCGCAAATTTTACTAGTTTTTCCTTTGCAGCAATAAAAGGAACACTAAAAAAAATTATTGGCTAACAATAAGTATATTAATTGAAGGAACACGTTTTGCCAAATAAAATATAATTTAAAGGCTGTCTGTGCAAAGAAAAGACAAAAATCAAGTCTATTGCAAGTAAACTACTGGAAAATTCATTTGAGATCACTGTCCAAATTTAATGGAAAGGAATTTTTAAAAATTTCATTCTAATTTGACTTCAAAGGAGGTAAGTTTCCCTCCTTGGTCTTTCAACAAAGGAATTGCTGTTTGGTCCAATTAATCTTATTGCGGTCAAACTCTGTGACAGAGGACCGCGCACTCATCTGGATAACACTGAGCAACATTTTCTTTTCCACTGAATAATCATCTCCTTTGGTGCAGCAACAAAAACAAAAGATCAAATCAATCCGATTAAAAGTTTAAGAGGCAGCTTAAATGGCTTATTGACATCTTGAGCCCTATTTGCATTATATATATTTCATGTCAAGATACTGCAAAAAAGGGGCATGTTCTAGATTGTTGTAGTTTCAAAACCTCCAAGCTGTTATGCAAATCAATACTGGAAATTAAAACAGATATACAAAAATAAATCAAAAACAGTGGTAGGGTAGAATTAATATCTCCAAGTTTATAAGAACCCTATTGTACCAAATGCCCAAGAAAAACACATTCTGATTCAACACCTCACAAGATGGCAATCACTAAAGTTAGTGCACTGCCTGCACTGTGTTCACAAAGATTCTTTTCACACTTCCAACCTTTGTAAATGGCAATTCAAATTAATAATGTGCTTTGGATTGGCAATCTCACACTTGAAAAAGAATTTCTGCTTAAGAATCATCAAGGTTAGTTGAAGCTACAGATACAGAAGTGCCCAAGGTACAAGGAAATTATGGTCATAATTTGAGAGCAGCATTCTATTGCTGCATTAAGTTTATCTACCTCACCAGCTGGAAAATCTACGGGACTGCATGGATCTTTAGCTTTACAACTTACCCAATATTGCATTCCAATGACTTCAACGGATTGTAAAATGGACAGAATGTAAAACAGGATTTGTACCTATGTCCCCAGCAGTACCATGTTTTGTAACCCAGAGTAGCTGTGTTTCTTTCCTCCTTAATCACCTGCCATCTTGTCATTTTTCCTTCATTACTTATTTAATGCTCTTCAACCTAACTTTTATTCTGCATCAAGTTAGAGTCATTTACCACCCTTTTCTCACTGATTATAGGCCAACAGCACGTGAAACATGTCTGCATTTCAAATTGTCCACAATATTTTAAGAACTGCTCAAGCCAATTAAAATTCTTGTTTTTCTAAAACTTTTAAAATATAGAAGAATTACATGCTCAGGCACCTCAATTTGGACAACTTTCTCCTAAAACTCTTTGAACTTATTGCTTTGTTTTTTTTAAAATTCCTAAAATCTACCATCTGATCAAGCTTCAATCACTTCAGTGATGGATGATTTTTTTTTAAAAAATCACACATCTTGATGCCTAGAGACATTTTGTTACGGGGACTCAATCAATCCGAATTATTCTAATCTGCCCAAGACTGACTTTAGTCATGTTTTCGGTTAAGATGCAAGTGCATCATCACCCATGATTTGTATTATCCAACCAATGTAGATGAATGAATGAAATCAGAATAATAAAAGCAGTATTTCTTGAAGTCCTGGAGTTTGAAGGTGACTTTTGTAATTGAAATTCAAGAATTGTTTAAGTAACTGGAGTACCATTTAGTTTGGCTGCGCTCAAGTCCTGGCCTTTTCTTTTGAAGTTTGGCAATTTCCCAAGTGGAAAAATGATTTTCCCAAAAATGTCACGGCCATGAATGGTTGCGGCAAAAGATGTGTAAAAGGTCAAAGTGAGAGCTTGTAGGTCTTGTGGATATGAAGAAAGAATATGCAACAAATGAATTTAAACAAAATAATAAGAATTTTAAACTTCACATGCTGTTGGCCTATAATCAGTGAGAAAAGGGTGGTAAATGGCTAACTTGATGCAGACTAAATGTTGGGTTGAAGAGCGGTAAATAAGTAATGAAGGAAAAATGACAGAAGATGGCAGGTGATTAAGGAGGAAAGAAACACAGCTACTCTGGGTTACAAAACATGTTACTGCTGTTGCAAATTTGGAACAGCTGTTTATTTACTCAAACTACTGATTTTAAATAGAGAAAAAAAAGGAACATAAATTCAAAAATGTGCCATCATTCTACTTGAATTGCACAGATTGAGAATGTCATTATGCTCGTATTGTGCATCAAGAAAATCCTGCTATTTCTGTACTGTAATTTAGAAATATAGTACATTTAGCAACAACCATGGGCGTAGACTACTTGAATCACAGCTGTTGCCAAGTAGCAGCTACTACAACAGAAAACACATTTTTTTCTCCTAATTTGAATTGATGCTAATACTTACTAGTTAAATATTAACTTTGTCACAATGGACTGCCATTGGTAAAATACAGCCTGCTGCAGCATATTAGCTCAACACTTTTCAGAGCCATATGCCACATTAAACTACCAGGATAACTTCAATTATTTATTTCATGCTGGGAAGATTTATATTTAGATTGCATCAGCCAGAACAGCAAACCATTAACCTTCTCTCTCTCTCTATCTCTATCGCAAACTGGAAATCCTAACTCTTTTCAAGAAAGTGATCTTTCTCTTTAAATAAAGGGCAAGATTCATACTGGAATCTGAATACTTCAAGTTATTTCCAAAAATTCATTTTCAAGGCTGGAGTTTTCATGTATTGAAAAAATACGACCCAATTATCCAATCACATTTATTTTAACAGACCATTTAACAGAACACATTAAATGGGATGGGGGGGGTAACAGATGAGATAATGACATATCTATAACAATGAATCCAGCTTTTAGAGACAGAGCTGCTCTTAGGTATAGATGCCCAATTGTTTGAAGAACAGTAATTTAGGTCAAAAGCCAACCAAACCATTCAGCATGGTTGAAAAGTATACGCTAGAGTAACTCCCTTCCAATTTCCAAAAGTTTTGTTCATGTTTACTAACACAGATGAACGTAATGCATATTTTCTACTTCCTGGTTTAAAGCATTATAGCCTCTTTTCACGTAATCCACAAAGTTAATGTCTAATGCTGCATCCACCTAGAATGATAACAAAACCACACAATAAGCTTAGGCAGCGGATTACCCTGCATAAAACAAAAGACTGTTGTTTGGGGACGCGAGCAAGACGTTCAAGTTTTGTTGGAAAGTTTAGGAGAAAGCGGACACTGTACAAATTAGGAACAGGCCTCTTGGCCCCTCAGGCTTGCTTCATCATGCAATAAAGATCATGGGTCAACTGATTGTGGCAAGATTTTTATTGCCTATCCTTTAGTTTCTTCACCAGCAAGGGAGTCAATTTACATGGAGAGAATGTGCCAACTCCATATAGACAGTGACCCAAAGATGAAGGTGAGCCCAGGTCCTGGGTGCTGAGAGGCAACAGCTAACCACTGAGCCACCACGCTGCCCCACCTTACCAATACCCATCAGGACCTTATACGCTTCAGTAAGACCACCTCTCATTCTTCTAAACTCCAACAGTTACATGCCTAACCTTTCCTCATTGGATAACCAACATCCCAAGGAACAGCCAAGTGAGCCTTCTCTGAACTGCTTGTAAATACAAATAGCCCTTTTTTTTAAAATTAGGAGACTGAAACCATACACAATACCCTAAATGTGATCTCACCAGGAGCTTGATAATCCATACAACAAACAGTTGCAAAATAATCACTGTTTTTCTATTTTATCCCCCTTGTAATAAACATGAACATTTAATTTGCCTATTTGCTGTACCTGGATGCTGAATTTTGTGATTCATCTTATCAAGATTCCTCTATACCTCAGACTTCTAAAATATCTTGCTATTTAAATAAAATGCTTCTTTATTCTTCCTGCTGAAATGAACAAAGTTCATATTTTACCCATTTCCCAATTTTTTTGTCCCCCCACTTAATCTATCAACAGGGTATCCTCATTTAAAGTTTATTCCCATAGGAATCAAAAGTGGAATTATGTTCACAGGGAAAGTTGAAACACAATGCTTTAAGTGAATACATTCCTCCATTGTCAAGTGAAATAACAAAATAAAATCATGAATACCTGTAAAATGCAACATTTTACTAACAGCACTTCCCATAGATGTTCACGAATTGGGCCATTCCTTCTGGGGCCACTATTCATTCCTGGCCACAACCTAATATAGTCTTCCTGAGAGACTGTATTATCCTTCCTGACTGGTTGCCACTGCCTCTCAGATCTGCTTAAGCTTTTGCTCCAAGAAGCTGCTCTTCCTAGCCACAAATAGCCCCTATCTTTCAACTGACATGTTGGGGAGGGGACAGCATGTAGGAGTACTGACAAGAGGGGAGGGACACTGTTAGGCAGCAGCTGTGGTGTGGCGGCTCTGGGACCTAGTGGGTGGTAGGAAGTTTGTATTGAGATCTCTTGTGCTGGTGCAACACCAGGCAAGGCCACAAACTGGAAGGCTGGGGATGGCTTCAAATCAGAAAAAAAATGGGTCACACTAAAATGGTGCCAAGGTGGTCAGCTATTGTAAAATACTGCCAGAAAGAGGCATTGCATGAATCACGTGATGTTCCATGAGATTTTCAACCCTCATAACTTCCTGACGTCAAAGTGATAAAACATGTACCAGATTGATATTAAACACACAGCATATTCCTTTGCAGACTTGCATCTTGAGAAGTTACTTTGCTATCTGTTAATTTACCAAGGGGTTACCCAGATTGGAAATACAGCCAATTTGCATACAACAATTTTTGAAAACAGCACGTACCCGAGTATGCACTTCAATATTACATGCTTATACAAGATCCTTTACTTTTCCTGTTCACCTGATGTTTTAATTTGAAACAAACTTAAGATGGATGGGTTAAGATTAATCCCAAGAGGTGAAATACTGCCACAGGAACAGGAACTATTTACACGTGATATCTCTACAAAACAAGAAACAACTACCATTATAAATATTACTCCAAACTTTTAAAAATGTGTTAATTCCACTCCAGTGATTGGAAATGGTTAGTTCCAGGATCCTAGTTTTTGGTTTCACTTTAATTTAACATGATAACTTCAAGTTTGAACATTTTCTGAACCAACTTTGCAAATATAGCCTTTTGATTTGACTTTGATGTTATTGTCATGTGTACTGAAATACAGTGAAAAGCTTTGTTTACAAGCCAGTAACAAAGGATATACAGATCGCAGTGGGCCATGTAAATGGATGCCTTTTCGTTCTGCCCTTTTTTTATGTGGATTATAAATCATGATATAATACAGCTCTTCAATCAGCTACCACACGGTAACTTGGGGGACAGATACAAAAATGAAGAAGCACAACAAGATTTTGAATAGCACTCACTGATAATTTTTAATTTTTGTTGATTTAACTACAGTCTTTTTGATTGCTGTTACAGTACATTTTTCACAAAGTTGCATCGCTTAGTTCTGTGCTTTACATTTTTTAAATCAATTCACATGATTGTTGTAGGAAGATTATTGTCATGCGATTTTTTCCCTATCCCATGAGTGGTGATGTTTATGCAGTTGATATTGTGCATATGGACTTTCAAAAGCTAATAAATTATCCCACAGCAGGAATCTAGGGTTAAAGGGCAGAGGCCATACAGATAAGAATGGTTAAGGAACTTTTAAACAGAAACAAGTGCATAAAAGCAGGCAAGTTAAGAAACTCACTTATTAATGAATAGTTAGATCCTAACAGTGTTATGGCCTATTCTAGGTACCATTCTTTAGAAGGATGTCCAAGTCTTACAGACAGTGAAGCAGGGCTTTACAAGAATGGTACTTGAGATTTAAAAAAATCACTTATGTGAAGAATACATGACGCTAGGGTTGCTCTCCTTATGAAAGATTAAGGGAATGTCTGATCAAGATATCCAATATTACGAAGTACTCTGATAGAGTAAGTTAGGAGCAAGCATCTCCAATCAAGGATTGGTAACTTGAGGATGCAGAATGGTTAGTGACAGAAGTACCAAATGTAATATAAAATAATACTTTTTTTTAAAAAACAGAGCAGATTGTGATGATCTGAGTGCAATGCGGGCAAGAGAGGAAGCTTGAATGAACACTTCAAATGGCAAGTGGATAAATAGTTGAAGAGAAAACATTTAGAGGACCAGGGAAAACAGCAGGGATATGGCAGTTATTGGATTGCTCTTTGAATTTATTAAACAGATGTCTCTTTCTGTGCTCCATCATCCTACAATTATATCATCTCAACTATGAAAGTATCAAGCCTTAAAAAGGTGGAAAGATGAGCCGGCTTGTTCAAAATATACCTATGTCTGCAATTCAGTTCTCCGTGGAGAGCCTGTACCATGCTAAAAGTCAATTCATTTTGTTTTACCCAAAAAAAGCCTCTCAATATCATCAGCCTGCATTATCAAGCTTTCATCTGTCACACATTTCATGAAAAGTTCAATATTTTAGTGCAAAGCAGGAAGGCTTCCTCATAATAACAAATTGCAAATAATTAAACCTCCCCAGCTCAAATCAGGTCATTATTTCAGTATGTCAATATTGACATCAACAAAGAAAGTGTTAAAAGGAGAAAAAAAATCAGTGCTGAAAATGGTAAGGACACAGATATGGGAAACAAACGTTCATTTCTTACACAGAAATTACAGCATAGAAACAGGCTACATGGCTCAACAGACCTATGCCACTGCTTATGATCCAGAGGAGTTTCTTCCAACCTGCCGTCAAATCACCCCATCAACATGGACTTATCTAGTTTCCTCTCAAGTTCGCTTGTTATTTGCCTCTCACACTCCATGTGCTCAAGGCTTCTTACTTATCATGTTTGGCGAGGACTGGCAGTTTACATTCTTCAAATTGCGTGAGACAGCTGTTAATGTTTCCTGTGATCTACATCATGCTTTTTACAGTAGTTTCAAAACATGTTTAAAAAGAATCAATGTACCTTTTTCTAAAATCAGTTTCTACTAGGATTTTATCCATATTTACTTTTAGTTTTAAATTTAATAAATTTCCAAGTTTGATGGTGAATCTTTTTGGAAACAGACATGCATACACAGCTGGAAAATATTTTAGCAACACAGTAACAATAACAACAAGAGTAAGTAATTTGGACCTCAATCTGTTGTCATTCAATTAAATCACACCTAATCTGGATTTTAACTCCCACTTCCCTGCTTATGATCTTTAATAATGCTTTTCATGTAGACAAAATCCAAATCAATTTTCAAATTCTCAAATGACCTGGCCTCAACAGACCTGACAAGTGGTTCCATATTTTTATTACTACAGAGATATAGTCACATTAAGTGATTAGGCAACAAGGTGATAGACGGAATACACGGTGGGAAAATGGATGTTCAAAGAATATTGGGTATTCTTGTACAAGCAACACAAAGTTTACAAGCAATTCAAACAATAAATGGTATTTTCACCTTTATTTCAAGGAGATTGGAGGAAAAAAAAATGAAATAAGTAACATTAATGCCACACAAATGCCAGGCAATGATCATCTACAATATGAGAGAATCTAATCACCACCCCTAAATATTCAATGGTATTACGATCAACATCCAGAAGTAACCATTGACCAGAAGCTCAACTGGACATGCCATATAACTATAGTGGCTGCAAGAGCAGGAACACCGCAGCACGTAAATCACCTCCAGACTGCCTAAAGCTTGACCACCTTCTACAAGGCATATGTCAGGAGTGTAATAGAATACTGTTCACTTGCCTCTATGAGTGCAGCTCCAACAGCATTTAAGAAGCTTGACACCATCTGGAACAAAGCAGTCCTATTGACTGGCACCACATCTACACACATCCACTCCCTCTGCCACCGATCCTTCCTGAGCCCTATGAACCCATGACCACTTCCATCAGAAGGACAAAGGCAGCAGATATATCGGTAAACCACCACCTACAAGTTGCCCTCCAAGTCATTCACCATCCTAACTTGGAAATATATCACCAGTTCTTGGCTATTTCTGAGTCTACTCCCTCCCTTCAGTATCGTGGGTCTACCTACAACACATGAAGTGTAGCAGCTCAAGGAAATGGCAACTCTGGACAGGTAATAAATGCTAGCCAGTCAGCAATACCCATGTCCTACAAGAGAATAAAAAATGACTCGACAGTCGTTTAGGGCTCTGATGCGGCCTCATGTGAACTACTGTGCACTGCTTTGAGCTTCATATTTGAGAAAAGATACGCATACGCTGGAGATAGAGCAGAGAACGCTCACTGGACAGGTACGCAGGCTGAGGGAGTGGTCTTATGATGAGAGACAGACTAAATTGGATTTACATGCACTGGAGCGCAGAATAAGAGGTGATCTCACTTAAACATACACTATCCTGAAGCTTAACAAGGTAGACATAAATGTTCTCTCCATGGACTGACCCACAGTGATCTCCAGCATTTGTTACTTTTAGTACCAATGTTATTTCCCTTGAATGGGAAATCCAGAATGTGGAGGTACAGTTGCATGTGCAAATGAACAGAGATTTCACCTCACCAAATGGAGGTTTGCTGCCTTCATTCTCTTTATCATAGGAATCCGCCTGGTCAAGTATGCTAGAGGAATACAATTTACTGGCCCATCTAAAACAGCCGTGTGTTGAACAAGCATATTAGCAACTACTTACAGCTTACACAGATATAACAGAATTTGTTACAGACACTATTAGAATTAGATGGATGTTAGGTCTTACCTTTCTGGAATCCTAAACTGCTCTGCCAACAAGTCTATGTGACATATTCAAATGGACAGCGCTTACGGCACTCCTCAATACTACACTTTCAGATCCTCATACACCGGGTACAGCCTAAGGTTTCAATCATGGAAGACTGGGAGGAGTAATTGCTTCATTCAGAGGATTACGAATCTTTGAAAACATCTATAAAAAGGGTTGTGAATGCACTAACATTGGGTTTGGTTGAAACTGCAATAGGCAGATATTTGGCCTCATAGAAATCAAAACATTTGGAGAGTGGGCAGGAATGTGCTGAGGCAGAAAATCAGCCATAATCCAACTGAATGGCAGAGTACGGTCAACTAGCCATATGGTCTCTGCCTAGTCCCATTTCTTAGGTTCCCATTGTATGTATTACGTCAAAAAAAAGTTATTCATCAGCTTCACAAGCCAGTAGCAACCAATTTATACAGTCCTAAATTCAAGGCTTACTCTGTTAATTATGGCTTAAACCCAGTCAGAACATTGTGGATAGCCAAATGTATCATGGTATTTTCCCTTTCTCTACTCCACTGCTGTGCAAATCCTACTTCTAAAGCTCAATTCATATTAAGTGCATCAAAACAGACAACCGCTTTAGTCACAAACCTAAATCATTTACTCATAATTCCCAACAGGAAATGGATGTCATAGCAACTTGGATGACTCAAATTAAAGGAGTACTTGCTGCTCTAAACAGAGAAAGTGAAAACACTATGATACATTCACAATATCTAAATGTTGACAGCACAGAGTAATATAATGACCTTGCCACTAATACTCTCTCAATTCAAAAATTTCAGGCACGTTCATTATTTCAAATTGATAACAGCCAGCTGCACTTGGCCAGACTTGTATTAAGGAGAAAGAAACTGGACCATATTCAGGTATTTATGCTGGAGAATTGACTCAATTTGTCGATGCTACACTCAAAGCCTAAGGCTCGATAAAAACTAAAACAAAACTACAAAACAAAAAAGGAACAGAAAGATCAAATCTTAGACAGCTAGTCTCTTACAAATATCAATCACTATCTAAGTGTAACCAGACAGCATAAATTTCAAAACATCAGTTTACTTTCAAACATATGGTTAATGAATAATCCCAACAGTTTATATTCCCATGGGTTTAGAAAGCTGATTAATGATCTAACTGAGGTGTTTCAAAGGATTCAATGGAGTTAATGCAGAGAAGTTATTTTCTCTCACTAAGGAATCCAGAACAAGTGGAGAAATCACAAAACCAGAACTTGACATTTCACAAGTGCAATCAGAAAGCACTTTTCACCAAGAGCAGAGAGTACCTCGAATTGGCTGTGATGCTTGATCCATTACATGTTCAAGATTGAGATGCACAGATTTAACAATAGATAAGGACACCAAGAATTAAGAATCAAAAGGTAGATACTAAATTGAGAAACAGATTAGCAGTGATGGACCTGAAAGGTGGAATACCCTCGAGGGAATTGAAACGGGCTACTCTCGATCCTGCAAGTTTATACAATCATCAAGAATCAGGTTGCACTGCATTTTCTTTCCTTTTTTAAAATATTAACGTCTCTTTAAGGATTGCCTTTGTCAGACTTGGATCGGCTGTTAACATCCACAGACACAATCAGCTTACCATTTAGCACCATATGCATAACTGTCTACAATTAAGTTCATGCTCTGGAAACCAGCAAAAAAGGGAGCTTTTCCTTTCACCACAAGCATAACAGTAAATATGTGCTTTTTTGTTGAGAGGTTTCAATATGCTCCCTAGAAGCGCAGAACTAGGAAACATCAACATGCAAATGAACTAACAGACCGTACTGTCAATTCAGATGTATAACGCCTCAAAGATTTAATGGAAATGGGGGGTTTCCTGCTTTGCACGTTTACTTAAAATATTTCAACATCAGCCTTCATGAAAACAATCATTAATGTAGAAATATTTATAATCAGGACAGGACTTATACACTTAATGGTAAAGTCCTGGGGAATGCTGCTGAACAAAGAGACCTTGGAGTGCTGGTTTATAGTTCCTTGGAAGTGGAGTCACAGGTAGATAGAACAGTGAAGGTAGCATTTGGTATGCTTGCCTCTATTGATCAGTGTACTGAGTATCGAAGTTGGGAGGTCATGTTGAGGCTGTACAGGACATTGGTTAGGCCAATTTTGGAATACTACATGCAATTCATCTCCCTGCTATAGGAAAGAGGTTGCAAAACTCAAAAAGGGCTCAGAAAAGTTTTACAAGGATGTTGCCAGTGCTGCAGGGTTTGAGCTATAGGGAGAGGCTGAATAGGCTGGGGCTATTTCCATGGAGTGTTAGAGGCTGAGGGGCAAGGATAGGGTGAATAGTCAAGGTCAGATGGCACTGAAGAGGTTTTGCTATCTAAAAGGGTGTTACATAATTGCAAGTTAAACATTCATAATACACACTAGTAAGCAACCCCAAAAACCAATACTCTTAAATCTGTATCACTCAGTACCGCAGCAAGACCACCAAATAATCGGGGAGTTAACTGCCCTTCAATTGCTCATTTATTAATTCTTCCAGCTGAAAAAAATCATTGTCCTTAAAATTTCTACTTTTTCTCCCCTTTTCAATATGCTATTCTTTGACTATCAACAGCAAAGTCATTGTCCATTGCATGAGGTGAACCCTCGCCTTCCAAGCATTCTATTTCCCAACAGTAGTTCCAGTTGGGTCTCCTCTTTGATGTCCAGGGTTTCAAAGCTCCAAGCAGCCATTCCCATATAAAAATATGTTGGCATGAGCTGAATCAATAATCACTTGCCTTTAGGTTAGAGTACAGTTGTACTGAATTCTCAAGTTTTTAATAAATCAATGAAGCAAGGAGCTGACTGAAAATCCATTCGAATTGTTACATTTTTTGGACTCCTCAGAAACTGGAAGATTTTTCCTAAATTTTTTGAATGAATGTTTCTGAGGGCACTTTTGTTCCAAAATCTCAATGTACACACCTAACTTGGTACTAAATAATACAAGAGATTGTACAAGCTATATCAGTATATTGATTCACTGAAACCCAGGGAAGGACAGTCTCAGTGCACCAAAAATACACAGAGTAAGCCACTTATTCAGGTTACCACAATTTGTGAGATACCATATATTAAATACTTCATGATGGAGCAAAAACTTTAACTGCAAAGTCATCTAGTGCTCAGCAACACAGTCAGGCATTCATGAACAGAATTCTCAGTCAGGAAATGGAGAAGTATTTTATTGCGAGGAGAACTGAATGTGAGACTAGGGAGATTATACTTCAGTTATAAAGGGTATTGGGTGAGACGACATCTGGAGTACTGTAACTAGTACTGGTTACCGTACTTAAATAAAGATGTTAGTGTATTGGAAACAGTTCAAGTAAGGTTTACTAGACTAATCCTGGAATGAACAGATTGCATTAAAAGGACAGGCTAGGCCTGTATTTTTAGTTTATTAGACTCTGAGGTGACTTAACAGAAACATATAAAATTCCTCAGTGGACTTGACTGGGTGGATGTGGAAAGGATACTTCCTCCATTGGGAGAAAATGGAGCTGGCATCAAAGTTTAAAAATAAGAGATCACCAATTTAAGGCCTAGATGAGGAAACTTTTTTTCTCTGCGGGGTGAGTGCCTCCAGAATTCCCTTCCCCAAAAGGCAGCGGACGCAGAATCTTTAAATATTTTTAAGCACAGGTAGATAAAATTCTTAATTATCAAAGGAAAGAAATGTCATCAGGAGTACGCAGGAAAGTTAAGATTAAAGGCAGATCAGCCACGATCTTACTGAATGATGGTGCAAACTCAAACAGACCAAGCAGCTTACTCTTGTCCCTATGTATGCAGGTTTATATTATTGCGAAGTTGGGTAAAGTATTTGATGTTCAGAAAATGATAAGGGGATGAGTGCAAGGTCTCTTTAAAAGATTTTTTTTTAGGCTTGGGGATTTAAAACAAAAGTCTGCAGGCAGCAACAGATGGAAAGGGAATTCTTGCAATTGAAACACAGTATCAAAAGGCTATATTGTTAATAGGCAAAGCAGCATTTTTACCAAAACAACAGACAAAACCGAATTAAATTTAAATCTGATGGTTTTGACAACCTTGTACCAATCTTATTATGAAATATTCAAAGGTCATCAAGAGTGTAATGGAAGAGGGCATTTGAAAATCAGTGTGAAAGCAAACTGCGATCTGTTAAGAGAACAGCTCTCAACAGCCATCAGCTTGAAAGAAAGAGAAAATCACTGGCTGTCACAGAAGTCTCAAAGTTGTCACAGTGAGCACCATCTAAATAAAGGTACTATGGCACTCTTAGCTAATATTCCTGACACAAGAATTCAACAGTACCTGATTGGAGGACAGCAGAGAAGACAAAGAACATTCTGGAAAACTTATTCTGACTATAATTGAGAGAGGCTAAATTTTAATATTTTTTATTAATTTGGTTTATGTACGTAAGACTTCTGTCTGTTAGAACAGCATACGATTAGAATTTTGTTTTATTGCAGAATAGTAGTTAAGGGGGGAACTGTCCAGTTTGTTAGTGGTTCTGCTATATGTTATCTATTAGATTTCGATAAATAAACTGTTACTTGTTGATTGTAGAATGAGAGTGAGGAGTTCATTATATTTCACCCTCCCTTTAAAACAGATTGGGAGGTAACAGGCAGGTTATACCACTTTTCCTTTAACAGATTACAAGGTGAGGCGAGCTTCTCTGGTGGTTTTGGTTTCAATTACAGAAGAGGGGTTCAACCTCCCCTTATAACACTATGTTAAGTGTTTGCAGAATTTACAAGCACAATTCACCACTGCAAATTAAATAGAGCTTCACTGAACTTGACTTAGATTTTTTTTAAATCAAAATTTTATTAAATGGGGTGGATTTTAAAAAAAGACATGAGTGACATGGTAGCTCAGTGGTTAGCACTGCTGCCTCAGTGCCAGAATCCTAGGTTCAACTCCAGCAATGGGTGACTGACTGTGCAAGCTCTATACAGACTTTCAGCAGTGCATTTCTGCTGGGTGTTCCAGTTTCCTCCCACAGAAAATGTGCAAGTTAGGGGGACTGGATATGCTAACTTGTTTGTAGCGTTTAAAAATATGCAACCTAGACGGATTAGCCATGGTAAATGCAGGGTTACGGGGATAGGGTAAGGGGGTGGTTCTTGTTGGGATGTTCTTCAGAGGGTCAGTACAGATTCAGATTCAATGGGTTGCTTGGCCTCATCAGATACTATAGGGATTCTATGATTCCACGTATTTAGATGCCAAATGTATCATAAATAATATCAAAATATAGGATTTTTTTTAAGAAAAAGATTTTGAATCTATGAATAAATAAAGTTCCACTACATGACAAATACAACTTTGCTGACTGATTTTTTTTTCAGATCATTAAAACTTCCCAGTAACTCAGAGTTTTAACAATGAGCCAAACCAGCAAAGACTCAACTTCAGTTGCCCTTCAGGTGAGTTAGCGCATTTCCTAAACTAGGGAGTTGAGGCAATGAGGAAAAGATGCTCAGAGTTCCCACTGAATTCATGGAGGACAAAATGCCTTTTTCTCTTCAAGCTTTCGAATATTCTGAATCATTTCACCAAAACAAATATGTATAAAAACTGTGATAACAAGGTGTAGAACTGGATGAACACAGTGGGCCAAGCAGCATAGAAGCAGAAAGGCTGACATTTCGGGCCTCGACCCTTCTTCAGAAAAGGCCCAAAATGTCAGCCTTCCTGCTCCTCTGATCCTGTTTGGCCTGCTGTGTTCATCCAGCTCCACACCTTGTTATCTCAGATTCTCCAGCATCTGCAGTTCCTACTATCTCTGTATAAAAACTGCATTCTCCCAACAGCACTTAATACATGTCACCGAGCTTAACATTGGTGGTATTCTCTTGCCAAATACTACGTGCAATGACAGTGATAGCATCCTACTACATGGCAGCAGAATACATTAAAAGACCCTCATGAATGCAACCACACAAGCAACAACCATCCATACCAACAGTTAGAGGGTTAAACCTTTCTTAGTACAAAACTATAACCAACTGTATAGTCGATATAAAGAACTGAAGGTAGGACAAGAGAGAATACAACAATGTACTAAAACTAGCATGTACATCACTCACTAATAGGATTTTCAAATCAGTTGTCAGACCAACAACCCTTTAAAACAGCTGTTATGATCCCAGACAAGACCATTAAATGGAAGTTATGGCCTTGTTTTTTTTGTTTAGACAAAGCTTGAGACTCATTACTTTCAAATCAAATTTTACTATATATGAGGTTAGAAAAGTACACAGCCAAACTGTATTTACACAACTTAGGCTCAAACATTCAGAATTAATGAAGTAAACAGTTGGTAAACAAGCTGGTCAAAAATCCTACAAGGCACACTAAATAGCAAATGCTGTTTAAAATAAAAGAATACAGGCATGGACTGTTTTCTAAACGGTGAGAAAATTCATAAAGCAGAAGTACAAAGGGATCTGGGAGTGTTGGTCCAGGATTCTCTAAAGGTTAACTTGCAGGTAGAGTCCATAATTAAGAAAACGAATGTTATGTTGTCGTTTATCTCAAGAGGGTTGGAATATAAAAGCAGTGAAGTGCTTCTGAGACTTTATAAGGCTCTAGTTAGGCCCCATTTAGAATACTGTGTCCAATTTTGGGCCCCACACCTCAGGAAGGACATACTGGCGCCGGAGCGTGTCCAGCAGAGATTCGCATGGATGAAGCCTGGAATGGTAGGTTTACCATACGATGAACGGCTGAGGACCCTGGGATTGTATTCATTGGAGTTTAGAAGGTTGAGGGGAGATCTAATAGAAACTTACAAGATAATGTATGGCTTAGAAACGGTGGACACTGGTAAGCTGTTTCCGTTAGGCGGGGAGACTAGGGCCTGTGGGCACAGCCTTAGAATTAGAGGGGGTAAATTTAAAAGGGAAATGAGGAGACATTTCTTTAGCCAGAGTGTGGTGGGCCCATGGAATTCATTGCCACGGAGCGCAACGGAGGCCGGGACGTTAAATGTCTTCAAGGCGGAGATTGATAAATTCTTGATCTCACAAGGAATTAAAGGCCAAGGGGAAAGTGCGGGGAAGTGGAGTTGAAATGATTAAATGGCAGAGTGGACTCGATGGAACGAATGGCCTTACTTCCACTCCTATGTCTTATGGTCTGAGACAGATCGCACAGATTTCTCAGCTACTCCTTCCAAGATATTAACAACATTGTCAGTTACCAAGCTTCTTTAAAACTTAATATCCTTTACAAGGAATTCCAATGCTTAACTCTCAAAGATCTACACACAAACACTTTCAAAAGCCCTTGTCGCACAGCCCCTCAACATTGCTCATGCCGTTTCTCAGAGACTGTGTTCCACTAGAATCCTGAAACTACATTCAACCATTTACTCACGGGCACATTTCCGGCTCCTTTGCAGATAACTGAACTGGCACTATTGCTGGGATTTCTCTGATTTTCAACTTTCTTGGTTACATCAAGAAAATACTGCTTGTAAGCCTGGCTCCCTCCCCGCAGCTGTTAATCCCAATAATTTCTTTGCTCAGTATTCTTCCAGCTTCAAGGTGCAACTCTTACCAAATACAGATGAGCCAAAAACGAAGAATCCAGTTAAGCTCCACCCTCTCTACTGACACAGCTGCTGAGTTAACAGCTTTTAGCTAATTTTAAGAGTTCACTGAATGCCTTTAAGGTAATTTAGTTCTAAATCATAAACCACTCCAACACTGTCCTCAACCCTGATTCTGTTAAAACAAACAAGGGTAACCTCTTAAAGAAACATAAACCCAATATTTTAAGTGCAATGGACTTCCACATCCTTCAATTCCATTTATCCCATTTTGTACAGTTAAACTTAATTCCTGGAATTAAATAATTTTATACTAAAGCATATGAACAACGAATCAAATATTTACAATACAATTAATGCCCATTTGTGCATCTACACTTAGACCACTGAAAGAGATTACTACAAAAAAGATACCAAAATTCATCATCTATAATATTACTGCAGTCATTTAAATTCTTTTTCACAAACTCCAAACTCAAGGCTCTATCTTTATTTTGGCACTTTTAGCAATACCCTGCACATAATCAGAAAATGGAACTTCGATTCTGATTCAACACAGCAACTGCCAACAATTTGGCTGAAAAGTAACACACCTTTTTGGTCAGTTTCCAAATGTCCGAGATCTCAGAAGTGACTTCTGATTTTGTTTTCCTTCACTGAAGTGACAATAACAGCCAAATTTGCAGCAGCCAACTAATATCACCGATTACACAAGCCATCCCAAATATTCCAACATAGTTTTACATCAAGTCACAAGCTTGTCTTCACCAGTTATTCAACTCCCAGATAACCAGCTGCCAATTATTGTAAGAAGCAACTAATTTAAATCAGATTAGGTGGAATTAAATGCACTAGTCAGAATTAGCCCCTTTTAAACCATTACTTACATAATAGCAATACACCACCTAACAAACTACTGGATACAGAGAGCGCAAGCACATTATCCTTGTCCTTATAAATGCCCTGTTAAGTCTAATATTTTTTGACTAATAATGGTCTACAATATCTGGACTTATTTCACTAGTTTTATTAAATGAAAGATGCAAAATGTTCTAACAGGTGAGGTGATGTTCAGAATTAATTTCACTCAACCTTCAAAACAAATCATCATTTCCTACCGCAGTTTGTAAGGTCTTTTACATCATGTTTCAATGTCACATGTACAGTTGTTTTCTTTTGTTGATTTAGGCTGCCTCCAGCTACAGCTTTTTCTCTTAAAAAGTGGACAGCGTAAAAACTAATTAACAAAAGCTAGCTCATATATCTTCTGAATCCAATGATCTGACCATAATTCCAAGAAACATTACAGAACGAGACTAGTTCACTTCCTCAAATATCACCATTCTGATGTTTGGTTAAAACAAACATGGTTTTTCATACTTACATAATGACCCTGATTCAATACTAATGTTAAAAAAGTTTATTTTATGAGATATGCTGATGAAAATAACATACCAATAGTGAAGTCTGAGCCTGTCATAAACAGCATGCATTATGGGAGGGTATCAGCAGGTGCCAAGGGGTACTCTTTTGGTTTGCTGTTATTCGCTGCTTATTAGCCGTTTCCTTCTGGAGGTGTAATCCATCAGCAGTAGGGGTCTTCCAACACCTCACCAAGGTAGCTGCTTTCTCCCAACACATGAACTTGGGTGTTCAAATTTGACAATGGAGTGAAACACAGCTCCTATTTTAACCTAACATCTATGTCCGCAAAGTGCGGATGATTGGTAACAATTGGAAGCAGGAATCCTGGTAAATTTATTGACCATACTGGTCTTAACAGAAGCTATTCAGCTAATATCCAAACAAAGCAAGTTAATGCTGGCTAGGAAACAAATCTTGGATATTAATGGCCTCTACGGCTTAACAACACTTTTAACCATGAGGTTTCTGCTAATACAATTGAGTCCAGATGACAAACCAGGTCTAGAGAGAGTGCATGCAGATGCACAGAGAGAACAGAGGTAGCATTTTGAGCACAGTCACCCTTGTTCATCACTGGACCAGAAACATTAACTCCATTTTCTCTCTGTAGATGCCACCAGAGCTGATGTGTTTCTCCAGAAATCTATAGGTTTTGTTTCAAATTTCTAGCACCCACTGTTACAGTGTTAGTTAAACAAATCTATACGAGTAGAAAGTATTTCTCTTCTAGATCCTAAAAAAAACTCAATTATGGAAAGTGGCATCATAGTCTAAGCCAGAATTTATTGTCAAATCCCAAATGTTCTTGGGGAAGTGGTGATGTGCTGCCACCTTATACCTGCAGTGTAAGGACATCTGCAATGTAACTGGGGGGGGTGAGTTTCCAGATTTTGAGGCTGTGTCAGGACAGTGAGCAGCTTGGAAGGGAATTTGCCGGTAGTGTTCTCATGTATCTGTTGCTCTTGTCCTTCTAGACGATGAAGGGTGAAGATGGAAGGTCATGAGTTTGGACAGTGCTGTTGAAGAAGACTTTATGAGCAACAGCAGATCATATTATACTCATACTAACTACTGCCAGTGGGTGTCACTGGTGAAGGGAGTGAATGAAGAACATGGCAGATTGGCTGGCAATCAAGTCAGCTACTGAGAAAATATGTGTCAAGCTTCTCCAGTGCTGTTGGGGCCACCCTACCCAGGCATGAGGAAAGGTATTTTATCACAATCCTGACTTATGCTTGTAATTGGGTGACAGACACTAGGGAGTCATGAGTTGAGCTATCAACACAGAATTCCCAGTTGCTGATCTGCTTTTGGAGGCACAGTATTTATATGACTGCTCCACTCCAGTTTGGATCATTGGTAACCGCTTAGGATGTTGACAGTGAAATATTCAGCAAAGGTGATTACCACTGAATGTTAAGGGCTGATGGTTAGATTCTCTCTTTTTTACGAACGTGTGGTACAAATGGTACTAAGCCAACCATCAACTCTAGCCTGAATGTTGGCCATGTCCTCTGGAAAGAAACATGAATTGCACTTCAGTGCCTGAGCAGTTGCAAATTGTGCTTAATGATAATTAGTGAACGTCCCCACCTCTGAATTTCTGAGAAAGGAGGCAGCTGAAGGTTGGACCTCGGGCATGATACTGACAAAGTTGGGTACTTATAGCACCATGGTAGTCTCCCTACCTCAGGACCAGGAGGTCAAGATTCAAATCCCATCTTCTGCATAAGTGTCAGAGACAATAAGAACTGTAGGTGCTGGAGTCAGAGATAACACAGTGTGGAGCTGCAGGAACACAGCAGGCAGGCAGCATCAGAGGAGCAGGAAAGTTGACGTTTCAGGTCAGGACCATTCTTCAGTAAAAGATGTGCATAGTGACATCTGCAAACAGGCTGGAGAGAACATACTGACATTCCAAATTGTGTGTGCTCTCTTTTAAGACTCTTGTAGCTCTACCGCAGCTCTGAGCCAGAAGGCCTTGGTTCAAGTTCTGCCTTCTCCCAAGATGTGTCATAGCATCTCAAACAGGCCAATTAAAATACCCACACTGAGGAACTGGGGCTCTTCTGGTGCAGTGGTAGAGTCCTATCTTTAATTTGGAAGCCACAGGTTCAAGTCCTGCCCACTCCAAGGTGTCTAATAACATTTCTATACAAGTGGGTTAGAAAATATATATTTTGAAGAATTCCTGCAGTCCTATATTGAGATGGAGATGATTAACATTTAACATCCATAGCTATCTTCCTTTGAGTTAAGTCATTCGCCAACCAATTAAGAGCTTAACGCCTTTCTCCCATCCATTCCAACCATACTTGGTCTGAAGAAGAGCCCACACAGGACTCAATATTAACACTGTTTTTCTCACCACAAATGCTGCCAGACCTGTTGAGCTTCTTGATGTTAAGTGTCACTCTTCCCTCTGAATTTCACCCCTTTTTTTCCATCTTCAGACCAGACTATGAGGTCAGAAAACAAAATGATCCTTACAAAACAGAGACTGAACATGAGTGAGCAGGTTATTACTGAGCAAATGCTGGATTTTAACAACTCCTTCCATCATTTTGCTGACGGTTGAGAATAGACCAATTAGACAGTAATTGGTTGGGGTGGGTTTGTCCTGCTTTTGATAAGGAGGACACATTTGTGCAAATTTTCCACATTATCGGGTTGATAACAGTATTGTAGCCGTACTGGAATAGCTTGGCAAGGGGAAGATTTTGGTTTATTTTAGAGCACAAGTTTTCAGTATTTTTGCCAGAATGTTGTCAAGACTCACAGTCTACCAGCTCATTAACTACCACTTTAAGAGCTTAGTCGGAGCACATCAGGACACGAGGACATGTCAAGCCAGAACTCTACTGAAAAAAATTCAAAGCTGCAGGCTAATAAGTCCCCAAGTCCTGATCGACTCCATCCTAGAGACTTAACAAGGTAGTACATGCATTGAGAGATAATAAAATGTGAGGCTGGATGAACACAGCAGGCCAAGCAGCATCTCAGGAGCACAAAAGCTGACGTTTCGGGCCTAGACCCTTCATCAGAGACGGGGATGGGGAGAGGGAACTGGAATAAATAGGGAGAGAGGGGGAGGCGGACCGAAGATGGAGAGTAAAGAAGATAGGTGGAGAGAGTATAGGTGGGGAGGTAGGGAGGGGATAGGTCAGTCCAGGGAAGACTGACAGGTCAAGGAGGTGGGATGAGGTTAGTAGGTAGATGGGGGTGCGGCTTGGGGTGGGAGGAAGGGATGGGTGAGAGGAAGAACCGGTTAGGGAGGCAGAGACAGGTTGGACTGGTTTTGGGATGCAGTGGGTGGGGCGGGAAAGAGCTGGGCTGGTTGTGTGGTGCAGTGGGGGGAGGGGACGAACTGGGCTGGTTTAGGGATGCAGTAGGGGAAGGGGAGATTTTGAAACTGGTGAAGTCCACATTGATACCATTAGGCTGCAGGGTTCCCAGGCGGAATATGAGTTGCTGTTCCTGCAACCTTCGGGTGGCATCATTGTGGCAGTGCAGGAGGCCCATGATGGACATGTCATCTAGAGAATGGGAGGTGGGAGTGGAAATGGTTTGCGACTGGGAGGTGCAGTTGTTTGTTGCGAACTGAGTGGAGGTGTTCTGCAAAGCGGTCCCCAAACCTCCGCTTGGTTTCCCCAATGTAGAGGGAGCCGCACCGTGTACAGTGGATGCAGTATACCACATTGGCAGATATGCAGGTGAACCTCTGCTTAATGTGGAATGTCATCTTGGGGCCTGGGATAGGGGTGAGGGGGGAGGTGTGGGGGCAAGTGTAGCATTTCCTGAGGGCCTGGGATAGGGGTGAGGGGGGACAAGTATTGATGTTAATTTTCCAAAACTAACTAGATTCTGGAAAGGTTCCATCAGACTGGAAAGTAACAAATATAACCACCCTATTCAAAAGTGGAGGACGGCTATCGAGGCTTGATGTCCATCATGGGAAGAATGATAGATCAATCATTAAGATGACTGTAGCTGGGTACCTTGCACAAGTCAAAATAATTGAGAAGAGTAAGCATGGTTTTGAAAGGGAAGTCATTTAACTGATTTATTGAAGGTCTTCAAAGAAGTTACATGTGCTATGGATAAAGAGGAGCATGGAGACATATGGTACATGGATTACCAGAAGGCATTTGACAAAAAAGTGTCACATAATAAGTTATCACAAGAGTTAGAATCTCACGCTGTAACAAATGAAATATTAGCGCTGATAGAGGCTGACAGGCTCATGTCTGCACAAATTGATCTTTTTTCAAACTGGAAGATGTGACAAGTAGAATCTTGCAGAGGTCTATGATTGCGTAACAAGCTTTTCAACACAATGGCTTAGATAAGGTGAACAAAAACAACACAGGTATTTCTCCTACAATGCGACAGTTGCATTCTTGTTTGACCTCGCGCTGTAGAAAATCACCACACAGTCGGTTCTAATATAACATGATTGTTCCAATCTCATGAGATCTCACGTTGTAAGAAAATCGCGCAATAACTGCGACATTCAAAGTGATGGGAATGGAATCGCGTTATAGCCATCACAGGTAGGGAAAGTTCCCATTCTACAAATAAGTGTTCTATGATTCTTCAATCACATTAAAACCAATTCACGTTGTTAAAGAAACAGGTGTTATAACAGAACCAACTGTAGAAAATTACATCATAGGGAAGGTGCTACAGAAAATCACTATTTCTGTACAGCAGAAAGTTCAGGTTAGCATCCACTATTCATCAAATCATGTTACAGCCAATTCACATTAATGAAACACGCGTTATAGCATAAATACCTGTTGGACACACTGGGCTTGTTGCCACTGGAGTTTAGAAGAACAAAGGGTGACTTAGTTGAAGTATACAAGGCTCTTAACAAGATAGATGCAGAAAGGTTATCTTCTCTTGTACTTAAGTCCAAAACTATGGAAAACTGTTTACCATTGTGGTTTGCCTTTTTATGCCGGAGATGGGATGTCGTTTTGCAGAGGTCTATGCAAGTTCAAAACTCTATGCTTCAGAAGACAAGGTCATTAACTATTTTTTAATGCAGAGGCAGATAATTTTTGTTGGGCAAGGGAATTAGAACTTAGCAGGGTAGATTAGAACGCAAGATTCAAAACAAACAATTCTTTCATTATCTTATTTATTAGCAGAGACAGTTAAAAGGGGTGAATAGTCTATTTCTGTAGATATTTTTTATGCTTCTATGCGGCCTTACATCTCATCTCTCATTAGTGGATCACTTAGCCCTGTCTATTGCATGCTGCTTCCACTGTCTGGCATATAAATATTCCCGTGTCATATCTTCACCTGTTTGGCACCTCATCGTTAGATATGCCTGTACTGGGCCCGGCATGTGCTCTTGCACTCTTCATTGAACCAGGATGGATCCCTAGCTTGTTGGTAATTGGACAGTGGAGGATATACCAGGCCATGATGTTACAGATTGTGGCTGAATACAATTTTAGCAGTGCTGACAGCATCCATGGGGTTCTTTGGACAAGTTTTGAATTACTAGATCTGTTCAACGCCTGCCCCATTCAGCTCAGATGCATCTAGACACATGGAAGGTCAGGATGAGGCCAAATAAATTTTCTGTCTTGTTGGTTCCTTCACCAGCTGCAATGTGTCCCAGCCTAGCAGCTATAATGACGTAGGAAGCAATCAGCTAGGATAACAGTAGTGCTACTGGCCCACTAATGGTGATGGACAGTGAAGTTCCCATCCAGGATACGTTCTGTGTCCTTGTCACTCTCAGTGCTTCTTCAAGTGGTGTTCAACATGGAGTAGTACTGATTCTTCAGCTAAGATGGTAGGTGGTAATTAATGGGGGATTTCCTTATCCTTGTAATCTAATGCCATGAGACTTCAAGGCATCCAGAGTCAATGTTGAGAACTACCTCTGTACCTAAGAATGGTGATAGTGATGTCTGGGATGTATTCATACCCACATAACCAGGACTAGTCTTGGGACAAGTTTCTATTTTTCCACAAGTCCCCAGACGTTGGCAAGGAGGATTCTACAGGCTTGCCAGGGCTGTATTTGCCACTGATGTTTTCACTGCTTAGGTCAATGCTAGTTGGTCATCCAGTTATGAATAGCTTGCTAGGCCATTTCAGTGGGCAGTTATGAGTCAATCATGTTGCAATGGGTCTGAAATCATATGTAGGCCATACCAAGTAAGGATGGCAGAGTTTTTTCTCTAAAGAATATTAGTGACAATTGACAATAGTCATCATTTGATTAGCTTTTTTATTCCAGTGTGTTTATTGAATTCACATTTCACTATTTGTTGTGGTGGGTTTCAAACATATGTCCTCAGAGTACTAGCCTGAAGAACTGGACTACTAGTTCACTGCCAAAATACTTGCTACCAACACTTCCCCTTTTAAATAAGCCATTAATAATTATGAAGCCACTACAAAAGCCATAAAACTATGCTATTAACTCAAAATTATCATTTGTAAACAGAATAAAATTGAACAAAATGGCAAAAATGTTTAAATTTGAATTGGGGGATATACAACAAAATATTAATAACGTAGCTCTCACAATTAATACATATTTTAATTACCTTAAATTCTGTTGATGTCACATGTGTTCTATGAAGATGCAATCACAAAAGAGAACAAACATTCATTAGGCATTTTACATTTCCTATTTCTTGTTTTATATCATGTTTTTGCGGACATACAATGAAACACAATAAAACATTTATTTTGCTGTCTGCATCTTCTGTTTTTGTAATATGTTTTAAGAATTATTTTGTCAAGACAGAGGCTTGATTTAGGTGATACCCCATGGGTATTCTGATGAACCTAACCCAAAAAAGGTAGCTTCACAAATCACCTAAAAATTTTGTTTATGACGATCTTAATAAAAATATTGCTATATCTTCAACTATGCCCATTGATCTATTGATCAAATTGATTGCTGTAGGTCCAGTATATTTTGTAAATTGGAATGTAGCTATTCCAAAGAATAATACAATGATCTCCAATTCTGCTCTTTTATAACACAAAGGAATTTCCATAAAGACTGCACCTCCCAAAGCAACTTTAACAATAACTGGAAATGAGCTTCATCATCCTGCTTGGACCAGCCTCTAATATAGTAATGGCTTTGCTGACCTCAAGATCTTTCAACATATCAACATTAAGCATTTGTATTCTATACCCAACAAGAAAATCAGAAGTTACAGAAAAATGGAATATTTACTCAAATCCATTCTGTTACTTGCTGGAATAGTTTTAGTGTCCCAGAGATCACAATCACATCAATTTATGATGATCAGAAAAAACCCCATAGAACATGACATGGGATAAGAAGTACCTTCTCCCAGACATAGTAGCACAAATAAGGAAAATGGCAAGTGAAAACTAAACAGGGACTTAGGAGTCGCAGTCATTTACAGTGCCTTAGATGAAAGCCATATTGATGGTGACTGGAACATTTAAAATCACAACCATCTGTTGTAAATTTTGATCAATGGAATTAAACTATGAAAAATATAGAAAGGTATCTTCTACAGTTTGTTTGAATTTATATGCTTTCTGAAGGCATTATATATTCAGTTGCAGGAATATGAAGTATTTTAAGAGTTATTCACAAAATATTGACACGATTGGAGTGAACAATGGGTAGTTACAAGCATTAAATAGAAGAAAAATACACTGAAAATGCAAGGTGGTACAGGGCTTGGAAAAAGTTAAAACTTCTCAGGAATAACATTTTTTATGCATGATCAGTGATCCATGGCGTGTTTCATCCAACAATGCATTAGCACATTTGGTTTTCATTTGACAGTAAGATGCCTACTCTGTTGCCCAGTACACATAAAACACACAAGTTTCCATTTGTGCAATAAAATAGAATTTAACTGACAACTCAAGACACGAAATCAGTAGCATTGACATTTCATACCTTTCTTTCAAATTAAGGGGAAAAAACCTAATTGAAGGTTTACATAATAGATTTGATTTGGCTCATCTACATAGCCCTACTATTTAGGCAGCTCTACATACATATTGCAAGCATCCATTAAATTCTGTTCGCAAATATTTTTTAAATGGAGAAGAGAAAGCAACTGTCGGTGTTCCCTTGCCAACAGCATTAATAGAAACTTAAAAACTCAAACAACGGTCTGGTGAACTAAATGGTTGCCTAAGCACATTTTAATGAGCTCCTCTCTTTAAGAAACCTTGTTTCATGTGCAAATCCCTACTGTATGAAATGCCTTTCCTGGAGATGTCCTTGCACTAAATTTCCACAGCTGTGGCCCGACAGACATAGGCATCAGAATTAGCCATGCTATTGCAGATCTAGCAATGGTAGTTGACCAAATGATCATTCTAGGCCCAAAATGTCAGCCTTCCTGCTCCTATGATGCTGCTTGGCCTGCTGTGTTCATCCAGCTCGACACCTTGTTATCTCCGATTCTCCAGCATCTGCAGTTCCTATTAACTCTATTATAGGAAATTGTTGAGGCACTCCGCTTCTATCAAAAAGAACTTAATTTAGTTTGCAAGCACCTTTCTTAATGAATAACACAAGGACTCATCAACAGCTATATTAAAGTAAAATTTCAGGCACTGATGTTTATCTCTGAAACAAAGGAAGATGGCTGGTCATTTAAAGGTCAATAATCTCAGCTCCAGGGCATTACAGCAAGAGTTCAGAGAAGTGCATTTATTCCAGTCAGCTTCAGCATGCTTCGTTAATAGTCTCGCCTCAAGCACAAAAAGGAAGGAATGGGGCTTGTCATTGCTCATGAGCCTGTGTTCAGTTATATTCACGACTTCTCTAACAATGAAATATTACGAAAGGTCATGACCGGAAATGTTACCTTCATTTCTCTCTCTACGCATGATGCTAAGTCTCAGTATTTCTAGAATTTCCTGTTTTGATTTTAGATTTCCAGCACCCGCACTACTTCGTTAAAACAACAATAAAGCAGCCTATTGCTAAACTAGAAGACCTGGAGAATGTACAGATCTTGGTTAACAAAAACCACATCCATGCTGCTAAATCCATGGATTACGGCCATCTTCAATTAAGAACGGCCCAGTCGGTCTTTTTGGAAGTCACCATAAACTTAACTAGACAAGGTATGGCAACAAAGTAGCTTTAAAAGGAGAAATGCCCTGATTCCTATCAGCACAGCAGTTTATGTTCCAGCTTTAAAATCAAACGTGCAACAAAGCACGAAGTGAATAAACGTAACCACTTCACTACAATACCAAATCAAAATATAGTTGTCCATTTGAATAACATCTGTCCCGCAGCCGATATTCATCTATTGTATCACTAACACGTTTTGGCACGTGACATCTTTTATTTGCACAACAGTAACTTACCAAGCTAACTCCAGCAACACCCCAGTCTAAAAATCCATGTAACCTCCCAAACCAAAATTCTATCAAAATATATTTCCTTAAATTTTGTAAGGCGTATGAACCAAAAGTTGTTGAACAAGCTATTCAATTCTGAACCACACAGACAGCTTTATACCTTCAACCCGCCCCATTTCATCTATTTTCTCCCTGCTCCTGCCGAAATCCAACAGAAGGGGATTTAACGTCGTGAGCAGTAAATGCTGTTAGTTGGCATCATAGGGTCGTAAAATGTGGAAACAGACCCCTCAGTTCAACTCATCCATATTGACCAAGTTTCCCAAACTAAATTACTCCAATTTGTCTCAACTTGGCCCATATCTCTCTAAACCTTTCCTATTCATGTACTTGCCCAAATGTCTTTTAAATGTCAGAACTGTACCTCCATCTACCACTTCACACAGAGCTAACTGAAGAGGAAAACACTGCCCCTCAAGTCCCTTTTAAATCTTTCTCCTCTCACCTTAAAATTATGCCCTGTAGTTTTAAACACCCCTACCCTAGGGAAAAGACTTCCATGCTATTCACCTTATCATCTGTGATCCTCATTTCTTCAGCAATTTCTGTTTTTGATTTTAAAGGCCATCCCTGGCACCATAAATCCATTGCCAGAATAGACATCTTTTCAACATTAAATGGTTGCCCTGGTTCAAGTGAAATTTGCTGACAGCTTGAGTGAAAGGCAACAACATATTCTGTGAAACATTAGACCAAATGATCATTAAAACAATTAATTTAGAAGCAAAATGAAAAAAATTATAACTCCTAATTCCAGATTTACTGCCTAAAAAGCATAATGATCAGAAAAGTACTTGACAGCTTCACAATTACATAAAGAATAATATTCTTTGAATGATTACCAATCATCCTTACTTTCCATTTTTAAACTTATGCAATTCAGAGATAACAAAAATTACATTAATCACAGCTTAACTGCTGAACAGTTCTATTTAATGCTTGTTTTTGCCACTTTGTATGCCTTCTCTTTCAATGTGATAGCCTCCCTTATTTCCTTAGACACCCATGGCAGATTACCCCTTTTCTTATAGTCCATCCTTTTCACTGGAATATACTTTTGCTGAGAACTTTGAAAAATTGCTTTGTTCAAATAGTATTCTAATCAATTTTTAATGAACACAAATTTCCAAACTCAAGATTGATTTTGTTTTCATCATTCTGTTGCTAGAGGAAAGTATACCATAACTTTTAATCACTTATTCAAACATGTAACAAATTTCACATCCCTATCCTAGCAAAATTATAATAGCTTCAAATTGGTTTGAATTCAACCCGAAGGTGATGTTAAAATTGCTGTATGATCTTCCTTCTCCTCGCCCAAAAGACCCCAATTTTCTCTTTAATATTCACAACATTAAATTTAAGGGAATAGATTAAATTTAAGGGAATAGATTAAATTAACAAATCTACACACATTGGAAAGTTATTTCATTTTATACAACTTGAAAGCAATTTAAAACATTTAAGACTACAATACATTCATATTTTTGGTGGAAGGGGAGAAACAAACCCACACATCTACAAAAATAAATCAGAAACTGGAATAAATTGCACATCCCACTTAAACCCCTCTGCCTGAATCCCTCCTTTAATTATACTCCATAAAAGCTATTGTTTTAGCCAACCTTTTGGTCATCTGCCCTAATACATGCCTCTGCGAGAGATTTCGTTAGATACTCCTATGGAGTGTAATGGGATGTTTTGTTTCATTAATAGCATTATATAAACATATTGCATTGTTCTTGTTAAGAACAGTGGACGGCAGAGGAATTAAACTTCAAAACACTGAAGCAATGAAATAGTGTTTGTAAAGGTTTCTGAAAAGCAGCAGCAGAATTTTGTGCTTCAGTCAGTGAACACCACACATCCTACTTCATTCAGTATTTCAGGGAACTCCGTTATTGAATGGATAGTACAGGTGTCACAAATACCACACGTATTTTGAAATTCATGGAACTTAGGAAGCTTTTAGGGTTCTTTAAAAACAAATATTGCACTAAGCTTTTAATAAATACAAATCTTGAACAAATAATAGTGCATTTACTTCGTAAAATTCATAAGAAATCACAATGAAGTGAAAACACCAATAAGGATGCACGAATTTGGCTTACAAATGATCCACTCAAAAGGAATCTACCTCTTCTCTCTCTTGTAATCAGTTTCCAGGATGTGATTTCCACTGGACTTTTGACAAGGTTTTGCATTGTTAGCAAAAATCAAGTGCGCACAACATGAGAGGCAACCCATTGTTTTGAGTAAGGAATTGGCTATGAGGTAGGTGGAGTAGTACAGTATGTATTTATCCAGATTCTCAAATTGTTACAGGGATTCAGGCTCGCCACATTTTAATATATTTATAAAAGAACCTAGATGAAGGAACAGGGACCCTCTTATTCAGGTTTACAATCCAAAACAAATTAAGCAGCACAAGAAACAATGTAGATGCAGTAGAAAGTTGCACAGAAACACTGGTAGATCTTGTGAATGGTTAAACTGTGGCAGACAAAGTTCAATCAAGGAATGATTGAGGTCATCCACTTTGGACAAAAGGCGGCTAAATCCAGATATATTGGGAAAATAGGGACTGGATGAGCAAGGGGTTATAGAATCATGGTAAATGGATGGAGTTAAAATATAGATCAGCCATTGACTAGTTGAATGCTGGAAAAACTCAAGTTGACAGTTCTACTCCTGTTCTAATGCTTCATTGATTCCACCAGCATTCCCTAAAGAACTGAATAGCTTGGGAATACAAATACAAATTATTCCAGTGAATGGGATAGGAAGGAGGAGGATGTGACAAAGATAAAGGACTAGCATACAAGGTAAGTGATAGATGTAAAAGAATTAAGACTTCAGAAAAATCTGTAGCAACGATGACATGAAATAGTTAATAAAAATGTCTCAGTATATGGGTCCCAACCTGCAAGCTTTACTTTTCTGATTAGTTTTGGCCAGCATTACTTTGAGAATCTCAACAATATTTCTCCAGAAGCAATGAGGATAGTACAATTCTGAATTCATTTTCACTTTCTGTTTTAAATGTTCCATTTGTTTTTAAGCCAGTCTTTGTTTCTATCCAACTACTTTGAAAAATCACCCAAAAAAAACATTAACTTCCCATTCCATTAAGTGACCCATCCCCTTTGGACCTTTCCTGTCAAACAAACAGTTGGCAAAACAGTTATTGTGTGGCAGCTGGCTTAATGCAGTTTAAATGTGTGTAGTAGGTCCACTAGCTCAGAGTTGATCTCATAAGAATAAATGATTAGTATTATTTCCTGCTTCAAAAAAAGTTAATTGGTTTCAGCTTACTCACGTTACACATGTACATTATTATCCTCTACATCCCATGCAAAGAATGCCATGGCTTTGTTCCGGACCTACCACCAAATCATCAATCAAATAGGATACTTACTTCATCTGAATTAATGAAGAATCCATGCTTTTTAACATCTGCTTCCCTGTTCTATCTATATTCTCTCAATAAAATACAGAAAGGCAAATTAGTTTGTCTACACAAATGTCTCGAGGTTTTATTTACAGTGCCACTGATATTTTTAAGATTTACTTTAAAGGCACTCAACGCAATATTAAATACTCTGCTTTGATTGCATACTGCTTCCCTGATTAGGTAACTTCTGTCGAAAGTATTTCACGAAGTACAGAAGAATTTAGGCTTTTTATGAAGATGACCAAGAAGATCATCCAAAAATGATGTGTAATCTCAAACAAAAATTTGCCATATATTGTGTCCTATTTGCAACTCTCTCATTGTCCTATACTATCACATGCACTTGCACAGCATTCACACTGTAAATTAATACTCCAAAATTTAGTATCTGTTCAGAGCTAAACAACCTGACGTCAATTTCAAACTTAAAGTAAACATAGCAGGAGGGCTCAACTAATTTCAAAGGAAATATTTTCTCATTCCCTCCGCCAGTCAAATATTGATGCAGATTACATTATAAGCCTGCACCAATGCTATAGTCACAATATGAACATGGTTTTAATTTGACTTTTTAGGTGTACTTCTTGGCTCACAACAAATCTGGAATTGAACCTAACTATTTAGAGTGCATCCACCACATTGGTCTAGATAAATTTGGAAAAAGTGTTTAATAGGAATTATTAAGCCAAAATTTAGCATTCCCAAGATAATTAGAATATAAAAGACGGACTAGAGATAAACAGAGATTACAATCTGTTTCTGTGTCAGAAGTGTTTTTACTTCATTGATCAATGACTCACACCATAAATGCAAAGTTGGTGCAAAGCAGTTCTATCTTCACGTTGCTGGTAAACTGATGTAAACGTTGTTCTGAAAATCTGAATAGATTCCAAAGGTAAGCAAGGCTCCTTTCTCAGATTTACCATAGGATCAGTTCAGATTCCAGTCAATTTGACAGCTGTATTTTTACAATTGCAGTGCAATAGCACTGGTGTGGCAGGTGCAGTGTGAACACATTTCAAGTCACTAACTAAAGTCAAGTGGACTTATTCATTCCGTAAGCATGTTCTCACATAACCAAATTTCACTTGCTATTATTAATGTTCACTTGAGTCATATTTGTTTTAAACAAATGGCTGGGGAAAGTAAATGTATTTCAAATGAATGAATGTAAAAAGCAACTAAAAATGAGTGAAATAATGGAAGGAAAATATACAAGTGCATTCTCTCATATCAATTTTTCTTTTCAAAATGTTTTATTTTCCCACTGAAAGGGCACATTAAGGAGCAAAGGTAAACAATGAAGTGATGCACTTGGTTCAAAACCGGTCTCTATGCTTAGATTGAAGCCTCCACTGTAAAAACGAATCAGGACAGCCTCAACTCAATTCCTGATAACAAAGCGTGGAGCTGGATGAACACAGCAGGCCAAGCAGCATCTCAGGAGCACAAAAGCTGACGTTTCGGGCCTAGACCCTTCATCCTGAGATGCTGCTTGGCCCGCTGTGTTCATCCAGCTCCACACTTTGTTATCTTGGATTATCTAGCATCTGCAGTTCCCATTATCACATCAACTCAATTCCTTATAGGATTACTCCAAGAGGAGCTAATTTGTGTCTGGAGATGCAGGATGAAACTCAGGTAATTTTTAAAATAATTCAGAGAACACACACCCACCCACCCAGGGCTGCAATTCTACCCGAGTATCAGCAACAGGTAATACCAGACTATAAATCAGGTTGCAGTTGCTAAGCGTTATAACTGCAGTCTTCACATATCTTTTATCTCCTTCTTAAATCTCTCTCACTTTTGGCACTCCACGAACAATTGGGATACCACAGCTTCAGCAACATGACAACAAAACAAGTGGTTCCACTAGAAATCACATGGCTCAACATCTAACACCAGTACAGAAATAGCTTATTCCAAGCCATGAAAGTTCAGTAGCTGCCAATAACACATCAGTTCACATGTGGCAGGCAAGGCAAGGGCCACAATGACACTGGTTTATTTTGTTTGTTGCAGCCTTAAGTACCCATACCATCATGGTTTCTACATTTTGTAGATTCATATTACATGAAGCTCACAATATAAGTGACCTTGTTTGCTCCTGTTAACTATTAGTTACTTAAGCATGAGAGTTTATTTCTGTGTATCTAGTACTCATTTATGAATTATAAGTTTTGTCAGAGATTTTTTAATCAGTTAGGACTTGAACCCATATCTTCACGCGCAGCTGTGTGGACACTATCCTAAAAGCAAAATACTGAGGATAGTGTAAACCTAAAGGAACTACAAATGCTGGAGAATCTCAACATCTGTAGAGAGAAAATCAGAACAAGTTCTGAAGAGTTACACTGGACTCAAAACAATAACACTGTTGTTTGTCTCTCTGCAGATGCTGCCTGGTCTGCTGAATTTCTTCAACATTTTGTGTATTTGTTGTGGCGCCACTACCACGGCATAACAGAAGCCCCGCTTTGCTTAAGCATGGGTCTGTACTGAACGCAGAAAATTGTTCAGTTATGTCCTGTACACAAAAGGAACAAATATAACCCAGCAAAATGCTGCCACAATTTCCTTTTGTTTGTCAGTAAAATAATGGATAGAGTCATTAACAACATTGGCAAGCAACACTTGTTCAGCAATAACCTACTCATAGACACTCAGCTTGGGCTCCACTAGTTACCATCAGTTCCTGGCCTCATTACAGCCGAAGTTCCACCATGGACAGCAGCACTGAATTCCACAGGCGAAATGACAGTAAGTTATTGAGATCAAGGTTTCATTCAATAAAGTGTGGCATCAAGAAGCCCTAGCCAAACAAGAGTCAACAGAAATCGGGGAAAATTCTCTCCTGGTTAGATTCATATCTGGCACAAAGGTTGTGGTTGTTGGAGGTCAGTCATTTATGCACCAGGACATCTCTGCAGGAGTTTCACAGGTGAGTTTCTTAGATCCAACTATCTTCAGTTGCTTCATGAATGACTTTTCTTCCAACATAAGGGAAACGTGAGATGTATGCTGATGTTTGCACAATGCTCACCACAATTCATAACTCCTCAAATACTGAAGAAGTCCATGTTGAAAATGCAGCAAGACCTGGGCAATATCCAGGTTTGAACTGGCAAGTGGCAAGTAATATTCACACTGCACAAGTGGGAGGCAATGACCATCTCAACAAGAGTGAATTTAACCATCACCCCTTGACATTCAATGGTATTACCAGCACTGAATCTCCCCATTATTAACATCCCGAGAGTTATTTTTGTCCAGAAACTAAATTGGGAAAGACATATAAATACTGTGGGTACAGAAGCAGATCAAAGGTTAGGAATCCTGCAGCAAGTAGCTGACCACCTGACTCCTGAATGCCTGCCCACAATCTGCACGGCACCAGTCAGGAGTATGATGGAATACACCCCACCTGCCTAGAAGAGCAAACCTCCACTCAAAACTGATGCTGCCCAGGGCAAAACATTCTACATCCAGAAACATTCACTCCCTCCACCACCAATGCTTAGCAAAAGCAGCAATGTGTGCCATCTACAAGATGCACTGCAACAATTCACTAAGCTCCAAAGACAGCTTCTTCCAAATCCACAATAATTAACATGAAGATCAAAAGCAGCAAATGCATTGCAATGCCACTACCTGCCAGTTCCCTTCCAAACTACTCAACATCCTGACAGGGATATATATTGATATTCCTTCAATGTTGCTGGGTCAAAATCTTGGAATTCTTTCCATAATGGCATCATAGGTGTACCTACATCAAATGGTTTGCAGCTGTTCAAAAAGACAGCAAATCACCATCTCACAGACAAGTTACAATGGGCAGCAAATGCTGGACCAGTCAATGATGCCCATATCCAGTGAGTAAATGAAAAAAAATCTCCAAAATAGTCTTCTGCCCTCCAGCCCTTACTGATTCATAGATAAAGGCGAGGAGCAAATCACAATTAATGGGATAGGATCAGCAATGGCATCCTAACTTTTATTTCAGTGTTTCCCTTCCTGTCTAGCAGTATTTCAAGGCAGCTTAAAAAAAACTTGGTTCTATCATTCTTATTAATGGTTAAGTAACAAAATAGATGGAGCATCCTACATTATTAACAGGTCTTCTGCTGCTATAAAATACACTAGATGTAATTACAAATTAGATTATAAATTTCACCATCTTACAGATTTAACCAAACATTCTGTCAGCAAAGTAAAAGCACTAAGCTTGGGTTCTCTGATTAAACTCATGTTAGAATCCAAAAGGTGTGTTGATTCAGATGCAACAGGGGAGCTCAACAATCTAAGCTGACACCTCAATGCATTATTAAAAGAGAACCACATCTTTTGGAGCACCATGGAACTGATACTTCTTCCAAATAGGACAAATAAAAAAAACCCATAGCAAGAATGTCATGACAATAAAATGCAGACTGCTGATCTTTGGAATTTAATCAACTAGCTAAGAAAGCCAAAAATGGGACACTTCAAAATGCCCACAAAAATCTCTATGTTCATAGGAATTTAGAAAATAATCTTTAAACAGCACAGCAGACATTCAACCCTGGAAAACCCATTCAAATGGCAATTACCTGAAATTCATTATTTTGAAAATAAATATCATATGACCTATAAGTCTCTTTGGGGATGAGACTTCTCAACCACAGTCATTGCTGGCATTAATTCCAAAAGTAATTATGTAAAGAGGATTATTGAAACCGCCTGCAAATCCCACCCCCTCACATTGTAAAAGTTGATAGGACAGTTAAAAAACAGTAGAATGTAGAACCTTACAATAATATTCAGTATAGATTTTGGAAGTTGTACCTGCTCCTGTAAAAAGTAATCATCCTCGAAAGAAAACATTCACAATGACAAGAACCAGATTAAATATCTGTATTCACACCTCAGCAACTGTACGAAGGCTATATGCTTGACAACACTTTTTTCCCCTATTATTTTCCTCAGGTTTAATAGTTAACAAATTAGATCCTTGACTTAAAAAAAACTTAAATTTGCTACTTAATAGTCAAAGCAAAACACAGCTAGCAAAATTTTAAATAGGAGGGAGATATAGCCTCATGCAAAATTCAACTTTTGATCAACTGAGGAGGCTAAAGAGAGGAGCCCACATCACCATTTTTCACCTGGACATAACAATGTTCAAAACAAAAGAGCTGAAAAGCTTTGTGTTTCTCAGAAATAAATGCTGGTTCAGTCAATCATGATCACCAAAATCAGGTTAACTGGTCTTGCCTTGCTGTGCAAAATGTGCTGCATCGTTCATAGAAGGCAACACAGTCACTATATTTCATAAGTTTATTTAACAATTAATTTCTATGAAGCCCTCTGCGATGTTTGGAAGCTGCAAGTGGCACTGTGTGTGAAAGAAAATTCTTTGAGGTGTTGAATTTGTTTTTATAAAAAGAAATCAAATTTGATGCATGTGATAGAAAACATGAAGAGATTTTGCACACAATTAATTAAGTGCATGAAATCCACCAGATTTTGTTTGGCACTTTAGACCATACAATGTGTTGCCGAGAACAGCAGTCATTATATTAAACTTAACACTATTGTACTTAGTTTGCAAACAGCAAACTATTCAGAAAAAATCACAATTTTAATTATAAATTTTCATTATTTTATTTGTTAAGGAACAGAATGATCAGGTACTCACTTGACTTGAGTATTTTTAAGGCAGCCAGAAATGACTATCCCTCTGAGTAGATGGAAATTAAATTAAAGAATAATTATGCACAGTACTCTCATAGTTGCAGCCACATATGAAATGGCAGACACGAGACTGGCAAGTTGGAAAGTTGTTTTGATTCTCAACTTACCTGACCTAAATTGACCTAGACTGAAATTTACAGTAGTTTCTTCAAATAATTCTCTTACAATTACTTTCCACTTAAATGAGAGAAGTAAAAGATACCTTTCCATGCCACTCGAAAATAATAATAGCCGTCTTTGTCAAATTAGTGGTTTTGATTCGAACTTGATCACACTACAACATAAAATCCTGTTCACCAGAATCTTTAAATCATTAGATTTCTACACTGAACAAGTCATTTCTTAAGAATTTGAAAATTTCTATTCATCATTTAGGAAAATTGCTTATAGAAGGATATTATTAAACTGCAATGGATTCAGAAAAGATTTACCGGGATATTACCCAGAATTGAGGGTTCAGTATTAAAACAGACTGAAAACAACTCTGATTTTTTTTCACTGGAGCTTAGGAGGTTGAGGGGTGACCTTATTGAGGCTTATAAAATTATGAGGGGCATAGTTAAAGGCGAATGACAAGGGTCTTTTCTATAGGGTAGGGGAGTTCAAAACTACAGGACTCATTTTAAGGCGAGGTCAAAGATTTTGAAAAGACATGAGGGGCAATTGGTGGTTCATGTGTGGAATGAATTGCCAGAGGAAGTGGCGAATATTGGTACAGTTACAACATTTCAAAGACATTTAGGTCAGTTTATGAATAATAAAGGCTTAGGGATGTGTGCCAAGCACCGGCAGGTGGAACTAATTTAGTTTGGGAATATGGTCAGCATGAACAAGTTGGACTTGAAGGATCTGTTTCTGTATTCTAAGAACTTATGACTAATTCTATCAACAGTATTTTTTTTCTTTTGTAACAATTTACAAACTGTTCAAGATTAAATAAAGCACCCTATATTGGGGAAAAATGCCAGATAACATAATAACCCAATCTCCAATACATCAGCCCTCCAGGAAAATTAATGGAGAGCCCTTGAACAGCTGCAATTTCCTGATCTTGTCTAGACTGTTCAGAAGGCCACATGATAGTGAGTAGAAAGAATTAAAAATTGGAATGATGTGCCCTCTTAAGTTCTTTGGTAATCAAAAGTAACTTTGGCAGTTTTGAGAATAAACCACTAGTCCTATCTTAGTCACAGATTCACGAAACTGAGTGAGCATCTGCATGGATTACAACCCAACTATCATTGTGGATAAATGCAGAAACCAAATAATCATCTTTTCAAACAAGTACTTGATGGGAAAGAAGTCAAGTTTTATTCTCTACATCTATTTATTATGACAAATTGACTAATTAATATGTACAATAAATTTTAAAGCACAAATTAAGAAATTAATACAAAATTCATGGATTAAAACGATAAAATCAATCCCACTTCTAATCAAAGATAACAAGATGTAGCACTGGATGAACACAGCAGGCCATGCAGCATCACAGCAGGAAAGCTGACGTTTCAGTCCTAGACCCTTCATCAGAAATGGTGAATTTCTTCAATGGTCCATTTCTGGTGAAGTGTCGAGGCCCAAAATGTCAGCTTTCCTGCTCCTGTGATGCTGCTTGGCCTGCTCTGTTCATCCAGCTCTACACCTTGTTATCTCGGATTCTCCAGCATCTGCAGTTCCTACTATCTCTGGTACCACTTCTAATCAAACTTATTATCCAGGTTTCAGTAAATAGAAGTGATTCCGGTTTATCTCATCAATGAAATACATCAGATATTTAGATGCACAAACTCTAGGGAACCAGAATTTAATTACAGTCAGCAATTGCCAAACTATGCAAAACGAATGAATTCTGCAGATTTCATGAAGTACCCATTCTATCCACCTTTACTTTATTTCCACATTTAATGACCTACACATTATTATTAACTAAATCATAAATGCAATAGTTGATACATCTAAATTTATTAAAATTTGTAAAATTAAAATAGCCATGGAGAAATCAGAACACATTGTACAGTGCTAACCCTGTCGCTGAACCAAGATGATGAAATCCTATTATTACCACTGCTAGGGTAACTGACTTCATGCTGTCAGAGATTGCCAAAGGGTGCATGGTACTGAGATCTGCAGACTAAACAGACTTAACACGAATCAATATAGTAGTTAAAACTTCAACATTGCAACTAATAACTCAAAATGTCTAAAGGTTTTTCAAAAAAATTTCAGGACTTCAACGGTGTACAAACATTTGACACAACAGTGTCATCAATGCATCGGAGAGCAAAGCCTTCAGGAAAGATAGACACTGATATCATCTACTAAAATTGACTTTCTGCAGCAAATAGTCTTGGGAATGAAAACCTCTCATAGCATAGCCACTTCCATGTAGTAATTCGATGCTTCAAAGACTTTCACCAGTGGACTGTTATAACAAACACAGATATTTGCCTTTTTTCCACTGAATTAGTCTTTGCAGACTAAACAAATAATGTAATATTTGAAGTACACTATGAACAATCACTTCAAAACAATACTAAAATGTGAGCATAATTCTACTCAATAATTCATTTCTTCCAGTTGCACATAAATAGTTCAGCTTTGAGGTTATCCAACTGCTCAGGGTTTCACATGAAGACATTACCTCTAAGACTTGAATATTCCGAAGAGAAAACTGTGTCATAAGATAATGGAGGCTGATATAAATTTAAAATTTCAGCAAACATGAAGTGATTCATTATCAAATGTATTGTTTCTAGACCATTGTGAAGTTGTACGGAATTAATTACAGGAAGTCTTTGCTTTAAGTTGTTCTATTTAATTCATTTTGATTTAACAAGATTTATTTAGCATGGTTATTTTGCAGTTATGTTGTTTTGCATTGGGTGTCAGGTAGGGTCATGTGATCCCATCAGCATCATTTTGGAGTCACCTATCCTGTTGGCCACCAATCCATCTTGCCTCCACAATCCTTCAATGTGAAGCAACTCTCACTCCATAGATTGTTTCCAGGCTCTTGCTGTTTACCTCCCCAGCCCTTGCTCACAGCAAGTATTCAGGATACGGAAGCAGTGAGTAGGAAGGTTAGGGAACAGAATCAACATGGGCTAGAGGTTCAGGGAATAGGAGATGAATGGAAAGAGCTAGCATATTTCTTTCTTTTAAAGTTTGTTTTATACATTATTCCATTTACAGACTTGTAATTTGGCAATGTACAATACTGCAATTTATGGAGTATGATCTTTCATTTTATTTCTGATGTAAGAGGTCATATAGAACAAATCTAAAGCAGTGTATTGGTTGTTAGGGAACACTTTCATTTGATGGTGCATTTTACATGACACACAAGTGAGGAATTATTGCAATCCTTCCAAGTTGCTGTTGGAAGATATTGGGACGGGAAAAATTACAACATCTTGTTATAGACAGAAGTGGCACCATTCCAGATCTTGTATCTAAAACAACATAACCTAATTTACATTGGAATGGCCCATCAAATCTATGCTGCCAATTTTCTCCACATAAATTACGAAGTATAATTTTGATCTCCTTTTCAATAATTATGTAATTTCTTTAAAATGGAATTTGTAAACTCAAGAGTGGTGGAGCAGCAGGGAAGTAAATTTCTGTGACCATCCTCTACATGAATACTTTCCAAGCTCACTGTTACAAATTCCAGCCTGTTGAAAGTAATTTCTCTATTCTCTGCAGTCATTTGCTCTCTGAAGAAATATGCACTTTTAACTTTGTGCAAATTGTTTTATGCTACTGTGCATCTATGAGACCTAGGTAGAAACAGTAGACACTCCTCATAACTGGAGCTGGATATCTGAGCCTTCTGAATCCTCTCGTCAAAATGAAAAATAAAATCAACCTTTGAATACTGTCCACAAAAACTACTTTTCCAATCTCCTCTCTCTTTCTTCTCCAAATGTTTTGAGAGAAGAATGTTGCCTCCCAACCTCACTTTCACCTTTCCTGGAACTTCTTCCAATCAGGTCTGGTAGCACCTGTAGCAGAGAAAGTAGAGTTAACCTTTTGGGTCCGGGTCCTCAGAACCTGAGGAAGGGTCACTGGACCCAAAACGTTAACTCTGCTTTCTCCTCCACAGATGCTGCCAGACCTGCTGAGCTTTTCCAGCAACTTTGTTTTTATCCCTGATTTACAGCATCTGCAGTTCTTTTGGTTTTTACATCTTCCAATCAGTTTTCCCCTTGCTTTTGTACTGAAGTAGCTCTTACTAAAATTGTATACCCTGTGAGACTGTGACAAAGATAAACTTTCCCTTTCCACCAGTTTCTTGTCTTTGTCACATCCACCACCAAAACCTCAATGTTGATGTCCAGTTGAGTAAGATTGCTCCCAATAGTTTTCATTCTTATATAGAGCCAGAGAATCACTTACAATGGCTCCTTTCTCTGTTTCTGCCCTGTTATTTCTAGTGTCACCCAAGGAGTGATCCATGGACCCCTTCTTGTCATTTATGTACTACCCTTCATCTAAGTGAAAGCATTAGTTTTCATGTGTATACCAACACCAAGTTCTACCTCATCACTACCACCTTTCTCAGCTTCTTCACTGTCACTAAATTATCACACTACTTGTCTAAAATCTAGTATTGAGTAAACAGAAATTTCCCCCAGTTAAATGATGGGAAGGCCAAAGCCTCTTGTTCTAGGGCCCCACTTCAACTTCTTTTACCAACTGCTGACTCCACTCCATTTCCTGGGAGCAGTCTGATATTATGCCCATCTGTCTGATACTTTGCTGGCATATTTGATCCTAATATGAATTTTTAATTTCTTTTCACACCATCAATAAGAACAGTAAGAATAAGGGATGGGACACTGTGGAGGCAGGAAGCATGTTTCTGCTGATGGGTGAGTCCAGGACCAGAGGACACAATTTAAAAATAAGGGGTAGGCCATTTAGAACAGAGTTGAGGAAAAACTTCTTCACCCAAAGAGTGGTGGATATATGGAATGCTCTGCCCCAGAAGGCAGTGGAGGCCAAGTCTCTGGATACTTTCAAGAAAGAGATGGATAGAGCTCTTACAGATAGTGGAATCAAGGGCTATGGGGATAAGGCAGGAACAGGATACTGATTGTGGATGATCAGCCATGATCATAATGAATGGTGGTGCTGGCTCGAAGGGCAGAATGGCCTACTCCAGCACCGATTGTCTATTTATTGCCATTTGTAGTAATGTCAGACTTCATTTGTCTCAGCTTATCTGTAGTTGAAATTCTCATGATTTTGTTGCTAGATTTACTTATTACGCACACCTAGTTGGCGTCCAACATTCTACTCCCTTCAAATATGAAATCATCTAAAGCTCTGATGTCCACATCTTAACTTAGCTGCTCCTCTAACACCTCTGTACTTGTCAGCTTATATTGTTCCTGGTCGAGCAAGATTTCAATTGTCATCTTTGTTTCCAAATCCTTCCATGGTCTTGCACCCTTCCTCCCCCTGTCCATTTCTGTGACATTCTCAGCTCAGAAACCTTAATTCTGACTTCTTGTGATTTCCCCGTTACAAATACCCAACTATTTGTGGCCATCATTCACTGTTCTATGTTCCCAGCTCAGGAATTTTCTCACTGCACTGCTGTCTCTCCACCTCACTTTCCTGCTTTACAGCACTCCCTAAAACCCGTTTTTTAACCCAAATACCTCTTTAGATGGCTCAATGTCATATACCATTTTGTAAAAGCACACTGGGACATATAATTCCATTAGCTAAATACATGTTGTTGCTGTACAAATGTGTTTCTTCAATCCCTTGTAAGAGAGATCCAGGTATTAGAAGATGAGGCAAAACTTGATTTTTATGATCATACTGTATTATTCTACAGCAGATCTAGCAATTGACGCAATCAGGGTTGCTTTATTCAATTAGTGCAATTTATTCAATGACATAAATGAAGAACAAAATGGAACATAAAGCAAATCCTTTATTGTCCAACTAGACCAGATGAAGAAGAAACATGCCATGAAAGCGTACAATGTAATTAAGGCAAAGGGCAGGTTTGTGTGTGTGTGAGGTACTCCATTTGGACATAACAAAAATAGTCCTCAAAACAAAAAAGCAGACTGCAAACAAATCCCATACAGTATACCTAATTACACGGTACCTGCAAATGGATCAGCTCTTTTTACACGATCCCTGTGCTTCAACATACGTCTTATATTGCATTTTACATCCTGGGCTATCAAAAACAGTACTAAATATTTACATCAAATATCTTCAACTTCGGCATTCTATTTTAGCTACCTATTCATTTTAAAAAAATGTAATTGACAGGGAGTTGAACCAAATTATCATAATAGAACATATGCAATTAAACTGACAAAAGGTGAAGAAAAAAAATCCACTGTTGAACACTGTACCTGGTAGGAGATTGGTTTAACATCTAAAGAACTAACCATATGAACACAAGAACAGGAGCACTGAGCCCCTTGAGTTTGCTCTTATTGAATGATGATCTGCTTGGGTCAGTTCTTAAGTTGAGTCATACTGGACTCAAAAAGTCAACTTTAGTTTCTCTCCACATATGTTGCCAGAACAGCAGAGTTTCTCCAGCATTCTCTGTGCTTCATATTTGCAGTGTTTTTTGCTTTTAATATAGCTCCAGGAAGAAGTTACCTTCAGGTTCCAGTCAAAAATTTAAAGCCACAAGTGACTTAAGCCTTCTGAGATATCAGAAACAGTAACTCTGGTCCAAGTACTATACAAGTGGTGTTTCGGGTACTCTCTTTTGACATTTTAAACTTATAAAGAAGTAGTTTGGAATTAATGAGGTTATACTTCTGTTGTGTTTAAAAAAACACAAATGTGGGTTATAAACAAATAGCCTGGTTTACCCTATTACATCGTTATTTATTTTGTTGATAACTTATTTTATTAAAGGAAAACCTGCAACATTGCTTGTGTTTAAAGTTATGTTACTTTGTCAAAACAAATCAAAATACGATCAATCAAACCAGGTTTCAGTCTGGGACCTGACTTGTCTGGTAGTAATAATGACAGCCAGAATCAAAAAAACATGCAGGATATCATGCTGTCATTTTTACATCTCTGGATGGCTTTGATTCAAACTCTAATTTCTTTGTCATGATTAACCATACAGTCATGCTCTGTCATTCGTCTTCTGACCAGTAAGTTGAACGTTCTCCTTTCAATCCTTTCATCAGATGTGAGCATTCGTTGGTAACCCAAAACCTGTTGCCATCCCTAACTGCCCTTGAGCAGAATTATCCTTGACATGATACCAACAAATTGCCTTCTTGAACCTCTGCAAAATCATCTGATATAGGGACACACAAAATGCTGTTATGGAGGGATTTCCCAGCCCCATAATATCATAGGAACAGCGACTCAGTTCCAAGTTAGGATTATGCATGGCTTGGATGGGAACATCCAGGCAGTTCCCCTGTATTTGTGATAATGGGAACTGCAGATGCTGGAGAATCCAAGATAATAAAATGTGAGGCTGGATGAACACAGCAGGCCAAGCAGCATCTCAGGAGCACAAAAGCTGACGTTTCGGGCCTAGACCCTTCATCAGAGAGGGGGATGGGGTGAGGGTTCTGGAATAAATAGGGAGAGAGGGGGAGGCGGACCGAAGATAGAGAGAAAAGAAGATAGGCGGAGAGAGTATAGGTGGGGAGGTAGGGAGGGGATAGGTCAGTCCAGGGAAGACGGACAAGTCAAGGAGGTGGGATGAGGTTAGTAGGTAGGAGATGGGGGTGCGGCTTGGGGTGGGAGGAAGGGATGGGTGGGAGGAAGAGCAGGTTAGGGAGGCAGAGACAGGTTGGACTGGTTTTGGGATGCAGTGGGTGGAGGGGAAGAGCTGGGCTGGTTGTGTGGTGCAGTGGGCGAACTGGGCTGGTTTAGGGACGCGGTGGGGGAAGGGGAAATTTTGAAGCTCGAGAAGTCTACATTGATACGATTAGGCTGCAGGGTTCCCAAGCTGAATATGAGTTGCTGTTCCTGCAACCTTCGGGTGGCATCATTGTGGCACTGCAGGAGGCCCATGATGGACATGTGATCTAAAGGATGGGAGGGGGAGTGGAAATGGTTTGCGACTGGGAAGTGCAGTTGTTTGTTGCGAACCGAGCGGAGGTGTTCTGCAAAGCGGTCCCCAAGCCTCCGCTTGGTTTCCCCAATGTAGAGGTAGCCACACCGGCTACAGTGGATGCAGTATACCACATTGGCAGATGTGCAGGTGAACCTCTGCTTAATGTGGAATGTCATCTTGGGGCCTGGGATAGGGGTGAGGGAGGAGGTGTGGGGGCAGGTGTAGCATTTCCTGCGGTTGCAGGGGAAGGTGCCGGGTGTGGTGGGGTTGGAGGGCAGTGTGGAGCAAACAAGGGAGTCACGGAGAGAGTAGTCTCTCCGGAAAGCAGACAGGGGTGGGGATGGAAAAATGTCTTGGGTGGTGGGGTCGGATTGTAGATGGCGGAAGTGTCGGAGGATGATGCGTTGTATCCGGAGGTTGGTGGGGTGGTGTGTGAGAACGAGGGGGATCCTCTTTGGGCGGTTGTGGCGGGGGCGGGGTGTGAGGGATGTGTTGCGGGAAATGCGGGAGACGCGGTCAAGGGCATTCTCGATCACTGTGGGGGGAAAGTTGCGGTCCTTGAAGAACTTGGACATCTGGGATGTGCAGGAGTGGAATGCCTCATCGTGGGAGCAGATGCGGTGGAGGCGGAGGAATTGGGAATAGGGGATGGAATTTTTGCAGGAGGGTGGGTGGGAGGAGGTGTATTCTAGGTAGCTGTGGGAGTCGGTGGGCTTGAAATGGACATCAGTTACGAGCTGGTTGCCTGAGATGGACACAGAGGTCCAGAAGGTGAGGGATGTGCTGGAGATGGCCCAGGTGAACTGAAGATTGGGGTGGAAGGTGTTGGTGAAGTGGATGAACTGTTCGAGCTCCTCTGGGGAGCAAGAGGCGGCGCCGATACAGTCATCAATGTAACAGAGGAAGAGGTGGGGTTTGGGGCCTGTGTAGGTGCGGAAGAGGGACTGTTCCACGTAACCTGCAAAGAGGCAGGCATAGCTGGGGCCCATGCGGGTGCCCATGGCCACCCCCTTAGTCTGTAGGAAGTGGGAGGAGTCGAAAGAGAAGTCGTTGAGGGTGAGGACGAGTTCGGCTAGGCGGATGAGGATGTCGGTGGAGGGGGACTGGTCGGGCCTGCGGGACAGGAAGAAGCGGAGGGCCTTGAGGCCATCTGCATGCGGAATGCAGGTGTATAGGGACTGGACGTCCATGGTGAAAATGAGGTGTTGGGGGCCAGGGAATTGGAAGTCCTGGAGGAGGTGGAGGGCGTGGGTGGTGTCACGGACGTAGATAGGGAGTTCCTGGACCAAAGGGGAGAAAATGAAGTCCAGATAGGTGGAGATGAGTTTGGTGGGGCAGGAGCAGGCTGAGACGATGGGTCGACCAGGGCAGGCAGGTTTGTGGATTGTGGGAAGGAGATAGAAACGGGCCGTGCGAGGTTGGGGAACAATGAGGTTGGAGGCTGTGGGTGGGAGGTCCCCTGAGGTGATGAGGTATCATCAAACTCCATTTTCTCCCCTTTGGTCCAGGCTCCATTTTCTGGGGGGGGGATCCGCATCCGCAGTTTGTTTGGTTTTTATTTAGTATTATATCACATTCCTGAGTTGAGCCTTTTCGATGGTGGATAAGCTTTGGGAAGTCAGGAGGGTAGTTATACACTGCAGAATTTACAGCTTCTGACTGGTCTTGTAACCACAGTATTTAAAACTGCTGGTCCAGTTCATTTTCTGTTTATTGGCAGCCCCCAGAATGTTGATAGTTAAGTAATTCAGCAATGGTATGGAAATTGAATATCAAGGGAAGACAGCAGATTTTGTCATGTAGGAGATACAGATATAGGGCAGAAACAGACGCTTTGGTCCAACTGGTCCATGCTGACCAGGTGACTAAGCTGATCTAGTCCCATTTGCCAATATTTGGCCCATATCCTCTATATCCTTCCTATTATTAAACCCATTCAAATGTCTTTTAAATGTTGTTATTGTACCAGTCTCCATCACCTCCTCCAGCAGCTCACTGCATACATGCACGACCCCCTGCATGAAAAAGCCGCCATGCAAAGTGTCATGCCATTTTACTCACCACTTATTGCCCAAGCCTGAATGTTGTCTGGATTTCGCTGCATGCTCATGCAGACTGCGTAAATTAGATATCAGCTTCAACCTAACTTGTGGAAGAGCCATGTGTAAATATGCCAACCAATCATAAGTTTCTGAAATCTAGTTCAACTTTGTTCATCAAAAATAGAGCTCAGCATGAATTTAAGGAATACAGTACGATGAGGCACTTATTCTTCAACTGAATGAGGTCATCACATCATGTGCAAAGCATTAACACAATCAAGCAATGCATTCTAATGAGATGACAGCATTATACTAACATAAGTAGTGACTATAAACTTGAGAGAAGTACTGAATACGCTAAACTAAAATGGGAACGACGAACTTTTTACATGAAAGTGATTTCTTCAAAACAAATTACACCAGAGGTTTAACTATTACCTTTAGGTCATTAGGTTAGAACCCAAAATGCCCGTACACAAATGGACAGAAAGTGAAACAAATATCTGCCCAAGCACATATCTTTAAAATATATCTGGACCAAAAGTAAGTTCCACCTTCTGCCAATACATCAAAGTGCACAAGTGTGGTGCTGGGTGACGGTTTAGTCGTCCCTTTACCACAAAAGGACATTAACGCAGGAAATCACCATGTGCACAAACACAGATACAATTGTTCATTTATGCCCTTTGTAGCAAGAAACAGATTTCTCAAATACTGCTCATAGGAATCTGGGTCTCATGTGCAGTTGTACTGTTCACCATGATCCCATTTTCCACCAAAAAAAGATCAGCACAGCAGGCAGGGCAGGACCTGGAATTTTGTAACAAAAAGAACAAGAGGAACTTAGTTAACAGTAGTAATGTAGCAAACTACAACAGCAGCTGTTCTGAGAGCTGCAGAATGACGGAATGTCAGACAAAAATATACAAGACGGAAAAAGACTGCCTTTTTTTAAAAAAATTGACAAACAGCAAATCCATTATTAGAGAAAAAGTTATAACTCCATGTTTGTTCACATCATTCCTCTCTATCCAGTCTAATATACATTTCTCAGAAAAAGAAAAACATAACTTCAGTTCTAATCGCTACATTCAAATGAAGTGAAAAAGGAATATACACAATATAAACTGGGAATGAACAGGACCTGAGGCTTCAGGAATATGGACAGAAAAAAAAAGGTGCAATTTGTGTAGAAAAGGTTATTTCCCACAAACATCAGTTAATTTCCTGGACACAGGCTTTTTAAAAAATTTAATGAAAGTTTGCTTTACATGCACTGCATTTCTTTAAGTTTTGGTTTTTAGATCAAAGTACGTAAAATGATTGCTGTGTAAAAACCAACAGAAAGTGATAAGTTTTTTTGCACTGTTGTTGATTGAGAAAAGCACACCAGTATAATTTGTTTATCCTTCCTTACAATACCACACCATTATTGTGAATTTACTTTTGTTCAATTTTGTTTACAAAATGCCATTTATATAACTATATTTATCAAATTGTGTCAGTTAATTGATAGCTCAGACCAGCCAAAAAAAATGTATTAGCTAGGACATTAGGATAACTTCCCCATTCTTCTTCAGGAAAATGCTGTGGGATCTTTCATTTCTAACTGGGAGGTAAAATAGGGCTATGGCTTAATATTTTATCTGAAAAACTCCAACAGTGCAAAAGCACTTTAAAACTGCACTTCAGTGTCAGTTTGAATTTTGTTCTTGTGTAAAACTTGAACTGACAATATGTTAAACTGAGAGGATATTGGGTACTACCAGTGGACCATCTGAAAATAAGGAAGAATAAGAATAGGATTAGAGGTCATAAATATTAACCAGATAAAAAATTCAAATATATGTCAGAATTGAATCTTGATTGACATAGAGATAAGCTTTTGACCTGTCACATGCTTTTGCAAGCTTGACTCCATGTCAACATAGATAATATTTAATTTTTTAAAATTCATGTGATGCGGATGTCACTGGAAGGCCAGCACTCACCCCCAATGCCCAGTTGCCTTGAGAAGATGGCAGCAAACTGCCTTCGTGAACTACTGCGCTCTTTGGGCCGTAGGGAAATCCACAAAGCTGTTAGGAAAGGAGATTCCAAGATTATGAACCAGCAACACTGAAAGAACAGTGACATAGTTCAAAGTCAGCAGAGTGCTTGGCTTGCAAGCAGTAGACTTTCCAAGCATCTGGTTCCCTTGTCTTTCTAGGTGGTAGAAGTCACAGACTGGGAAGATGCTATCAAAGGAGCCTTGGTGAGTTACTGCAGTACATCTTACACATGGTACACCTGATCAATAGTGTGTGTCAATAGTGAAGGTGTTGAATGTTGAAAATAAAGGATGGGGTGCCAATCAATGGGCATTGTTCTGAACAGTACCAAAGTTTCTTCATTTTTGGTAATGCCTGCTAGACAGCTGGGAGAAAATTTCATCATATTTCTAAATGTACCTGGTAGATGGTGGTCAGACATTCGGAAACAGGTAGTGAGTTAGTCACCACACAGTTCAAAGCTTCTGACCTGTTCTTATAACTACTATTTTTCAAAGGCTAGTCCTGTTCAGTTTCCAGCCAATGGTAACCTCAGGATATTATACGTGAGGAAGTCCGTGATGATGATTCCAATGAATGTTAAGGAGCAATATCTAGATATTCTTATTGGAAATGGTCACTGCTTGGCAATTATGTGGCATGAATGTTACCTTCCATGTATCAGTCCAAGCCTGATTGATGTCCAGGTCTTGCTGTGTATGGACATGGGCCGCTTCTGAGAAGCTGTTCTTTCATTCAGTAGAGAACTAATGTTGAATGTAAGCAAAAGTTTGTCATCTGTTAATGTTAACTATAGAAAATAACCTGTCAAGTTTTTTTAAAAAATCAAAAAAATCTTCAAACCAAATCTTCAGTCAGTTATGCCTCAAAACTTTCAATCATAACCCTAATTCTGCTAAGTACAGATAAATAATCCTTTAGTGAACTACTTGCAAATTATAAAATGAATTGCCATCAAAATGCTTCAGCTGATGTTCCACATACAAATCTAAAGCTGTAATAAAACTCAAGTTAAATTTTTAAGGTGAATTCGAGCATTATCGAAAACATACCACTGTCATTTGTGGCATTCACATAACATCGGATGCATTTTCATAGCACGCAATAATTTGAAATTTGCAGCTTGCAGTTCAGAAGAGATTCCAGACACAACCAGATGAGCTCCCAAAAGACTGCCAGCAAGTATTCATATACTTATGCATTTTAATTCAAATTCAACAATTAAAAACAATGAATAACATTTTGAATTACCATGAAAGTCACAGCATCATAAGACAATAGGACACAGGAGCAGAAGTAAGCCAATTCAGTACATCAAATCTGCTCCACATTTAATGAGATCATGGCTGATCTAATAATCCTCAAAATCACTTTCATGCCTTTTCCCCATAAATCTCGATTCTGTTCTTGATTGAAGATCTGTCAATCTCAGCCTCAAATATTATTAACCAAACAGCCTTGTCAGCCCTCTGCAGGGTATAGATTTCATTTTTCAATGAATTTATGATTGTGGACTGAAATTGGGAAGAGGGCTGTTTAAAAACCCAGGGCGTGTAAAGGGCTACGGCACTCTTAAAAGCACGTGACTGTGAAAAGCACTTAGCATAACTGCCAAAGCTATTTGGAGAAAGGTTACAGAGGCCGAGGCCGGGGTTGCATTTGATCATGAGTTTGACCAGCAATAAGCAGCTGATTGGTCTGGGGAAGTTGCAGCCAGTTGTCACAGACAAAGGCCTGTTCCTGCCCACAACTGTGTGTTTGGCTCTCAGGTTGTGAATAGGTTGTGGGTATGAATGCTACAACAGCAGCCATCAAATCTTCAAAAAGGAAGCAGCTTTGCTTTTCTCTACAGCAAAACATGCCTCAAGCCTGAAGACAATTTATTTTCTCTCATCAGTTGCTGTAAGTTGTGGCGCTTAACAACCAAGTCAAAGACTTTCAGGGTGAACTAACATCTTGTGCTTCCTGCAAGCCAGGGAAAGTTCTTGGAGAAGGAAGGAAGAGTGGGAAGCAGCAAGTCTTCTAAAGTCAAAAGGATTATCTCAGCAAACCTTATGAATAAAGACCATTGAGCTGCCTTCTCAGTTATCCCGTCTATCCATAACACTTAATTTTTTGTGTTTGCCCATGTGTGTAGGGGGTGTTTTATAAGGGGGTTTGCGTTTTAAGTAGTAGAGTTATATGTCGACAGCTATTAATTGTTTACGTATAGCTAGAATCTATATGTTTGTAATAAATAGTTACCATTGTTAAGTACAGAAATCTCATGTGAATTCTGCCAACCTGGGTCTAAAAGACAGGTAAATTTAAAAGAATTTTACACACCCATATAAAACCTTTAACCTTCATGACAACGCTGGGAATTGTAGCACAGCTGTGCAGCACACTACTCCAGCCAGAATGTCTAGAAATACTCTACAATTTATCACCACTTTTTTGGTCCTTCCACACCCGACTCTACCATTCTTCCCAAAGCCCTCATCCATGTCCCCTGCACTACCAATCCACATGAACTTCCCACAGCAATCACCTACTTGCAAGTTGTACATTTTCCCACTGATCTTCATTATATCTGACAAAATCAAAAGACATACAACTGAACAGACACATTTCAAAAGAACTCTACTGAGTTAGATTTCTCAAACATCACAACATAATCAAATAATTTGAACATGAACTAAAAAAAAAAGTGTACCCATTACAGTTATGAATAAAATTTCAATTTTGAATCTTTAACCTTGATGTATATTTAATATTACAGTACAAATCAGCTGTATCCTCTGATTAAGATCTCTAAGCAAATGAGTAATTATAATACAAAGTCTGGTTTACAGTACATTGACTGTAAATTCAACACTTGCTTCCTAACATACTTCATACACTAATCTTTCTTTCCACTTGCCTCTCATTGGCCAAATGCTAACCCGAGACCATGATCCTCCACTTGTTTGACTCTAATTAGCTGATTCTGACAATATAACACATTGACCACAGCTATAACTTTCTAAACCACCAAAAATCATCAAAAGTACAGGGATTTTTAGTTATTTAGTATCTTTCATTGCTCATAGGACCCCATTTCTATTTCAACTGAAATCCCTCAACTGGGCAAATTTTATATCACCAACATCAGAAATGTTTGCCCCATCTTCTCCATTTTAAAAGTATTTTTACTCAAGACACTGTGCTTTAAAGAGGAATTATTCTCTAGTTTTAGACATTTACTGCAAAAAGAGAGCCATAAAACATATCATTTCAAATACTTTAGAGCAGTTGTTTTTAGAAAATTGAAAACAGGAAAGTTACTGATAAAATCCATATGAAAAATTAAAACACTGCATCTTATAAAGGAATTGATGACTTGCATTTAGTTAGCACCATGAGCCTCAATTATATAAAAGTTGCTTTGATATTTTTACTTAATGTTACAACAGATTTCTGTGGTAGCCATACAACACAGATTTGACCTGACAAAAGAATCTCAGAATCTTGCAACACAAAAGGAAGCCATTCTGGCCATCATGCCTGTATTGGCTCTTTGAAAGGAACTTTCAATTGCTCATTCCTAAATGATACAAAAATCTCTCTCATTCAATTATTAGCCAATTTATCTTTGAGACTGCTTACATCATCCTTCACAGCAAGATGAAAGGCCAGTTGCTGTGCTTTTTGCACTATTTCCAAAGCCTGACCTTCAACATTGCCTACACCAGAGGACAAACAATTACCACAGAGTGCCCTGATTATTTTCAACAAGAGCGATCAACTAATAAAATTAGATCCTATCAAGGAGAACAAAGTTTTACACAAAATTTATCTAAGTATATTTGCAAATATTGTCACTGCAACTAATGCAGCTTAAAACCACGCTTAGTTGTAGCAGTTTGACGTATTTTACTCTAAATTGGTAGAGTAATGTTATATATTCTTTTGGAAACCTACCACACACATTTACACTCTGTCAACTCCACATTCCTGCTTTCCTTCTCATTTTGTCCTTTGATTCGCTCTTCATTATCTGCCTCTTTGCCTCACATTCACTCTGTTCCTCCTTTTCTTCTGTCACTTCAGAAGTGATTGATAGACAGCAGTCACTAATTTTAAAAAAATTAATCAATTAATTATAACCACTTCAGTGGATGGAAGAAGAGTTTATGGAAACTAGGTTCTCAGCAAATTTGGCCAAGAAGTTAGTTTTGGCTGCTCTTCTGTTCTATCAATTAGTCTCAAATGGCTAAATTGCATAAAAATCAGTCATTTTCAATTTTTTGAAGTCTACCAGGCCTACGATACTCTATCACTTTATTGACAAGTTTGAAAGAGGGTTGCAATGGCATTTGCAGAAATTGCTATAAAACGGGCAGATACATCTTAAGAATAGGAAAATAATTGAAAATTGTTATATGGCAGCTCATCATATTGACTAACAAGGTCTACTCAGTTTTCAATTGAAATGAAAAGGCAATGCACCATGGATATGTTAGGGAACCCTAAGGCAGCTAAGTCAGGGGTTCATATAATGACATCTCCAGACATGTGACTAAAGAGAGTTGGAAACCCATGCCTATCGCAAAAATAGCAACGATTGCTTCCTTTTTATTGCCTTTTACTATATCTGATCCATAGAGACTGAAGTTAAATCAAATGACAACACTTCAATCACAAACAGAAAACAGTACATGCCTTACACAACACCTAGATCAGACTCTGCTTAGATTATACATGAGATCAAACCAAACAAAAAGGCACAAATAACCAAGATTCAAAAAACTGTATGAGGCAATCAGTGCACAGTAGTTTAATATTTCTACGCATGAACAGTTGAAGTGCTCTTGCATCAAACAACACATGAAGACAAATGATAAATTCACACTACTCCATTACAATTATTTGCACAATGCGTTTCTGTAATCTTGAACTTAAATGATTTCATCTGATATTCCAGCTCTGAATCTTAAATTGTGTATCAAAAACATGCAAGGAGACCACCCTCTCAGTTCTTACAAGTACCATCAGCTGTATCATGAATGTCATTCAAGCCTACTTGTGTGGTCTTCCAACAAAGGAACAACAAATGTTTAATCAATACTGATCCACATGCGGATTAGTTTATGCAAAAAGGATTAAGAACCATGCACGTTACTTCCACAAGTTTCTGATAGGTAGCATTTTGAACTAAACAACATGTCTTTTTGTCTTGACCAAAAATCTCTCATCTGTTAGCCATGCAAAAAAAACATGTATTGGTTACATAAAGTGCTGCCTGCATATGGCACACATTATCTTAGGAAGTATAAACTACATACATGGAAATTCAAATATGTAGTGTTTAAAACAGATTCAGATACAGATACTGCGCAATCTGTTTATGACAATGTGAAATTAGGAATGGCAGCAAATCAAGTTTGTCGAGAAGACAATAAGTCAATTAAAAAGGATAAGAACCATAACCTCTAACTGATCGATGCAAAACAGCTGAAGGGACACTTCAAAAAATGCTAACACAGCATGTATAGATTACAAAACAAAGCTCTATTGCAGTAATATACTCGTAGAAAACAGTGACTTATTTAGCAGTGAAGAGAGTCCCAGAGAAATTCAACCAGCAAGGCCTCTGTTGCAGCTTCCAGATTTAAAAAGAGGACCTTCCTGCAAGATGAATTTCAATGGACTAGGCAGAGTATCTGGATGGCCAAAATCCATCTCACTCCCCCTCTGACCCCGTTTTCTCAATTCTCAACTAGTTTCAGGGAGGACAAACAATTCTGCCAACCTGGCTGCAGTACACTTTGATTCTCAGCACTCCAAATGATAAGACAGAGCAGTTGCAAAGAAATAAATGGAAGCAAATCGTGCACTGTAGATCCCACTACTTCATGGGACATTCTTCCCCTTGTGCCCAAAATATGTACAATTCAAGAATCAGCCTGTCCAGCCACAGAACAACTCATGATATCAAGGTAGACCATGACAGACTTTGTTAGTTTATTTGAGCAGATGCCATCCTTAAATCAAGAAACGGACAAGGTATGGAAAATAAATATCACTGATCAGTTATTAACAAGATTAGTTATTTCACATTTGGAATGCAACTCACTTTGAAATTGCTTGGACATTCTTTAAAAGATTTCTCATTATCTTGAAACCACAGTTCTTCTATCTAAAAATATTGGAACAATAACCTAATTCTTAGACTTGAAGGCAGAAAAGATGATGTCAACAGTACCATGGTAACAGTTCAACTCACTTACTGCTGCAACTCTTATTCCTATCTTCACTGAATCGCTACTTGATTATTCTGATGTAATCCTGAGTGGTCTCCACATTCTACCTCTGTAAACTTGCAATAATCCAATACTCTATTCTACTGTTCCTGCCTGAACTCACAAATCTGGCTTATCCATGATCCCAGGAATTATATTAAGGCTAGATATCGAGTAGTTGTTTTTGGCTCTTCATGCATCTGGTCCCAACACTCCAACTCAGCAGTTTGGTCAAGTGAAGAGAATGGTATACAATATAAAACATTAATGTGTGGTTATACACTCCAATATGCACAGAACACTGTGCCTGTTTTTCTTTAACGAAATCTCATTACCACTAAAAGATCCAAAGTATAAAAGCTCCACAGTATTAGTGTAATCAAGTGGTGAAACTAATTTGTGACTGTAAGATGGCCATCAGCTCCTCTAGGTGAAGTATAAAAGTCATGGAAAAACAGTTAAAACTAATACATATTTCTGAAACAGGGTAGGGTCAATGGTTTCATTTGATGGTCACTGGTCTCGACCAACTAAATCTACAGCAGTCAGATCAATGCACTAATGGAGACAACTGGTGGTGGTTTAACATGAGAATCACCACATCTCAGGTAAGGGGTCACATTGAGATGGAAAGTTCTTAATGGTAACCTCCGCCAGTGCAGGAATTGAACCCATGTTGTTGGCATCGCTCCTCATTGTGAACCAGCCAACTCAGCTACCCTACATCCTCCCTGAATGCGTGCATTGGTAGAGAATTGCCTTTCTACCTGGGAACCTCTTAGGAGAGACGGTATAGTTCTTGTATAAAGTCTTAGGAACTTACAAGGATTAATACAGACGTTGGTAGTAGAACAGCTTTGAATCTTGCAGGAGACAGACCTACCATTTAAGTCTCCCTCAATCTTGGTGACAGTGTCTATTATGCCAATGATGGCAGTACCTGATTGCTCTCATGTAATGCAATACATCTTGTTTCAGACATGAACTTCTCCTTGTTAGACTACGGACTGGTTTCTCTCTGCCATACTACAGCAGTCAGGCACTTCAGATCCCAGTTTAAAAGCAGTGCAGTGGCAGCAAATCTCTGATTTATCTGTCACCTAGGTCAGTATGATGAGGAAGCATTATAAAACAGGGAGGGTACAGGGACACTGTCAGTTTTGTGGGTGGAGAAATGCTGAAGTAACACAAAGGTTTAATATTCTACAATCTCTTAGGCTACTTGGTTCCAAGTAGCTTAAGCTGTTTTTAGAAATGAGGCAGAAACCCTATGCCAATAGATTCACCTATTTATAAATGAAGGGTTTCAAATGTGAAGGCCCATATTCTGATCTGTGCACAATCAAATGACGTAGAACTTATTTTCATCTATAAGAGCAAAACTACTCATCCATTTGCATGTCATGCTAGAATTGAGGAAAGCAGTGCACTGGGATCATCTGAGCTCTCTCCTGGGGCCCAGTTATAGTAAATAGCGCATGAAAAATTTGGGAGGATTAGAATTAGCAGGGGGACTATTCATGAAAGACCAAATTTTGAGGTGAATTCGTTGCAGGTGGTCCTTACTCTTTGAACGTTATCCGGCTTTGCCCCGCACTCAACAAATTTACACTAAGGCAAGATAATGAGACACAACTTTATCAGTAAATATTAAAGTCTAATAAATAGTTACATGGCTTTAACACAGGTCAGATCCACTTCCAGCTTAACTCCCAAAAGAGGGCAATTATACAAAAAGTATTTCAATATTCCACATAGCAGCCAAGAGGCAACAAAACCCTTTAAAGTGCAGGAACTATAGTGTTTAATCATTTGACCTTCCCAACTCAGAGTCCAAGCTGAGGCTTCCTCAGAGTCTCAAGGAAATCTGGATTGTGAAATAAACACACTACACTTAAAAGTACCTTTTTTATTTAAAAAAAAACGTGGTATCTGATGGCTTAGCAGAAATGGAAAACACTTGCGCGACACTATTTTTATCACATCAAAATCAAAAATATTCCTATTACATAGAAAATGTATTTTATACAATGTGTATATGTCATACCCTGTAACAAGGCAGAGTTAAATAACTCTAAACTCAAAAGATAAAATGATATCCCATAACCTATATAAGCTTTATTATAAATTGACAAGTATTATTTATTGCTGATTTACATGCAAGTTAGCAATGTTCAGGTTTCCCAAAGCAAATACTTACTCTGATAAAGCAGAATGGAAACAATTCACATCTACGTTGCTTGTCAACACTGTACTGTGTCTAGCTGACAAGCTGCAAAACAGCAATAATTTTACAACATACGTAAATACTTCAAGTGTGCTAAAAATTCACCACTCCAATATTTCCAAGTACATTCTGAAAGCTTTTAATGGCTCTTCTGTCAACTCACTTCAGAACAACTAAAAGCAAACCATGTAAACACCTTACGCTGCAGGTTAATATTCTTGATGATTTACCAACCTTTACAACACAACAGAAGAACCAGTTTAAGCTTTGTACAATGAAAAGCTCACTTTACTAAGGTGAGTAAAACCCCACCATTCTGCAGTTTTCTATTTTTTCAAATCAAAAGTGATTCAATTCAACCACCTTTTAAATAAGACTTTTCTTAAAGACATTTTCATCTTCATCTCTCAGAATAACTGCAACGGAAAACAAGTATTAAATCACATTTTTATTGAATCCAAAACCCATCAGCAATGATCGTATGTTAAAGTAAAGAACATATAAGAAGTAATTTTACCCTTCCCCCAAGACCCCTCCCCAAATGCGTGCAACAGCACTGAGGCAGGTTGGGGGAGTGAATTTGGAAAAGTAGGAAACTCGATCCTAGCCTAAAAGAAAAAGGCCTACTTTCAGCTTTACACAGCAGGTTTGGGTTGATTGAGTACTCACTCATTCTGGAGAGAGAAGTTTGTAATTATCATATTTAAATGAGGCGGTGGCATCAGATTTTGATATCACTTTAAAATTTAAAAGCAGCTGGCTACCTTTGCCAATGCTCAAGAATTGTAGCTAAAGAGAGGTGGTAGCTATCAGTTGAAGTAAGCAATTGCTTTCGAACACTGTTGTGGACCAGGAGGAAATATGCTATATTATGCCATCTCCTCAAACAAATTTAGCATGTTTAGCAATGTCTCCAAATCCGTACTTATTGCCACTCTTCTCAGCTACCAAGGTCTGTCACAAACTCTTGATTCCTGCGGGCTTTCCTATCCTACAGCCAAATGTCAAGCAGTAATTGAGAATTCTGAAATTCTACTGGTATCTACCAATAAATTTGGTGGGACTATAACAGAGTTGGCATGTGCAAGTTTTCCAGACATTGACTGGTACCCCAAACCTTTCTCAACAAGTATTGCTTTGAATTATTTCTGTAGAAGTGGTTCAGTTGACTGTATCATATTCTAATAAATCAACATACATCACAAGAAATGATGCAACACCACATGATCTTGATTTTCTTGCAGCCTGGGAACATAGATGTTTCTTAAATAAAAGCTAAATGCTTTTCTTACCTCAGCACACTCTGTACAATCCTCTTTGGCAGCACTACAATACTTAGAATATTACGGTTATAGCAAAGAATTTAAAGAAGTCTAACTGCCATTAATTGCATGAGGGAATCATTCCAAGACTGCTACAAATAGAATATTGTTATCTACAGGAAAGGATCTGAATGAATAGATCCAAGATTTTACAAATATGTAAATGATAATGAATTTGCAGTAACTGTGAATCACAGAATTAGCGTAAGACAGTTTCAATATATGCTAAGCTTATTAAATATTTGTATTAAATGTTTAATAGAGCTGGCAAATCAAAATGGAGTATGGCGCCATGACAGCACCCATCCAATGAAATCAGGAGATTGCGGATTAAAACCCATTCACAGCACATCATTCATGATCATATTTTTGGGAATACGAAGGCAAGTTATGGAGAGGAATGCTTAAGAGTGTGTGGGGTAGGTGAAGGCAATACAGGAGACAAACATTTAAACCAACCCTTGATGTGCAGTTTAACTGTAAATTACTAAACTTACAATATCCCCATGTACACTCTCTTCCATCCTGTCTGCAGCTAGCTCTTCTTCAGATATTCTGCCCTCAGCACCTTCCTTCCAAATGATCACTTCCTGCATGTCATTGGCTCTCTGATCTTGTGTATTTATGATTCATTCTGGAGTGGTTTTCTACCACCAAGCACTTTCCTGACCTTTCCCTCACTTGTCCAAACTCAGCCCCACCCTTGCTATCTCTTTTCTGGTTCCAAACTGATAGCCTGCCCACCCATGGTGTAAGCTACATCCATTTGCCAGAGCTGATTAATTCTGTGAACTTCAGTGCTGCTACTGGCCAAATTAGACCTTATCTATCAGTAACAGCAGCAAAGGCTGCCCTGAAAATTCAGACATAAAATAAACTGTAATAAAAACTGAAAACTGAAATGCATTTTATACCATTGCAAGCATGTATGTTACATTTAAAAATTCCTTCTCAGCTCCAGAAAGTCTCCAGCTCTCAAAGTGTTTCTCCCCCCAAATAAATGTTTGAAGAGCATTTATCCTCAGCAAATATCACCAGCATAGCCAAACACACTACATAAAAGTTTGTGGGACCTTGCTGTGCACAACATTGCTGCAGCATTTGTCTACAAAACAGTGACTGCAGTTTGAAAGAAATGCTGTGGCGAACACAGGGACAACGAACTGTATGAGAAGTGATACATAAAAGCACATATAGATCAGTAATCTAAAAATTAAATTTTTTTACATCAATTACGTTTCAATACAAACACACATCTATTCAAGTTTAAACAAAAATGCCCCACAGAGCAAAGACCCTTCAGAGCTTAAATATTTTTATTGCTTTTATTTCTCTCTCTCTGCTATATGATATCCTACAGCCGAGAAGGCATGCTGCCAGACCTCCAGCAATGGGATTAGGAAGCATGCCACTAAGTAACATCTTGCGTTTATTCAGTACTTTTCACAAACGTAAGCTGCCCCAAGATGGTTTCCATACTACAAAACACAACTCAGGATAAACGGCCCGTGCATTTCTCTTTACTTCCACCAAGAAAGCATTCGGTTTTCATTTTTTCTTGTTTCTCTGTTATCTCCCTCACGGTTTTGAACTCTGCACATGGGGAAATACAGCTCACCATCGAATGCACTTTAATGCTGCAATTTGTAATATTTTCATTCATGCAATGCATTACCTGACCCAGAGCCATATTGGGCACAGTGGAAATTGACTAAGAATAGTAAAGGCAATGTCACTAACAATTTGAAACAGAAGGCCTATGAACAAAAGTAGGGTACAGAGATGGGCTTGTCAGGGGCATACAGGCGATAACATACTTCAGTTATGTGGAGATTACAGCGAATAGCATTGCTTTCCTGAGGGCAGGGCAAACAAAAGTTTTGAAAACTACCAAGGCTTTTGTCCTTAGTTGCTCGATTTACTCTGACATTGAATCAATCGTCCAAAGTCATGGATTTGAAGTAATAATTAGCAATAGAACTGGTGAGATAATGAGAAATTTCTTTGCAGAGATCTTTTCTTTAAGATCACAAACACACTGCCCTGAAAATGTAGTGGAATCACATTTCACAGCTTTAAAGGTAACTGAATGCATACATGAAGAGGTATGATTAACAGGGCTATAAAGCAAGACACAAACATAAATAGGGTAAAAACACTAAACAAGTATTTCAAACAGCCAGTACTGGCACATTAAAATTAATGACAGCTCAGAAGGGTGCCAATAATTTGTTTAATATTTTTGTAGGCATTACATGACCCTCAAGAACAGTTACTATTTCAATTCAGACTGACAACATGTAATGTCCAGTGGTGGTGGACTTTACTTCCAGCATCCCTTAAGAGTCTGTTGAGAGTCAGGTTCCATACGTAAGATTACAACAATCTCTAACACAGCACCATCTTTCTTGTCCCTCTCATGATATTTACTAACTGTCTGACTCTAATATTAAAGACGAGAAATTTCCTCCATCTAAAAATATCACAAAGGCCAGAGTCATTGTCTTCTGTCCCAACCACTGACTCCATCCACCTCTGACGGCAACTATCCATTACAAAACCAGATTATTTCCAACTTTGGTGTTGTTTCTGACTCCATGATGAGCTACCTTACTAAAGACCACTCATTTCCTGTTATGCTGGTGAGAGATAATAGGAACTGCAGATGCTGGAGAATCCAAGATAACAAGGTGTGGAGCTAGATGAACACAGCAGGCCAAGCAGCATCTCAGGAACAAGAAGGCTGACGTTTCGGGCCTAGACACCTCCTTTGTAACAGGAATTATATACCAGGTAGACAAGTGGTAAATCTTAACAGGAACACTTCGTTTACAATGCTCACACCTCCACTGCTGGTTTAAGACTGGGCCAAAGCTCCTTCCCCAGGGTCACGTGACGAGCACTCTGAAAGGGGCAGTACCTCCAACTACATGCATTACACCCCTCCCCTTTATTTCAAAAATCCAATTAAAAAACATATTTACAAACAATTAGAGCTATTATACAAGAATTGTAACTAACATATATACATCTTCAGGAATACAGACAAAATAAAATGGAAAAAGAAAACTACCCTCCCACAGTTTATATTGACCTGACCAATCTCTCACTGGGTTAGCAATTCTTTCAGAATCATATCCTCATCTCAGGAACCTTTCATAATGTATTCTCCCAGGCTTTTGGAAGCTCCTGTTATTTCATAGGTATGTACGTCTCAGATTGGCTGTTGTTGGCCTGTGAAGCTGCTGTTGTCTCCTCCCTGGGTACGGCCAATCTGGTGTGGAGACACATGACTCAGTAGAGACAACTGGTCTCTAGAGAATACCCTTGACCTACAGGTTCCCACCATTTAGCCATCCGTCCTCCTTGATCTCACTCAACCTCCTCTCTGGTCTCTTCTCGCCACACTAAGTCAAACATGGTTCTCAGCTGGTGGTTGAACATTCAAGGCACTAGCAAGCACTGGGTCATTGCATATGGTATGTTCCTGTACATGCTGAGGAACTTCTTGATTTGCCGCCCAAGAGATCCCTCCCCTTGTGAAGCCTCTATGGCTTTCTACAAGGTTTGAACAAATCTCTCTGCCTGGCTGTTTGTCACAAGGTAACGTGGAGCTGACCTCACATGTCTGACTCCGTGATTTTCTCTTGCACTCAAGAACCTGTCAAATATTTCATTTAGTCAGTCCTTCATTGGTTCCATTGATACCAACTTCACGATTGCCACCTTGGGACTGTTGAACTGGGCATCCGCAGCCACATGTGGCATCTGTCTCTCTACTGGTCCCACAAACTTGAAATGAATTCACTGATATGGTGTTTGAGGCCATTCCCATGAGTTAAGGGATAATAACAGTGACGCCTTTCTTACTAATACACAGGGTTCACATGTTCCCACTTTCTCCTCAATCTAGAAGCCCACTTTTGGCCACTAAAAATCATCCCTGGCTATCTTCTTCATTCACATACCAAGATGCCCCTAGTTCACTTCTTCCAGCTCCTTTCTTCTTAACAGGGGAGAAATATCAAACCTCATTTCCCACATGAAACACCTGTCCAAAACACAGGCAAGTCCCACCTTCAGGACAGGTAAGACGTAATTCTGGGTGGTTTCCATGACTGGTCCTCCATATTAGGACTGAGTCCATCACTCAGCTCAAAACCAGGTTGTGCCAGAGAGAGTGTTCTGACCTTTTGGCTGACAATAGCACCTTGTCATCCTGGGAAAAGTGCATAATTTTCAGGTTCCAGTCAGGAATACCTTTATTCCCTGGTAGTGGCAGCCTTGACGGGGCATCTGCATTGCTGTGCTTCTCCACCTGTTGGTATTTGTTCTGAAAATGAGTGGGCTAATAGAGCAAATGCAGGCGTGCTGCCACCATTGACAATATCCTTGTACACATTAGAGGTTTATGGTCAGTCAGTAGCACAAAGTGCCTGCTGTAAAGGAAATTAGTGAATTTCAAAATGCCAAAAATGATGTCCAATCCTTCTTTTTCAACTCGAGTACAATTCTTCTTCACCTTTGTTCGTGACTGCAATGCAAACACAATGGATCTTTCCTCTCCATTCACTAAGACATGCGGAAATACAGCATCAACCCAATGAGGTGAGGCACACACGCTAACTGTAGTGGCAACTTCGGGTTGAAATACATTAACAATTCTGACATTTTGCTTCATCTCCAGGTAAAACACCTCATATTTCTGGGTCCATTTCACAGCTATCCTTTCCCAATAACCAATGCAAGGGCTTTAGCATGGTTGTCCGATCGGACATGAACTTGTCATAGAAATTTACAAGTTCCAAGAACAATCTCAGTTGAGACATACTCTCTGATCTCAAGGCCTTCATGGTCATCTCCATCTTCTTGCTCGCCTTGTGTAGTCCCTCACCATCATTACATGTCCCAAGCACTCCATGAAGTCCTTAAAAAATAAACTCTCATTTCTCTTTATACTTGTATGCTGTGCTCCTGCAATCTTTTTGGAGTTCCTTCCGAATATTTCAAATGCTCCTCTTCGAAGGATCCAGTAATCAAAATATCATTCAGATATCACTGGACACCTGGCAACCCACTTAATATTTGATCCATGGCTCTTTGGAAAACAGCCACATTGACGTGATGCCAGAAGGATGTTTCTTGTAGCAGAGAAGTCCCCTGTGTGTCACTATCATCAGCGGTGGCTGAGATTCCTTCACAACCCCCCTCTACAAGTAGGCCTGCAATTGATCCATTTTTAAAAATTTCTTTCCCCCTGCCAGTCCAGTGAATAGGTCTATTGTCAGTGGAAGGGGGTATTGATCCAAACTCGGGGCTGGGTTAACTGTGATCTTAAGTCATCACAAATCCTCACGGCACCACCTTTCTTTAAGACAGAATGACAGGAGTGGTGGTTACTAGCTCTAATGCTCCCAGATTCACCAGCCGTTCACCAGCCTCCACTTTAGACTAGATGGCATACGGTTCTGGGTGCACTTTCAGACTCCTAAGAGCCGCCTCTGGCTTCAGCAGTAATTTCGTTTGGAATCCTTTCATTTCCCCCAAGATTCCTTGAAAGGCATATTCTTCCTGTCCAGGATGCCTTGCAGAATCATATTTGCATCCACCAGCCTATTAACCACACCTCAACTCAACCTTAACCTTTGTAACCAGGAGCATTTGAATAATGCAGGGCATTCACCTTTTATTACATAAAAATGACAATTTTGCACACTGATCCCTTAACTGTACTTTCACCAGTTCATAACCCTTCAGTGGCACCACCTGTTCCAAGAACGTACATAGCTTAACCTTGGCAGGCTTCAATGGTAGTGCCCTCAACTTCTCCCTATGGATTGATTTCAGAATCAGGGACACCGCTGTGCACGTATCCACTTCCATTTTTACTGTTTTCCCCTCTATTTTAGGAAGAACCCAGAAACTGATCAGTTTTACCCCATACCAACAGCATGTTTAACTGAGACTCTGCGCCTTCCACTTCTAGCTGACTCCCTGGCTGGAAGCACGTACCTTATGCCTTGACACCCAGGGGAAGATTTCTATTTTTAATCCCATTCTCTTGTTTGTGTTGTAGCTGGCAATTTCAGGCAATATGACCCACCTCTTTACACCTGTGGCACTAGACTTCTTTAGTCCAACACATTGACTCTCATGGTCTCTCCTGACAGATCAGTGGCATTCTACGAGTGGTATCACACTCTGCCGAGTTTCCACAACTTGATGCACCCAGTTGTCATGAGAAAATTGGGTTGTTTCACTTGTAGCCAACTCCATTAAAGTAGCAATTTCAAAAGCTGCTTTGAAATTCAAGTCTCTCCTTGTTAGTAGCATCTGTTGATGGCTTTGTGACAGAGGCCACAATCGAAACGATCCCACAAGGCATCTTAGAGGAACACTCTGAATTCGCAACGTTCCACTAAACTCTTTAAGGCAGTCAAAAGTTAGGTGATGAACTCTCCTTCATGCCGTACCCATTTGTAAAAGCGGAAAAGATCTTTAATCCTCAGCGGCTTCAGTGTGAAATAATTTCCTAACACTCTGCACAGCTCTTGGAATGTTTTCTCTGCAGGTTTCTCTGGGTACATCAGACTCCTTAGAATTGCGAAGGTCTTACTCCCAATGACACTTAATTAAACTGGTACCATTATGTCCTTAGTAACTTTGATGGCCTTTAAGAACAGATGAAAGCATTCTGCGTGTAAAATCCAATTTTCTGACTCTTCAAAACCCAGCCACATCACCCCAATCAAGCTAAGATTTTGTTTTCAAAAAGAAGAAACAATTTGCTAACAATACAGCCACATCACTGACTCAAAACTACTGGATTATTTGGCGGGCAAATGTTTCCAGAAGTGTAGCACATTCTACTTCACCACAGAGAAAATTAAAGTACTTTTTAAGCTAGCTGTAAGGCATTGTAAAACTTTAGATGTCAAAAAAGAAAACATTACTATTCTTCAATGTCAAAACATTCTCAGAAATAAAGCTTCATATAGGTTTTTTTAAAAGACAAGATCAACAAATTATACAGCGAGGTTAAGTTATTCTTAATGATATACTAATCATGGAATGTCTTTCGTGGGGAGGGGAGAAGTGTGAATTTCAAATGACATTTCAAACAATTAGCAAATTAGTGCTGAATTCATATCTTGCAAAATAAACCATATAAACTGTAAATATCAGAGTTGCTTCTCTGCTTTCATTCTGTTAGTTAAGAGGACAAAGCAAGAGATGCAATTAATTTTTACAGTTTGGCTTACCCCACTATTATTCTCCTTCCTTTATCCAAGCTTCCAAATGGGAACACAAACAACTTGTTGGCACAGAAATACGGAGAACCTCCATCCAAGTCACAAGGTGGATGTTTTCAGACAAGACATTAATGGTGTACTTCATGCTAGCAGCATCTTTCTAGTTGACCTACACACACCTCGGGAACATGCAACAAAATATTTCCAAAAAAGGGGTTGCCTTCATATTTCACCTGCCTTTTGTCCATGCAGGATGAAGTTTAGCTGTTAAACAGAACAGCAAGTAGTCTAGGTACAACAGTGTTTTAGTAATTATGTTGTAAAATCCTTATCGCTGGATCAAGTTCAGAGTTGAACTAATTACTTGGTCATAAGTAGGTCACAACCATTCATGTTTGTGTGAGCCCAATGCATTAAAGGTAAAACTGCAATGTAAGCAGCATGAGGAGATGAAGATTGTAAAACCTATCTTAAGGTCATTGCTTTAATACAGACTTGATAAGGATGACCAACATAAAAAAAGGCCTGATTTTCTGATACTTGGTAACAGAAACATTTTTCTTAAACCACGAGTCTTTCTTTAGCTCTATGTTAACAAGTTTATGCTTCTAAAAGAATGTTTAACTAAAGGATACAAAAGTAAACTTGCAAGGACAAACCTTACTTTTAAGGAGACAGTGTCAGAAAAATTGTGGCTGCACTAACTTCTGCAACTAAAAGGGTGTCAAATCAAAGGTGTGAATTTGACAGATCTAAGGAACTACTCAAAGTAATTGCATCTATTAAAATCTCTGACTCTGGTCAATGTTGTAGTTAGTCTTCAGCAAGCATTAACACTGTTTTTCTTAACAGATTTGCTATCCATTTTGTCTATTAATAATTTGCTCCTGAACTTCTGAGCAACTCTGATTATTGATGAATGTCTATTAAGTGTCTGTGTACCTAACTTTAACAGATTTGTAACCAATAAAGTCTTTACTTTGTGAAAACAGATTAACAGACAACATAATTGGCCCAAAGTCATTTATAAATCAAAAAGACTAGTTAAAAAGAAACCAATTAGGGTGGCTTTTCTTCTTAAAGAGGTGTGCAGATTCTCTACCCATAAACTCCCACTCCAACAACAGTGGTGCCAGAAGTCAAATTTTACATGCCTGTTCAAAGAGGGGGAAGGGAGATAATTCAAGTCAAAAATCATTTGACCTTAGGCAAAATAAGGTGACACACTCGAAATTCAGCATGTATTCAACACTTAGAAAACTGTGTTTGACCAATGTGATCAGGTTCTTCAATGAAGTAACTAAGAGGGTTCATTGGGGTAGTGTGATTCATACATTCACAATCATACAGTGCGGAAGAGGACTTTCAGCCTATTGAATCTGTGCCAACCAATCTACATTAATCCTACTTTTGTGTACTTACCATCTCTACTTCAAACAGTATTGAATAAATTACGATACAATAAAAGTCTAAGCAAAATTAAAGTTTACAGGATTAAAGTCTGCATCAACATTAAATTGGCTAAGGGATGGAATGTGGAAAGTTATAGTAAAAGTAGTTGGCAAATCAGAGGAAATGTTCATGGGCTTCAATATAGAGAGCATAATTTCAAAGTTTGCAGACTCAGGAAACTCAAAAATCTATTAAACAGTTAGGGAGGTGAGCGAAGAAACTTTACAAGAATTTAGATAGATTGGTGAAATGGACATGCCTTGCAAAATTTAACATGTAAAATACGTAGTCATTGAATTGATAGTAATAAAGCAAGATGAATAAAAATATAAACTACATATAAATAAGATGGATATAATCTAAATTTTAAAACAATCTCAGCAGCAAAGAAGCAATAATGGGAACTCCAGATGCTGGAGAATCCGAGATAACAAAGTGCGGAGCTGGATGAACACAGCAGGCCAAGCAGCATCTTAGGAGCACAAAAGCTGACGTTTTGGCCTAGACCCTTTTCTGATGAAGGGTCTAGGCCCGAAACGACAGCTTTTATGCTCCTAAGATGCTGCTTGACCTGTGGGTTCATCCAGCTCCACACTTCGTTTTCTCAGCAGCAAAGAAACCTGGATGCGTCTGTTCAAATTTTTAAGAGATGACAAACAAATTCCTTGCTAATAAAATATAGGTGATCCTTAACTTAATTATGTAGAAGTATAAAATATTAGCAAGCACGAGAAAGCGCTCTTGAGGCAAAGCACACAAAAGAGTGTGTGACAGCATTTGATTTCTCAGTGTTTAGTTCCGTACAAATTGATCAACTTACCCAAACCTGGCTCTTTCAAAACCATCTTTTCTCTTTAAACATTAACTCATTTTTCACATCTACTGAATACATCTGATATGTTTTTAATCTGGTTTCACTCTATTTACAGAGAACAGTTTGTGTGGTTAGAACATATCTGCCTGTAACATGCAAAATGATTTTAATCAACCATCCTAGAGAACTGTCAACTATAATCACATCTTTTAAACCACTGCAGACTTGATCCAAATCAGATCGAAGCTTGGAAAGCTATTTCTCGCAAAAGAAATCCAAAAGTAAACATCAGAATCGGAATCAAGAGAAAGGCTAATCTTTTGTCAGTGCACAACTGGCATCTTTCATCTGATCTAAAAATTAGTAAGGAGACCAGATAGGGACAATGCTTTGTTGTGACCTCACAACACACCACAAACTAAAAGAGCCACACCATTGTGGATTAAAAACATTGGCTGAGCAAGAGAAGACAAGAGATTAAAAGTCAATGCATATTTCTCAGAGTTGAGGAAATTTTGTAGTGGAGTTCTTCAGAAGTTAGTAATGAGACCGTTTCAGAGCCCAAAACGTCAGCTTTCCTGCTCCTCTGATGCTGCTTGGCTTGCTATGTTCATCCAGCTCTACACAGAGTAATCTCAGTAATAAGACCCTTGCTTTTCCTGGTATTTATTAGTGATCAGAAATCAGTGAGCAGGGCCATGTTTAAAGTTTTCAGGTGACAAAAATTTAGAAGAATATCGTAGATTGTGAGGAGCACATTATAGAACTCGAGAAGGACAGACAAGTTAATGGAGTGAACAGGTAGGTGGCAAAAATTGTTTCAATGCAGAGAAGTGTGATGTGATGCACTTTGGTAGGACAAACTTGAGAAACAATATAAAAGAGGGGCTACAATTCTAAACGGGGTGCTGGAGTAGAGGAACCTGGATGTGTACGTGCAAAAATCATTGAAGATGGCAGAGCAAGTGGCAAGAACAGTATGTAAAAGCATACAATATCCTCGGCTCTCTTAATAAGGCCATAGAGCGAGGAGGTGATGTTGAACTTTTCCAGGAAACTTGTTCGACCTCATCTGGAGTAGTGTGTACAGTTCCAGGTGCCACATTAGAGAAAGGATGCATTGCAGACAGAACAAAAGAGATTTACAAGAATGATTCCAGGAATGAGAAACGTGCAATTGAAGAAATTGCAATTGCTCTCCTTAGAAAGAAGATGGCCAAAAGCGGTTCTAATACAGGTTTTCAAAATCATGAGTAGACTAGATAGAACATATAGGGAAAAACTGCTCCTGATTGGAAAAGGAACAAAGAGAGAGTACAGATTTAAAATGATTTACAAACGGAGCCAGAGTAATATTAAAAGAAAAAACCTTATTTTCACTCGGCAAGTAGTCACGGTATTGAGTACAGTGTACTGCCTGGATGTGTGGTGGAGGTAGGTTCAATTGAGTCATTCAAGAAGGTGCTTGATGGTTATTTGGATAGAAACTAATGGGTAAAAATATGAGGAAAAGCAGGGGAGCATCAGATAATGTTGCTCATTTGAAGGACCGGTGCAGGCACAATAGGCTGAATGGCCTCTTTCTGCACTCTAAGACTGTGACTCTGTCCTAACGTGTATTGTACATTGCAATTTATATTTTTAAAATTAAGCTATCAAAATATAAAATTAAAAGCATCCTCTGAAATCACACTACAATTACAACGTTGCTTTGATTACAAAATAACAATCTTCACACAAATGCTCAAGCCACTTGGGGTCCAAGTGGACATTTCTTCTCCCTGCCAAGAACTACAGGTGAATTTTTATCATCATGAACTGGGTTTTTGGGTAAAAATCCCATCTTTGTAACACCATTTTAATTTAAATTAGGTGTCTGGAGAATGACAAATTTATGTTCAGGATTTCTTATTTTAAGTTACATTTGGTGTACTTCCTCAATTTCAGCTTGATTAAAAGGCACCGTATGGGCTGAGGTACAGCGTGATGTTAGAATTTGGTAAGCAATCTACGTTATACAGATATTTTGCTTAGATTAAGGAATGTGCAGTCAAAGTACTAATATTTTGATATTTTAATGTTAATATGCAGCACGGTGGCTCAGTAGTTAGCACTGCAGCCTCACAGCACCAGGGACCCGGGTTCGATTCCAGCCTCGGGCAACTGTCTGTGTGGAGTTTGCACATTCTCCCCGTGTCTGTGTGGGTTTCCTCTGGGTGCTCTGGTTTTCTCCCACAGTCCAAAGATGTGCAGGCTAGGTGGATTGGCCATGCTAAATTGCCCGTACTGTTCAGGGTGTGTGGATTATAGGGGGATGGGTCTGGGTGGGATGCTCCAAAGGGCAGTGTGGACATGTTGGGCCGAAGGGCCTGTTTCCACACTGTAGGGAATCTAATCTATGCTACAGTTACAATTAAATTTTTTAACCCAGGTCATGTCACAAATTAGATGTTTTGTCCTTGCTTTTCATCAATGTAATCAGAATCTATTATTAAATAAGTTAGAACAGAGCACTTGAGTAAGTTCAAGATGATCAGGCGGAGTCAACATGATTTTGTTAAAGGGAAATTATGTTTGGCCAGTCTGTTGAAAGTCTTTGAAGAGGTAACTACTGTGGATAAAGTGGAACTAGTAGCCATACTGTACTTAGATTTCCAGAACACATTTGATAAGATGCCACAACATCGTGGAAAATATAAAATCATGGTGTAGCATTTTGGCATAAATAAACTATTGACTGGCTAATAGAAAGCTCAGAGTAGGTATAAATGGATTGTTTTCAAATTATCAAGACATAATGAATGGTCTGCCACAAAGATTGTTGCTGGGACCTCAACTGTTTATAATTTAAATAAATGACTTAGATGAGAGAATGGAAAATACAGTTGCCAAATTTGCTGACAGCACAAAGCTAGGTGTTATGGAGCGAATACAAGGAAATTACAAAAAAAGGTTAAATGAATGGGCAAACAGGTGGTGAGTGGAATGTAATGCAGAAAAACTTGAAATTGTCCATTTTGACGCAAAGAATTTTAAAAATTGTCGAGATGGTGAGAGATTACAGTTCTGAGTTGCAGAGAGAATTGCAAAGGTCAGTATATAGACAGACAGGCAGACCAACCAAGTAATTGGAAAAGTTAATGGATTGTTAAAATTTATCACAAAGAAAAGTGGATACAAAAATCTGAAGGTTTCAGTTATATGGTAAGATCACATCTGGAGTATTGTGACCAATACTATGTACCCTATTTTAAGGAAGAATGTAAATGTGTTGGAGGCAGTTCAGAGAAGGTTTGCTGGACTAATATCCCTTTAATGGGAAAGTTGACTCAAATGGAAAGGTTGGACAGGCTAGGCTTGTACCCTTTGAATGTTTTGAAAAGCAAGAGGTGACTTAACTGAATATAAAATCTGAAGGGTCTTGATAGGTCTGTTTGCAGTTACAGAAGAATCTGGAACTAGGGATCACAATTTGAATAATCAGAAGCCACTCACCTGAAGAGACATCAAGCAACAAAAATTTCTCCTAGAGTGGCAGAAGATTTTAGAACACTATCTTAAAAAGGACTGAAATCAGGACTACATTTAAGGCAAAAGTAGATGGCTTCTCGTTAAGCAAAGGGCAAAAAGATTATGAGGGTTAGGCAGGCATGCAGATTTTAGGTTAGAATCAGGTCAGCCATAATCTTAATGACTGGTATAGCAAGCTCAAAACAGCTGAATGACCTACTCCTGTTCCTCATTATGTTCATATGAATCTTCAACTTTATATAAACCCTATATAGAATCAGATTTCTGGCTTATATTTGTTTAAAACATTTGTGAGAATTGTAGAAAAATCCAACAATTATGTATATCTCAGACCAATTTAGAAAGTCAATTTTTAAAAAAATAATTTCATAAGTATTAAGGCATGAGCACATTCCTTGTTATTGGTTTGATTTTAGCCTTAAAATTAAGCACAGGGATAGAAAGTAACTTTGGACTTCACTAACTTTTGAGAAGATTTTTACCCCTGAGATTACTTTGTCAAATTTTGTTTATCTTGCTTGTCTTCGAACTGTCATAGTCATATAGCACAGAAACAGACCCTTCAGTCCAACCAGTCCATGCCAACCATAATCCCAAATTAAACTAGTCCTACCTGCCTGCACTTGGCCCATATTCCTCCAAACATTTCTTATCCATGTACTTATCTAAATGCCTTCTAAAAACTTTGTAACTGGACCCGCATCCACCATTTCTTCTGGAAGTTCATTCCATAACACGAACAACTCTAAAAAAAATTCCCTCATGTCTTTTTTAAATTTTTCTTCTCTCACCTTAAAATATGCCCCCTAGTCTTGAAATCCCCTACCTTAGGAATAAGACCTGTGCCTTTCACCTTATCTATAACCTTCATGATTTTATAAACTTTTTCAAAATCACCTCTAAACCTCCCAACCTCCAGAGTAAAAAGGTCCGAGGCTATCCAGCTTCTCCTTATAAGTCAAACTCTCCAATCTCGGCAGTATCCTGGTAAACCTCTTCTGAACTCTCTCCAGCTTAGGAATATTTTGCCATGTAGTCCCAGCTGTGTTTATTTGAAGCTGACTTTAACACCTCACCTTACAGCAGTGTTCCCCATATGGGAAGACACAACCACGAGACAACAGCACTATAGCACTGACTGGCACCACTGTTCTCCCACAGGCATGCGTTGAGGTTGCCAAGGCAGGCAAGGTCTGACAGTACCACTCAGGGTTGGTCACGATGGCAGAGATGTTCCAAACTTTGGTTTGGTAGGCAATAGTTTGGGCTGGGGGAACACGAGGGGGAGTGGGTTGTTAGATTACAAGTAAAGAGGAATTGGACAAGCTTGAGAATCGAAGAGACCCAGATCACAGAAGGGGATGGCCAAGGGGAGAACTAGAAGTTTTGAGGTGGGGTGTGGGATTAATTCAACCAGGCACCTTTGCTGAACCTGCCAGCACACCCTCCATCTTGTATTGTTACCATTTCCCACCCACGTATCTACAACATTCATTATTCCTTTTCCACCGAGGTTGGTTATCCTGCACCATGATCTGTTAACTTTAGATTGTTTACCTAAAAATACCTGTATGATTTAACTGAAATTATTGTTTCAAATTCTCAATAAAAATGTGCTGTATGTAGTGAAAGCTATTAACAATCAATCATAATTCTCTATTCCCAAAACACTCCCGATGATGTCTGGCCAAGGCTGTGTATAACAGAAATACTACTTCCCCTATATGTACCTCAACACTTGAGATAACAGCCAAAATTCTACTGACCTTGTCTTTTGTTTTTATACCTGCACAAAGTTATAAATTATGACTGTGTAGTATTTTGAAGTGTTCATTATTACAATATTTTACTTATAAAATATGCCATATTTCTTGCAGTAGCTGTATTGCAGCAGTTCCCAAATGCATGGGAGATAGCTTTAAACAAATATTTCTAACTCTGAGCTAGGCAATGCAGGTTCAAGTTCCATCTGTTCTAGAAATGTGTAATAACATCTCCGAACAGGATGCTTAGAAAATATCTTTGACACATACCTAAAAAGAGATAAAATGGCATGCTCAAGGCCTTTCTTAGCCGATGGGAACTGCAGGAGCTGAAGTGCATTACCTACTTCCTGACTGACGTTTCAATTTGAACTTTGTCAATTTAAATCTTGAACATTTGACTTGTTACTAAACTCCTTTATAATCAGTTGAACAAAATTAGATGGGAGTAAGAGCTACATAAAAGCTATCACTAAGGGGTCTTCTGACAGTGTTAGTGCATCACCAACTCTGGGCTAGAAGATCCAGGTTAAATTTACACCAAGGTGTGATGGTCATTGACATATGTCATAACACATCCAAACAGATTGCTACAGAGTATATTTAGACACTTGCTAAGCTACAGTGATGCTATGTTAGGAAGAATAACTTTTTAAATGTTGTACTTTGTAAATAGAGTCATAAGAGATGTACAGCATGGAAACAGACCCTTCAGTCCAACTCGTCCATGCCAACCAGTAATCCTAAATTAATCTAGTTTACACTTGCCAGCATTTGGCCTATATCCTTCCAATCCAGATGTCTTTTAAATGCTGTATTTGTACCAGCCTCCACCACTTCCTCTGGCAGTTCAATCCATACATGCAACACCCTGTGTGAAAAAGTTGTTTCCCCATTCCCTTGCAAATTTTTGCCCTCTCACATCAAACCAGTGCTCTCTCGGTTGTTGACTTGCTTGGCGAGCTGGCTTGTTTTCGTTCAGACATTTCGTCACCATGCTAGGATCATCATCAGTGAGGCCTCCAAAGAAACGATGGTTATGTTTGGCTTGGGCTACTATAGTGTCATTGTCCCAGTTAAACTGATGGCCTTCATTGTCTGAGTGTACTGATATTAAGGAAAGATTGTTGTGCCGTTTTGCTGATATTCATGTATTCTGAAGGCTAGTTTCCTTCCTGTCTGTCCAATGTAATGTTTGTGGTAGTCATTGCATTGTATTTTGTGAGCCATGTTGGTTCTGCATGTTGTAGGAATGGGGTCTTTAATCTTTGTGAGTGTTTGTCATGGAGTAGCTGTGGGCTTATGTGCTATCATGATTCCTGGTCGTCTTTCAAGTCTTGTTGTCAGGTCTCTCATGTTCTTGATGTACAGCAGCATGTAAGGGCATACTGTGTCCTCATGTTGTTGTCTGTTTACTAAGCACCTGCAGATGAAGTTGCGGAGATATCTGTTCATAGTGAGGATGTTGTATAGATGTCCTTCCTCTTTCCTGCGTAGTTCTGGAGTGATGCAGTGAGTTGTGGCCTATTTAAATAGGGTCCTAATGCAGCTTTGTTTGTGGACGTTGGGGTGGTTACTGGGAAATTGAGGATTTGATCACTGTGGATAACTTATCTATATACCGAGGTTTTGAATTCCCCATTGGTCATATGCTCAATTCTGACAACCAAAATGGAAGATGACTGTTGTTATCATCTTCTCTTGTGGATTTAATCTCTGCAAATACATTGTTAATGAGCACGGTGAGCGGAACAAGCCAGCTCAGCAAGCAAGTCAACAACCTCACCTACAATCAGAGCTACAAATCTTTGCTGTAACTATGCCCTCCAGTTCTGGACTTCCCTATCCTGGGGAAAAGATCTTGACTCTTCACCCTGTCCATGCCCTAATGATTTTATAAACCAAAATGGAAGACTGAATACCATCCTTCCCCAAATAGCTTTTTGGAATAGATCAGGCAGGCAGAAATACTTTATGTTCATATTCAAGTCTTACTTCTACTTTGTTTGCATTGAAATGTTAAAAGAACTGGATTTATAAGCAAGTAAAACAGATTGTGCATATAGACAAAATACAATGTTTTAGAGCACCACATGCTATACTGCCTTTCAGGCTAAGACAGACACCACAAACCTCGTGTTCACATTCTTCCATCAGCCAGCTCCAATAACAGCTGTTGTTTTATCTTCATTCAATTCTTATTGTAAACATCTCAGCCTTCATCCACCAAATGGTTTTTTTGCCCGTCCAACTACAATTTTCACTTCCTATGCTTATTTTTTGCACAGATAGTCAAACAAACAGTTAAAGCGGCTAGAAGATTAAAGAAATTTGCAAGGTTTTTTCAAAATTATAAGAGGTATTGACATGACAACTTGGGAAAAAGCTTGCCCACTGATTGGTGTTTAAGAGAATGCTGTTTTCTATTCTATTTTAGAACATGGGAAGTTTCACCTCAATGGTTGCCAATCATTTCAGTATCAAGGCACACTTCAATGAGACAATACCCAATCTTTCCAGCTGAACTGATCGTGCGGTATCACAAGTCTATGCACGTATGACTCCGGAGGCTTAAGCATGTGCGGTCAGTAGGGGTGCCTCGTATTATCAGGTACTGCCTTCAATAATAGACACCTGTGCTCCAGAGAAGGCCACAACATTCAGGTAAAGCAACGCTGCTTTCCAAAACATTTGCAGCATACTTCTAACCTGGTCAATTGCATGCCGGTTGAAAACTACGGTTTAATCTTAAGCAATGCTGAAAAGGGAAACAGAAAGAGCTTCTAAAGAGGAAGTTTTTTTTAAATATGGGAAAAGCATGGGGGCTGGGGACAAGGTGGACAACCTTTTAGAGAGCTAGAATCGGAACAATATGTTCAACAGCTTCCCTAGGAACTATAAAGTTCTAAAATGGGTAGCAAGCATAATTCAAGGTCAGCTGAGCCCACTGGCAACTGCTGCAAATGATAAACCTCTCAAACAGATGAGTCACTTTATTCGGAATAGTTACAAAAGGTTTACAGTAAAATATCTCTAGGCTGTAACATATTGAAAGGTGTAATGTTAGGAAAACCATGTCAAATATTTAAAAATGTAAACTAATGAAAAGTCATGCACTTACTTTACATAATTGCACCTATAATTGTCAAGTAAGATTTCATTACCTATTGGATGTTATTAAAGCATAGTCCTGATATCAGGGCTGCATCAATTTTTCAGGTATAATGCATAAATGCAATTTATTCATATTTTGTCTTTATTTTTCAAAGAAATATTGGACTAAAAAACTTGCAAGGGAAATGAACATGTTATTAGGGGCAGCTGAAAAATCTCAATACAAAAATAATAATGATGTAGCACTGACATCCATTAGTTTATAACTGAAGTGGATGACAGGATTCTGAAAAGATATGGACACTTTTGAGTTCCAGCAACTTATTTTATTCAATGTTCATTCACCGGATTTGGGCACATTTAGCTATTTATTGCTTATCACTAACAGCCTTAGAAGGAGGCAGCACTAAGTGACTTCTCAAACTCCTGCAAACCACAAGATGTAGGGGCATCCACAATACCCAGCAACAGTGAAGGCTTTGATCCATCTCTGTCCATTCCATTTTTTAGACTTTGTAGAAGTTTTGATATATTTGAGTGGCTTGCAAAGCCATTTCAGAGAACAGTTAAGAGTCAAATACATTTCTGTCGGTTTGGAGTCATATGTAGACCAGACCAGTGATAGTAGAAACTGCTGCTGCTGCTGGAGTCTAAGATAACAAAGTGTAGAGCTGGATGAACACAGCAGGCCAGGCGGCATCAGAGGAGCAGGAAGGCTGACGTTTAGGGCCTGGGCCCTTCTTCAGAAAGAAAAAAGGTGGTTCCAGACCTGAAACATCAGCTTTCCTGCTCCTCCGATGCTGCCTGGCCAGCTGTGTTCATCCAACTCCACACCTTATTATGTTAGGCCAGACCAGGTATGTTCGACAGATTTCTTTCCCTTAATAAAAGGGCGCTGGTAAACCAAATGTAATTTTCTGACAATTAACAATGATCACATGTTCAGACTAATATTTAATTAGAGGTTTTACTGAACTTAAATTCCATCATTTGCTGTGGTTGGATTCAAACCCATGTCCCTTGAGCATTAGCCTGGAGCACCAGATTGCTAGCCTAGTACGATGTTGCACCCAACATCATGCCAGCGTGAATAAAAGATCAATCAGCTAACAGAAAACAGCATATTTATACATGGTCATTTTATGCTTATCAAGCTGTAACAAGTAGGGCCTCAACTCTGTACAATTTATACAGAATGACTTAGATGAGAGAATTGAAGGCATGATAGCTATCTGTGTTATCAGCAAATTCAACAAAGTTGTGAAAAGGGCACAAGGAGGCTACAAAAGCATATACATAGGTTAAATAAGTGGCAGAGATCTAACTAAAGGATTATTGTATGGGAAAATGTTAAATTGCCCATTTCAGCTGAGAAAAATAGAAGCTTAGTATGCAAATGGTGAGAGACTCCAGAACTCTAAGGCACAGAGATCTGTGTGTACAAACACATAATTGCAAAATGTTAGAATGCGGTGCAGCAAGCAATTATGAAAACCAGTGGAATGTTATTGTTTATTGCAAGTGGAACTGAATACAAAAGTAGGTGATTATGCTTCAGTTCTACAGGATATTAGTGAGACCAAATTGAAAGTGTTCAGTACTGGTCTGCTTATTTGAGGTTATGAATGCTTAGCAGCAGCTCAGAATGGTTAAAGACAAATACCTGGAACAGGAAGGTTGTCTTATAATAAAAAAGTTGGACAGGCTAGGTTTTAACCACTGGAGTTGAGCCAACTTTATTGAAATACAAAGATGACATCAGGAGTATTGACAGGGTGGATGTAAAAAGGATGTTTCCTCTTGTAGGGAAATCTAGAACTAAGGGTACTGTTTAAAAATAAGGGAATCACCTATTTAATAAGGCATTTTTCTCCCCCTTATGGAGGACTGAAATCTTTGGAACTCTCTTCCTCAAAAGGCACTGGAAGCAGTCTCTGAATATTTTTAAGGCCAGGTAGATGGACCAAAGGGATGAAATATTATTGTGGTAGGCAGGAATGTGGAGAAATCAGCATGATCTTCTTGAAAGGCTTTCAGGCTCGAGTGAGTGAATGGTCTATCCCTGGCATTAATTCATAGGGAATTACGCTTCATGTGTGAATTTTAGAACACAAGGAATTTATAGCAGCAGAATTTACAAGAAACGATTCATGATGACACATGAAAATCTAAAAATGCAGAAATACTGTATTCCACAACACTAGTTCTATGTATACCTCATGTAAGTGTAGGAAATGTGTAGCAGGCTGTAGAAAGCATGTCTCCCCTTATTTAGAATGAGAAGTGGCAGAACAGTTAATTGTGTGTTTGGGTTCTCCTGCTGGGAAAGACAATCATTTTATATTTGGTGACGCCACCCTTGACAATAACTGAAATGATTCCACAACTAATGTGTTGTGTAGGTGTATGAGTTAAAGACTATCTTTTTTGCAATCTCTTAAATAACAGATATTTTAATTTCGAGGAAGCTGTAGGTGAAAGAGACAGTAATGTCTGAAGAGCGATGTTAGGAAAATTTACACTTCCAGTCAGGCTGAAACATAATTCAGCCCACCCAAATATGTGGGTGAAAAATGACATTTGTTTCTCGAAAAATGCCATCATAGTAAAACAAATAACCCTTAGTTACTTTAGACCCAACAGACACACGACTGGAATCTTCCAGTCAAAGTAAATGACTTTGTTGAAAGTTGAAAGGCATGAAGTATACAAAGCATTGGAGTTTATGTCTTGATGAACAGAAAAGCAGGGAAGTAATGTTAAAATGTATACAGAATCTTGATTAGATCACACTGGGAACGGCGTGTGAAAGTCAGGTCAAAAGGATGTTTTCAAAATTAAGGGCTCCAGCTATCAGAATAAATGAAGTGAGCTGGAGTTCTTTTCTGGAAATTAGTAGGTATATCACGCATGTGGAGCAGGTGGGAATGGAATCTAGGCCTCCTAGCTCAGAGGGAGGAACTTTACTACATTTCTGCAAGAACTCCCAAATAGTAGGTATTACATGTCTTATAATAGGAATTAAATAGAGCGGTGTAGAAATCGTTTCCACTTATCGGAAACCAAAACCAAAGAAAATAGATACAACGTTGTGACAAGCAGATCGGATGGCATGGTGCCTCACAGCACCAGCAACCCAGGTTCAATTCCAGCCTTGTGTGTCAGTGATGAGTTTGTACACAGTGTCCTTGAGGGTTTCTGCCAGGGGCTCGACTTTGCTCCCACAGACTAAAGATGAGTTGCTCAGGTAGACTGGCCATGCTAAATTGCCACAATGTCCAAGGCTAGATAGGTTAGCCATGACAAATACAGGGATTGAGTCAAGGGCTAAGTCTGGGTACGCTGCTTTTTGGTGGGTCAGCGCAAGCTTAATGGACTGAATTGGCTCTTTCTGCAGTGAAGGAATTCTATGATTCAAAGTAATGGATTGGGGAGGGTTTTTTTTCCCCATTTCAATATTACCGCATGAAGTCCAACAAAAGTACAAGATAATCCAAGGTGGCAGCGCAATAGCAACACAGCATGTAGGCTCCTGCCTACTCTAAATGCTTTTTTTTTCTTCTTTCACTGCTTTTTTTTTTCTTCCTTTAATCTACTTCCCTTCTGTGCAGAATGGGTTTGTGCACTGCAGAGGAGATCAAGCCAACGAGCCGGCAAGAGGACCCTAGCATCTGCAGCAGCTTCGAGAAAAGGCAGCCCAAGATCTCCTAGCATCAGTGGCTACATCGAGAGCGAGGATGATCGAGTCAGCACAGGGACAACAAACCCATTTAGGAGGAGATCAAGCTGTTGTGGGGGTTCAGAGGCCAGCATGGCTAAGCACTTAAGAAGGGCAGTAATGTTGAACTTTTAACTTGTTTTTCCCCAAATGTATACACAAGATTTTGTACCTAACTACCTTTGTGCATATGATGGCATTGGGAATGGTGACTTTGTACACTTTTCACTGTACTCTTGTAGCCCTGTACTTCAGTATGTGATGACAATAATATTTAATTCTAGGTGACTGGAAGTTGAAACTATTGATTGACATTTGAATCAATTGCACAAGGTAGAAATCTGCAGATCAGGGGATTGTATGTTTTACAAGTCATCCACTTGTGTCAACTGTGAGTAAAATTGCATGTGCAGTTAAACTGAACTGCAACCAATCCCACTAATTAAATTACAGTACCTCCCAATGTATTGATTCATGTGTGACAGATTGAAAAAAAGAGCACATGGTAGAAAGAACTGACAGTAGAGGAACTGGCATAGACCAGTTGATCCAAATATCCATTTTTGCCTATCGATTTAATCTTTTTTCTGTTTCATATACTTCTAACCATGCCACCACTACATAAAAGTCTTTGACTTTAAATAAAAATTAGCACAGCACACCACAATTTACTGAAAAAGTCAAACCAAACTTTCATTCAACAAATTGGAATTAAATGTTTGCCCCACTTGAACAGGCCACTGACCAAATTAAATATACTGAAAAAAATTCACTAAACTCACAGAGCTCCTAAAATTGAAATGCAAAGGGCTTTATATTGTTTTAGTTGCTCACATATCTTAAAGGCTGATGTTTTCAAGCACAACAGATATAGACTTTGCTGATTTTTAAAAGTGCTGTCATAAAAAGAATACATATACAGATTTGTCAAAGATATACATTTTATATCACTACATATTTTTCTGATACTTCCAAAAGAATTGAACATTTTTAACAGACTGATGTGAATCTTTTGTTTTAATGCAATTAACATTCTGAGCTTAATTTCCAGTAAGACAATTTTCAATTTATCAAGGATGCAGTGCCACTATGTGATCAAAGAATTATGACAATGGATGCTCTGTACTCACAGATACAATAACAAGTTAAATCAATTACATAATAACCAGCATTTTATGCATACTTGTTGAAGCAGTTGACCCAGCAAAACAGTTAGTGTGCAAGAGATTGTTATGCAGTTGCCAATCTGCACAAAATTAGAGCTTCAGAAATGTAAAAGGCCACAACACTGTTTCAAACAAAAGTTTATATGTATCTTAATGCCCAAAAACCACTTGAAACGCTAAATGTTTCACTAAAATATTTGCATGATGTTTAAATATACACCAAGTAAACCTTAGTATGTATAAGGTTAATGAGTATTGTAGACCCGTTATGAATTAGGAAAATAAACAACCACTTGCATCGGTCTATCAATCTGCTCCGTTCAGGACCAAGTCATAAAACACAAACGTACCAACAAAGTGGCACGAAAAAGTAGCTTGCGTCTGACAACAGACAAAGTAGCGTGTTATCAGTTCTACTGATTTAAGCCTCATGATTTCAGTTCCTGTGGGTGGCTCAGCCATGAATGCAATTACCTTTTGTGCAGCAGGTCGCACTACCAAATTCTGGGGAGGGGCACGCCACATTGTTGTGAGACTGATCAGGAAATTACCGAAAAGAATGTTACAACCATGTCCTGACAGATCACTTCTCTCGCGTTAAAACGATCTAAAAAGAACCGTTAGATCTAGTAGCTGGTACAACAGGATTCAAGCAGGGTTCACAACTGAAATTTAAACTTTGGCAAGATAACTTGTTTTTGTAATCTCCCCACCAAGCCCCCCCCGCATCTCAAATTTAATAGATAGCTGACACCAACCACCTCTTCCCCCCCCCACCAAAAAAAGGCAAATCACCATCTCCCTTGTTAAAGAGATAAACAACAGTGAATCTTTTCTACCTTTTGATCCACGATAGAGCAGACAAGGTCTTTGACGGCAGAGAGGGAAATATCCTGAGCCTCGATGGTAACTGGTTCCCGGGTGAGGCCGATCTGCAGGAGGAAGGACACGCCGTTAAAGGATCCCCGGGAATTGGTGGGACTCGGGGCGCTGAGGCTCCCGTTGGAAAGCCGGCCAGAGAGCACACCGCTAGCGGGCGGAGACAGCGATGGGGTCGGCGATGAGGTGGGCAGCGGTAACACCGGCGGTAATAATCTCTGCGACACGGGAGGAGATGAGTTGCTGCTGTTGGCTGACATCTGGCTTCTGGAGGCGATAGATTTCAAATCAGAAACTTCCAGCGTTCCAAAACTAGAAACAAATATACTGAAGGGGGCAAAACTACAGTCTGCCTTGTCGATTTGTCTGTTCGGAGAGGGGTGCAAGGGTTAGCGGGTTAACATTTGCTGAGAAGTTTGTGTAGCTGCAGCCTAGTTAAGTTCCACTCATGTTCCCTCCGCCCCCACTCTGCTCTCGTCTTCTCTCACTCTCCCCCTCTCTTGCTCTTCTGTAGTTTCAATCCGCCGTCGCCAGACGCTCAATCCGTCACCGGAAATACCCTGCAAAAGAGAAGAGGGGGAGGCTCGATGAAAAGATGATGTTTTATTTTATTGCTAACGCACACATTAACAGTGACAACCCAACACCCCGTGGATGTGCAAACATTTAAGTTATAGGCAATCTCCCGGTTGTGGGGGGAGGGGGTGATGAAGGGACAGAGATTTGGCTCTGTATGTTGTTACACCAAAGAAACAGCTTCCCACTTAGAGCGCAAAACCATTAACTTCAAAACAGTTCAGAAAACCAACTGCAGTCCCTTGCTTTTCCACCGTGATACGAAGCATTTAAGTTCCATTTCCCGCGAGAGACATTACAGCGATAAAGACCAGAGGATGGGGGTGTATTCAGTGAAGAGTGTTTCAATAAACCGGATGATCCGAAATCTCTCATCCGTTCATGTCCATTCGCGTTAATGGCCACGTCGGGGTTTTTTTAACATTTTCTGTGTCTGTTTAGAATTCACCAATAGTTGACGGTGACATGTATCGTCCAGAACACATGCACTTGGTGACAACAATCGTCAGATAAATAGTTACCAAGCCGCAGGAGTTCCTACAACATGAATAAAAACAGTTGTTTTCAGCTAAAGATCTGGAACGTTACAATTAAGCAAGTGAAGGTTATTGCATCTGCTGCACATGCAGTGTTACTTTTAACCCATATTCTGACTGACATCGGGTTATTCAACATTCACTCGACATGCGATGATGTGACTTTCCTGTCCGCGCGAATTTCGACAAATGTGTATCCACCGACGAACGTCTTTGAACCACATGACTTATAGGGGTCTTGCTTCCAAAGAAAACATTTGCCTTAACATACATAATCATTTCTAAATTCGCAAAGTTCCTTCATGTATATTTCTTCAGTGTTAATAGTTACCAGGAACGGCAGTTAACATAAAAACTGAAGATGTGAACTGTCCAAGGCAATGCCATATTAACTAGAGCTTACGTGAACGTACTGGGCCTTTACACAGACAATTGGAATTACTTGGGTGTGATATGAAATAAGAAATAGGGAGATCAGACCGAATAGCTCCAGTTTAACAGGTTTGCTGGCACACATGCAATGTGGTCAATTACTTCTTTCGCTGATACTCTTTTTACGATTATACAGAAACTGGATCAAAGTGTACCAAGTGCGCTAATTTTGTTGACAGTAAGATGGAATAACAGCAAAATCATTTTTTTTGAAATCGTGTTTGCAACGCACAATGAAATATCAGGCGAATGCTGCTATTGTGTATTGATTACCATTTATTCTCCCCCTGTTCACCACACACCTGAAATCTGATCATACACGTGTACACAAATGTCTCATTTACTACAGCAGAAGAGACAAGTTACTTCTTCCGCAGCAGTGATGATCAGGACGAACCTCAAAACTACTCCACAACAGACAGCAAGAATGGGGCTTTTCATTCTGGCTGGACTCGAAACGTTAACTGTCATTTCTCCCCACAGATGCTAGCAGACCTGCTGAGTTTTTCCAGCAATTTCTATGTTTTTTGGACCATATGCTGGCAAATGTGCCTAGACTTTTTAGGATATCTGGTCGGCATGGACGAGCTGGACCAAAGGGTCTGTTTCCGTGTTGTGTATCTCTATGATACTATGAGATCTCCAGCATCCGATGATCTGTGTTTTAGTTAACTCATTGGTTGTGTCAGTTTTTCAAAAATGATTTGATCTCATGCTGCGACTAAAACAGATCAGAGACCAGTTTCTGCAAATGTGGTGCTCAGTTGGCAAAATCTGTTATCCTGCAACGTTCACAGGACCTGGAGATATCAAGAACAGGGCTTTTCATCCTGGCTGGAGTAATATGTTACAAAACTCAAAACTTGTCTGACAAGTTGGGGCCAGGGATTTTAATGAACACTGACAAGATTTGATTTCTGACTTAGATTGCCATTTCGCATCAAAGTGCACGACTTTAAATTAGCATAGTGCAAACCTGCACCCTTTATATAGTTAATGTCAATTCTTAGCATCATTCTAATGTGTTTAATTCACAAGGGTACTGTCGGGAATAATCTTTATTGATACGCCAGAAGCGTCATATTCTGGAAATCTGAAGCAAATTGAAAATACTGCAGGGAGAAGAAGGTGGACAGTTGGGCAGATCATTATTTAGAACCACTTTTGAATTTCAAACACTTTTTTACAGAGGCACAGAGGTAAAGTCATTAATATTTAACACATTCATCAGGTCCAAACAACAATAACATTTAAGAGAATATCGAAGTATCCCAATGAAGATATCCCATAAACTCTCTACAAGTAATCCCACTCACTTTAAAATTTACTACCGTATTGTTAGTGGGAAAATGAGCCATGTCCATAAAGCACAGCTGTAGTCACATCTGCACAATGGTTGCAGGGATATTTATGTTGCCTTTAGTGACTGAAATCTCAGAAGTTAGTTCAGTAACTTTTATTTATTTTGGTTCCCAATCAATTAAATCTGATCTACACACAAAACTTTTCCTCAAGTTAAAGAATAAGGCAAGGGGCGCAGAGTTACGCTTACAGGAACGTGAAAACGTTGAGAACAAACACGTACGAAAGAAGCTGTGTTCTTACTATTCTCACAGTAGAGATTGTGTGATAAAACTTAAGATGTTAGAAACAATAGAAAACATGCGATCAATTTTCACTTTAACACGTAATCATTATAAAATACTCCAAAGTTTAAAAGGGCGAATGGTAAACAGAGACGCCCACTTCCAACTATTTACCAATGGGATGTTCCGTTATTCCACGGGGATTTTTCCATATCAGTCAATCTCGTCACGCCACTGGAAACAACAAATTTAACCAGGATCAGAGTAGACTTTAACAGTGTCGAAGGAAGGGCAAAATCTAATGAATTCTTCCAATTCAACTTGAATTAAGCGAGTGTTAGATGTTTCGAAAAGATAAACGCCCCTTATAATGCAACTGCCCTCGTAACTCTTTTAGCTAAAAGCGTAGAAAGATATGTTGAAGATGCTCACCAAGTACAGAGCTCTCTGCAACCTTCTAACCTGTCATTCAAGGACGGAAAAGCTGAAGCATACAGCACTGGTTAAAACATTCGCGTCATATCTGATTCGGTTAAGAGAAAACATTCGATCCCATGAAAATCAACTGAGACCGACGTGCAACGCCCGCCTTCACTTTCCGATCACGGCATTTTTTAAAGTTAGGAACACACGGCGAACATCTGCAATCTGCAAGGAAAACCAGACTCCCCGTTGTCTTCACACCAGAACTTTACCCATCAATGAGCAGCTTTCCAACACGGACGGTTGATTGATTGATGCTGACTGAGATTTTCTTCCGCATCAGAAGTTTACCCTATTCACTTTTAATAGCAGAATTTTTTGTGTAAATTCGGAATGCACTCACTCCTTTCCGCCCAGCTGCTGAAGTTTTCTTCAGAACACTTTGTACTGTCCACTTCATCTGTGCTTCATGTCCCTCCACCCCGCAACTGCGTAACCAAAGAGAGACGGGGGAAGGGCGCATGTCGCATGGCATTCTAGGAGTCGTAGTCCGCCTATCCGTACATTTCCTCCCCTCCACAATGGGAAGTGGCGTCATCGATAGACTACAACTCCCGGCGTGCGCGGGAGCGCTACACCGCACGTGCGCAGTTGCTCCCTACTATCTCCCCTCCCCGTGCGGTCACGGCCAAGGCGCGGTTTCTAACGGTTTTAGCGGCGAGAGGCTGAACCTGGATTTTGAGCTCCGGTTCCTTTCAGTAAAGAAGTGGCAGAGGCAGCGACAGTCATCTACCGCTCGCTTGTAGAATTAAACAGGCCCGCGGTCGGTGAGCCGAGTTTAACAGCAAGGCCTGTTTCCATGGAGACCAGGAGGCTCGAGCTGCCTCTCACTTGCCCGGACAGTGTTCCATTTGTAGTAGATGATCATTTGCAAAGTTATTGCGTAGTAGCAACACTTTGTTTGACTTTCATTAATCTTGACATTTTTGGATAAGTATCATATTTTAAAACAAAGATTTGCATTGATGATCGATTTTGAATAAAGCGTAATCGACCCGCGCTGTTCACCCAGTTTTACTGTCTCTGCACAGATGCTCCCAGAGCTGCTCAGTCTTTGGAGCGTTTTCAGTTTCACCGTTAGTTGCAGCAGCGTCTTTCTCAATTTAGTCATAGGGTATTAATCTAGTCGAAAAACCACACCAGATCAGAGATTTAACGAAGATTAACAAAGGATTAATGAAGGCTGCTTCTTATTACTCCAGTGTTTACTATCTAACCGTAGTATGTTGCACTCTATATAGAATCCCTACAGTGTAGAAGCAGGCCATTTGGTCCATCGAATCCACACCGAACTTCTGAAGAGCATCCCGCCCAGACCCACCCACCACCATATCCTGTATTTCCCACCTTAGAGACGATGGGTAATTTAGCAGAGTCAATTCACCTAATCTGCACATCTTTGGACTGAGAAGAAAATACTCTGTACTGTCAGTTCGTTATTCAATTACTGCTTAATATCTCGTTTTTAATTCACTCGAACTTGGGCTTTGCTAACTCGGACAAGAGGGTGGCTGAAATACAGAAAGACGTGCTAGATGAAGTGGTAGATGCAGGTATGGTTGACAACTAAAAGACATTTGGACAGGTACATGCATAGGAGAGGTTTAGAGATCTGTGGACCAAATGCAGACAAATGGGACTAGTTTAGTTTGGGAAACCTGGTTAGCATGGAGATGTTGGACCCAACGGTCCGTTTCCGTGATCTATGACCCTGACTCTACTGGATGTTAGCTTTGACTTAGCAGCTGGCTTATCCGATATTGTGATTTGGTCACACTGATGCCTTTTAACCCATGCAGAATATCTGTCATACAGTACTTCTGTAAACTGCACCATTGTACCTCTTTCCTTTGATCATGACTGCATATGGTTTGAGATAAAATACTGTACCCTAACAAGTGGCTAACTTGGACACTCCAATCTCAGCAATGTTTCATCACATCAGATACATGACTCCCCTTCTGTGGTTCGCATCAAACTCTATAGCATGAATTTTTTAAAACCTTAACTATCCTTCCACTCTGGTATCTTGTGACTTATCTTGCATTCAAATAACACCACCATGGTGGCTCAGTAGTTAGTATTGCTGCCTCACAGCCCCAGGGCCCTGGCTTCAATTCCAGTCTCAGGTGACTGTATAGAATTTGCATATTAGCCCTATGCCTGTGTAGCTTTCCTCCAGGTGGTCTTGTTTCCTCCCACAGACATGCATGTTAGGTGGATTGGCCATGCTAAATTGCTTGTAGTATCCAGGGCTTGGGTGGATTAGCTGTGGGAAATGCAGGGTCACAGAGATAGGGTGGGGGCGGGGGGTGGTGAGTCTGGGTTGGATGCTCTTTGGAAAGTTCGTATGGATGTATTGGGCCAAATGGCTTGTTTCCACACTATAGGGGATTCTATGAAACATTTCAACTGGTTTCTTTCCCATTGTTCAGTACATAGACATATATGCCATGCCTCCTACCAATCCTTTCCCAGAGCCTGAACAATCCTCACCTATTTCTCTAATGATCAGTTTGTCATTCAAGGAATTTTTAAATATATGTTTTCTCAATACTGCTTCATTCATTCATTTATTGATTGTACGGTAACACAGAATTTGGCTTTGGCACTTTCACAGGAGGGCCCATCCATGGTATTGGTCCTGTGCTATTTTTATGATATCTTAGTCAGTCATTTCCTTGGTCTTTGCCTCAACATTCCCTTTCAGATCAAAAGATTTTCTGCATTCAGGCAGGTTTCATGTTCACATCTTGGGTTAATCTCACTTGACCAAGTGCACTTTATAATTCGTTGAAATTCTTGTCCAAACTCTCACCTAAGCTTTGCATAAGGTTTTACAGAAATCATGGGAAAGATGTGTCATACCTCTAAAGGTTGGATAGTTTCTCTGCCCAGAAGTAGTTCACCATTATTTTCAATTACGTTGAATTCTGCCTCTACATCTGATCTCCAGCATCCAAAAGCTTGAAAAGGGATTTTAGAGGTGCAAGGATAGAGCTTTCAGATAACATTTATTTGGGATGTGCACTTTATTCCTTTTGTCTTCATTTCCTCCCACAGTACTCAGTTGATAGAATTACTGTTACTACCTGCATCAACAATAACTTTCACTTCATCACCAGCAATCGCTATCACTTACTTGTCGTTGTGCTCACAGACAACAGACATCCATAAGTATTATTTGTTTTACTCATTACTCTTCTCATTATGCTGCTTCAATCACTCTTTTATATGATTTTCTTCTGCATGTTGTGGCCAAAAGTGCATCACCACTAATTTTTGGCATATCTTCCTCTTGGCAGAGTAGCAGACATCTCTTCCATAGTAGCTCAAGATGCCACTTTTGAACTATTCTCTCTGTATCCTTCCCATTTATATAAATTCTGAATTCTATCATGCCACTCATTTATCTTCCGCTTTTGTAAGTGCCAATGCCAGAGATGGAACCAAGTTCAAGCCATGAAATTGTCCATGAAACTTTTTTGAAATTCATTCATGGGATGAGGGTGTCACTGGCATTTATTGCCCATCCCAGACATCAGTTCAGTGCCAATCATATCAATGTGGGCCAGAACTCTCATGTTGTCCATAGCTTCTTCCCTAAAAGGACATCAGAGAACCAGCTGGGTTTTTACAACAATTAGCAATGTTTGCATGGTGATCATTAGATTCTTAATTCCACATTTTCATTGAATTCAAATTATTCAATTTATTGAATTCCACCATCTGCTGTGGTGACAGAATTCAAACCTGGGTCCTAGAATGTTACCTGGGTGTCTGGGTTAACAATCCAGTGATCACCTCCCCAAACAGTTATTTTCAAAGTGTCATTTAACATTGTCACATTGTTTCAGCAGCTTTGGCTTCAACTTGTCTAACCTGTAATGTTACACCACCTGATCCAAGATCCAGATATTCAGATCAATAGCAATTGCATCTGCCTGACATCTTCCTCAAATGAGTCACAAACTGAGATATTGTTTTCCTCCTCATATCATCTAATGAAATGTTGAATTTGGTGACTACCCATAATTATTTTTCAAGGTCTTCAAGACACATCCATATCAAACACCAATAAGTCTCATCACTCCATTTTCTCCGTGACAACAGCCACACACAAAAACAGCATGGCTGTAAGGAAGCACTTCTTCAGCCTTCTTTCCATTTTATACTGATGGCACTGGCATCACCTGTCAAATCACTGTTCAATTATCTAGAATGCAGATATAAAATCTAGTAAATGCCATGCCACAATCAGAATTGTTTCTTTATTCACCTCAATATTTTCCAAGTTGTCAATGTTGCAATGCAGACTGAAGGAACATACAAAGTCACAAATTGAACTTATACAAAAATTCAGAAAACCTTGATAGAGGCATTTTCTTGGTGTGCCACCTGACCCTCCATGTAGTATCCAGTTATTCAAGTACAGTATAGTATTTCATACTCAAATTGTCATTCTGACAATTAGCCATTTGGCTCCTCAAGCTTGTTCGACTGTTCAGTAAGATATGGTTAATCTGATTGTGGCCTGAACTCTCTATTCAGAAGTTAGTTTTAGAGAGCATTTTCATGTTATTATAAAAATTGTCCTTTTCCACAACTACAAAAAATTTAACAAAGAACTACAGTAAAAAAAACTAACAGGGAATGTTTAGTTTTACTAAGTCGAGATGTGATGTGGCAAGAGGTCGGAGAACATCTACTTTAAGGTAAATTAACGTCAAACACTGGGATACAAAGGGGAGCTGCAAAGGTTTCAGAAGTAATAAACTCCTACAAATAAAAGGAATAGAATTCTCAAATATTAGACCCTATTTGATACCAAAGAACATAGGTAGGTTAGGCGGTAAAAAGCAAATGTCATAAGCATAAGAGTTCAAAATGGCAGAAAGCCTAAGTGAGTCTTTAAAGCATAGGATAAAATTCAAACATAAATTATGAAGTGCAAACTTATGAAAAAAAACAGTTCACTAAGCTAAAGGAAACTCAAGTGTTTTATAAATATATTAAACACAAAATGAAAGTGTAGGGTCAATTAGAAATAAAAAAAGTAGGCTGTGCGTGGAAGTTAAAGATGCAGGCATGGTTCTTGATGAATACTTTGGGCCTGTTTCACAGCTCAACAACATTGGTCAAAGCCCAACGTTTACAAATCAGGAGGAATGGCATACGTTGTTTGTATTAAAGAGAGAAAATGTTAAAGTAATTTGCCTCCTTGAAAGTTGATAACTCATCAGACCTGGATGAAATTTATCCCCGGTGCTAGGGGAAGCATTACTGGAGGTTCCAAACACCATTTTCCAGGTAGCCATTCTATGGTACAATATGTGCAGCCAGAGGGGATTGGAAAATGGTGGTTACAGCATCTACCGTTTCTTGCATTTTTATTTTAAAAAGCAGCAACAGTTACTTGAAGCAATTACAGCTCCAACAACCTAACTTCTGTATTGGGCAAGTTATTATTAAAATTCTGAAAGGCAATATATATGTGATCATTTAGAGGTGTAGACTAATCACAAAGAGCATGGATTTTTTTTTTAAGGGCAGGTTGTATCTGATTAATTTGACTGAATTTTTAAAGGATATAGAGGATGTTGATGGAGGCAGCACATTTGATGTATTCTACATAGATTTTTGCAGGACTTTTGACAGGACTGACATTGTACTGGTCAGAGAAGCTCATGCGTTCCAAGAGAAAGTGGCATCTTGGATCCAAAATTAGTTTGGTTTCTGTGTTGGTTAAGGGAAACAAAGGATTATGGGCAGTGGGTATTGAAGGTTCAAAGGCTGTTTTCAGTGCAGGTCTTTCAGGTGCTTTACTGAGTCCCTTGCTGTAAATAATGTTTCCTTTCTGCATTTTTAATCATTTTATAGTTGAAATACAAATTAGCCATTTGATTAATAGTGAAGAAGAAAGGTGTGGAGCACAGGGAGATATCAATTGACTGGTATGATGGCAAAATAGAATTCAATTCAGTGAAGTTTGAGGTAATGTATTGGGAAGGACAAGGCATTGAAATACACATACTGGTAGGTTTCTGACAAGTGTAGTGTTGCATTGCAACATTGACAATAAATGTTTATTGATCCTTGAAGGTAGCAGAATAGGTGGTTAAGTAGGCATGCACCGACACTCTTCTTTATTGGTGTTAGGCCTGAGGCATATAGTAGGGAGGTTAGACTGAAACAATATAAAACATTCATTCGACTGTAGCTATACAATTGCCTCCAGTTTTGGTTAGGGCAATCTAGGAAGGATGTGATCACAATAGAGTACAAAAGAAATTTATGATGATTTTTCCAAGAATGGAGTATTTTGACTGAGAAAAGATTAGAACGGTTAGGTTTATTTCTTCAGAACAAAGTAAGCTGAAGGGAGATTCAAATAAGGTGTATAAAATTGTAAGAAACTAGCATAAAATGAATGGAAATGATGTAATTACATTAAGAGACCAAGTTGCATAGATTGAAGGGGAGTTGAGCCATCATTTCATTCAGTTGGTGGCTGAAAAGATGATAGATGTCAAAACCCTCACCACATCTGGATATCTAAATGAGGTGCCACAACTTGGAGGATAGTGGATGAACAACTGGTAGGTGGGATTTGATTGAATAGCTCAATTTATGTTTGCTAGCACAGACAAGATGGGCTGAATTACCTCCTGTGCCACTCAGAGATAGCAAGAACTGCAGATGCTGGAGTCAGAGTCAACAGTGTGTGGAGCTGGAGGAACACAGCATGTCAGGCAGCATCATTGGTACAGGAAAGTCAACATTTTGGGTCAGGACCCTTCCTCATTACTGATGAAGGGCCCCAACCCAAAACATCAACTTTCCTGCTCCTCTGATGCTGTCTGATCTGCTGTGTTCCTCCAGCTCTACCCTGTGTTGACTCCTTTTATGCCATAAATCTTTAAATTTCCATGTAAATTGAAAGCCAATAAAGTATTGGGTTACTTGGGCAGCATTTTCCCAACACTTAGCAAGAGGGCCTAAGAATTTATAGAAAAATGTATTGGGGTCATTCCCTGCCATGTTGCTGTCACCTCATGAAATTTCCAAAGCTGGTTTCAGGATGTAATGGTCCAGCAGCATCAGGATAAATGCGATTAATAAAGTGAATAGGGCTGGGAAAGATTCTGAATATTGTAAAAGAAGGAAAAATTCAACCTATTCTGTTTTTCCATAGATACTGCAGATTTGCTGAGCATTTTCCACATTTTGTTTTATATTAAATGATTGGGATGCAATGCAGACTATAGTGACAAATCCCAAGCCAGAAGAAATGATTTTGTTACTTCAACTTTGAAATATTCATTTTCTCCAGCCAACGATAACAGCATTAAAACAGAAAATGCTTGAATCTTTCAGCAATTCAGGCAGAATTTTGGAGAGAGGGAAAATGAGCTTAACATTTCAGGTCATTCATTTTTCATCAGACCATAAACCCGAAATCTTCAATTTAAAACAATGCTAGCACATCTCTGTGACTTGATGCCTTTCAATGCAACACATTATTAGATCATGACTGAAAATGATTATAAGTTACTCTACAAATGCTGCAAAATTTGTGAGAAAATGGAGGACAGGTATGAATTTGGCTAAGGGACAGAGGCAGAGAATAGTGGTGAGCTTCGGTGTTGAATATTGAAGTTTGAGGATAATATAAAACTTGGCCACAGTACACTGTGATCAGAACAGTGGCAGACTTCAGTCTGGATTTTAGTTAAGAACACAGATTAGTGAAATGGTTAGACATATGGTAGTAGTAGTTTATAGTGTAAAGTATGGAGTCCATCCTACGCTAAATCGTCATCCATGCTTTGTTACCTCTAGATTCAGCTGTGCCAACACTTCTTTGGCTGTTCTTTCTCTCATTAGCTGTTCGTGTCTAGTCATGTTCCCTTATCAGCCTCGTTGCTGTCCACATTGGCTCTTGGTTAAACTATGCCTTCACATCAAAATTGTCATTCTTAATTTTAAATCCTGATGTAGTCTCACCCTTCCCCCTTTTCCAAGTGCTCCGCTACAATCCTACAACTTTCCAATCTATCTACAGTCCCAGTTCAGGCCTGTTTTGCAACTTTGGCTGCCATGCCCTCAGCTACCAAGGCACAGAATTCTGAAATTTCCCCTCCATAAATGCCTCTACATCTCTGTTTATCTGTCCCTCAAAACATTCCTTAATGATGTCAAAGTTTTTTGGTAATTTTGTGTGGCTTGGCGTCAGAATTTGCTTGATGGACCTGTAAAGTGCCTTTGGTCTTTTTAGTATGTTAAAAGTGTTATGTTCATGCCAGTTGGTGTTTGGAAGTGAACAGCTTTGCGAAAAACATGGAGATAGTATCATCCAAATGGTACTTCTAAAGGTGCAACAGCATTGGTGCATATTGATGATGGCAGGGCAAATTGATTTGGCAGTTAAGAAATTTAAAGGGATATTTGGCTTTGTAAATAGGATCTCTGAATACAAAGGAAGTTCACATTTATTGAAGACGAGGCTCTTCAGTTAAATGGAGAAGTCGGTATTATTTCCTGAGAATGTGGGAGATTAAAAGGATATTGAAACTTGGATGGGGTGGGCTTAATACAGCAAGGGATGAGAAATTATGTGCCCCAACAATTGATCAGTAACCAGCAGGGGCTCTTTTGCATTTCTCTTAAAATCCGTAAAGAATAATGAGACAACATTTCTTTACTCAAAAAAATTAGGATAAACTACCTTAAAAAAAAAGAATAGGATCAGATTCTGTAGTAACTTTCAACAGGCGATTGGATATGTGCTTGAAAGAAAACAATAGTTCTTGGTTGCGGGGTGGGGGGGGAACATATTTTGGATTTGCAGCAACGATGGAAAGCCCTTGTATTAAGCCAGCACAAATGACTGATCATCTCCCCTGTAAGGTTCTGAATCTTATGGTGTCTGTCTAGTATCAATCTAAATGGTTCAACAAATCAATGAGAAATATATAGATGAGACTCATGACTATTGTCAAACAAAATAATGTGGGTCATTGGATATCGACAAAGAATGGGAGAAGTAAATATAGTTGTTTCAGGTTTTAGATATCTGCACGAGAAGACTAGATTAACTTTGCAACATTTTTAAAGGACATCCCCTTTGACAGATTATGCTTTAAGAAAACACCATCAATTTGAATTGCTTGCACTCTAGTTTATCGTATAGAAGAAATCTTTTACATGTCCTAGTTGCTGTACTGAATTTGCCCAATACATATTCATTATTTTCAGCAAACCTGAAAACTGCACATACACATGGACACAACTGCCACTCACCACAAACATGACCTACAGCAAATGTGCACGTAAACATGTCTGGGTACAGTTGCTACAAAATAGTGTTTCCAAATCCACGTGTAATTACCACAGTAGTGTTTGGAAACCTCCGTGAAGTAATGACTAATATCTCCTGAACATTGCAACAATCAACCCGGGGGGGGGGGGGGGGGGGGGGGGGGGGGGGTCACTGAAATACATTTTGATCACTTTTTTAAAACCTTCATTACCTCAAAATATTAGGAATTAAAAATACTTTCAACTTGGAGGAGCCAGAGTGTTGAAAACCTCTGCTCAGGTATCCAACCAGAGTTGGCTAAAAAAATTACAAAGTTACCACATTTTCTATTTTGTGATTTAGCACACCAGGTCACAACAGCTGAGGTGATTTTTCTTTGAGTCTGTGGAGGCCCATATTTATATAGTTCTGACTTACAATCACAGTTGCACAGTTCAAACACAGTTCGTATCCTAATGCAATGCATTGATGTGTCAGGATTACCTTTTATGTTTGTGAGCATGAGGTCTGTTTTGTGGACACGAGTATCCAGCTTCATCATTCACCGCTTCCAATTTCAAATACCTGCAATGTTCGTCTGACATCATCACACAAAAGCAGGGAGCTGTAAGACGACTGCTCCTGGCCATATTTGAATTACATTGAAATAGTTTTTATAAAGTGTAATGAATAACTCATTCAAGGATTCATATTGTTAACAATGAAGAATAGTTCACCGATAATCCTGCCTCACTTTTCCACAACCTAACCCAAAATGTAAAACATTTGAAATAGGCCATCAAACAACTGATACTTTGCCTGACTGCTATTCAAGATAAAAGTAATTCACATCATCTTTAACTGAAAAATAGCAAATAATATTAGTCATACAGCACGACAGATCATTAGTAATTAACAAAAAAAGGATTTTTAATATATGAAATTGTATGGTTTCAAAAACTCAGAATACACACAGATTCACAATTAAGACACAAAAGACAGATATGGTTGATTTGGTGGAAAAACATGGACAGGGTAAGCAAAATTATGAAGATCACAAGTACAGATTTCAAGGGTGGTGCCTTTCACACAGTCTTTTTAAATTTAGCACAGAAAGCACACTTGTTTGCAGGGTGATAGACGTAAATTTATTTGATAATTTATCAGGTCTTCTTGTTATATTTCATTTTTCCAAGATTTATTCATTTTCTGTCTTTCCCCCTCATGGTAAGACAAAGCACAAGGGGAAAGAGATGGATGTTTTCAGTTTTCATACTCTAGACAATTCCCTCTGCCTTGCACTTGCAGCTTTAAAAATTTTCGAGCTCAACCAGAGGACTGTCATCATGCAGTATTTCCTTACCTCATGGGCCTCACCGTCCCACTCACTCTCTCATTCTCCCTCTCACTGCTTCGAAAAGCAGTATTGAATTGCGTAGGAAAAAATGCAGCACTCAATTTTCAGGTTATACTTCAGTGATATAGCAGTCCGAACTCCATTTCAATTTTTTGCTCCAAAAAAAAGTATTCCCTCATAATACACTGAGAATAACCATTAGGTTGAAGATTGAAAATTTTGTACACAAGAAATGAAAACACGGTGAGAGATGAGTTAACAAGTCTTAAGTAACTTAAATCCAAGAATGTCCCATGATTTTTTAAGGTTATACAGCAAATCCCTACTTAATGTCAAATGTTATGTTGTTTCACTTTAACATTCAGTAGTGTCAATATATATAGATTAAACACTGACACTTTCAGAACAAAATTTGCCAAAAGATGATTTATTTTGTCGCCTGTATACACTTTTCTCCCCCCCGCAGTGCTTCTACTCTTACCCACAGATCCTCCTCTTCCTGTTGCAACACTGCACTGCTTTTCATCCTTGCCTCATGTCACTGCTTTCCATGCGTTGTCTATGTTCCCAGAGTGCATTCCTCAGCTCCTCATAGCTCCACCTAGTGACAGGGTAGTCATGAAACTTCATCTACCTGCACAGACCAATCTTTGCCTCTAGCTGGAGCCCGGTCAATCAAGTACTTCATAAGAACACATTTAAATAGATTTTACATTAAACATTATATTGAAAAGAATTAATATGTGGGAACATGACTGGCATGGACTGAGATTCTGTTTCCAAGTTGTATGACTAATAATGCATTTTATTTTCCAAATGATTTCAATGAAGAATACACCATGCTGTACATACTGTCATGTATTTCAAACTGTACATAGTTTGTGAGAAGGAACTCAAGCCTTAACATTGATTTTTAAAGGAACATGTGATTCACAGTTATTTCCAAGTCAAAATTCTCAGGAATGCAACCACAACTTCAAGAAAGAATTCCCTGTCATGAAACAACTGCAAACTAAACAATGGACTTACATATACATAGAATCCCACAGCATGGAAACAGGCCATTCAGCCAAACAAGTCCACACCAACCCTCCCAACAACATCCCAACCAGACTCAAACCCTGCCCTACCCCACAGCTAATGCATCTAACCCACACATCCTGAACACTGTGGGTAATTTTGCATGCCAATCTAACTAAAGTGCACATCTTTTGAGTGTGGGAGTTAACTGGACCACCTGGTGGAAACCCATGCACACACAGAGAATGTCTGTGTGGAGTTTGCAGTCACCCAAGACTGAAATCGAACCCTGGTCCCTGGTGCTGAGATTCAGCAGTGCTCACCACTGTGCTGCCCTTACCTCCGAACTTCTTGGGGACAGGACATCTCCAGTTGCCTCAGTGGACCCACGTTTCTGGCCTTAAAACAATGAAATGTATGGATCTGGGGATTAGTTCAAATCTCTGCATAGAACTTGGCAAGCATTTTTAAATGTAGGAGTAGACTGTAGGGAGATTTTGTTTTGGTGTTTTATCTGGTTTTCTTGCAGAATTGTAAATTAAAGGTACTGAACAGGTTTGGAGAAGGCAGACAGAGAACTTGCTTCGAGTTATGGATTGGGAAGAGGGCCATAAGAAACCAGTGGTATTTCTGAGTTGCAGTCACTGACCAAGAATGTAGCCAGGCCTGTGCCTGATCTGAGTCATCCACAATCATGAGGTGTTGAAGAATTCTTAGATAGATGCTATTGGAAAGACCTCACACAATATATCTTGGGTACAGTTGGAACACGAAGGAGAATCAACGTGTAAATTCCCGAAAATTGGTACAATTAGTTGCACTTGGTCCCGGAAGTTAAAAGAGATGCTACAGGGAAATTTGGAAAATAAAAGTAGAACGGAGAATGTTCTATTGAGATGTTCAGGCTTCAAGTGTCAGTGTTTATAAAAAAGAACATTAGGTTACTATCAGTTGCCTTGTTTTAACTAATGCTGTAATGTGTAAAACATTAAATTTTGTGGCATAATTCTTTCAGTTAATAATTAAATTTGAAATTCTTTTTAAAAGTTACTGGTTAGGCAGATTTACATTAATAAGTCAGCTGAATAAATATTAATTCATTAAATGGATTCAGTAAAACTGAACAAATGACATTCTTCAATTAAGTTCTGGCTTCAATAACATCAACACTTATTACTTGTTGATTCTGTAATTTTACTTTGCACTCAATTTTTAATATTCCAACACATGGAAACGTTTTTTTAAACCGCAGGTCAAAACATCAATTCTTTACTGCAACTTGGTTACAAATATAATTTGTATGTCAGATAGCAAGGAGAAGTGCAAATGGAGGAGGAAATTTCTAAGCAAGGGATGTGTCTGTATGCAATTCTGTAATCCACAACAGACCGTAAAAATTTTCAAATCCCCTTTTATTAAAGCATATCCTTTCACTATACAGCATTTTCTTACAGTAAAAACTATAATTGTAAGGTTCAAAGAATTATTTTCTCATTACAGCTTTGGAAATATTAAATGGCTCAAGATAAAAAGGCACTTGAGAAAAATTACAAGGAATATGGTAAACTCTAGACCTGAGATTATTCTGAAGGATTGGTGTATATTCTCCCTTAGAAAGCAACGTTAAAAACAAGGCAGATACTGGAAAGATTGACTTGCTCGATTTTTCCTTTTCATTAACTCCACAATGTCAACTTTTGGAATTCCAAAACTCCCAAATTTGATTAGTTAAAAAGTGTCAGCACATTTAAAAAAAACTGGCATGGGTCATACATGATTACAATACTATCATACAAATAGATACTTTACTTCACATATACTTTACTTCACATATAATGATGTCATCTATATTACAGAGGATAGGTTGTGATTCATTGTTTACAATAAACAGACCTAATAAGTTCACATTTAATTAAATGAGGTACATTTACAGAATAAATCTTATGCAAGAACTGCAACAAGACTTACTATTTCCTAATTGGTTTGCAGAAATCTTAGTCAGAAATAGCAGAATCAAGAGTGCCACAGTCAGCTTTAAAAATGAAATCATGTCCTAGGAAGCACCAAATTTCAATTTTGAAATATTCACGATGTCTTCCAAACAATCCAGCCTGCACCACGAAGTTGAAAATGTTCAGAAATTGATACTGCCACTGTAATGCTGAAGATAAAACTCTATGGTCCTCATGCACATATTTATAAAAAATGTGCACTTAAGCTCATTTTGATATTCTCTCAAAATTTCAAAATTAGTAATTCAGCAGCACAGCATTTGGCCAGTAACACAAGACACTTAATAAAGTGAATCAAACCCAACCCGTGAGATTTTCTGCACACTGGTACAGAGTTACTAAATTGCTAAATTATCTTTCCTTAATTGAAAAGCACTTCAAATGGAACAAATCTATGGAATGTTAAAAATGAATTTCCACTTATATCTATTGACAATTAACAGTGCACTGAACAATAAATACATTGCAATTTTTTTTTAAAAATTGTGTTAACTGATTGCCTTCCATTCCTCGTTTCCAGCAATCAATACTGTGGGAAAGTTGGATCAATCTTACAGGCCCAAGCCATTAGGCCACCCTGAATATCCTTCACCGATAATGGGGAGAGCTCATTGTCAAGTATCTCTTGCAGGATTTTAACAGCCTTCTGGGAATCATTTCCTTGTTTACAGATAACATAGACTGCAAGTTAAAAGAAAAGGAATTAGGTCACTAATACCTGTTGGAACAATATTGTTATTACAGGACAATCATTAATGGCTCAAAATTTAGGATTTATCACTTGAACATTTGGTTGCTAGGGCTAATAGTAACCTTGTAAAAAATACTGCGGCATTTTCAAAGGACCAGCAGCCCTTTCTTCGAATAAGTGGCAACAACTTGCTGATAAAATATACAGTATTAAACAGAATGATTGGAGGAAAACAGTGTGAAAACTTGAAATGTAGACTATTTTTTCATTTGTAAGTCTACATTATTTTGTTTACTATTTTCATGGAAGGCTGAAATGCTAGCCAACATAGTGAGGTTAAATCAAGAGTGCGCCCCTGCTGATGGAACTGATTTATCCAAGATAAAGCAAGAAGTGGTGCCCACTTGGCAACAACTCGCATGTCTATAATGCAGTAAAAGTTATCAATCAAAATTTGATGCCGAGCGGAATAAAAGCAATATTATGACAAGTGGCCATAAACTTGGCTGAATAGCCAGATTTTAAAAAGGTGCATCTTAAAGGAGGAACGAGAAGTGAAGAGAAGATTTGCTGAGGGCTTGTCAGCTGATGATACATAAGGCCATAAGTTATCGGTGCAGAATTAGGCCATTTAGCCCATTGTGTCTACTCCATCATTCAACCACGGCTGGCCTGTTTCTTGTCCAATTCTCTTGCTTCCTCCCAGTATCCTTTGGTCCCCTTATTAACGAAGAACCTATCTATCTCAGTCTTACATACATTTAATGACATAGCCTTGTGCAGCAGTGAGTTCCACAAATTCATCACCCTCTTGCTGAAGAAATTCCTCCTCATCTCGGCAGCAAAGGGTCATCTCCGCAGTCTGAAGCTATGCCCTCAGGTCGGTCCTAGTGTCTCCTACTAGTGGAATCATCTTCTCCACATCCACTCTGTTCAGGCCTCTCAATATTCTGTAACTTACAATGAGATTGCCTCCTCATCCTTCTAAACTTCAAGTACAGACATCCTCAATAGCTTCTCCTATGACAAGCCTGGGATCAGACTTGTAAGTCTCTTCTGCACCCCCTCCAAAGGTAACATATGCCTTCCTTAGATACAGGGCCCAAAATTGCTCACAATATTCCAAATGCGGTCTGACAAGAGATCCATCATACAACCCTGCTTTTGTGTTCTCGCCCTCTTGAAATGAATGCTAACATCGCATCTGCCTTTCTAACTGCCAAGTGAACCTGCATGTTAATTTTAAAAAGAATCTAAACTAGGACTTCAAAGCATCTTTTGCCTCAGATTTCAAAAAGCCTTTCTCCATTTAGAAAATACACTTTGGTAGAAAAAAAAGTATACGACATCACACTTTCCAACATTATATTCCATCTGACACTTTTCACCTACTCACCTAGCCTTTCCAAGTCCTTCTGCAGCCTCCCTATCTCTACCTGTTCCTCGATCTATCTTTGTGTCATCTACAAACCCAGCACCAACACTCTCAGTTCCTTCACCAAGATGTTTAAATATATAACATGAATAGTTATGGTCCTAACACTGACCCTTGAAGAACTCCACTACTCACTGGCTGTCATCCTGAAAAAGATCCCTTTATCCCCACTCACTGTCTAAAGCTGCCAGTGGTGGAAACCTATAAATCAGCAATGATGAAAAGACCAGAGTCCGAATAACACAAAGATCAAGGAAGGTGATAGATCTGAAAGGAGTTTGCAGAGATTAAAGGTGCTATTCAATTGGAGGGATTTAAACAATATTAATATTAAAAGAAGTGAGGCACTATCAGACTAGAAGACAATACATATAACAAGTGCAAGGTATGATAGGTGATGGTAACTTAGCAAGTTAGCATATGGGCCACACAGCTAAAAGAGTTAACTGAAGCGTACAAAGGGTGTGTACAAAGGGCAGGTCAGCAATGAAATAGCCAAATTAAGAACTGAAAAAAAAACATAAGAGTTTCAGCAGTACATGGGCTGAGGCCATTCCAAGGACAAGCAGTATTACAGAAGTATATATAGGCAGTCTTGGTAACAGAGACGATGTAAGGGTCTGAATCCCAGCTCAGAGTCGAATAGAAATTAGGGTTGAAATACTCTGATTCAGTCTTTGATGGTGGCAAGTAAGGGCTGAGGCTGATGAAAGGCAGTATACATGCTCACATTTTAAATACAGAAGTTTCTAAAATAAACTGGGACTTATTCCATTTGATAATCTATACCAAAATTAAAGCAAAACTTTCAAATCTGTAGTAAATTAGAACATTTTGCAATAATGCTTTTTCTGTTTTTCCTTTATTTCAAAAGCATTAATTATCTAAAAACCAGCTCAACCTGATGTCTCAGTTCAGAGATCGAGATTGTTAACCACGGAATTCAAAACTAAATTGGATTGAATTTAGTGCTCAGGTTACCCATAAAGATGTTCCAGGAAGATCTTCAATCCATCCCCATATAACACAGCTAACCAAACAGAAGTATCCAGTTTATTCAGACATGATTACATTACATGCCTATCAGGTCACATGAGCTTGAGAGATCAGGTTACTTGAACTGAAGCACTGGTGACTGACTACACTAAGCTGCATGTATAACAAAATGAAATAATAATCCTCAAAAGAACAGTCGAAATATTTATTGTGGTTCTACAATAATGGATCTGCTCACATGTGGTGAACTGAAAACAAGCTCTTCTTGAAAATAAAACGTTTCTGCCACCAACTGCAGCACAAATAGCATCTAAAATTTGTTTGACTGCACTGCATTTGTTCAGTCAGATTTATATACAAATTCACATTCATTAAGATGTATAGCTCTTCTTATAACACCAAGCAGTCGAAAAGGTTTTTAAGCACACAAGATGTTTCTTTTTCAGGCTGTGAGAATCTGAATCCCTAAATCAAACCGTTCTACATTACCAGACCTTCTCCCATTTACAGTGCAATTGTTACTTTTAATTTAAAATATAACACTTCACACTTACTGGAATTAAATTCCAATTTCCACATTTTTGCTCAATCTATTTCGGTTTCTCTTCATTCTAATTGTCATATTTAATGCCCTTCATGACCTCACCTTATCCTTACCACAAACCACAACCAATCCTAAAACCTAAGCAATTGCTCTCTGCTATTCCTACTTCAACCTCTTGTGCATCTCCTCCTCTCTGTGCACTATTAAGCTCAGTGCCTTTAGCCATCGTGGTCTACAACCTGGAAGTGCCTCACTGAATCCTTCAACCTCCCTTTCCTTTAAGACTGTTCTTAAAATCCATCAAGCTTTTCATTATTGTTCATAATTTAATTTTGGCACAGCTTTGTCTGGCTTACATTCTGATAATGTCTTTAAATGTCAAGAAACTATTGTAAGTGCAAGTTATTGCTGTTTAAAGCACTGTTTTTGTGACAGTTGCTGTGCCTACACAGACTTCTTTTTTAAATAAAGGCTACAAAGCAGGCCAACATCAATTACTCGCGAGTACTTCTCTACCAGGTCATTACAAAATAGTTAGATAAAAGATTTAGATTAGGGAATACCACAGCAAAGAGTCGGGACGGGACGGGACGGGACGAGATATGAGGTGAGATATGAGATGAGGTGAGATATGAGATGAGATGAGATTCCCTACAGTGTGGAAACAGGCCCTTCAGCCCAACAAGTCCACACCGCCCCTTGGAGCATCCCACCCAGATCCATTCCCCTGTAACCCATACACCCCTGAACACTACGGGCAATTTCCCATGGCCAATCCACCTAGGCTGCACATCTAAGAGAACCTAAAAATGAACGAAAACAAAAACAAAATGACCATATTAACTAAGTTACACAAAGAAATGCAAAAATGATTTATGTTCAGTGCCAAAATCCTGGGTCTGTGATACAAAGAAAATGGGTTTGGCGCTATAATCTGCAAAATAAAAAGACAATTAACGAAACAAAAACAAAGTTCTTGAGAAACTCCGAGGTTTGGCAGCACAACTTGCAGGAGGGAAGCAAACAAATGTAATACAGTCAGATTTGCTGTGAAATCGACTAGACAGAATTCAGCACTAAAGCAGTCAACAATCAGTGCAGTGAATGTGGTATAAAACAGTGCAAAAGAAAGGTGAACATTGTGCAACAGGTGAAGTAATCTCACTGCAGTACAGCATAAGTGTCTCTCAATCTTTCTAAAGGGTTAGTACAATTAGTTCACCTTTTGGTTAGTACTGAGAGTTCAGACAGTGAGTAAGTTGGGGAGACAGTTTTTGTTAGAGAGTAATAACTAATTTTTAAGTTGCTAATTAAATTTTAGCTTGTCATCTAACAGTCATTAGAGAAAGTTAGTCATGTCAGTTGTTGGGGTTGTGTGTTCCACCTGCAACATATGATCAATCATGAATGCCAAGAATATCCTTGATAATGCCATTTGCAGCTGCTCACTGAATGAACGGATCTGCTTGAGCAGCAGTTGGAGAGGAACATTGATAGAAGTTATAGAAAAGTGGTCACACTGAAGATACATGGAGAGGGATGGCTGACCACTAGACAGGGCAGGCGGTCAGTGCAGGAGTCCCCTGTCAAACAAGTATTCTGTTTTGGATATCAAATAAGGGGGTTGGCCCATCAGCGGTCAGCAGCCAGCGCAGTGGCACCACAGCTGGCCATGCTGTGCAGCAGAGAGTAACAAAGCATTTGCAGAACAACAGAAATTGGAGATTCAACAGTCAGGGGTTTCTGTGGCTTGACAGAGACTCTAGGATGGTATGTTACTGCCCCGATGCCAAGACCATGGATGTCTATCTTGAAACAGGAGGGTGAACAGGCAGAAGTTAACAACAATTCATTCAGAGAGCTAGGGAGTAAACTAAAAAGCAGGACCTCTATCGTGGTAATCCCAGGATTACACCCCCCTCCACCCAAATGCCACGTGCTACTCTGTAGCCTCAGTATTATTGAACATCTGGCTGAAGATCTGGGGAAATTATCAGCTTTGTCAAGACAAAAAGCAAACAAAACAAAACAAGAAGCATACCGAAGGTCTAGTTAACTAAAACCAGATGAATTTGTTGAAGAATATTGAGAAAGTAGGACGGAGCTCAAACCTGGAGTTAGAAAGGCTAAAAGGGCTATGAAATATCCTTGGCCAGCAGGGTGAAGGAGAATCCCAAGGCATTTTATACATAAATTGGGAGCAAAAGGGTAGCTAATGTAAGAATAGGCCAACTCAAGGATAAAGGAGCAATGTTAAATGTGGAGCCAGAGGAAATGGGCAAGATCCTTAAAGAGTATTTAACATCTCTATTCACTAAAGAAAGGGACATGACGGATATGCTGAAGTTACGGAAAAGTGTGTGAAAACTTTCAGGCATGTCAGCATTTTGAAGGAAGGAGGGTTGGGTAAGGTAGACAAGTCCCCTGGTCAGACAGGATCTTTCCTGGGATACAGAGTAGCAAGGGGTGGAACAAGATGGGGCCTTAACAGTTTCACAGCATTTTCTTAGGGGTCAGGCAAGGTTCCAGAGGACTGGAGAACTGCCAGTGTTGTTCCTTTGTTTTAACAAAGGAAGCAGAGATAAATTAGGTAATTACAGGCCAGTGAGCCTGATGTCAGTGGTGGGGAAGCTGTTAGAGAGGATAATTAAAGCCAAAATTTATTCATATTTGGAAGCAAATGGACTTGTTAGCAGTAGGCAGCATGGGTTTTATGCAGGGAAGGTCTACTTTTGCATTTTTTTTTGAGGAGCTGGCAAGAATGATTGAAGGAAGGTCAGCAGATGCTGTCGACATGGAATTTAAGGTTTTTGAAAAGGGACCTCATGGCAGGCTGATACAGAAGGTACAGTCTCATGGGATCTGGGGTGAGTTGGCGAGATGGATGCAAAAATTCTTTGGTCATAGAAGACATAGAGTAGCAGTGGCAAGGCACTTTCTGGCGTGGAGATCAGTAACTAGTGGTGTTCCACCAGCATCAGCGCTGGCACCTTTGTTTGTAATATGTATAAATAAATGATCTGGAGGAAAATGATTAGTAAGTTTGTGGATGACAAATTTGGCAGAGTTGCAGATATTGAGGAGGACTATCAAAGAATACATTTGGATATAGACAGACTGCAGATTTGGGCAGAGAAATGGCAGATGGAGTTTAACCTGGACAAATACGAGGTGATGCAATTTGGTAGACTGAATTTAAGAGTGAACTATACAATAAATGGAGAACCCTTAAGATCACTGATATACAGAGGGGTGTACCAGTCCACGGATCACCAAAAGTACCAACATAGGTGCATCAGTTGGTCAAGAAGGTAATACAGCAGGTTTTCACTGGCCAGAGTCAAATATAAAAGTTGGCAAGTTATGTTACAGCTGTAGAAAATTTTAGTTAATCCTCATTTGGAATATTGTACCACACGACCAGGACGGGGATGCGTTGTAGAGGGTGCAAAGAGAAAGTATATCATGTTGCATGGTCTGGAAGGTTTTGGTTATACGGAGAGGTTGGATAAGTTTGGATCATTTTCACTGGGATGACAGAGGCTGAGGGACAAACTGATATGGAATGGCAGTAATAGGTGGACATTTGTGGTAGGTATGACCTGGTTGGTCAATGGGAGGGATAAATCCGGTTGGTGGCTGGAAGAGTGGGTCAGTAAGTGGAATGGAATGGAGGTGGAGGGCGCAGGAAAGGGAGTCAGGGATGAGTGGGAAGGTTATTTAAAATTGGAGAACTCAATGTTGGGTCATCTGGACTGAAGGATGCCCAGGCAGAAAACAAGGTATTCTTCAAGTTTGCATTCTAGGTCGCTGTGACAACAGAGGCTGAGGACAGACAAGTCGGCGGGGGTTGGAATGAGTGGTGGCCAGGTGGTTAGGCTGCCTGACCTATAACAACCCAGCAGTAAGTAAATTTGAAGAATGACACCTTGTCTTCCGCTTGGGCACCACACAGCCCAGAGGACCCAACACTGAGTTCTTCAATTTCAAATAACCATCCCACTCATCCCCCAATCTAAGGAAATACTTCAGAGGTTCGAATTCTTTATTTAAACATAAAACTGTTAACTCCAAGCTTATTTGGACACAATGCCTAATCTCACCTTGCAATTAGGCAAGAAAGTATCAAATAATGTACAACAATTGACAGGCTACAGATAAGTCTTCCTTCCACTTTTTGAATTCTGGCTTTGTATTCTAAATTGATTTAATGCCAATTTGCAAGGCTTTGAAATGAATGGAGTGTAGCAATGTCTTTATTTATCATTGGGCACAACTTGTGTTGCCTCATGTCTTTTGATGGCCTAACAACTTTGCAGCAAATAAATTCTGCCTGAAACTTCACAGCAGGTCTAAGAGGCAAGCTGTGTGGCTGTGCAGAAATGTAATCACGGAGGATGATTTAATCAAACTACTTTGTTGTTACAGTCAAGGTGTGCACAAAACTATTTTCTCCAACAGCAATTATATGGAAAAAGCATCTGAGTAACACATTGATGAAGATGATTTCACACAAAAGCTGAGTGGTTGCCTACTTCAAATGTAATGTATCCACAGGGTAGGTGTAAAACTAAAAACTGATTCATCTATGCAGGCTTAATGAGGACGGAAATTGGATGTTGTGTGTGTTCGTACGAGTCTCAAGGTTTTCTCATTCTGTGGTGCAAAGTCCCTTTTTCAACTTACATCACCATGTTCGAGTTTCAGAGCCTTGCGAATTGGCTTTAAATCAATTTAGAATACAAAGGCAGAATTCAAAAAGTGGAGGGAAGACTCATCCATAGCATTTCAATTGTACATTATTTGATATTTTTTTGCCTAAATGCAAGGTGAAATTTGGCACTGGCTCAAACAAGCTTGTAGTTGGCAGGTTTTTGTTTAAATAAAGAATTCAACCCTCTCGTGAACTATTTCCTTAGGCTAAAGACAATGTACAATATACAAGAGCCTCTAGCTCTTTCTTTAATTCCTGAAGTGGAATCAGCTACATTTGCAGGGATTTCAGGTGAAGATCTATATTTAGGTGTGTGTAGTATGTATGAAGTTGTGATATGAAAATCTAAACAAGAATTTCCCAATTTATGAAATGCTAATTATAAAAAAAATTTCCAAGGTCTTGCATGAAGTATAAAATGGAATGTTGTCCTTTATTGACAGAGATTGAATTTAAAAAGAGATGTTATGCTGCAACTGTATATGGTGCTGGTAAGGCCACACCTGGAGTACTGTGTATACAGAGATAGCAGGAACTGCAATGCCGGAGAATCTGAGATAACAAGATGTACAGCTGGAACACAGCAGGCCAAGCAGCATCAGAGGAGCAGAGAGGCTGACGTTTCAGGCCTAGAGCTTTCTTCAGAAAAATGCTACTGTGTACGTTGTTTTGGTCTTCTTACTTGACAAAAGATGTACCAGCACTGGAGGGGGTGCAGAGGTCGTAAACCCCAGTGTTGAGAGGTTGGCTTATAGAAGAGATTGAGTAGACTGAGACTATACTCATTCGAATTTAGAAGATTTTAGGGGAGATCTTATAGAAACATAAAATTATGAAGGGAATAGATAAGATAGAAGCAGGGAGGTTGTTTCCACTGGAGGGTGAAACTAGAACAGAGGCACAGCTTCAAAATAAGGGGGAGCAAATTTCAGGCTAAGTTGAGGAGGAACATTTTTTCCCCCAAAGATTTGTGAATCTCTGGAATTCCCTGCCCAGTGAAGCAGTTGAGGTTATATTGTTGAATGTTTTTAAAGCAAAGATAGATGGATTTTTGAACAGTGAAGGAATTAAGGGTGATGGTGCACAGGTGGGCAAGTGCAGTGGAGTCCACGAAGAGATCAGGCACGACCGTATTGAATGGTGGAGCAGGCCTGACAGGCCAGATGGCCTACTCCAGCATTTATTTTTACATTCTTATGTTGCCATTTCTAAATGCATGCAGTTTCCCTTTCAACCTGCATATCAAAAATTTCAAAACTGTCATGAAATCACCACTCTGCAAACAAACATTATGCTTATTTCAATAGAAATAAAAAGCATACTTTAAACGGCAAGAGAAGATACTGGTTCTTTGAAATATAATGTATATTTATGAATAACTGAAAAGTATTAATTGTCAATTTCACAATCTAACAGAATAAATATACACCGTTAATGAGTATTCAAGGGTCCTCATGTTAAATTATTAGGCAAACAATTTGTATCTCTTCGAGCTTTTTTCTATTACCAAGGAAGTAACATGGTTGATTGTTTTTCTTCAGGAATTGCTTCAGAAAAACTGGTCAGGAACCATGAAGTAAGTTTAAAAACTTTTATGATCAGATCTCTTCATTCCCTGAATGAAGGCAATTGTAAATTCTGAATCCTCAAGGGGACATTTTTAATAGGCACACATCCACAATAAGTTAAAATCATTCAAATAGTTTAAAATGTAGATTAGGTTAATTAATGCCAGCTTTTAATGTTTTTCTGTTGAAAGATTTTTTTTAAAAAGTAGCTTTGTACAAATATCTAAAGATTGCAAATTTAATAGTCAGAAAACCTTTTATAGTCAAATCCTTACCAAAAAGTTTTTGTTGTATCGATGCATGGATAATAAATACCCAGCAAGGAGTCCAATCACTAACAGTATGTCAGTTAAAAACTACTTAATTTTGATACAATGTAAAAGGAAATTTTATTTTTTTTCAATTAACCCCCAAACTCATAACATCTGCAATCAAATTCAGAAAATGTTGGAAATGATCAAGACAGCATAAGTTAAAAATACTTCAATTAAAAAGTAGAGTGCACTGTCATGAACAGTCATTATTTTCTTAGGAATCTTTTAATCAGTATGGTTTATAAATACTTCGGAAAAGAAAACTGAAGCTTAGTCAGGGATGGTAGCACAACAATAGCGTCATTGGATTAACAGTCCTGAACCATTGTGGATGGGATGTGAACACATGTCCTCGTACAGCATGTGCTGAAATTTGAATTCAAATTTTAAAAACTGGAATTTAAAAACAACTTAATCTAATGACAGTCATTACGCTTCTCATTGTAATTAATTGTTAGCTGGACAGCTGACTTGCAATGCAGAGTGACAGCAACATTACATGTACAATTACCATACCGACTGTGCTAAAGCCCCACCTTCTCAACTTTGCATCTGGCCCTAGAGGCATTTTCCCCCTAATGAGACGGTAGCCTATTGTCCTCAGTGTCTACGGTGATTTTGACTTTCAGGTTGCATCTGGGATTGAGTTCTTGGCAGGATGTATTGCTAGTACTTTTTAGGGTTTAAACTAACTCAGCAGGGATGCAGGAACCAGGAGAGTGTGTATTAGAAAGTAATATCAACATGCATAAAAATGTTGGGAGGTAGCCAGCACTAGAACAGAGAATAGTGAGCTAATATGATGAGTCAAAGAAGACAGTAACAAAGTATGAAGTCTATAATGCATATGCAAACTTCTTATTAACTGGCACCCTTGGGACCAGCAGTGTGCCGGTTGATCGAACATTTTGGATAATCAAGGGATCCACATAATCAATGTAAAAACACACGCCAAGTAACAGAAATGTAATGCAGGGAGTACACATTACTATTATATTTATTTACAGCATAAATCACTCAAACAATAAGGCAACTTTGCCTTCAGAAAAACTCACCAGCCAACAGCATTCTCCCTTGTACCCTTAACTGACGACTCTGACATTGCAGTAGATCACAGGATAGGAGGAGAAATTGACTCAGAATAGAAACAGCTGTTGATATTTCACGTGATCATTCAATTGAACACGTATATTTACAGTGAAGTAAACAAATTTTAAAAACCATAATAATGGGACAGAATAATGCAGTAAACTTTGTGGTTTTTTGAGGCATTTCACTGTTTCTGGTTTAAGTCGAGAGCACCAGTTTTTAAGGTGCTGTTGAAAACAAAGTTTGCTGTATGTGAATGCACGGAGTATAGTTAAGATGATGGGTACAGATTGCCTAGTGGAATCATGATGCTGTGACAATTATAGAGACCTGACTCAAGGAAGGGCATGTTTGGGTGTTAAATATTCCTGGTTACAAGGAGTTTAGAAAAGACTGGCAATTGTAGTAAAAGTATATTAGATTCGGGGCCAAAAGGTGGAATTAAACTCAGAGACAAGTAGTCTCATAAAAGGTGTTCAATTAATATATTCCATCTGCCTTCAATGTAGGAGGCAGTGCTGCCCAGGCCTTGGTATGAGAGAAGGAAACCAATCACCGGAAAGGTCTAAAATTGATGAAGTCAAGATTTTGGGAGAGCTGTCAGTAATGAAATATTGATGGAAGCAAGAGTGAAAACTGCAGAAGCAGTAGCAATAACCTTTCAATCTCTGAGATTTAGGGGTGGAGAGAGATCTGGGGAATTGTTCAAAAAGAGTTGTAAAGATAGGCCCAGCAATTACAGACCAGTTGGTTTAACTTTGGTGGGAGGAAACGTCTAGAAACATCTGTTCAGAATAGAATCAATAGTTATGTGGAAAAATGTGGGTTAATCATGTTTAAATAATTTAGAATGCCTTTTTTAAAAAAGAGATAGCACAGAAACTTTATTCGGGCAAGGCTGATGCGTGCATCAACTTTCAAAAGGTGCTTGATAGTGCCACACGACAGACTTGTAAGAAAGTGATATATCATGGAATAAAAGGGATACTAGAATTTGGAAATAAAATTGGCTAAGTCATAGGAAACAGTGTAGCGGTTAATGGGTATTTTTCAAGTTGGAGGGAGGTTTGCAGAGAGGTTGACAAGCTTTAATACAAAAAAAAGAGTCAATACAAAGTAGGATACTATTCTAAAGGTTGTAGAGCAGCAAACAGACCTGGGTGTGTACGAACACAAGTCCTTAAATGTAGCAGGAGAGATAAAAGGGAGCTTTAAATACAACATACAGTATACTGTACACAGACTTAAATAATAGAGAAAGTACAAGAGCAGGCAGGCTATTGTGAACTAATATTCAATACTGGTTCGATCTTACTTGGAGTATAGGTCTCTGCACCACACTTCATAACAGATGTGAATGCTTTTGAGACAGTGCAGTAAAAAGGTTAACAAGAATGATGCCAGAAATAATTATCGTCAGTTAAGAGGATAAATTAGAGGGGTTGGGATTATTTTCCTTCGAAGGGGCGATTTGATACAAGTTTTCAAAAATCATAAAGGGTCTAGACAGAGTAAATAGGGAGAAGCTGTTCTGGTTTGTAAAAACAGGTCATATTTTTAAAAGAAGCGTTTTGCAAAAGATGCAAATGTCAGGTGAAGAAAACCCATTCACACAAAAAATGGTGTGGGTTTGGAACGTTCTACCAGTGAGTGAGCGTGATGGAGCTAAGTTTAATTGAGACATTCAAGGCAGTACTGTGTGATGATTATTTAAATAGAAACAACAGAGTTATGGGGAAAAGACAAGAGGCTGGCACCAAGTCAAAATCCTGAGGGCTGAAACATGATAGGCCAAATGGCCTCTTTCTGGACTGTGACAATTCCATGATTCTGTGAACTTAAAAGCACAGTACAGGATTCTGAAGAAAATGCGTAAATGTAAAACCTAGTGAATGTTTGTGCACTATTCCCAAAAAATTTATATTTTAATGCCTCAACTGTGCTCATATTAGAAAATACGTAGTTTTAATTGCCTTGGAACTGAACTTGCTGTCTAGTTTTAACTAACGCAACTTTCTGTCCAACTTTCCTGCAAATTTACATGAAAGATTGCCTGTAGTGTATAAGAACAGGTTCAGACGTTACTAACAAAGAAAGCTTTGTATATACAAACGATTTTACAGATTATTTTACTTGCCTATTTTAATAGAAATTTTGATATCAGAATTATATACACTGAAAAACACAACTCAAGGACCAATGAAGTGCAAGTGTTTCTGCAACAGCTCCTTTGTATTAAGCTCTCGGCTTTTAAATAGATAAATCCCACAGTTGTGTTTATTTGTAAAGCTCAGCAAGTAATTAAAAAGTGTACTCTATACACAGTAAGAACTGTACCTGGAAAAGCAGCAACTTCAGCCATTGCCTCCTTTCTGCTTGTGACAATACTATTCTGTAAAAGTTTTATGAATTCAGCATTCTTTTCCTCTAATTTAGCCAATGGAAAATCTGATATCATGTATAGGAAACAACCGTACTGTGGTCTTTTCATTTGAAAAGAAGAATATGCATTAATACAAAAAATTGTTTCCAGCTGCAATAGTTTCCTTTAAAGCAATTACTGTCACAACTCACTGGGGTAGTATGTTGAAAGTCAGGCCCATTATTCCAAAAGCCATCACAAAATGTGAAAAAAAATTAAACCACCAAACTGCCCAATTCTATCTAACTGTTTAAGTTTGGCTAACAGAATATGCAAACCAGGGTCTTTCCCCTTTACAATAAATAGTTATTTTGATGTCAAACTATGTAAAATCAATGGAAATAAGTGGACAAATTGAATTGCTAATCTATACCTGTACAGTTTAAACCCTGTGATAATGGGAACTGCAGATGCTGGAGAATCCAAGATAACAAATTGTGAAGCCGCATGAACACAGCAAGCTAAGCAGCATCTCAGGAGCACAAAAGCTGACGTTTCGGGCCTAAACCCTTCATCAGAGAGGGGGATGGGGATAAGGTTCTGGGATAAATAGGGAGAGAGGGGGAGGCGGACCGAAGATGGAGAAAAGAAGATAGGTGGAGCGGATTACAAGAGAGTTCCAATGGGAGAGAGATTCCCTGAGGTTGGTCCAGAGGGAGGAGGGTAACTTGTTTAGGTTAGGCATCCCTGGAAGAGGCTTCGCCGTGAGGTTAAAATTGTATCAGTGATAATGGGAACTGCAGATGCTGGAGAATCCAAGATAACAAAGTGTGAAGCTGGATGAACACAGCAGGCTGCTTGGCCTGCTGTACTCATCCAGCTTCAGTTTGTTACTTTAGTTTAAACCCTACCCACTTTTTAAAACTTCCATATACACACAAAAAGATAAGACCAGACACAAGTATTATGGGTAGACAGGGTGCATGAAAAAGTCAGAAGCATAGTTCTGGCACAAATCCAGATCATAGACAGTGATTAATTCTGTTTTCCAGGTTGCCTGTTTTTTGTTAATTTTGCTAACAATACAAGGGTGCGGACACACCAATTCACAACCTTTCATCCAGTGCTTGAGGTGGTCATTTTCTCTGCTCCTCCTCTCAAGATATAACACTATATGCTGCACTCTGTTCCATGACCATAATGTACTCATGTGCGGTATGATTCACTTGGTTAGCATGCAAAGTAATACCCTTCACTAACAGTACATAGGACAATTAATGTTTGTTTATTTTGTTGTACTTTTAAATATCAATCTGCAAATACACACAGGCAGCATTTGAGGCCACAGTTTTGAAACTTTAATGTAAATATAAACAAATTTGATGGCTATTTGGCTTCTATACTTGTTAATTTTATTTCAGCATTTTGCTACAAGAATACATAAAAGATCATCAAAACAAATTCAAAGGATACAAATGGAATGAGGTAGTTGGCAAATATCAACTTCCGCCTTTGGACGAACATCTACCAGAACATGAGGAACACCTTGATCTAACAGTTGTTTATATTCCTTAAGTAAAGTGATTGATTAGAAAACAAATACTGTCAGTAGCCAGGCCTTCTGAACAATTTAGTGTGGCCCTATGGGCATGTCAATTTATGAACTTTAAAGTAAGTTGCAATATGAAATATTTCCTCTGTAAATAAACAGAAAATTGGTTATTTTTCAGGCATATGAAATGTAGTATATCAACATATTTACATCGACAAATACAGCTGCAATACATGAGCTGACAAATACAAATAAAATGGAGGAGAAAATTCTCAATCTGAAAGCTAAATTGCTTATCTTACCTGAACAGTTATTCTTTGTTCTCCAGTTAATAAATGAAGTGTCCTACACTAAAAGTGAAAAACATAGGAAATAGAAGAGTTCAGGAGTTAAAATAACCAAACAAGACACAGACTTTTATATACATAACACATACATTAATAATTTACTGCAGCTTCAAATGATATAAAGGAATGATGGGACAGGCATTTTTATTACATGACCTCTCTTACTTTTAAGACATAAGTAAAATTGCACAAGAATGTGCTATCGTTTCTGATTTAAAACAAAACTCTCCATTGATGTGGTGCATCAAGTTGAGAAGGAAAAGGCCGAATTGCATTAATCACTGGATTGTTAATCCAGAGACCCAGATAATGTCCTGGGGACCTAGGCTCGAAGCCTGTCACAGCAAGTGGTGGAAATGAGAGTCTAATGACAGCCACAAATCCATTGCTGATTGTTGGAAAAACCCACATGGTTCAGTGGTGTCCTTTAGGGACGGAAACTGCCATTCTTCCCCAGTCTGGCCTATATGTGACTCCAGAACCATACCAATGTGGTTGACTCAACTTCCCTCTGGGCAATAAATGCTCGCCTAGTAAGTGACACTATCATCCCATGAATGAAATTTTAAAAAGTTGCCAACAGTTGCATGCCTCCAAACCAATTCCATTGTTTTAGGGTCTGGCATACTTAATTTTAAAAGAAAGTGACTGATAAATATACATGGTTAGAATGGAGATTTCAAGAAACTGACTGCAGAAAAAAATTCTCAGACTGAACATACAGGACTCTACATGGATGTGAAAATATCAGTTGAACTGCTGGCAAGTCCATTAGGCTTGTCCACCATGGCCACCTGGTGGACACAGTAGAAATGAAAAAGATTAAAGTTTATTCACTGGAATACAGAATCATGGATTTGTATGAAGACAAGGGTATACTAAGCTGGTAGGGGCATTCACTCTAGCTAACACTGGCAAAGCACACATTTTAGAAAAGCTAGGTGAATGGCAACAGATCATGACAATTTTTAAAGTATATTTTGTGTATTTCCTGTGAATTTTATCACATTGTCTTGCTGGATAGATCACTAAGCATCTAATTTTAAAATACTTGTGCAGAAGTATTTTGTGTCAATCAATCAATCAGAACATTTTCTTCTCTATGAATCTGTGTTCCATTGTTCTACTTCTAATTTAACTTGAAAAAAAACTTAAACTTGTCGCAATATCACTAAATACCATTTGTTAATGACACTCCTGACTTCACTACACTACCCTGACCTGTCAATTTAGTTATACCTGCAGATCTGACAAATTTGCATTCTATTTCTGAACCCAGTCTGTTTCTGTAATGTGTCTAAATGTTAAAAAGGGATTAACTGGAGTTGATACGAAGTAAAATTATTAATAGTGAGAAAGAATCCAGAACAGGGGAGTAGAATATAAAGTTCAGAACTTTAGTAATTGCTCATGGATTAAAAGAATCAAAAAAATAACGTTTACACATGGAAAGAAGCAGCTAAAAACGTCTGGAATAAACTATTAAAGACAAGGAATTTATACAGGAATTGAAAGCAATGAGCTGTGTTTGGCAGAAGGTGTTGAAGCTATATGAAGAAAAGTATTTTGACACGTGCTTGATGATTGGCTATTTTATACCACAAAAGGTAACTGATTGCCTTGCAGAATAATTTGAGGAATCAACTGCAGGAAAGCTGCACCTTCAAATAGACAGGATAACAAAGTGTGGAGCTGGATGAACACAGCAGGCCAAGCAGCATCTCAGGAGCATGCTGCTTGGCCTGCTGTGTTCATCCAGCTCCACACTTTGTTATCTTGGATTCTCCAGCATCTGCAGTTCGCATTATCTCGGATCACAATTTTAACCCCCTTCAAATAGACAGTTAGGCCAAATACAACTAGGAACAAAGGGGTGGCAGTGTGGCTGAATGATTAACACTGCTGCCTTACAGCACCAGGGACCGGGGTTTGATTCCAGCCTTGGGAGTCTGTGTGGAATTTACATTTTCCCCATGTCTGCCTGGGCTTCCTCCTACAGTCCAAAGATATGCAGGTTAGGTGGACTGACCACTGTTCCTAGGGTTATGCAAGCTAGGTGGGTTAGCCATGATAAATGCAGGGTTACAGGGTTTCGGTAAGGGGGCCTGGGTCTGAGTGGGAAGCTCCTCAGAGGGTCAGTGTGGACTCAATGGGTCAAACTGCTGCTCCCACACTGTAGGGATTCTATGATTTTATACTCCTGATGAAAAACGCAAGCTGCAGACTTGAAATATTGTGGATGAAAGAATCTAAACAATCAATAACTTCACCGACACCGAACAAACAAAGAAAATCTGCACAAGAATCCAACACCAGAATAATTTAGTCACAGAACCTCTAAGAACTGCATGCACAATGTTAGAAACCTGGACGTTTCCAGACACAGACACTGTTGGTGGCATCATAACCAAGTTCCACTATTAAATCAGAAAATAGCCAAGTAGACTTGTGGAGCTTAGCTTGCTTACTCCAGGAATTTTATTTTTGTTGCTATATGTTTAAATCAATGTTTCAATATCTGATTGAGATTCTTAATAAATGACTAAATTAAAAAGGTAGCTTGTGGTGATTTACCCACAACCATTACAAATAAATCAAGCCAGCCAGAAGTAAAATCAGAAAAAAAAAGAGTACAAGTAGTGAAAATCTGAAACTTTTTCTTCTAGAGAGGTGTGTGAAAGTAGAGTCAATTTAAATATTTAAGACTACACTCGAGGTAGGTGGGATGGTGATAGGTGAGTGCAGGTAGGGAGTGGTCAGTGAGGTTGGGGGGGGGGGGGGGGAAGTGCCGCTAGGTGGAAGAGAAGATGGACAGGTTGTGTCAAGTCAAAGGGGCAGAGACGAGGAGGGATGAGACCAGGGGTGGGGAGATTTTAAAACAGGTGAATTCCACGATTAGGCCATCAGGCTGTAGGCTCTCGAGGCCTGACACAACCTGTCCATCTTCCCTCCCAGCTCACTGATCAATCCCCACCACTCCCTACCTGCAGTCCCCTATCACCAACCTACCTACTTCCCCCAGCCCCATCCATCCTCTCTATTTATTTTTGAGCTCCCTTCACCCTCCCCATTTCTGAAGAATAGTCCCAACCCAAAATATCAACTTTCCTGCTCCTCTGATGCTGCCTGGCCTGCTGTGTTCCTCTAGCTCCACACTTTGGTACACCTAGAAGTAGTTTACCTGCTTTCAATCATAGTCAGAAAAAAATGCAAGTGCTAGAGCATCCAAAGGGAGGAAATAATAAAACTGTAAACTAAACAAAGGCAGGAGATTAAATTATTATAAAAGAATGCAAATTGTTTATGGTTATCATTCACAAATGCTGCAAATTCAAATATTAATATGAAAATAATGACAAGTTTATATCATTCAGAAGTACTGAACAGTTATAGTGGTCAATGTAATGTTCTCTTTCACCTTTGGACCTCTTTAATGCTTTCTATTTTCAGACCATGTATGTTTCTAACCTGATCTGTTGCTGCTGAGCCACAGAATTTTTCATAGTCAATCAGATCTTTCACCATTGGATTCTCACCACACACTGCACATGTTGGCTGCTTGGAACGAAGCTTAATGGTGCGAAAACGAGTTTCCAGCGCATCAAATATTAACATCTGTTGGCTGTAAGATGCTGAATATGTTATCATTAAGGACCAAAATGGGAAACGTCTTTCTGTCACAGGAAATAAATTATTTTATTCCCAGTGCAAGATTCCAGCTGTGCTTAAAGCTGGGAGCTGATAAAATGCATCACACAGCCAGTCAAACAAGAAAGCTACTCAATTTAATGCAGATGAACCCACACAAGATCAATTTTTATCCATTAAGGAATCATTTGCCTCTGCCTTGATCATTAAATAGCATATGAATAGCGATTACGTGAAGCACTGAATTAGCAGAGGCTCCCTTTCTCTGTAGAAGAGAGATTTGGCACACAACTGCAGTTCATCGTTATAGCAAGGGAATAGTTCATGCACAATAGAAAGTAGGGAAGAAAAGTCAAATATAAATTTGAACTGATCTGAAACAGTAAAGTTTAAAAAACCCAAAAAGGGGGAAGCATCACTTGATATTACCACTTTACTTGGTCCACATTGTAGGAAAGGGTGATTCTGTTACTGTAACAAATATCTATAACATTTTCATCATACCTCACAAGTACAAATAGTAACATTGAGTAACCATTAAAGCATAGTGATTCATTTCATCTCACATAATATAATCCATTTATGATCTAAACTAAGCTGTTCAGTGCACATCAGTCCAAATCAAGTCTTCGCACGTGAACATTACCCAAATGAGTGAGATAACAGACGGAACTGCATCTATGCCGATGTTTAGCATCAAGGAAGCAGTTATCATTAGATTTGAGGGGGGCTGGGGAGAAGTTGCTACTGGTAAGGGCTTGAGATAGTAGATTCTCCAGCATCTGTAGCTCCTAAGATAACAAGGTGTAGAGCTGGATGAACACAGCAGGCCAAGCAGCATCAGAGGAGCAGGAAAGTTGACGTTTCGGGGCTTGACCCTTCTTCAGAAAATGCATTGCAGAAAAGGGCATTTTACTTTCCCATCATTCTAAAAGTCCCACGTTTAAGGCAGGAACAACATACAATGAAATTGGCAACAATCTTGCAGAAGTCCAACATGCAAGATCATTCATCTCAAACTCAATTTTGTTTTACTTTCTGCAGACGCGGCCAACCACTGAGTATTTTTAAGCATCTAATTTTTTTTTAACTTTCAGATTTATAGCATCTACAATATATTTCTCTTAGCAAAAACAACACATTTACAGATACCGATGTGACCACATTAATTTTTGTTTTTTTTTAAAAAACACACACCTATCCAATTTTGGGGAAGAAAGGGAGAGAACAGGGAAATTGAAAGATGGGGGTGGAATGAAAAATGTTAATCCCTCATTTTGTTTTCAAATATTGTATAATGTTTTTATGAGAAATTACTGGGAATGGTACAACCAAAGGCTGTAGCCACATGGGGGCAGTATTGTACTGAATCACCCTTCTGTCATCACTGTGTCTTTGGTGTTATAGAACTCAAATCATTAGATTTTCAGAATCTACTGCTACCACTTGAAAAGATTACAATTCAAAGTCTTCATTCAGCAACTGTACGTTAAAAATGGTTACCCCAACGCGTTAGAGCATTTCACAGGAACATTTTGTTATCTTACAGTGGTAAGGAATTAAAAAGATACATCCTATCCCTGACGCAATCTTCAGCACCTCCAGTGCCTGAATACATCCCAGAATTCCAGGCACTATAATATAAAAAAAGTTGTTAGGTTAACAAAACTTTTTAAAAATTCAGGAAAGTGAGCACTGGGTTTCAAACACGGCCAGCAAAATCCTGGAACTACCTCCCTATCAACACATTACCTAAACATAATTACTGCACTACATAGGCTACAGTCATTTACAAAGGCACTACCATGTTTTAAGAATAATTAGGGATGAGCAATAAATGCTGGCCTGCCTATGATATCCACATCCCAAGAATTATTAATTTAAAAAATGGATTTGGCTTACCTGGCTTGAATTTAAAGTTTGGCAATTAACTGTCCTTATGAGTGCAAGATGAACAGCTTCAATGCTAGAGACAACAAGGTGTACAGCTGGATGAACACAGCAAGCCAAGGAACATCATAGGAGCAGGAAAGCTGATGTTTTGTGCCTGGACCCTTCTTTAGGGTCTAAGCCAGAAACATCAGCGCTCCTGCTCCTCTGATGCTGCTTGGCCTGCTGTGTTCATCTAGCTCTACATTTTGTTACCTCAGATTCTCCAGCATCCGCAGTTCCTGCCCTCTCTGAAACAAGCTTCAATGCCATATCTCTTTTCTTCGCAATAAACTAACAGTGCTAAGTATGTTGCTCAATATGCTCAAGTCGCTTAATTCTTAAGCAATTCTTTGCTTAATCCTTATAAATATAATAGATTTTGTGTTTTTGTTTAAAAACATCAAATCTTGCAACACGGTTCCAATCAGGTTTCTCTTTGCTAATGGCACCTTACAGATTCTAACATTTCAGCCTCAGAGACAGAGGTGAGATAGAAATAACACTGATAGTACAAAAGAAAGCTGCTTCCCGGGCAATGTGAAAAATCACAGAATCGTTCAATAAATTCATGGAGGAAGTCTGCTAAAAAATTTTAACATTACTATCAGAATGAAAAATGTGAAATATATCATGTACCTGACCATGAGGTCAGAAGGCTCCTCACATCACCACTGGCCCACTGCCCAGTTTGTCTCTAAATAGCATACCCATGTACTCTACCATGATTTTTTAAAAAAATTTCATTCCTCCTGGCATTAACCAGATCTAGGAAGTATAAAACAGAACAGTGGCACAATTGAAGTGTCCTTATCTCAGAGTCAGAAGGCCTGGGGTTAAGTTCCACCTGCTCCAGAGATTTGTAACACCATCTCTGAACAATATCTAAATTACCTAAAACAGTATTCTATTTGAAGAGCACAATGCAAAGTATAGCAAGTATAACAGCCTCAAGGCATGACAGGTGTACAATCAAATTTTCTCTGAAAAAGTTACCACATCTCAAGTTAAGAAACAGCTCAAAGCACAAATTGTTCTATTAATGTTCGAACTGGAAATTGCCCTCAACTGCCCTCTGAAATGGCCTAGCAAACCATTCAGTTGTATAAATTGCTATGTATCTCAAAGAAATGACACCAGACGGATCAGCTAGCATCAACCTAGGCATAGAAAGACAATGGCAGAAACAGCTTTGTCAACATTGCAAAGTCCTCTTCACTAACATCTGGGAACCAATGCCAAAACTGGGAGACCTGCCTCAAAGACTCATCAAGCAACAGCCTGGCATTGTGAGCATGACTATGTCACAGACACTACCATCACCATACCCAGATATGTCCTGTCCCACCGGCAGGACAGACATGGCAGAGGTGGTGGCACAGTAATATACAATCAGGATGCAGTTGCCCTAAGGGGTCTCATGGCTTCAGGCTGAACACAGACAAGGCAACTTCCTCCTGATTACCACCTATCCTCCCTCAGCTGATGAATCGACATTCCATGCTAAACAACTCTTGGTGTGAGCACTGAGGATGGCAAGGGCACAAAATGAACTCTGGTGGGTGACTTCAATGTTTACCACAAACAGTGGCTCAGCAGCAGTTCGACTGCTTGAGCTGGTCAGGTCCTGCAAGACATAGCTGTTTAGACTGGGTCTGTCAGCAGGTGGTGAGGGAGCCGGAAAATAAAATCATGTTTGACTGCACCCTTACCAATTTGCCAACTGCAAATGCATCAGCCCATGACAACATCAGTAAGAGTGACCACCACACACACCTTGTGGAGATGAAGTCCCGCCTTCACAGTGAGAATAACCTTCATTGTGTTCTGTGGCATTATCACCATGCTAACTGGAACAGACTTCACACAGATCTAGCAACTAAAGGCTGGGCATACTTCATGCACTGTGGGCTGTCAAAAGCAGCAAAACTGTACTTCAGCATTATCTGCAATCCTATTATGCTGGAGTACCTCACACTCAACAACCAGGGGATCAACCCTTGTTCAATGAAAAGTGCAGGAGGGCATGCCAGGGGCAGCACCAGGCATGCCTGAAGATGAGGTATCGACCTGATGAAGTTCCCAAACAGGACTCTGTGCTGTTTGGCATGCACAATTGGCAAATGACAGACAGGATTCAGTGATCCTACAACCAACGGATCAGATCTGAGCTCTGAAGTACTTTCACATCCAGTCAAGAATAGTGGTGAACAATTAAACAACTCACTGGAGGTCACGGCTCCAAATATCCCCATCCTCAACGATGGAAGAGTCCAACACATCAGCGCAAAAGATAAGGCTGAAGCATTCGCAGCAATCTTCAGCCAGAAGTGCTGAATGGATGATCGATCTCTGCCTCCTCCAGCGGTCCCCAGCATTACCAATACCAGTCTTCAGCCACTTTGATTCACTCCATAAAAATTCAAGAAACGGTTGGAGGCACAGGATACTGCACAGGCTATGAGCCCTGACAATATTCTGGCAGTAATACTGAAGACTTATGCTTCAGAACCTGCTGCCCACCTCATCAAGCTGTTCCAGTACAGACAGAACTGGCATCGATATGACATTGTGAAAAATTGCCCAGGTGTCCGATACATTAAAAAAAAGACAATTTTAATCCAACCAATAACCCGGCCCATCAGTCTACTCTCAATCATTAATAAAGTGGCAGAGGGTGTTATCAACAGTGTTATCAAACAGCACTTGCTCAACAATAACCTGCTCGGTGACACCCAGTCTGGGTTCTGAATGATGAATAAGATTAAATTGATAGACAAGATATAGTAGAAAGGCTGGTCATGTGAAGGATAGTTCAGTCAACTATTTCAGATGGATTGTAATCCAGGGTGTTGAAGGAAAGAGGAATGGAAAATTTTGCATAATTTTCCAATAGTCACGAGATCATGGCTGATTTTATCTTGCTCAACTCCAGTTCCTGCCTTCCCCCCCACATAACCCTCAATTCTCTTGATTTAAAACCAGTGGTACTCCACTAGTTACAGGTTCCCCAACTCTCTCGACTGCATCTTACAAAACCTTTCGGTCAAATCTGAGCTGTGCAGAGTTTCTGGAGAGTTTGTTGTCATGAGGCCTAGCAAGTTCTCTGGTCTTATCTGACCAAACTTGCCTCATTAATTACTTATCACACCCCTATGGCATCCCTCGTATCTAATTTCCACCCCCATCTTATCATGTCATTTCTAAAACAACTTATTACGACATGAATATCCAAGAACTCACCTGCATCCCTTGCTTCAATGCCATCTCTAAAGCCCCACTGTGCATCTGACCAAGCATTATCAGATGAGTGGAGCTGCCTACATGGTTGCCCTAGACAGTGGAGCCAGAATGCCAGACCATGCCTGCCTAGTTCAAGGTTGCTTTAACCCAGCTGGCAATCTCAGCCATCTAGAAGAAGCCAGCATAAATGCCACTATCATCTTCCAGATACTTCAAAAATCACTACCCATAATACTAAACACACCTCCCACCAAAGGCTTGAGCTCTACCATTCTTGACTATCGCATGAAAAATCTTCCATCATGTGTTCTAAGATTAACCCATAACACTAACACTGCATGCCCTCTTCACTGTATCCTCATCTGCTCCAGCAGCAAGCACTGTGCCTATCCACTTCCATCCCCTGTAATATCTGCATCTCTCTCAGGCCATGAGAGAAACAACCTAAAAACAGGAAAAAAAAATGTCAAGAAGGATGGCGTGCTGCCTTTTATTCAGTTGCTCACCTATCAGAAGATCCTGACTCTGACTACTCCAAATCGCCAATAACCATGTCCAAACCCTTGGAATGCTACTAGAGGATGCCAGAACTCTGATCAATGGGTCGCTGAGAGGCTTCACGAGTTCTCATGTATCTTACCAAACTTAATCTTATTAATTAACTAACAGCCCCTCCCCTAAACACTCACTACTGTTCATCTACAATCTTTTCTGCTCAACTCCTCACGCAGTCCACTCCAGGAAATTCTGCCCTCATCTGACAGTCAGAATGAAACAAGGCCAGGGGGTTCTGGAAGGTTGCAAGACCCCTTGCCCACAGGCAGAACAAACCAGAGTGTGTGCCTGGGACGAAGGCAGTATGGGGGTGCTAATTTGCAATGGTAACAGATAGATATCAACAATGCATTATTATTCTCAGTTATAAATTATAAACTCAGATACTATAACATTTCAAAACTTAATTTCAATGACTGCGACCAGTATGAGTCAATGGTGATTCTTGAGCTATTAATATTTATTAAACAAAACTGAAACCCAACACATTGTAATACACATCAATGAACAGAGTTCATGTGCAGTGTGTCATGTACTTGACTGCGTATGAAAGGTGGCGGACAAGGCAAGAGTCTTAACTGTAGCCTTTAATCACTCCATTAAAAAAAAAGTTCAACCTCCACTGAGTGCCAGAGAAAACTGTGTCCGAATTCTGCTGAAAAAACTACGATATTATGATGTTATTTATATAAAAAGTAGGTAAGATATTATCTGAAGTGTTGTGTAGCTTTGGTCTCTCTTCTCCTTCAAGGACTTTTATCGAGAGATAGACAGGAATGATCTTAACTAAGCTATGGAGATATTTTTGATTGTGCTGAAGATGCACAGATGTAGCAAAGATATGACTGTTTTGAGAATTAACGGCAATTACAAACAAGTAGTTAGATTGCCTTGAAGTTTTCTTTCAAAAAAGAACTTGACCTAGGGATGTGGACTTCACTGGCTAGACCAGCATTCATTGGCCATCCCCAAATATTCTTCAAGTGGTGAAGTGAGCTGCCTTCTTTAATTGCTACAGTCATTTGTTATAGATACACCCACAATGCTGTTAGGGAGTTCCAGGATTTTGACCCAGAAACACAAAAGAAATGACATTATAGTTCCAAGTCAGGATGATGAATGGCTTGGAAAGAAACTTGCAAACAGTGTTATTCCCTTGTATCAGCTTTCTTTGCCCAGCTAGGCAATAGTGGTCACAGGTTTGGAAGCTGCTAAGTAGGCTTGGTGAATTTCAGCAGTGCATCTTGTAGATGGTGTACTGTGCAACAGTAGTGAACAGAGTGGACGCAGAGCCAACCATCTACCTCGGTCAGGACTGTTTGTCCTGGATGGCGTCAAGTTTCTTGAGTGTTGTTGGAACTGCGCTTATCCAGGTGAAAGGGAAATATTCCAATCCACTCCTGACTTGTGCCTTGTCGATGGTGGACAGGCTTTGGAGAGTCAGGGAACAAGTAATTTGCTGCAGGATTCCTAGCACTGACCTGTAGCCACAGTACTTCCATGGTTGGTTCAGTTCAGTTTCTTATCATGGCTGTTGGTTAGAAAGAGGGATCAACCATTTAAAACTAAGTGAAGGAAGATGCATGCAAGTTTTATTTTCTTAAGGTTGTCAAGACTGGTTCCTTGAATGCCTTCAAGAAGGTTTGAAAATGTACTTTTGGAAAACCACAACAAAATACAGGTAAGATTGTGGGTAACAAGCAGGATTGTTTCCTGGGACGAGTTTATTGCTTTTGAAGGATCGGAGAAGAGTTTCACACAAAGATTTCCTGAATTACTTACAGGTTGTTTTATTTCCCTCTCAAAAGGATATAACAGAAAACATTCCGGTCACAAGAATGAGTCCACTATAAAGCAGGATGAGCACGTTTTCCTCATCTGGAGTATATAACAATGAATTCATATTGTTAATGTCAGAAGTTACCAATAAGATAGAGGAGTGGCTCACGGGCAGGAAATAATGAGTGAGGATAAGGAGTTCTTTTTCAGGTTGGTGACCCATGACAAGTGTGGATCAGTGCTAGAAACACAATTGTTTACATTATATATTAATAACTTGGAGGAAGGGAGTAAAGGTACTGACACCAAACTGCAAACAGCAACACAAACAAAAAGTTGATGGGAAATCAGGTTGGACAGGGATACAAGCCATTTATAGAGAGATAGTAATAGGTTAAGTAAAGGGCTTAACAGGGTAAATGCTGAGAGAATATGTCTCCTCATGGGACAGTCCAGGACTAGACAGCATAGCCTAAATATAAAAGGGGTGCCAATTTAGCACCAAGATGAGGAGAAATTTCTTAAGAGGGTTGAACAGTCTTGCCACAGAGAGCTGTGGGCAGAATCTTTATGTATATTTAAGGCTGAGATAGACAGATAAATTCTTGATCAATAGGGTAACCAAGAGTTATGGGAAAAGGGCAGGGAATTTGATGTGAGAAACACTGGATCTGCCATGATCCTATTGAAAAGGAAGAACAGGCTCTTGAGGCCGAATGGTTTACTCCTTTTCCTGTTTCTTATGGTCTTACCTATTCCCAAGACTCCACCATCGGAACAATTAGTTACAGTCTCAGCTGGAGGTGGCTTTGGATAGAGGCATCTATAACAGGGGCCACCATTGTAGTTATATACTGTAAGCTGAAAAGTTTTTAAAAATGTTACTCTTAAAAACTCTCAATATAAAAAACAAACAACAATTATGAGTACTTTAATAGCAGCATGGTGGCACTGTGGTTAGCACTACTGCCTCACAGCATTGGAGGTTTGAGATAACATGGTGTGAGCTGGATGAACACAGCAGGCCAAGCAGCAAAGGAGCAGGAAAGTTGACATTTCAGATCGAGACCCTTCTTCAGAAATGGGGGAGGGGAAGGGGATTCTTAAATAAATAGGGAGAGAATGGGAGGCGGATAGAAGATGGATAAAGGAGAAGATAGGGCGAGAGGAGGCAGACAGGTCAAGAGGTCGGGTTAAAGCCAGCGAAGGTGAACGTAGGTGGGGAGTTAGGGAGAGGATAGGTCGGTCCAGGTAGGACAGACAGGTCAAGGAGGTGGGATGAGGTTAGTGGGTAGGAGATGGGGATGGGACTTGAGGTGGGAGTTGAAATGGTTTGTGACCGGGAGGTGTAGTTGTTTGTTGCGAACTGAGCGTAGGTGTTCTGCAAAGCGGTCCCCAAGCCTCCATTTGGTTTCCCCGATGTAAGAACACCTATGCTCCACTCCTCGGATGACATGTCCATCCTAGGCCTCCTGCATTACTACAATGACGCCACCCAAAAGATGCAGGAACAGCACCTCATATTTCACTTGAGAACCTTCCACCCCAAGGGTATCAATACAAGCTTCAAAATCTCCCTTCCCCGATCGCATCCCAAAAACCAACCCAGCTAGCCCCCACCTCCCTAACCGTTCCTTCCACCTTCCTTCCCCTCCCCCATTTCTGAAGAAGGGTCTCGACCAAAATGTCAACTTTCCTGCTTGGCCTGCTGTGTTCATCCAGCTTCAGACAGTGTTATCTCAGATTGTCCAGTATCAGCAGTTCCTACTATCTCTGTAACCAGAGGTTTGACCCCAGTCTTGGGCAAATATCTCTGTGGAGTTTCCACATTCTCAGTATGTCTGCGTGGGTTTCCTCGGGGTGCTCTGGTTTCTTCCCACAGTCCAAAGATGTACAGGTTAGGTGGGTTAGTCAGGATAATGAACCCATACAGGGTTACGGGGAGGAGTATGGGTGGGATGCTCTTTGGAGGATCAAAGCAGACTTGAATGGGCCAAATAGTCACTTGCCACACAGTAGGAATTCTACGGTTCTAACCATATTGCCAACCATTTCCCAACTACTCACTGAATGACTTCATCTTTCCTCCTATTCTTTTCATAGTGACTTGTACTCATCTACTTAATCCTTCATCTCAGTTTTTTTCAAAAAGAGGCAGATATACCTTAGCAGAATTGCATACGAACAAGACAAATAGGGTAGGTGATAGCCAAGTGGTATTATCACTGGACTATTAATCCAGAAACCCAGCTATATTCTGGGGATCCGGGTTCGAGCTCTACAATGGCAGATGGTGGAATTAAGAATCTACTGATCACCACAAAACCATGGTCAATTGTCGGAAAAACCCATCTGGTTCACTAATGTCCTTCAGGGGAGGAAATCTGCCACCCTCACTAGTCTGGCCTACATGTGACTCCAGCCCCACAGCAATATGGATGAGTCTCAACTGCCCTGTGAAATGGCCTAGCAAGCCACTCAGATGTGCCAATCACTACTAAGACTCAAAGAAATGAAATTAGATGGATCACCTGGCATCGACCTAGGCACCGGAAAAGACAACAGCAGAAACAGTCGTGTCAACCCTGCAAAGTTCTCCTCACTAACATTCGGGGGTTTGTGCCAAAATTGAGAGCACTGTCTCACAGACTAGTTAAGCAACAGCCTGACACTGTCTGCAAGGTATGATTCTGTGAGTATGACTACATCTCAGACACCACCATCACCATCCTTGTCCCACTTGCAGGACAGACCCAGCAGAGGGGGTGGCATAGTGGTATACATTCAGGAGCATGTTGCTCCAAGAGTCCTCAACAATCTCATGGCTTCAAGTTAAGAATGGGCAAGGAAGCCTCTTGCTGAAGACCTGTACTCCAGAATTTGCCACTCCCCAAATCAAGCTGTTTCAGCACAGTTACTATACTTGTGTCTACCCAACAATGTCGAAAATTCCCGAAGTACGTCCTGCACACAAGCAGCAGGACAATTCCAACCTAGCCAATTATCGCCCCATCAATCTACTCTCAATCATCAGTAAAGTGATGGAAGGTGTCATCAACTGTCAAGTGCTATCAAGCAGCACTTACTCAGCAATCACCTGGCTCAGTGATGCCCATTTTAGGTTCTGCCAGGGCCACTCATCTCCTGACCTCATTACAGCCTTGGTTCAAACATGGTCAAGGGAGCTGAATTCCAGAGGTGAGGTTGAAAGTGACAGCCCTTGACATCAAGGCTGAATTTGACCGAGTGTGGCATCAAGGAGCCCGAGCAAAACTGGAATCAATTGGTATCGGGGTCAAACAGTCTGGTGGTTGGAGTCATACCTGACATATAGGAAGATGGCCATGGTTGTGGGAGGTCAATCATCTGAGCTCCAGGACATCTGTGCAGGAGTTCCTCAGGGTTGTATTGTAGGCCCAATCTTCAGCTGCTTCATCAACGGCCTTCCTTCCATCATAAGGTCAGAGGTTGGGACGTTTGCCAATGATTGCACAATATTCAGCATAATTTGTAACTCCTCAGATATTGAAACAGTCCGTGTTCACATGCAACAGGATCTGGACAATATCCAGTCTTGGGCTGACAAGTGGCAAGTGACATTTGCGCCACACAAATGCCAGGCTATGGCCATCACCATTAACAGACAATTTAACCACCGTCCTTTGGCATTCAATGGTGTTACCATCACTGAATCTCCCACTGTCAACATCCTAGAGGTTACCATCAACCAAAAATCAACTGAATTCACCACATGAACACAGAGGCTACAACAGTAGGCCAGAAGCTAGGAATATTGCGGCGAGTAACTCACCTCCTGACTCCTCAAAGCCTGTCCACCATCTACAAGGCACAAGTCAGGAGTATAATGGAATACTCCCCACTTGCCTGGGTGCGCACAGCCCCAGCAACACTCAAGAAGCTGGACATCATCCAGGACAAAGCAGCCTGCTTGACTGGCACTACATCCATAAGAATCCACTGCCTCCACCATCAACGCTCAGTACACAGTGCTGCTACTATCTACAAGATACAGTGCAGAAATTCAAAGATCCTCAGACAGCATCTTCCAAACCCATGGCCATTCCATCGAGAAGGAAAAGGGCATCAGACACATGGGAACACCACTTCCTAGTTTCCCTCCGAGCTGCTCACCATCATGACTTGGAAATACAATTGCTGTTCCTTCACGGTCGCTGGGTCAAAATCCTGGATTTCCCTCCCTAATAGCATTGTGGGTCAACCCAAAGCAAGAGGTCTGCAGTGGTTCAAGGCGGCAGCTCACCACCACCTTTTCAGGGGCAATTAGGGATGAGCAAGAATGGGCAGCGACACCCACATCCCACAAATGAATAGGAAAAAAAAAAGCTGGCATAGATAATCAGCCCTTCAAGCCCCCTATAATTCAATGGAATCAAGACCACCTCTACTCTATTTCTCATCCATTCCCCACATTGTTTGATCCTGGAATAACTAAAAATCTCACAGCTTTAATTACATTACCTATAGGGGCTCCATTGTCTCACGAATAGGGAATTCTTAAGATTCCAAATTAATTTTCCAAAAGGAAATTTCAAATTTTTCAGATGTTTATTCTAAAATGCAATAAGTCATTTCAATCACAATGCTGTGGGTCTGGGGTCACTTATATACCACAGTAGGTATAGATGAAAGACTTCACTGCCTGAAAGACACTAATAAATCTGACAGGTCATAATGTAGCCCTTATTGAGACTAGTTTTATGTTTCAGCTTACAGCTGTCAGCATGGGACTTGAACCTGTCCCATTTCAGAACTCCTAATATCCATCATACAATCAACTATCAGGTTTCTGTCTACTTCAGTGAGGCAGGAAGGATTTCCTCCCTCCTGTACCCACTGTGATGACACAAGTCTCAAATCTCTTCATTCACTGGTTTTATTCAAGCTGATACACAAGGAAGAACATGAATCTGGATCTCAAGATTACTCATCTAGTGACATTACCACAAGGCAACCCATTTGTCCTCTGTTCAAACTAGATTAATAATACTTTAAATGTAAACATCTGTGAAATAATTTTTTAAATAACTATTTGTTAATATTTACTTACTTGTCCCTCCATTCTTAGAGCACTAGCTGATACCAGAGGCTTCCCATTCAGAACACACGTGTCATTGACAAGAAACCGTGTAGGGACATTGTCAGAGCAATCTACCACAATGTCATATTTGAAGAAGTGAGTTAAGAATAATCTAAGTAATCAAAAATAATTTAATCCCTATCACGAAAATAACACAAAAAAGGATATTGTTGAATAAGTTGCTTTGCATTCTTGTAGCTCAACTGAAAGTGATATGGTATGCATTCAACATTTGAATTTAGCCTGCGGACAAGAAATAACAATTCAAAATTAATACAAACATTGGTTTTAAAAATAAACTGTTGTTTGTCTGACACTCCTCTAAATTGTTAGATGCCTGCACATCTGTCAATGAAGTAAGATGACAAGGTGGTCACCTAAAAATGGTACAATTTAACATGCACAATCAATTCACGCAAGACCTGTTGCTTCTCCAAGTCATCAGAAGGGACAATTATTTTTAAAACTAATGCAATGCCCTATATAGAGCAACAGAGGGCATCATCATGCTCTGCAAACGAAAGGCCTATACACAAAGCTGTTTCATGAACTGTGATGACACTGTGTTGCACAATCTTTTTAATCTCTCGTGGTTTTGAATATAATCCAAACTGATGAACTGCAACTCTCCTTTACTAGTTAACTAACAGTCCAATGTGAAATCTGCTTTAATAGTTTCACAGTCTGCATAGGTTAAACACAGGAAGCTTTCTATGATTTCGAATTCTGAGAGAGTAGGAACTGCAGATGCTGGAGAATCTGAGATAGCAAGGGGTACAGCTGGATGAACACAGCAGGCCAAACAGCATCAGAGGAGCAGGAAGGCTGACATTTCGGGTCTGGACCCTTCTTCAGAAATGAGGGAAGGGCAGGGGGTTCTGAAATAAATAGGGAGAGACGGGGAGGCGGACAGAAGATGGATAGAGGAGAGGATAGGTAGAGAGGAGACAGGCAGGTCAAAGAGGTGGGAACGGAGCCAGTAAAGGTGAGTGTAGGTTGGGAGGTAGGGAGGGGATAGGTCAGTCCAGGGAGGACGGACAGGTCAAGGGGGTGGGATGAGGTTAGTAGGTAGGAGATGGGACTGGGGCTTGAGGTGGGAGGAAGGACAGGTTAGCGAGACTGGGGCGGGCTGGGCTGGTTTTGAGATGCAGTAGGGGGAGGGGAGATTTTGAAGCTTGTGAAGTCCACATTGATACCATTGGGCTGCAGGGTTTCCAGGTGGAATATGAGTTGCTGTTCCTGCAACATTTGATTAGCATCGTTGTGGCACTGCAGGAGGCCCAGGATGGACATGTCGTCTGAGGAATGGGACCGGGAGTTGAAATGGTTCGCGACTGGGAGGTGCAGTTGTTTAGTGCGAACCAAGTGTAGATGTTCTGCAAAGCGGTCCCCAAGCCTCCGCTTGGCTTCCTCAATGTAGAGGAGGCCACAACAGAAGCAGCGGATGCAAGATACCACATTGGCAGATGTGCAGGTGAGCATCTGCTTGGTGTGGAAAGTCTTCTTGGGGCCTGAGATGGGGATGAGGGAGGAAGGTATAGCACTTCCTGCGGTTACAAGGAAAATGCCGGGGGTGGTGGGGCTGGGAGGGAGTGTGGCGCGGACAAGGGAGTCACGGAGAGAGTGGTCCCTCTAGAGAGCAGATAAGGGTGGGGATGGAAAAATGTCTTTGGTGGTGGGGTCGGATTGCAGATGGCGGAATTATCGGAGGATGATGCGGTGGATCCCGATGTTGGTGAGGTGGTACGTGAGGACAAGGGGGATTCTGATTTCGTTGTTATTGCGGGGACAGGGTGTGAGGGATGAGTTGCGGGAACTGCGGGAGACACAGTCGAGGGCGTTCTCAACCACTGAGAGGGTGTGGAAGTTGCGGTCCTTGAAAAACAAGGACGAGGACATCTGGGATGTGCGGGAGTGGAATGCCTTATTTTGGGAGCAGATGCGGCAGAGGCGAAGGAATTGGGAATAGGGGATGGCATTTTTGCAGGAAGGTGGGTAGGAGGTGGTGTATTCTAGGTAGCTGTGGGAGTTGGTGGGCTTGAAATAGACATTGGTTCCTAGGTGGTTGCCGGAGATGGAAACAGAGGTCCAGGAAGGAGAGACAGGTATTAGAGGTGGTCCAGGTGAACTTAAGGTTGGGGCGGAAGGTGTTGGGGATGTGAATGAACTGTTTGAGAAAATCTCACCTCCCCCTACTGCATCCCAAAACCAGGCCAGCTCGTCCCAGCCTCCCTAACCTGTCCTTCCTCCCACCTATCCCGTCCTCCCACCTCAATCTCCTACCTACTAACCTCATCCCACCCCTTGGCCTGTTCGTCCTCCCTGGACTGATCTATCTCCTCCCTACCTCCCCACCTACACTCATCTTTCCTGGATCCATCCCCGCCTCTTTGACTGATCTGTCTCCTCTATCCACGTTCTCTCCCTATTTATTTCCCCTTCCTCATTTCTGAAGAAGGGTCTAGACCCAAAACGTCAGCCTTCCTGCTCCTCTGATGCTGCTTGGCCTGC